>NC_140988.1:232578462-233269490 GCF_052327205.1 Somniosus microcephalus | reverse complement strand
ATACGAGTCAAGGAAACGTCATTTGGAACTAGCTGAAGCTTGACACGCTGTTCCATTGATCCAGCGTGAGGACAGATTCTTGTTTTTGTAAAGGCCTTGCCAGGAGCTCAATTTATTCCTTCTCCATCTGCAGTGTTTTCCTCCTACATTGAAGTAACTCGTTGATCTTTCCTTGTTTCGGTTATGGCTTTTTGCAAATCCAATTCCTGAGGCATTGCCAAGCATTGTGTGGAGGAGTCGGTGACACCATCTGGCTGACCGTCGTCAGTCGTTCGATCGCATCCGTTTCCTGTGTCATGCTCCAAGCTGGGTCTTGAAAGACAGTGTATGACTGCACCTTGTATTGTTCCTCCATTTTGGTATCCCACAGGGCATCTTTTGAGATTGTCTATGGAGACAGTTTTAAGAATACGCTTGCCATTCGACTGATTAATATGTATTTTAGCTGTTCTTTCATTAATAACAGAATGTATTTGAACAGGTTTTTTCCACATCAGTCTTAAACCAGGTTTTTGCTTGAACTTCTTTTCCTGTACCCATTCTCCTGCTAGTGGTTGCCATGCTTTGTTCGTCAACTTTTTCTGCCAATTTGCCTCCCTTATCCTCTGATCAATTTGATGAATCTCCTCTGTTACTTCTTTTTTTAAATCTAACTGTCGCTGTCAGGTCAAGGAATCAGAGAGTGTAGAGGCAATAAAAGAACCATGGGTAAGCAGTGTATGCATCTCAACCCCATACATCAGCTAATATGGAATTTTAGGGGACACTGTCCCTGATGCAGATGCGGGCACATTATTAAGTGATAGCTGCACTTCCGGAATGATGGCGGTCCACTTATTTCCCCTGATTCTCAACAGTTTGACCAATAGCTTTCCTTACTTCCTGGTTTTTACGTTCCACCGGCCCCGCTGATTGCGGATGATGTGGCGTGCTGTGCTCTAACCCAATCCCCCTTTGTTCGCAGTAGTCTTTGAAGACCTTGGAGACAAAGGCTCCACCTTGATCGGAGTGTAAGATTTTGGGTGCACCAGCTACAGTAATTATGTCAGTAATAGCATTGTTGAGTGCATTTTCCGAAACAGTTTTTGTGGGGACAAGCCAGCAGAAGGAAGTGCATCCATCTGCACAAACGAGAACATATCTGTATCCCAAAGACGGGGGAAGTGGTCCAATAAAGTCAATAAAGAATTTTCCCATTGGCTCATCAGTTTTCACAGGAGCCAATGGTGGTGGCTTAATTAGTGATGACTTATTGGTCAAATAGCATGGCTCACAATTTGCCACGTATGTTTTACAGGCTTTAAGCATGCCTGGCCACCAATATAAGGGAGTCAATTTGCAGAATGTTGTTCTGGCACCACAATGTGCTTGACCTATGCCCTCGTGAGCTTCTTTTACAAGCTGTTCTCGTTTGTGTCTCGGGGGTACTTCTCGGTTTCCCTTGGGCAACTTAACTAGCACAATACCCGTAGGGGGTTCCGAGTAAAAGTGCTTTGGTGGATATCCTGGTGGATTCTCTTTTGTTGGGTCTAATAGCTGAATCAGTTCCTCATCCTGATTAGCTGCCCGTTCTGCCGTAGTGATAACACTAATATTGGCAGGCCCCTCTCGAGGGGGTGTCATGCAGACCAAACGTTTTGCTTGTTCATCTGCAAGACTGTTTCCTTTTGAGTGTACTGTCCCAGTGGTATGCCCGTTTATATGAATCACCTGACAATTCTGTTTCTCCATTATCGAATGGAGAATGTCTTCCCACAATGACTTATGTTTTATGGGTTTACCCTTATGATTGGTAAAGTTTGTTTGTTCCCAGAAAACTAGATCTTGGTTATACCCTCTTTTATAGTCAGCACTATTCATACAGATTAATGTGAGTTTAATAGGGTCTGCCTTTTCTAAAGCATACCGTAATGCTGAGTCTTCAGCATATTGCGCTGTCTTATGGCCAAGGGGTATGGACAGTAATTCTTCTGGATAAAAAAAATAGGAATCTCGAAAAGTCCCTACTACTATCATCATTCCAGCTGAGGATTGTTGGGATGTCACTTTTTTAATCGTCATTGAAGATCCATCAAAAATTATTACTTGGTCTTGTGGAGGCATAGGGATAGGATTATTTCCCCTAATAAAGCAATCATTTGAATTTCCTAATAAAAAGACTTGGCCAATTCCGACAGGGTTTGCCATTTTGTCAGTTAGGGTTTAATATGAACTTTATAAGAAATTTCTAGACCTCAATGGTATATTGAGGGAGTTCTGATTTAAGTCCTACAAGGCCTGATCAGGGACTTGTCATCTCTAGAGACTTAAATCTGGGTCTTAGTACCACTGTCAGTAAAACACTCCTTCTATACTTAACAATCTACAAGATGGATATAGATATAAATATAAGTATAGGGTTCTGTATCAATTTGTTAACACACACGTTGGGCGCCAGCTGAAAGGATTATTACTAGTCCTAGCCCCTTTAGGGCTACCCCGGATCAGGCGTATTCCCCAGACGTTCACTTTCAACTAAAGTTTGAGGTAGCCAAATCCTAAAGATGCTTAATTGGGTCTAAAGGTCCGGAGTATCTCTTCCTAAAGGAAAGGAACAACCTTTAATATGTTACCGTCCTCCAGGTAGCACTTTTAATAAGTTTAGCTAGATTGGAACATTCCAGATATTATGCTGGTCCGGAAAACTCCCCCAGAATTCTGCAACTCCTCAACAAAGAGTGTACAGAGATTGAGTTTGTGAGTTTGATACAGAAGTGTTGTGTGAGACAATTCTAAAAATATATAGATTTATTAAAGAACCGACATATAATTTACAGTTGGTGAGTCAATCGCAACATTAACAGTTCCAAAACGAAAAAGCTTTACAATTCTATTAGCAGGGAACCTACTCTCAAATCTTAACTTTGCTACAGTTTCACAGTTCTTAGTTTATTCAGGATATCCACCAAAATCAAATACAGTACCTTGATCCCCGAGGTACAAAGAGTTGTAGACTTACAGAGCTAGCTCTAAAGCCAAGAATCGCTCTGCCTCTTTAATCGAATCTATTATCCCATTTGAGAGTTCAATTTTTATACCCTTTCCCATTGGTATTGCCTTTAAGGTTTTCTGCTGCTGTAAGCTAATTATCTCTAGTCATTTTTCTGCTGACCCTTGCAGTCCTTACGGTCACCTCAGCTGGTAGTACTACAGAACTATGTCTCTTCTCTAGGTGTGCTAAGCTTATCATAAAAAAGGTTGTAACTGCAGGTGTGTTTTACTTGGTATCATCTTTACGAAGGCAGATGTTTGTTACTTTTATGTGCTCCTTTACGAGGTGTAAATTAGAACACCTTGTATTGGGTAACTATTGTCTTGTTCCCAAAGATTCAGACTTCCAGGAGCCTTTTACCTTCTGTTTCAATAAGGTTATTGATTCAGTGTCAACAACTTATCTTATCTCAATAGCCAGAATGCTATCACAGCTTTTTCCTCATTAGGTTTCTAGATTTCCAGACCCAGTTTGTCCTGTTTTAATAAGGCCAGAATTCTGTCATAGAATGGTGTATTTTTCTGAATAGGTTATTCCTTCACATGAGGTGCGTGTACATTTATCTAATAGCGACCATAATATGATTGAGTTCAATGTTATGTTTGAAAGGGAGAAATGCGAAACAGCTACTAAGATTTCAGATTTAGGTAAAGCTGACTTCAACAGGATGAGACAGGGACTGCCCACAGTAAACTGGGCAAAAATGTTAATGGGTCAAATGACATAAGACCAGTGGCAGGTGTTTGAGGTACTAAATGGTCTACTCCTGTTCCTATCTTCTAATGTATCCCACAACACCTCATCATGGGTTGATGAAAACTTTAGATGTAAATTTTAAGTTTAAATGGAAACCAAGGCTTAGAGATTACTATTTGCAATATTAGTATACAAATGCTTATTTCATTCTCATAATCCTCTGCTATTTTAAATGGAGGCATAGACATGTGAATATAAATGGCTGAAACACATCTATTATTTCACAGAGGAATGACATAAGAATGTGTTAAACATGTGTATACTAATCTCAGAAGTTGTAATTTCCAGATTTAAATTGACGTGTAGATTTTGCTGATTTTGGTAATGTGGCTATGGGCCATAGTTTTCATAGTGCTGTATTTCAGAAAGATGAGTGGTATAAAGTATATGTTATCAAATATTTAGGGAGTAGCCATACTGCAGATACTGATCTGAGAATAGAACCTGTATATAGTGCAATGCAGGGTGGTAGACCTTAGTTACACTACCAGCTTGTTACTCTATACTCAGGAGCAACAGAGCCAAATCCCAAATAAATGTTTGTGTTATTATTAATGTTATAATCGTCAAACCTCTGCTAGTATTAAGAAATTGAAAAACAAAATTTAAACATGACTTCCCACTGGACTGCATTAGTAAACACAAGTGATTTGAAAGTACCTCCTGGAGGAGCTCACACACCTCTTGCCCTAATGGAGTTTCCATCAGCTCACTGAACTGACTCATTATGCAATTGGTTTTGCCCTAGACCACATCTAAAACTGCTTTGCATTCATTCAAAACAACTCTAACTGACCTTCATTTACGGGTAGAAGACATAAATGAGGAAATTACGTTTAAGTGCTGAACATCTTGGGTGTCAGCCATGGCTCAGTTGGTAGCACTCTTAACTCTGAGTCAGAAGGTTGTGGGTTCAAGTTCCCACTCCAGAGACTTGAGCACAAAAATCTAGGCTGACACTCCAGTGCAGTACTGAGGGATTGCTGCACTGGCGGCGGTGCCATCTTTCGGATAAGACATTAAACTGAGGCCCTGTCTCTCAGATGTACATAAAAGATCCCATGGCACTATTTCGAAGAGGAGCAGGGCAGTTATCCCTGGTGTCTTGGCCAATACTTATCCCTCAATCAACATGACAAAGACAGATGATCTGTTCTGATGAAAGGTCATTGACCTAAAACGTTGACTCTGTTTCTCTCTCCACAGATGCTGCCTGACCTGCAGAGTATTTCCAGCATTTTCTGCTTTTATTACAGATTATCTGGTCATTATCACATTACTGTTTGTGGGAGCTTGCTGTGCACAATTGGTTGCTGCATTTCCTACATTACAAAAGTGGCTGCAAAGAGCTTTGGGACATCCTGAGGTCATGAAAGGCGCTATATAAATGAAAGTATTTCTTTCTTTTCCCCACATTAGTTCCCCAATGCTTTTCTGTGGGTTCTGTCAATTTCTCCTCTCCTTGGATCATGTTGCAATTTGGGAAGAGCCTGTTGCGATGCCTCTTGTGCTCTTAGTAGTAGCTACCGAGGTCTTTCTGTGATTTGTCTGCAAGTTTGCTTTCACAGCAAGGTCTCTCTGTGGCAACAGAATTATGTAAATCAACATCTTTACGTGTGTACTCTGTATACATAAAACACAGTCGCGAGTGCATAATAATCCTAACACAAAATGATACTTGAATATTATTAACATTGCCAGACAAATTATAATGCTCTGAACTTGTACCCAACTCATGACTAATCAAACTCATATATGCCACATAAAACACATTCACAAACAGGCATATGTTGGGTATCAAACAATATAGTTACAAAGAACCCATAAGGTGCTCTACTATGTTTTTGCATTAGCACAGGCACAGACAAACTTTTGCATGTTTTCATAATCTCTCATCTCTTATTCAAACACACTTTCTGAAATTACACCAACGCAAATCTATTTTTAAAAAGCTGTTTTCAATATCATGACTGAAATTCACAAAAGAAGAGTTTCGATGGCTATACTCCTACAAATCTAAACAGTGTCAGCTGTGGCTCAGTGGGCAGCACCCTCGCCTCTGAGTCAGAAGGTTGTGGGTTCATAGTCCCACTCCAGGGACATGAACACAAAAGAAATCTAGGCTGACACTCCAGTGCAGTGCTGAGGGAGTGCTGAATGGTCAGAGGTGTGTCTTTTGGATGAGACGTTAAACCGAGGCCCTGTCTGCTCTCTCAGGTGGACGTAAATGATCCCATGGCACTATTTCAAAGAAAAGCAGGGGAGTTCTCCCTGGTGTCCTGGCCAATATTTATCCCTCAATCAATATCACTAAAACAGATTATCTGCTCATTATCACATTGCTGTTTGTGGGAGCTTGCTGTGCGCAAATTGGCTGCCGCGTTTCCAACATTACAACAGTGACTACACTCCAAAAAGTACTTTGTTGGCTGTAAAGCGCTTTGGGACGTCCGGTGGTCGTGAAAGGCGCTATATAAATGCAAGTCTTTTTTTTAAACTGGAGTCACAGCTGACCCATAAGATCGCGATAGTGGCATAATGTTTGCATCATTCACCCAACACTCAGTCTCAGCAAAACCTTCAATGCAACACAAATTAGCAAATCTCGTGGATACAGTTGGGCTTTCCAATAAATGCTTTCGTTAATCAAATTCATTTTAGAAATGTATTACCACTGCCTGTTCCGAGACACATTTGAAGTGCAGCCAGAGGTGGTGCGAGGGGCGCACAATGCAAAGAATCCGCGGTCGCGCTGTTCTCAGGGCGGCGACAGTCCCCACAGCGACTGTTGGGCAGAATGAATGTACACCCAGTGAAGGCCGTTTAAAGGTTATCAA
This sequence comes from Somniosus microcephalus, assembly GCF_052327205.1. Lineage (NCBI taxonomy): Eukaryota > Metazoa > Chordata > Chondrichthyes > Squaliformes > Somniosidae > Somniosus > Somniosus microcephalus. Next base: position 233,262,866 of record NC_140988.1, on the reverse strand, counting down.
AGGGTGTGGTAAATATGACGGCATTGTGCAATCCGGCCATGCCTCGTCATCTTTCTGGAATGTAATTTATGTCTGTTTAAAGCCAAATCTGATAAGAACAGGTTAATCAGCAAGACTAATAAGTCCAAATAGGATCCTCCCCCACCCCCTGATTTTTAGGACGATGGTGCCGCTAAGTGGCTACATATACACTTTCCTGTCATTTATTAATATCTTCCACAAAATCAGATAAATGTGCAATTTATATGTTCAAAATAAAAGGGTCCCACAGAAAGACCCGTGCGTTTCGCTGAAGTTATCGCCACAGATGACCCCACACGGCATTATTCAGTGATTGTCAGAGGTTACAGTTCCACTGTAACCGTGAGCCTTTTTCGTTGCATTTTAAATGTTCTAACAAATAATATTATTGCGGAAACAATACAGCACTGAAATCACTCGGATTGCCTCCAATTATATTCCCGCGCACCGTTTTCTTTTATATGCGCTAACGGTCCCAAACTTTACCCCACCATTTCTGTAATCCTCTGAATTAATATTTTGGTTTAACGCAATGGTAATATAATCTTTTGTTCTGCCGATTAAAAAAATTATTGTTTTGTTCTGGATACTCGTCAAAATACATTTTTTTGTGCGAAAGCCTTTAGAAATTGGTCAAAGTGGAAAAGTAATTGCACATTAGCGTGATCATGTCCTTTCCGCCCTCAAAAGTAATTTACCGCGGAGTTCTCAGAACCATGTGACTATGAAACGTATTATATAAAACTCTTTATCTGCCATTTGTTAACTCATGAACCGAAATGTACTTAGGTTGCCCGGTGCATGCACCAGGCGTTAAAGTTAGAGGGGAAAAAACCTTCAATTCTTACAAAAGAAGTATAAATCACATTGAGCAGCTCCATTGGCTGGGCGGCCCCCCTTAGGACGCCAGGTCCGGCTTCCTTCAAATACAAATAAGCAGACACAAAAAGTAACTTTAAAAAAAAAAATTAGCTATATTACCAATATGAGGCACACGCTAATAGAACAAAGATGACATTCTTCAACATGCTTGACACTTTAAAAAAAAGTTCGTCAAAGGAATGACAAAGAGCAGGAGCACACTGTCTGCTGGCCGGGCGCTTGCCGCGTAATTCCGTCTCCAAAAAGACACTGATCCGCCACGTGTCCAACCATCTCCAACATCACCACCTCCAACCAAAGGCCTTTCTAAAGCTCCTGCATAAGTGATTCGAGATGTTTTATGCTTATTAAAAGCTCCTGATCCTTCACAAGTGTTCTTTTTTCATCAACATTGTTCAGGTGGCCGCAGTTCCAAACAGTAGTTGTCGGTGCGCAAAATAAAACTTTTGCGCGCATTCATCTCTGATTTTCCCCTACTTTCCCGGCGGGGTACCAGCTGCTAGCTCGTGAAAAGACGGCTTATTAATTGTTCTTTGTCATGCAGAATTGCTTGATTTCTAAAGAAACTCACAAAAGAGCCATTTGGAGGATTCGAGTATTTTTCCTTGCGAATATTCTGTCATTTGCATATATCACCTCGTCTACCAGACACAGGTACTAAGTTCTGGCTCTATTGTGTGTCCCGTGGTCTTATTAACCAAAGGGCCTGATTTATTACAAGCTGCCTTTTCAATCCTACACAAGTTTGAGAAACTTTTAAAATCCGAATATTGTTTAACAAAAAAACGTCAAAAGCGGGCGGTGAGATGGATAGACGCGGTGCGTTTTGCGCTTTGTGCTGGGAACTGAACGGTGTGCTGGTCAGATTATAAGAGACGCTGCTTGCTCAAGCTGCTCTTAAGTAATTTCATTATTGTTATTTCCACCTCTTAGTTGCTTGGAGAAATAAAATTCAAAGGCGTCAATGGCCTGCTTTGCGGGATTAGTATCAATTTTGTTTCTTCCTGACGCAGTTTCTATTAGACAAAAAGAGAAAAGAAAAACGGTGGCACTAACAATGGAAAGTGCAGCCAATAAAGCGAACACGTTTGTCAGGTGTATCACACAAACTTTTATAAAACTTACCACAATCGATATTGCAAGCCACGGAAGGAGAGAAAAGGTAGAAATAATTGGTATTAATTATTTGCCGCCTTGGCTGCTAGGCGCTGGTTGATTGACGCTAATCAGCGCTGAATTTCTCCTCTGTGCCTTGTTTTGACAGTTTTCCTCATTCTCTGGGGTTTACATTTGCTGCCTACAAAGACCAGTATAGTCCCAGCAGCTGGTCTGAAATCTTAAAACCGTGGCCCGCAACCCAGCAAAGGGGGTCTGCTTTTTTTGGTTATACTTACTTGTTGGTGGGGTGGCTTTGATCTCTCCACCTGCGAGACAGGGTCTAATTTAATTAATGAAAAATTAAACTAATAGTTATTCTGTGTCTTTCTGCAATGATAGATTGTCAACAGCGAGTTAAATGGGACCCATTTATTCCCACCCTAAATGCGAGTCTGAATGCGCCTGGGCTTCAACTTCACCTGCCTCCCCAGTCAATTAGGAATGTATCGAAAATTCTGCCAGAAACGAGTTAAATTAACCGTTCGCTAATTTTCTTGTGTCCCTACCACATAATCCTTCTTTTACACGGCGGTTAACTTGCCCCTAGAAATTACCACATGTTGTAAGGTTCAAATAGTGCTTAATGAAACAGTGACTAAATCGTTCACTAAGCCGACATTGGAGCCCTTCAGCTCCGCGTTCAAAGGCTCTGGGTTTGCATCCGTCGGGGGTCCCACTCAATGCAATGCAAGTCTTTGGCAGCAGAATACCTGTCAAAGCGTTCCCTTGGCGAACGGAGTCTTTTTTTCTGCTTTTGCAGAGGTTCCAAGAGAGAGAAAAATATATAAACCTTTTAGTGCATTGAAACTGAAAATAAACGGCGCCTTTTGGATAAAGTTGTCAACGTTACTAATGTTCGTTACACCAAACGTGTGACGACTGCGTAATGTAGACTCGGTTTAACTTTATGTAAAAACATAAACTTAATAACGCTGAAAGATCAAAGCTGTGAACTTTGTGACTTTCATATCCAGTGGCTGGGCTCATCGGAACTTGCACTTTAAAGAAATACCCAAGCTGCTAGGTTACATTGCAAAATACTAACAATCAAAACTGCTCGGTCAATGCGTCGCCTTTTGTAAAAGAAAGTTCCAAAATGACGTTTCACAAATCTATCAAATCTGGCGTGATATTATAACATTACCGTCGTTTTCTAAACGAGCTCTGCTCGAAAGACTCGTTTATTTTGAAGAAAGAGGGGTGTGCTGGAAAGAATTCACGTAGACAATGAAAAGTGCCAATTTTAGGTGCCCATTATTTCCAACATAACAGTAACTCTCATTGTTTCCATTGTACGTGAATATTTAGTACATTTATGGAGAGAATGACTCAAAATAATTACTTTTACTTTTTTGCAATGAACATCACCCATTTCACTGAAAAGACACATGCTAATTGTGCACCCAACTGCATTTGGTTTAAAGTCAATTAAAAGGACGTGAAAGTCATATATCTTTGACCGATATTGTATAGATAGGGCTAATAAGGCATCATAAAAGCACCTCGGGCCATGTCTAACAGTGACACTGGTTTACGAGTTGCTGAATCACTCCTCTGGGTTCCTCAATGCTTTCCTATCCATCATTGTCGCCTCCATAGAAAAGACACACAATGCGCCCTTCGCCACAGCTAGCCCAGCCGGGCTCCCCACGCTCAGTCCCGGGCATTGCCAACTTCGGCCTTTCAACAGATGGAAATTGTCAATAGTTCATTAATCTGTGGCTATTTTCCCTCTACTACCCAATGAATAAAGTTCCAATTTATCTTCTCTTATTGCCCTGACAATTCTGCCGAGTGCCCGAAGGACTGCCTGTTGTTTGGGCGCTGGCAGAATTCAAGAAATTGATAGCCTATTCTCAGTTGAAATTTACAATCGAAATTCAAACGGGAGTCTGACACAGCCGAGCCTGGTCCTAAAAACGACAAAATTCCAAGTGCATTGTATAGCAGCCGTTTCGATATCCGTTTAAAGATAGTTATCTTGAACTATCAGCCAAGATTCTATATACTTAAATGCCACAGTCTCGTACACATGCTGTCTTTCCTACGAATACAGTGGACCTTATGTAAGTTTGGGTTGTTTTAAAGCAGCAGCATCCTATTCCCGCGTACTTAAATGAGCTTTTTGAAATCGGCACAAAATAAAGGTCCAGCATGCTTCTGATTTATTTGTAAATATCGCTTTTCACTGTAATCAAGATTTGAAAAAAATATCCTTTCTTGAAATTGTGATGTATTCTGTTTCTTGATAGTCTTGCTTCCAGATCAGCTAATGTTTCCGGGAAACCATTGATTCCCTTTTGAATGTATGAAATCTATACAAACTGACAAGTCACTTATTAAAATGATGGTCTTTTAGTAAGTAGAACAAAATACATTCATTGGGATTTGCAGCTAACCTCCAGTAAATATTGTCATCCCACTTATGAAAACAAGCAGACATTTCCTGGGTCATTAGAACCCTCCCCCAATATCTTAGCTCATTTTCCTTGGAAGCATTGCTCCATTTCTGTCTTACGACAGCTCGTGTGGAGCTCGTGGTGCGTGTGCCACCTATTTAAAACACCCAGAAGGAATAAAATGTTTGGAAATGTTTGTTGTCACAGGTGTGAAGTTACAAGTGATGATCGAGGTCAGCGGGCTTCTCGACATTCAGGCGAGCTGGAGGCATTCCATCAATCACTTATTATGGCCAGCAATAAATCAGATAATTTTTTTTGGGGGGGAGGATGGGTCAAAGCAACAAATCTATTTGTTTTACGTGTCGGTTAAAGAAAATAATATCGCTGTCTCCGCTATATCCACCAACATATTTGAGCTTACAAATAGCATGTGCTATCTGATAGACATCTGCAGGGCATATGCCGTTTTGCACTCGAGTACTTTCTTCCGTGGGATGATTTCTATCTATTATCTAACCACTTTTGGAATTATGTAATGAAGGATCACAATTTATACACACTCTCTCACCCACTCTCACTCAAATAATGAAATGCGAATAATCAATCAGTTCTTTATAATTACTTTAATTTTATATGCTGATATCTTAACTTTTAAAACAGGGACCACGTTATTTTCCAGTTGGAAGCATGTGACCCCGGCACACACACACACACACACACACACTTCCTTTCTCTGTGTATCACTGAGCATAGATTATTTTACTTAATCAAGTGCTTTTCTTGATCTGTTAACATTCGTGTTTTGTTTACAGTAGTTTTGTTAAATGGGCCAGTTTCCTCGACGCACTGCGGCGTTCTATTAAGTTGTATTTCCGGACATCATTGCTTCCGTGATTATTGAAATGCAGAATAAATGGACTAAGAGATAAATTATGAAAAATGTCTCAGTACTTCTGAGAAGTTTTCTTCTTCTTTCTATGAATCTTTATCTATGCCAAGTCACATCTGTAGCTAAAAAAATATTTCTCCAAAGGTCCCAAAATTTTATTTTAAATAAATATAAATATAAATGTCATATAAAACTATTCACAACAAGTGAACTTTAACCTTGACATTTTACAGCAATGTACCAACCAGCTAGCTATTTACATTCAACCTGCAATTGTTTTAATGGTCCGATGCATTTACATAGGTGTCTACTTTTTTTTACAGAAGTCAACACAGTTTGAAAATACATTATTTATATAGAACACTCGAGAACTTTAAAAAGACAGTGCACGAACACCTGTTGGGAGAAAAAAAAAACCTGAACAATTTATACAAAATTATGTTAGCCTCAAACGGCAGCCTCTACTTCTATATTTTAACCAAAGTATTTGCATTTATTGAAAACAGTGATGATAATGGAATTGCTGCGTGTTCCATCCGAGCACAATTCTACAATGAATCCATTCATACCAGGAGGGTGAGCAGGCAAAGACAACCGACTGCAGTCACATACTACACCAAGGAAGGGGCTTTCTTTTAAATGTTAAGCAAATAAGTGCGTCGAAGGGATATAGAATTGAAAATGTCTGTAAACGTTTAAACGTTGCAGTTCTGTCCATGGTGACTATGCGGGTGACATATCTTTGTCTTCTTTGCCAGATGATATTGGAGAAAGGGACTCCTCGTCCTCGGAGCGCAGGCAGTGCCCTTGGCTGCTACATTTGCAGGCGTTGTGCGCATTCCGCGGGGTCCCCTTGCCTTCCTTTTTGTGTTTGACGCGCCGATTCTGGAACCAGATCTTCACCTGCTTCTCGGATAGGTTCAGGTAGGTTGCAATTTCAATCCTGCGCAGCCTGGACAGGTACATGTTGGAGGCGAACTCCCTCTCGAGCTCCAAGAGTTGTGTACTGGTGAAGGCCGTTCTCATCCGTTTACCGTTCTGTAAGTGACTGTTATTTTCAGGACCTGTGAGCACGCAATGATACTACAACATTAAAAAAATATGGAAAAGCAGATTTCAAACAGATAGCACCCTCCCGCCAACAGTATAATATAACCTCTCTCCCACCCCCTGAAAATACATATAAATTATAGACATCAGTTATGAAACTGGTTGTTTATAAATAACTGCTGTGTCTGGAATTAAAGTGTTCTGTATTGATCCAATTTTTATTAAACTCGCACCTAAGTTTTCACCTTAGTTGTATCGTTCGGATAGATAGTTTAATTATATAAACCCTAAAGCGCGGGATCGTTTGCTAACCGCTCACCTCTTTCTAACAAGTGTTCTAAAGGTGCTGCCTACTGTCCACTGTGAGAGTAGAAACCCCTCTTCAAAACAATATCACGTCTTCCAAATATTAAGTGTGGTTATACTATAATGATCGTTACATTTGCAATTAAAATAGCAAAGAGCGTTTGGCAGTAAACCATGATTTCTCTCTCAACGCACATATCTGGCTAAACTCGCAACCTGTCCTCAGGTAGCTAACACTTTTAAGTTAGATTCTGCTTTAAACAGATGTACATACCCACGGTAAGACAGTGGTATCTCCGAGGGTCTGTTACGCTGTAAGTGGGTGTGCAAACAGGTGGATGCCCGAGCCCGGGATTAGACTGCTGGTTGATTCGTTGACAGTACTGGGGATCTCCGTTTGGGAACTGGCTTTTCAACAGTGGGATCCCACTCCGGGATGAGTGGATATGGGACGTGACACAGAGGGGACAGACACAGAAAGTGCCCGTCTTTCTGGACGGACAGGCGGGACCAGAAACCGACATCATAGTTGGAGAATGGACGCTAATGGGAATCAGAAAGTCTTGGCCGTGATCGTTCAAGACAGGAGTAGGTCTCACTGAAGAGTCTTTGATGATCAAGGAATCAACGTAAAACGATCGAGACATTTTGTGTATTCTTCTTGGTTCTGTCTGGCTTTGCTGGATGCTGGGTTCAGTATACACTGCGGCAGGGAGAGAGTCAGAAGGTGCTTATGTTTGGAGGCTAAACAAAAGGATCTCTGGCGATGGTTGGTCTGAACGTCACCCACGTGTGCGCCCCACTCCAAGGCTTTTTTATGTTGCCAGTGAACTATTAACACGTGATTATAAAGAGAGCCGGAGATCAACATTTCCCCATTTGTCAGGCAACCCCTTGAGACACACTATCAAAGTCTGACAAAACAAGAAACAAAAAACTTTTTAAGTGAGTGTTTTGTAATTTTGCTCAGTGCGTAAAAGGAAAGCTCCACAGCTGACTTAAGATGTACACAGCGCAACTTAACCAGCTGCCGATAACAGCGCCATTGTCATGAGATTTAAAATCACTTTCAATTGACTCACTGGGGAAGGGAATAGTTTATTCCAGTGACACTTTCTGAATTTTTGTGAGCGTTTTCTTATATGTGCAGATGGCTGCAGTCCAACATAGAAACTACTCCATTGTATCTAACTGAGTACTTTAAATCGCTGGATGTTGCCAGTAATTCTAATGAGTTTTTTTTGCAAACTTAATAAATCAATTCCCTTAATTTCATTAGTATTCAAATATGGCATCAGTTCATGAAGTTTTATTACCATATTGAATCTTTTCATTAAACATGATGGTTCTGCCGATTGACAAATCTGGACCTAAAATAGAACAAACTACTTCTCGTTGTAATAAAATCAAAAATATATATGAATGTAGTTCCTCAAAGATATAGTATGTATCAAGAACTGAGTTTTTGAAATTTATTACGCGTCTAAGTTATTTGCACCCAGTAAGACACAAGTTTCTAGACTATGGCATATTCATCCGCACATATAAACACACGTTCTCAACGGTTTAGAAAGTGTGACTGGAATAAACCATTCCCTTCCCCAGTGAGTCAGTTGGAAGTGATTTTAAATCTCGTGACAATAGCTGAAGGGTCGTGTATCCAGTGACTGGATCCCCGAGTTTAGCGCAATTACTTGCGCGAATACTGTTTTATTCCGAGTCTGAGTTATTTACAAGCGACTGAGCTGCAGTTGACCTTAATGTGTTTGTCCCGCTCATAGGTTGGACCAGCTTTGAAAACATGAAAATCAAGGACACTGATTTTAAATGCACGCTAACATAAACATAAAAGATTGATGTATTAATTTAAGACAGGATTACTACATGCAATGTGCCCAGCATAACCAAGGAAATGATCCATAGTTACAGAACTGATCTTAGAACGTGTGATGCAGATTATCCGATTCAGATATAAATATGATACAGAGAGGTAAACAAAACAGCACAGGCATCTTAATGGGAACATACCCGTGGCAAATGAAATGCCCCTTTTAAGTAGTAATTCCTATTAGGCAAATATTATGAAATGTAGAGGAATTCATTGATGTCTGAGCAAATAGTTATTTTGAACAAGCGTGCCCCTTGAATGGCGGACTATTAAATGGCATGCAATGCTTAGAGACGAACCGAACCTCGGTTTACCAGTGACACTGGGATCCTCACTGAGGCACACTGTCAACCAGCTGACAGTGCAGCCCAGAAACCAGAATATCCGAAATATAGTTGTGAGACTGATTCATCATTAAAAAACAATAACAACCCCCAAGATTTGTTGTAGAATTGAACAGTTACCCCTTTGTCTTTCTATTGGCTGACAAGAGCATCAGAAGGTCCGTTAAACGGTACAATTCAGCCTCGCAGGCAGACAAATACAGAGTACTACTTAACATAAATGTCGGCACGCTGCAGAACTCCAGTCCTTTAGATTGACAGCACATACTCAATGGGAAGTGTCCCGATTGAACATTTATTGAAGTACAGATATCTTCAATCATTTTGTTACCATTAAAGTAATAACCGCGGATACTTTAAATAATTGTAATATATTTCGAACAAACAGAGCACGCACCGTGGAGTAAGATCATTTATGGCCGACAATTCATTTTTTATGAATTAGCAGAGTGAATGATGATTGCGCTATTTGTTTACGATTATCATTCAATTAATAAGTGTTTATTGGGTACTAGATTAGTGAATGTTAACAGGCAGCTAACTATCCCAGCAATGCGTTAATCCTAGATCTTGTGACAATAATTAGCGATTTTGGTCTCCGCCAGGGTCCTGGTGGGTCAGCTTAGGGCTTTACACGGCTTTCATGAAAGGACCGCCAACATGAAATTCCGCGACTCACAAAAAAACAGGCAAATAATCTGAAAATCATAATCTTCGAAATAAGGTTCTTGGACAACGTCAATAAAACATCAATCAATTGTGCTAATTCCGTGTTCTCCAACAACACAGCTACAGTTCACTATTCTATAATGAGAACATTATAATCTCTTCATTTAAATCGGTTTCACACTCTTTGTACCCCGGCCCCGAAGAAGTGCAACTGCAGAGCTTCAAATACATGGCGATCTACACTATCCTCACACACAGCCAATATAAAGTACAAGTACATGGCGACCTACACTATCCTCACACACAGCCAATATAAAGTACAAGTACATGGCGATCTACACTATCCTCACACACAGCCAATATAAAGTACAAGTACATGGCGACCTACACTATCCTCACACACAGCCAATAGAAAGTACAAGTACATGGCGATCTACACTATCCTCACACACAGCCAATAGAAAGTACAAGTACATGGCGATCTACACTATCCTCACACACAGCCAATATAAGGTACAAGTACATGGCGATCTACACTATCCTCACACACAGCCAATAGAAAGTACAAGTACATGGCGACCTACACTATCCTCACACACAGCCAATAGAAAGTACAAGTACATGGCGATCTACACTATCCTCACACACAGCCAATAGAAAGTACAAGTACATGGCGATCTACACTATCCTCACACACAGCCAATATAAAGTACAAGTACATGGCGATCTACACTATCCTCACACACAGCCAATAGAAAGTACAAGTACATGGCGATCTACACTATCCTCACACACAGCCAATAGAAAGTACAAGTACATGGCGACCTACACTATCCTCACACACAGCCAATAGAAAGTACAAGTACATGGCGATCTACACTATCCTCACACACAGCCAATATAAAGTACAAGTACATGGCGATCTACACTATCCTCACACACAGCCAATAGAAAGTACAAGTACATGGCGATCTACACTATCCTCACACACAGCCAATATAAAGTACAAGTACATGGCGATCTACACTATCCTCACACACAGCCAATAGAAAGTACAAGTACATGGCGATCTACACTATCCTCACACACAGCCAATAGAAAGTACAAGTACATGGCGATCTACACTATCCTCACACACAGCCAATAGAAAGTACAAGTACATGGCGATCTACACTATCCTCACACACAGCCAATAGAAAGTACAAGTACATGGCGATCTACACTATCCTCACACACAGCCAATAGAAAGTACAAATACATGGCGATCTACACTATCCTCACACACAGCCAATAGAAAGTACAAGTACATGGCGACCTACACTATCCTCACACACAGCCAATAGAAAGTACAAGTACATGGCGACCTACACTATCCTCACACACAGCCAATAGAAAGTACAAGTACATGGCGATCTACACTATCCTCACACACAGCCAATAGAAAGTACAAGTACATGGCGACCTACACTATCCTCACACACAGCCAATAGAAAGTACAAGTACATGGCGACCTACACTATCCTCACACACAGCCAATAGAAAGTACAAATACATGGCGATCTACACTATCCTCACACACAGCCAATAGAAAGTACAAATACATGGCGATCTACACTATCCTCACACACAGCCAATAGAAAGTGCAAATACATGGCGATCTACACTATCCTCACACACAGCCAATAGAAAGTACAAGTACATGGCGACCTACACTATCCTCACACACAGCCAATATAAAGTACAAGTGACCGAATAGAATAAATTCCGATAAAGTGAAGATCAATTGGAACTCGTCCAAGGAAACTGCTTCTCTACTCGATAACTAGTCTTAAGATGGTGCCCTTTTGCCTTGTGTTATTACGTTAAATGCTCAATGCCAATAATTTAGCACAACCACCGCTTGCTATTATATCCTCATGTCAATCCTGTCACTAAAACCCGATCTAGTCAATGTATCTTTCAAACCTCCCACCTTCCTGAGACAAGGTCCATGTGCTTTCTCGCCAGTTTGAACGCCCCAAAGTATTGTTCAGCACTTCCGTAAATAAAGTCAGCAGCAGGGCTGGTTTGTTCCCGTGTCAATTTCATTCACTGCACTCAACATCAAGATAGTTAGTAAAAGTATAAGGGGCAGATCTGAGCTATGGTGTACTGAGAACCAGGGCTAGATCGGCCTGCCAGTGACTCCTTAAACATACACCACTGTATTCCACATCAATCCCATTTCGGGTATTTGAACGCACAACCATTTTCCTATTGAAACGCGCTAAGGATATTAAATGTTTCTATTTATTTTCCCCTCAGATCACATGATTTCCTCAAAATGACGGGACAGTCAGAAGGAAAGCATATAAAATTGAATCGTCACTCAGGAGAGCCAGGCGCCTCTGTAATAAAACTTGAACCAGAAAACTTCTTCAGCGAGTTAGCAGAATGGAGGTCAGGCAGCCTCAATCACATCACCAAGCAGCTTTGTAATTGTACTAATAAAGCGAGTGAACGATATTACAGAAGCAGGGAGCTAGAAAAAAGCCAATGATTCCAGTGAAATAAAATGAAAGAATGTCTAAGCCAGGCGGAATGATGCAAGGCGCGCGCCTACATCGCATGGCCCTCGTTACAATATTATTTTCGATAATTATGACCAATAAAATTTCATTGTTCAAGAAGTAATCCTGGGAATGAGAGTGGTTATGAGCCTATAATGAGGTCAAATTGCCTCGACTAGCCGAGACACGTGTAAGGATTTAAGAGGCATTAAGCGGCTGGGTACAGAGCGCCGACTGTTACTTGAACATTACTTTCATAATTCAAGTATAAAATTAGTCTATTTAAGGGAAATCCTTTGAATCCGTTTATTCTACTCGGGTGACAAAGTAGCTTTGTCTGTGTTGCTTAAGTCGGTGTAAAAAATGCGAATGTAACAAAATTGCCCTTTTGTGATTGTAGTTTCTAAAGAGCAACAGAGAACAATAGTGCACTGCTTTGGCTGGGTCTACTTTCTATTTTTGGGGTCTTTTCCTTTGATTTTCTTATTAATTCTAAATAACCTGTCAAACACCAGGAAATCAATTCAAACCTTGTTGGGAAATGGCTGAAAAAAAGTTTCATATTGTTTGAATGACGTAAATAGGCGTTAGTATGTTGGTGTGATGCGATGTGCGTGACTCCTACTTGGAATCAAATATGTTGTATTCAAATAAAATTTTAATCTATATTCTTTTTCTCCAAAAAAATCGTGTATATTTGCTCTGTTATAATTTCAACTACATATTAATTGATGAAGCTGAAATGTATAAGCTAGAATTATGATTAGTTTTTTCCCCTTTCCTCGATTTAAATTGAGTTCACATGCAACCGGCAAAGCGTTCTATAAACTTTTTTCACTAAATGATGGGAATTCTTACCAAAAAGTAAAACAAAAATGCATGTGGGAAAAAATGTCAGCTTGTTACCACCTCATTCTACAAGTTGCGACCGTGATCCATTATCACCCCAAGAGTACAGATTGTAACACTCAGTTAAAGCCATTGTATCTGATACCAAGCCTGGTCTGTTGAATTTTCAATAGCCACTCAAAGTCACAGCTTCAAAAAGAACTTGAACTAAAGCTTTGCTTGATATGAGCATGATACGAAGAAAAAACACAAATTTACTCTCAAAATGTTAGAACGTTTGTTCAAAACTTACTTTTCAAATGATTGACCCTATTTGCCTAAAAATGAATTTTAACTAAACTGTCTCATATTATAAAATCTATTTTGTTTGACAAACATTGCTAAGGCTGAACAGGGTATGGACGTCATTAATTTGTATTGGACTATTAAAACAAGTTCCCAATGATAGACTGGAATATTCCCGTTTAATGTAAAATACACTTGTGATTTGTTGAGTATTTGTTACCAGGCAACAGTTCTTGAATAACAAAAATTGAAAAGAACCGCTCGGTCTGCTGTCCTTTAAACTTCAAAAAAGTCTTCAATAATAGTGGAAAAGGACAATGATCGAAGAGACAACAAAATGCCACTGGGGTGACTTTTCACAAGCAATTATTCTTCATTTATCCATTCAGAAAAGCAGCTCTGAGATTCTTATTTTTATTTTATTTATTATGTTCTCTTCTAGTGATTTGCATGAAAAATTTGTGTTTGGGTAATAAAGTTTCAGATTTGCACAAAAACAACCAGTACGGGCAGAACATGGGCGTTTAGGCTTGTTTGATGTATAATTAAGATCGAAAATATGAAGTCAGGCGTTATGGGATCTGTCCCAAAGTGTCAACGTTGGGCGGATCGTCCATTGAAACATTTCAAAGGAGTCACGAAACAAACGAAGTGGAGAGCGCGTGACACAGGGAACGGTTGTAAATGTGTTAATTTCAGACAGCTCATTTTTGGAAAGAAGTGAGATCTCTTTCCCTTCCCCCATACAACGTATTTATAAACCTTACTTAACTATTTAAAAAAATATGGATAACTAAAGGTATGAATGCACAATATGCTTATCTTAATAGGTACCTATCGTAGTCTCACATTTGGCTGAACATCGATTTTAATCACCAGAATCTCTTTCGAATCCATGGGTTTGGAATAAACTCATCGTTTTATTTGGCATAGTCGAGTCCGGCAAAAAAAAACCGCACCAACTCAAGCGCTAACCTTCAAATGTTAATAGATTATCCACAGCAATATCATCAAAGCGTCACACGTACGGCGTGCAAACTGTTGCATTAGTCTCTCTGTTTAATTAAAAGTGAGTCCAATTTATTCCTAATCATTCCTCCTAGTACAGTTTGCATCCAATAGCCTTTTCCATGTATGACACCTGAATGAATTCAGAGATGCTTAAAGTCCGACATTACGTTAACTGGTCAACAGAGAGTAAACCGAGATGTCCAATAACAGTGCATCTTGCAGTTTTACATGGCTTCTGGCACCTATTCGCTTTATTCGCCATATTCATTGACAAGCCCCAAACGTTATGTGTTCTTTATTTTCTTTGTAGCGAAAAAAAAGGCAGCTGACCAGTTTCATAGACGCCCCCTTATTCACGGTCGCCTTTATATTTGGCATTGGGAGGTGGGAAATGTTACTCCGAATTCACCCTGTCTCACTTCCCCGAGTAAATCAGCTGCAGGCTGATGATAGATTCACAGCTGTAGTGCAATCGATGGTAAAGTGACCGTGAAGTCTGCCTTTAAAATCGGTTTCACGTAAAAAGACAATGGGGGATGAGGTCACATCCTTTCCGTGCACCTGGTGGAGTCTGTGCTTTGCTGGTGCATAAAATAAGGCAGAGGAGTTCAGACTAGTTCGGAGCAATCTGAGACAGATCTATTTCATTGTTCACATTGAGGAAAACTTTCATCTGCTTTATTTAGGAATTTCAAACTTTGAAACAGGGCAGTCGCACTGCACTGTTTGCATTATATACAGTGTTATTGGCTTTCCAGGGATGCAAAAATAAGGGTGTATTATAAGGGTGGCCACGACAGCCACGGTGTCCCTGCCAAGCAGTTTCATTTTACACCTAAGTTGTAATATAAATTCAGCATTAGAGCCGGCAGGGAAACCGGCAGTGTGGGACTGGAACCAATGTGAAGAAAACTTAATAATTACAGTTTTAAAAGGTTTCAAAGTGGCCTGCTAGAATGTCTTGGAATGTTGAATGTTAGTGAAAGTGTTAATAGAACAGTCTGTTTTAACAGAAAATATTCTCGGACTCGGACTAGGGCAGAGCAACGCACATGCAATTTGAAGGAAGTGCAGAGCAGAGGAATAGCTAACGGGCGCTGCTGGCTTGCCCCACTCTAATATTTTTCATGTTATGAATTTGAGGACAATATTAAGATAGGGAGAGCAGTAGAGACAGGTGATGCAGTTAAGGACCAGTTATGCAACTAGACAGACAAATGGCAAATTAAATGTAATACTGATAAGTGTGAAATATTGCACATATGAGTGAATAAAATGTGGGGTAGATATTAAACTTGCTGTCCGGGGCATAAAACTAGCATTGCAGACCAGTCTCCTGTTACAGAAACCACACTGGAAATTAAAATCAAGTTGTTTTTTATTATTCATTCTCAGGATGTGGGTTGGCGCTGGCAAGGGCAGCATTTATTGCAGAGTTGCCCTGAGAAAGTTATTTTTTAATACAATTGAGTGGCTCGCTAGGCCACTTCAACGGTTAGTTAAGAGTCAACCACATTGATGTCGGACTGGAGTCGCATATAGGCCATGCCGGGTAAGGACGGCAGGTTTCCTTCCCTAAAGAACATTAGTAAACCAGCTTTTTATTTCCAGATTTTTAAAATTGAATTCAAATCCCCAAACTGCCATGGTGGGATTTAAACTCACTTTCTCTGGATTACTCGTCCAATTTCTGTAACAGTCGGTCGATCCGCTACACTAGTTTTATAAGTTGAAAATCTACCCCTGTGTCTTTTAAATATACAATTAATAGAACTGAAATACTGATAGTCACAGGCTTCAGTTATTATCCCATAAAATGGGAGAATTAGGATGCTGAAGGACACGCTTTAACGGACTGAACGGCCTTTTCTGATCCTTGTATTTTCTTTTTTTACTTGTTACCGTTCTGCTGTAAGTAATTCGGCTGCTTTATAAGGTGCTAAATTTGTCTGTTATATCAGGGAAGACTTGGCAACAACAGAGATTTTTCTGTATGTGTGCCTGTATATAGATATATAAGTGAAAAAATACTGAGAAAAAATAAACTTAATGCAGTGGGACCAAAATCTGCAGCCGAACTCCACAATAATTTCAGCGGGAGTGTGCACGAAGAGCCTACATTTCGGCCAGGGCACGACATAGCGGGGTTCCAGCCTTGCACTGATGCTCCCACTTGGAGTTGTTGGAGATGGAGCCACCGCCTGCCCTAAATAAGGCCAGCAAGGTAACTGGGGCATGGCCGGGGGCGGAGATTCCTCCTGTACAACTGTACCTGGGGTCACTGTAAAATACTCTCCGAGGGGGACCTGACAACACCCTTCCCCCAAAAAACCCACGATCTCCATCAGACTTTACACTTTACGGCCTTTGGGACAAGGTGGGTTCCGTAGACACATCCCTTGTGGTGCGGTGCGGGCGTGTGTCAGTGTTATTTAAATGTATGGGACCTCGCTCTGACCCTGTGAACTTCAGCAGGGTCAGTGATGAAAGTTCCAGGTGGCTGCATCCTGGCACTTACACTGGGATGCACCATCTTGTGAATTTTCAGCCCCAGTATGATATTCAGCAACATTTATGTATAAACAGGGGCCCACAGGAATCCTGCATTGCCACCAAGTTATTTAATAAAACATATCTTTAAACTTCTTGATAACTTAACGATTTATCCAGTGAATAGTTCAGTCATGCATACTGGCATGGTACCAGATATAATTCCCAGTCTACACTAATCTAAGCTGCAGGCACTGTAGGAGAACTACAACTGGTTTCAGCGCATCTGGTTTAAGGAGGTGAAAACTAGGCCAGGGTTTCTAGTCCTGATCAGTAACCAGCGACTTGAGATGGATGTATTAATTTATGGAGGTTGGATGGGAACACCATCTGGCTCAGTTGTGGTGCCCCACACTGTCAAAAAGTCTGCTAATACTATCAAGATTCATACATGAATAATGGCCACTTGGTTGAGGTATCAGAGGGTGACTGATGCCTTTGGAACCCAAGCCTTCAGAAGAGGAAACAATTGTTGGAGAGAGTTTCAAGAGATAAAATAATAGACTGACTCTGCAGAAAGACATGAGATAGCAAGACTGAAAACTGAGAGTGACGACTGAGTTTCTTAGACTCTCAACGTATCTCAGGATGTATTTTAATAGTTCCCCACCTGCCTAACAAGTATTTGGGGTGAATTTTGGGAATAGGAAATAACAGTGTGATGCCTCAGAACAGCAGAATTTGTTATTTTTAAATAGGGAAAGAATAGCATGAAATACAGAAATCCTGATAGATATGGAAACAATGTAACCACTATTCTCGAGACTTTTGCAACCCTTTAGATAGGTGTCTCTCTCCTGGTTCCTGATTTTGTACTCTCAATACCTTCCCATCCTTTTTCATGCTGGTTCAATTGAATTCTTTATATCATTGTACAGAAATCTAACAATCATTTCCTATTCTCACTTCTGTGGGTGTTTTCCACAAAGAACCTTTATCTCAATGCAGCCTTTATAAATCACTCCTCCTTCAAAATGTTCTGTTCCACTGCCACCACTGAATGAAACTTTGTCTATTGTACCTTTCCTATACTATCTCAGCCTCCTTGATGGTGAACACCATGTTTATGCAGGTTTTATTGGATTTTCTATATCCATGATTTTATAAGGCCCTTCATTTGGTTCTCTCACCTTTGACTTCTATACCATTGTTTGGTAATCTATAACCTGTCATTTTTTTTTAGAAAAATCTATTAGTTTTAAAACCCTAATCCACTGTTCAAACTCAACAGTTGTGGAAGTGGTAACAGGGTGCTTAGAAAATTATAATATGATTAGGCAGAGTCAACATGGTTTTATGAAAGATAAATCATGTTTGAAAAATTTATTAAGGTTTTTGAGGATGTAACTAGCAGGGTAGATAAAGGAGAACCAGTGGATGTAGTATACTTGGATTTCCAAAAGGCATTCGATAAGGTGCCATGTAAAAGTTTGTAAGCAAGATAAGGGCACATGGGGTTGGGGGTAAGGTATTAGCATGGAGAAAGGATTGATTAACAGACATGAAACAGAGAGTAGGGATAAACAGGTCATTTTCAGATTGGCAGGCTGTAACTAGTGGGGTGCCACAAAGATCAGTGCTTGGGCCTCAGCTATTTACTATTTATATTAATGATGATTTAGACGAAGGGACCGAGTGCAATGTATTCAAGTTTGCTGATGATACAAAGCTAGGTGGAAAAGTAAGATTTGAGGAGGATGCAAAGAGCCTGCAAAGGGATATAGACAGGTTAAGTGAGTGGGCAATAAAGTGGCAGATGGAGTATAATGTGGGGAAATGTCAGGTTATTCACGTTGGTAGGAAGAATAGAAAAACAGAATATTTTTTAAATGGTGAGAAACTATTAAATGTTGATGCTCAGAGAGATTTAGGTGTCCTCGTACAGGAAACACAGTTAGCCTGCAGGTACAGCAAGCAATTAGGAAGGCAAATGGCATGTTGGCCTTTATTGCTAGAGGGTTGGACTACAAGAGTAAGGAAGGCTTGTTACAATTGTACAGGACTCTGGTGAGACCACACCTGGAGTACTGTGCACAGTTTTGGTCTCCTTATTTAGAGGCGGTACAACAAAGGTTTACTAGATTGATCCCTGGGATGAGAGGGTTGTCCAATGAGGAGAAATTGAGTAGATTGGGCCTACACTCTCTGGGGTTTATAAGAATTAGAGGTGATCTCATTGAAACATATAAGATTCTGAGGGGAGTTGACAGGGCAGATGCTGAGAGATTGTTTCCCCTGGCTGGAGAGTCTAGAACTAGGGAGCATAGTCTCAGGATAAGTGGTCGGCCTTTTAAGACTGAGATGAGGAGGAATTTCTTCACTCAGAGGGTTGTAAATCTTTGGGATTTTCTGCCCCAAAGTGCTGCGGATGTTCAGTCATTGAGTATATTTAAGGCTGAGATAAATGGATTTTTGGACTGCAGCAGAATTAAGGGATATGGGGATAAGGCAGGAAAGTGGAGTTAAGGTCAAAGATCAGCCATGATCTTATTGGCTGACGGAGCAGGCTCGAAGGGCCATATGCCCTACTCCTGCTCCTAATTCTTATGTTCTTATGTTCTTAATGCCATTTTCAGCCATGATCTAATTGAATAGCTAAACAAGCTCTTCAGTCTTTCAGATCATAGAGGGTGCTTTGAAGGAAGAGACCATCACTGCAATGACTATCCATTCATTTCCAGATCCACAGCTGCTGCCTCATGCTCACCATTTCTGTCCTGGCATCTTACTTGCGCAAGCACCAGAACCCACTTGCAAGGAATTAGCGAGCTAGTCAATAGGGTTGTCACTGAAGAGTCACTGAGCAATAGTGAGAATGAGGACCTGGGAATGGAAGAGAGGAAGTAATGCAGTTTCTCCATGGAAGAAGGAAAAATTACTACCCTCGGCTGAGGAGCCTAACGATTCAGACATCAGAAGCCCAGTCTTCATATAAACAAAGATTCAAAAGTATCAACCTGATGTACAGGCAGTGGAGATGGTTTCCATGCATATGGTTGAGATGATGGATAAGTGGAAAGAGCCTGCTACCCATATCTGCAGCACACTACAGGAAGTTTATCACAACCTGCAGAAGCACAGGGGATTGCTGCAGCATCAAGCCAGGTTCTAAGGATATTAGTGGCTTCCAGAGTGGAAGCTAATGGTGCTGCAATAGAAGCTTTGAACAGACATTTTCACAGAACACCGACTAATACCACTTCAGAAACCACCCAGCACCACTGGGCTCCAAGGACTGGGAACAGATATTGCTGCTTCTTCAGAGAATGTCAATGAACCTGCTTCCTTAATGGCCCCTCCAAAGAGCGAGCTTCAGACATGGGCCAGCACTCTGTGCTACTGCAGGTACCAGGCTGTTGAAGTTGGTCCCATCCCAGTTACCAACTAATCAATCTCATCTCACTCAGGTCACACTTCGCTGGAATGGTAGATTACGAACTACAGTAAGTTAACTGGCAGAAAGAGTAATAGTAGATGTAGTTACAGAACCAGGTGTGAAATGATTTTATTTGGTGAGATAACCTTTATTGAAGGTGCTGGGCTATCAGTTGTGCTCTCCTTGCTCTGGTAGCCGGCTGCTGGCTCTCCTGTTCCACTTCCTCTTTTTATTCTGCACCCTCCTCAAACTGTGGAGTTGCTTAAATAAGACCTACTTGGTCTAGAGTCCTTGCTAAGTGAATGTCTGTGTGTAAGGAGGAGATACCTTTGGTGACACTTGACTCTACTCTCTCCCATGCCTTCAACCTCCTTCATAACACAGGTACTAAAAGAATCACTATGCAGACAAAGAAACATCAGCCTTCAATAGCAGCACATAAAATAGCCTCTTCAGTGTGGTATCTACTTCAGGGATACCTTGCAGCAGCGGTTGCCATCTCCGAGATAGTGGCAGTAATTAGTTTGGCTGCGTTCGGGGTCGAAATGGAGGCTAATGGGGCGCATGAGTTAGTCACACCACCTTAGCTCAATTTCAAGGTGATGGAGTGTGCTTCTGGCAAGCCTTAAAGAGAACTGGCAATTTTTGCAGAGGAAAACTATGTAGGTTTTTGGTGGATTTGAAACAGTAGCCCTTAAGAACATTTTTTATTTTGTTTACTGCAGCAAATCTGCCCCTAAACAGGCAGGAATTCAGAGGAGTGTCCTGGCCAATGTCTTCAGGAGAGGAGATGGGGAGGAGAAAAATTGGCAGGAAAAGAGAAAAAAAATCTCAAAAACAAATGCCAATGTAAGAAAAAGAAGTTTCAGACACAAAGTCCAGACCTTCCAAAGAAACTTCCTATCATTTAAACTCCCCATTCCTTTCTACAGTTTTAAAGCTATGATTTAATTTTATTTCCAATGTTTTCCTTGTACAAAATACTATTTACCTCACAACTGTAATACAGCACTAAAATAAGTTTTTGCCCACTATTACCGATTTCTGTTCAATATATTATCATCCATCTCCTTGTGAGCTTCAGTCTATAAATGCAGACAATCCTCATGTAAAATCAGCTGTTTGAACTGAAGCAGCTTCACCACATCTTGTGACAAGTACTTATGATACAGACACAATAAGAAAAATGCAATCACATTTAATATGTCTTGAACTAAGTAGAAGCTCACCTGTTAGTTCATTATGGAATAGCATTGGTGGGGGTTACAGTGATAAAACTAAGAAATATGTTAAAAGGACAAATCTGTTTTTTCCCTCCGACACTGAAATCTATCTTTCATTTAACATGTTTTTTTCATTGAAAGACCTTAGAAAAGGACAATGAATTTGAAAAAAATAACATTGGGACTATTAAATTTGTTCTATATTCATCCAATCCTCTGGACATCTGCTTGAAGAGAACATTTCTATTAAGAACAAAGGGTTGTTCTTTTATTGCACATGTCAGAGGTTTCTACTCCCATTGTTTTAATTTGCTGAGATTGACGTGAGGTGAATTGGTGTGTCCAGGATTTGAAATGCTGTGCATTTGAGTGGGAGTTGTGTCTAGGGTAGAGTCACAGAGGGTGCTTCAGATGTTGTGAAATGAAAGTGCATTGTGCAAGTTTCACAGCATTGCAAGCAGGATCTTGCTGTGTAATTGTAGACATCCTAAAGAACTGACTGTCTCCAGATGTTTAGTTTGGAGAGGAAACTGCAGTTATGTGATGTAGGTGGATGGTTGGTATGCATTGGCAACTACAGGAGTTCCAGCCACAGAACCACCCAACTTGCTTGCATAGCAAAGGCCAGAATGACCCCGGCACGGGATCATTTAATCTGAATTACTTTTTTGTGTCACAGCTAAAGACTTGATAAAGTCAACAACTATATAAATCAGCAATTTTATAAACTGTTCACATCCATACATTATAATTTGGATTACAAGATAGATTCAGAAGAGGAAGGCCATTCAGCCCACTCATATTTCCAGAAAATAAATTACAAATTCCCCCTTTACAACATCCAATCATTTTTTTAAGGATTGCAAGGTTTCTGCTTCCACTACCCTACCACGGAGTCCTATCGAAGTGTTCGTTACTCTTTTGTGTGACCCCACAAAGAGGCATATAAGTTGCGCACATGGGAGCAGGAAATTACAAAGAGACATAGACTGACTAAGTGAGTATGCAAAACTATGGCAGATGGAGTTTAATGTTGGGAAGTGTGAGGTCATCCACTTTGGATCTAAGAAAGACAAATCAGAATATTTTCTTAATGGGGAGAGAATAGGAGCTCTGAAGGAGGGAAGGGATTCAGAAGTCCATTTACACAAATCACTAAAAGCTCGTGCACACGTACAAAAAATAATCAAAAAGGCTAACGGAATGTTGGTCTTTATCTCATGGGGGTTTTAATTCAAAAGTGTGGAAGTGGTACTTCATTTGTACAGAGCTCTGGTCAGACCCCATCTGGAGTACTGCATTCTTTTTTCGGCACCAAACCTCAGAAAGATACATTGACCTTGGAGGGGGTATAGCACAGATTCAACAGAATGATACCAGGACTAAAAGGGTTAAATTATGAGGACAGATTGCATAAACTTAGCTCCATCCTCCTCCAATGCCTCTCCTCCATTGTCCAGCTAAATGGGACTGCTTTTGCCTGGTTCGCATAGAATCATAGAAATTTATGGCACAGAAGGAGGCCATTCGGCCCATCATGTCTGTGCCAGTCAAATGGTTCTACTCTTACCTATCTAATCATAGCCAGAGAATCTCCTGCAATGGCTTCTCTTTCTGCCCCCACACCATTACCTCTGGAGTCTCCCAAGGATATATCCTTGGCTCCTTCCTATTTCATAATTGCACACTGACCCTATCATCCAAAAACACATTAGCTTCCAGATGTACGCTGACGACACCCAGCTCTATCTCACCGCCACTTTACTTGACCCCTCTACTGCCTCTGATTTGTTCAACTGCTTGTCTGACATCCAGTCCTGGATGAGTAGAATTTCCTCCAATTAAATATTGGGAAGACCAAAGCCACTGTCTTCAGTCCCTGCCACAAACCCGATTCCCTAGCCACCAATTCCATTTCTCTCCCTGGCCACTGTCTCAGGCTGAACCAGATTGTTCGGAACCTTGGCATCCTATTTGACCCTGAAATGATCTTCCGAACCCATATCCTCTCCGTCACCAAAACCGACGATTTCCACCTCTGTAATATGTACATCTCCACCCCTGCTTCAGCCATCTGCTGCTGAAACCCTTATTCATGCTTTTGTTGTCTCTAGATTTGACTATTCCAATGCTCTCCACCCTCCATAAACTTAAGCTCATCCAAAACACTGCTGCCCGTTTTCCAACACACCCCAAGTCCCATTCACAATCAGTTCTGTGCTCGCCAACCTACATTGGCTCCCAGTCCGGCAATGCCTCAATTTTAAAATTCTCATCCTTGTTTTCAAATCCCTCCATGGCCTCACCCATCCCTTTTTCTGTAACCTCCTACAGCCCTACAACTCGGCAAGAGCTTGTCATTCTTCCAACTCTGATCTCTTGTCCATTCCCACTTCCTTCACTCCGCCATTGGCAGCCGTGTCTTCAGCTGTATAGGCCCAAAGCTCTGGAATTCTCTCCCTAAATCGCTAAGCCTCTCCACTTCTCTCTTCTCCTTTAAGACCCTCCTTAAAACCTACCTCTTTGATCAAGCTTTTGGTTACCTGTCCTAATGTCTCCCTCTTTGGCTCTGTGTTCATTTTTTGTCTGATTACACTCCTGTGAAGCGCTTTGGGACATTTTACTGTGTTAAAGATGCTATATAAATGCAAGTTGTTGTAGTCCCTTGAGTTTAGATGGTAGAGGAGTGATTTAATCAAGGTGTTTAAAATGATAAAAAGATTCGATAGGGTAGATACAGACTAACTATTTTCTCTTATGGAGGAATTCAGAACAAGGTAGCATAATCTTAAAACTAGAGCCAACTCCCCTTAGAAGTGAAATCAAGAAGCATCTTTTCACACAAAAGGCAGTGGGAATCTGGAACTCCAAAAGTACCTGGATGCTGACTCAATTGAAATTTTTAAGATTGAGATCGATAGTTTTTCATTAGGTAAGAGTATCAAGAGATATGGAACAAAGGCATGTAAATGGAGTTGAGGTACAGATCAGCCATGATCTAATTGAATGGCAGAACAGGCTCAAGTGGCTGAATGGCCTACTCAAGTTCCCCTGTTCCTGACATCAGTCCTAAATTGCTTTCTTTTCCAGTTGGAACCTGGGCCGCCTCATCCTGTCATGGTGTAACTTGAAGTAGGGTTCTATATTTACCTATTTTTTACATAGGATTACAGAGGATATACAGCACAGAAACAGGCCATTCGGCCTAACCAGTCCATGCTGGCATTTAGCTCCACTCGAGTCTCCTCCCATCTTTCTTCATCTAACTCTCAGCATAACTCTCTATTCTCTTCTCCCTCAGATGCTTATCTAGCCTCCCCTTAAATGTATCCACACTATTCGCTTCAACCACTCCCTATGGTAGCAAGTTCCACATTCTCATCACTCTCTGGGTAAAGAAGTTCCTTCTGAATTCCCTATTTGATTTCTTGGTGACTATCTTATATTGATGGCCTCTTGTTTTGCTCTTCCCCACAAGTGAAAACACTCTCTCTGTGTCTACTCTATCAACATCTGAAGTGTGTTCAGGAGAACATTCTTGATCGGTACGTTTCCAGCCAACGAGGAAGGAGGCATTGCTGGATCTGGGGAATGAGGTGGGTCAGATGGGGAACATTTAGGGAACAGTGATCATAGTATCATAAGGTTTAGATTAGCTATGGAAAAGGACAGGGAGCAATCTAGAGTAAAAATACTTAATTGGAGGAAGGCAAATTTCAGTGGATTAAGAACGGATCTGGCCCGGGTAAATTGAAATCAAAGATTGGCAGGCAAAACTGTAATTGAACTGCCTTTAAAGAGGAGATGGTTCCGGTATAGTCGGGATACATTCCCACAAGGCGGAAAGGTAGGGCAACTAAAGCCAGAGCTCCCTGGATGACAAAAGAGATAGAGAGTAAGATGAATCAGAAAAAGAGCGTGTATGACAGATGTCAGGTTGAGAATACAAATGAGAATCAGGCTGAATATAGAAAGTTCAGATGGGTAGTGAAAAACAAAATAAGAGGGCCTAAGAGAGAGTATGAGAATAGATTGCATAAAAGGGAATTCAAAAGTCTTCAATAGGCATATAAATAATAAATCGGTAGTAAGAGGAGGGGTGGGGCCAATTAGGGACCAAAAAGGAGATCTATGCATGGAGGCAGAGGGCATGGCTGAGGTACTAAATGAGTACTTTGCATCTGTCTTCACCAAGGAAGAAGATGCCGCCAAAGTCATAGTAAAAGAGGAGGTAGTGGAGATACTGGATGAGATAAAAATTGATAAAGAGGAGGCACTAGAAAGGCTGGCTGTACTTAAAGTAGATAAGTCAGCAGGACCGGATGGGATGCATCCTAGGATGCTGATGGAGGTTAAGGAGGTACTGACCATGATCTTCCAATCCTCCTTGGATATGGGGGTGGTGCTAGAGGACTGGAGAATTGCAAATGTTACATCCTTGTTCAAAAAAAGGGTGTAAGGATAAACCCAGCAACTACAGGCCAATCAGTTTAACCTCAGTAGTGGGGAAGCTTTTAGAAACGATAATCAGGGACAAAGTTAACAGTTACTTGGACAAGTGGGGATTAATTAAGGAAAGCCAGCACGAATTTGTTAAAGGCAAATCATGTTTAACTAACTTGATCGAGTTTTTTGATGAGGTAACAGAGAGGGTTGATGAGGGAACTGCAGTTGACATGGTGTATATGGACTTCCAAAAGGCATTTGATAAAGTGCCACATAATAGGCTTGCCAGCAAAGTTGGAGCCCATGGAGTAAAAGGGACAGTGGCAGCATGGATGCGAAATTGGCTAAGAGACAGGAAACAGAGAGTAGTGGTGAACTATTGTTTTTTGGACTGGAGGAAGGTATACAGTGGTGTTCCCCAGGGGTCAGTACTAGGACCACTGCTTTTCTTGATATATATTAATGACTTGGACTTGGGAGTACAGGGCACAATTTCAAAATTTGCAGATGACACAAAACTTGGCAGTATAGTGAACAGTGAGGAGGATAGTGATAGACTTCAAGAGGACATAGACAGGTTGGTGAAATGGGTGGACACATGGCAGCTGAAATTTAATGCAGAAAAGTATCTCAGTGATATATTTTGGTAGGAAGAACGAGGAGAGGCAATATAAACTAAAGGGTACAATCCTAAAGTGGGTGCATGAACAAAGAGACCTGGGGGTATATGTGCACAAATCATTGAAGGTGGAAGGGCAGGTTGAGAAAGCGATTAAAAAAGCTTACAGGATACTGGGCTTCATAAATAGAGGCATAGGGCTCAATTTTGCCATTGGTGCAGGCTGGGGGCGTGTCAGCCGCTTTTCCTTTTAGCCACCCGACTCCAATTTGATGTGGGAAAAATATGCGATTTTCCCCTAATTGGGCAATTGATTTCCAGCATGTGGGAACCCCTGGCCCACTTAGTCTTTCCATCCTGAAAGTTGCCTCTGATGACATCATCAATGCTGCTGGATTTAAGGCCTGCAAGCAGCCTTGCTTCTTCTGCAGACTGCAAACCTTATGCCCTTTGCTGTGATAGATTCCTCCAGCCAATATGTCCAGCAGTAGGCCAAAGTCTGCACCAAGGTACAATGACGCCACCCTGCAAGCTCTGGTGGAGGGAGCAAGAGGAAATAAGGAGGTGCTCTTCCCTTCCTCAGGGAGGAAGAAGCCTCCCCAGCAGGCGAAAGCTGTGTGGATGCAAATGGTCCAGGAGGTCAACTCTTTGTCTATGTGCCGCAGAACCTGGCCGCAGTGCAGGAAGAGGTTTCCTGACCTTCTGCGCACTGGAAAAGTGAGTATGACTTTCCCATCACCCTCAATCTGATCCCCATTGCCTCTCCTCACCAGCACTCTGTTTTGACAACCTCTTCCTCCACATCCCACTTGACACTAACATCCCTGCACCCTTACCCATTCCCTCTCTCTCTATGGTCACATTCACCTAACTATTTGACTCTGCAGCCCTCACACTCCCTATCGCTGTGATGCTATGAAAACTTACAACACACAGGGAGGGCCCTAGGTCTTGCCACCTCACTCCATCTTTGTCTCCTTCTAACCATCAATGATATGGATTCTCTACACTCATTCCTTCATTCTCACTCAAACTCCACTTGTCTCCCTCATTGCAGGAAAAGAGAGCTCACAATAAGAGGGAAAGAGCGAGTATAGGAGGAGGGCCACTCTCAGTAACCCAGTTCACCCCCTGGTAGGAGGCGGCTCTGGAGATCGTGAGAGTGGAGGAGGATGCGCAAGTGGGGGACGGACAGACGGGTGCATCAGAGCAAGCTGGTGACAGAATAGTTTATCATCTCTCTCATTGACATTGCATGAGTCACTGATAATGATTCTGATGCTCTAACAGATTGACTTTTGATCATCTGCAATAGTCAATGTGCATGTAACCTTGGCCTCACATCTCTGACTCTTTCCTTTACTCCCCCACAGGACCATCGAGAGCCCCCGTCCCCACTGTCCAGGAGGAAGTGCCTGAGCTTCCAGACTCCTCAGAGGAAGCTGCAACCTCTGAGGGTGCTCCGTCAGCAGAATTAAGCGCATCCTGCACCAGCGCAGACCCTCACACCTTGGTGGGACCTTCGGGACATAGAGTAGAGTTGTCACCTGGTGTATCACAGCTCACAAGTGAGCATCAGCAGATAGTGGAGACAGAGACAGCAGTGGAGAGTCCTCGTCGGAGGGCGCAGGACGCTCCCAGCTCGGCTCCGCTGCATGTTGACCCTGTGCCTCCGGGTCCATCCAGAAGGACTGCGGTGCTGGAACTCCAGGAACAGGTGCAGGAGTCTCTGGCAGGTTTTGTCTCCAGCATCGCTGCGAGTGTGGAGCGAATGGAGGAGTCCATTGCGAACATCAGCAGAGCCTTTGTGGAGGCGTTGGTGCATGAACGCATCACCACAGAAAGGATGGCAACCTCCATGGAAAGGATAGCTACCACAGAGGAGAGAATGGCTACGGCCATGGAGGAGCTTAGTCGCCAGGGTCGTGAAAACATGGTCATTGTTCACAATAGACTGACATCTCTTGAGGAGCGATGGTCAGCTATTGAGCATACAAACCATACATTCATACAAGTCCTCAGGAGTAGGACTTCCAGTACAGAAACGGGTCCTCATGGCCCCCCTGAATTGCAGCAAGGTGCTGTCAAGCCACTTGCTAGCTCTGAAATGGGGCAGACCCATGAGAGGGATGTTGGTGGCAGACAGCAAGGAAGTGGGGGCTCCTCGCCAAGTGCTCACATGACCATGCCACTGCAAAGCCCTCGGTCAGAGCCCCACCAGAGTCCCCACCCAACTGAGATTGGCGTCTCAACCCCTGCACAGCCGCAGGAGCAGCAGACTTTTGCCGAGCCCTCACAGAGGACGTCCACCAAAGTTTTCGAGACAGGAGCAGCAGGAAAGTGAGGAAGGGGCCTCCACATCTGCTGAAGCCACAGGGGAAGCACCACATAGGCACACGCGTAAGAGGAAGATACTGCACAAGTAATCACTTGGGTGTAATGTTATGTTTATTTTTGAAAAGCCATCAGTTGGTTATTGCCATTAAAAATTCTGATGGCAAACTGTTGCAGTTGTGGCGTGTGTTATGTTGCTAATGGGACTTCCACATTAAGGGCTTAGGATTACTTGCAATTGTCAGTATGGTGGTCAGAGTGATAGGAATCCGTAGGTTCCTGGCCATTGTCAAGGGTGTGATAAGAAGGTGCGAGGCAAAAGTGTTTGATTGACTAGGCTAAGCAAATCTGGCCAAGATGAGTGCGTGCCTTGCATCCCGGGCAGCAATGTGCTCGCATGCTGCTGCTGGTTGATGTGCCTCTGCAAGCTGTTCGTTGTCGCTCTGCTCCTCCTCCTCCTCCTCATCTGAGGAGGCTATGTGATGAGCCACTTGTTCCTCAGGCATGATGCCGTGCCATGCTGTGAAGTGCACAGCAAACCACGACCATTCTGGAGACCCTGGCTGCTGAGTGCTGCAGGGCTCCACCTGATCTATCAAGGCATCTGAAGTGCATCTTCAGCAAGGCGATGGTTTGCTCTATTATGGATCTGGTGGACATGTGGCTGGAGTTGTAGTGTTCCTCTGCTTCGTTGGAAGGGCTCCTCAACGGCGTCGTTAGCCACGTCTTATGGGGATAGCCCTTGTCTCCAAGTAGCCATCCTCAAAGTTTGTCTGGTGGACTGAAGAGTGGAGGCACACTAGACTGGTGCAGGATGAAGGAGTCATGGCAACTGCCAGGGTACTTGGCACAAACATGCAAAATTTCCTTCTTGTGATCACACACCAGCTGTACATTGAGGGAGTGGAATCCCTTGCGGTTGACAAAAATACCTGAATTGTGATGGGGTGCCTTTAGGGCCACATGTGTGCAATCAACAACACCCTGCACCCTTGGAAAGCCTGCCAGATTGTCAAACCCAACCGCACGCGCAGTTACACTGGCTTGATCCTTGGAGAAATTGATGTGATTGTGCGCGATGGCAAAAACGGCATCAGTTACCTGCATGATGCAAGTGTGTGCGGCCACCTGGGAGATGCCGCTGATATCTGCTGCTGATCCCTGGAATGAGCTTGAAGCTAAAAAGTTGAGTGCAGTGGTGACTTTGACGGTGTGGTAAACCAGTTATTGTTGTTCACTGTTGTTGTTGTTGCACACTGTTGTACCTATGCATGCCTCAGCATGTCTCTGCTGGCTCCGCCCCTGGCTCCACCCACAGGCCCAGGTATAAAGGTGACCGCTCTGCAGCCCCCTGCCTTCTTGGAACCCAGTCAACCGCGAGAGGCATGCTCTGTTCTTTGCTAATAAAAGCCTTTTAGTTACTCTCCTAACTCTCCGTCTTTTATGAGTAATTGATAGCGCATCAATTTTATTAGCAAAAACAAAATGTTGGCAACAAACGCTGAGCAGCAGGCTGCTGCACCAAACACTGAGCAGCAGGAGCTGCTGCGAGCCCTCAGACCAACATGCCTGGACCTAGACCCCCAAGAAGCGGGTTCGGCTACCAAATTCGCGCATTGGCTGCGTTGCTTCGAGGCTTACCTGCAAGCCTCAACTGTGACCCTGGGCGAAAACAAGCTGGAAACCCTGGCCTCAAAGGTGAGCCACCAAGTTTATACAATAATCCAGGACGCGATGACCTACGCGGCGGCTATCGATCTGCTAAAAGGGCAATATGCACGTCCGGTAAATACGGTCTATGCCAGACACCTCTTAAGATCCCGCAGACAGCAGCCCGGGGAATCGGTGGAGGCCTTCCTACGGGCACTATGGATACTCGGCCGAGGCTGTGATTGCAAAGAAGTATCAGCCGCAGCACACACGGAGGGACTGATCCGAGATGCTTTCGTCGCGGGTCTAAGGTCCGACTACTCCCGGCAGAGACTGTTGGAAAAGGGAGAAATGGACCTGAGAAAGGCAGTGTCCCTCGCGCTCTCGCTTGACGCGGCCCACAGGAATATGGACGCCTTCTCCCCTAACCGCTCCGCAACGTGGACGCCACAACCTTGGGTCATGGGACCGCCACCTTCAACTGCTGCTGCGATGTCCAAGGCACAGAAATGTTATTTTTGTGGCCAGGCAAAACACCCCAGAGCACGCTGCCCGGCGAGAAACGCTACCTGCTCCGGCTGCGGGAAGAAAGGACACTATGTCAGCGCCTGCAAAGGTAAAACCGCTAACGCCAGCAGCGCCACGTGCGAACCGTGGGGGCAGCCATCTTGTCCGCCATCTTGGGCTCCCCCAGCCACGTGGGGATCGGGATCATGGGCGCCGCCATGTTGTCCGCCATCTTGGACGTCTCCAACTTCAACCACGGGGGACCCGGACTCAACCACCGCCTCATCTGACGACCACATCGACTCGCTCGACCATACGCTGGCCTCCGTGACGCTGGACCAATCTCTCCCTCATCAACTGTCCAGGTCCATGATGGACATTACGGTAAACGGCCGTGCCACTACCTGCCTTTTTGACAGTGGGAGCACGGAGAGCTTTATCCACCCCGACATGGTGCGCAGTTACTCTCTCCCGGTCCTGCCGACGCGCCATCGGATCTCTTTGGCTTCCAAAGCCCAGTCAGCAGACGTCGGTGGCTACTGTATAGTGACCCTTTCAGTAAGGGGCACAGAATACAAAAATTTTAAACTTCTGGTCCTGCCCCATCTCTGCGCTGCCGTTCTATTGGGGTTGGATTTTCAGTGCCACCTTAAGAGTGTCACATTAGCGTACGACGGACCCCTCCCCCCACTCACAGTCTGCAGCCAGCAGTTTTTAAATCGCCCACCGTGCACCATTTGCAGCCTCTCCACCCTTAAAGTCCCCCCCCGCTCCTTGTTCGCTAACCTCACCCGCGACTGTAAGCCCATCGCTACCAAAAGCAGGCGTTACAGTGCCGGGGATAGGAGCTTCATTAAATCCGAGGTAGCGAGACTCCTGAAGGAAGGGATTATTGAAAGTAGCACCAGCCCATGGCGAGCACAAGTGGTGGTAGTGAAGACTGGCGAAAAACAGTGCCTAGTTATTGACTACAGCCAGACGATCAATCGCTACACCCAGCTAGATGCATACCCACTCCCCCGCATATCTGACATGGTCAATCAGATAGCACAATACCGGGTGTTCTCGACGATTGATCTGAAGTCGGCATACCACCAGCTCCCCATCAGGGCTGAGGACCGCCAGTACACAGCTTTTGAAGCTGACGGTCATCTCTACCACTTCCTCAGAGTTCCCTTCGGCGTCACCAATGGGGTTTCAGTCTTCCAACGGGAGATGGACCAGATGGTTGACCAGAACGCGCTCCAGGCCACTTTCCCCTATCTAGACAACGTCACCATCTGCGGCCACGACCAGCAGGACCATGATGTTAATCTAGAGAAATTCCTCCGTACGGCCCAGCGGCTGAACCTAACATACAACAAGGACAAATGTATGTTTCGTACCACGCGCCTTGCCATTCTTGGCTGTGTAGTGGAGAACGGAGTCATCGGCCCCGACCCCGACAGGATGCGCCCCCTTATGGAGCTCCCCCTCCCCCACTGCCAAAAAGCACTGAAGAGATGCCTAGGGTTTTTCTCGTACTATGCTCAGTGGGTTCCCAACTATGCGGACAAAGCCAGACCCCTCATCAAGTCCACCTCCTTCCCCCTGACAGCAGAGGCCTGTGCAGCCTTCACTCTCATAAAAAGAGATATTGCGAGGGCCACGATGCACGCAGTGGATGAGTCCATCACTTTCCAAGTGGAGAGCGACGCATCCGACTTTGCCCTAGCTGCAACCCTTAACCAAGCGGGGAGACCCGTGGCCTTTTTCTCAAGGACCCTCCAGGGCCCCAAGATTCGACACTCCTCTGTCGAAAAGGAGGCCCAGGCCATTGTGGAAGCTGTGTGACATTGGAGGCATTACCTGGCCGGAAAACGATTTACCCTGCTCACTGACCAGCGTTCAGTAGCTTTTATGTTTAATAATAAGCAGAGGGGCAAAATCAAGAATGACAAGATCTTGAGGTGGAGAATCGAACTCTCCACCTACAATTACGATATCTTGTACCGGCCCGGGAAACTCAATGTGTGAGGGTGCCAGTCAGTTCCTTCTGTAACCTCTAGATGGCACCTTCACTTGTTTGTTTTCCAGCCCTTTGTTAATTGTTCCTAGCTCCCCTCTTTGTGTAAGACCAAAATACATTAAACAAATAAACTGTAACTAAAAGTCTAATAAACCTTTAAATAAAACTTAACAAATCAAATTAAAATTTGGTCGTTTAAACCAATTATGCACTCCAGTCCCCGCGGCGCCCACTGGTCACGAAAGAGCTCGAGCTCGCCGGCGGACACCGCGTGCTCCATCTCCAGGGCCACCCGGGCGCGAACATGGCCACGGAAGAGAGGGAGGCAATCTGGCTGGATGACCCCCTCGGCCGCCCGCTGCCTGGACCAATTAATGGCTTTCTTTGCCAGGCCCAGGAGCAGACCCACGAGGAGGTCCTCCAGCCTGCCCACTCCCCTCCGCACCGGGTGACCGTAGATCAAGAGCGTGGGACTGAAGTGCAACCAAAACTTGAGGAGCAGCCCCTTCAAATAATGGAAGAGGGGCTGCAACCTCTCACATTCAACGTAAACATGGACTCCTCCAGACCGCAGAACAAACAGGCGGTCTGGGAGTCCGTGAACCTACTTAAGAGCCTATTGCACGGGACTGCCCTGTGCAACACCCTCCAGGCCAAGTCCCCAATAGAACAAGGGAGGACTCCCGCATAGAGAGCCACCCATTGGGGACCTCCGCCTCCGTCGGAAGGTAAAACAGCACGCCACGGCGTGTCCGGACGGCAGGCGAAGATGGCAAAGTGGAAGGTGTGCAGGAGCAGCCTGTACAGGAAACCCCTCCGCGCGGAATGAAAAGGCACGGAGGGCATCTCCTCGAGACGGCTCAAGTTGTGAGGCGCCAATCCCCGAGGGGAGTTTTGGGGCAGGGCGCCGATAAGGAATTCCATCCGAACGGGGTAAGCTCGGACGGGATCGCCCCACACGCTTGAGCCGCCTCGATACACCTCGTGGCGCCGGGGGGCAGCGTCACTTTCACCGCCTCGATGGCATCGACCGCGAGCCGGACGTTGTCCCAAGACATGCGCCGCGCCAACTCCTCCGGCGCCATCCAGCCCGCTCCTCCGCCATCGAGTAGGTCCCCGACTCTAGTCACCCTGCCAGGCACAGCCCTCCGTTCTGCCAGCCACCCGAACTCGCGGACGTGGAGGTGCGGATTCCTGAACAGTGGCTCTCGAAGGACAGCCGCCATTCCTGACAGGGGAGAGCTCCGCCTGGAGGCAACGTAGTTCCAAACCCATAGCAGTTCCTGGTAAAAGACAGGCAGCTCCCGCAGGCTGGCACGCCTGCCGCCCACTTCCAAAAACAGGAGCTGCATGTCGTAATTTGAGGCCGTGCAGCTGGCGGAAGAAATACGTCGCCAGCGCACACCATCTCGGAGGATTCTCAACGTACAGGTATCTCTGCAGCGTCTGAAGACGGAAAGTCGCAGCCTGGGTGCAAAGGCACACCAGCGCCTGACCGCCCTCCCTAAGCGGGAGACTCAGAACTGCGGCAGAGACCCAGTGCATCCAGTTGTTCCAGAAGAAGTCGACGAGCTTCTTCTGTATCTTGGCGACAAACGCAGGGGGAGGGATCAGGGTAACCAACCGGTACCACAACATGGCAGCCACCAGTTGGTTTATGACCAACGCCCAACCCCTGTAGAACAACACTCGGAGCAATCCTGTCCAGCGTCCTGAGCGAGCGGTGACTTTGGCCTCCAACTCGTGCCAGTTCGCCGGCCAGGCGTCCTCGGCCGGGCTGAGGTAGACTCCCAAGTAGAGGAGGTGCGTAGTGCTCCAGGCAAAGGGCCTGAACTCCTCCGGCAGGGAGTCCACCCGTCACTGACCCACCAGGAGTCCAGAACATTTCCCCCAGTTGATCCTGGCGGAGGATGCGTCCGAGTAAATCTGCTGGCATTCCAACATCCTCCGCAAGTCAACGGGATCCGTGACCATGAGGAGCACGTCATCGGCGTAAGCCGAGAGGACCACCTCCACGCCTGGCCCTTGCAGAGTCAGTCCCGCCAACCTCTTCCGCAAGAGGCGCAGGAAAGGCTCTACGCAAATGGCATATAACTGGCCGGACATGGGGCATCCCTGACGCACCCCCCTCCCGAAGCGAAGGGGCGCCGTCAAGGACCCGTTAACTTTAATCAGACACTCCGCGGCAGCGTACAGAAGTCGGATCCGGGCGACAAAATGCGTCCCGAACCCGAATGCGCGCAGAGTCCCGAAAAGATACTCGTGATCCACCCTGTCGAACGCCTTCTCCTGATCCAGGGAAAGGAAGGCGACCGACAGACCAGCCCTCTGGGAATGGTGGACCAGGTCCCGGACCAGATGGATGTTGTCATGGATAGACCGGCCCGGGACCATATAGGACTGGTCGGGGTGGATCATGTGGGCCAGCACGGCGCCAAGGCGAGCAGACATAGCCCTGGCAAAAATTTTGTAATCCGTGCTGAGGAGGGAGACCGGGCGCCAGTTCTTAAGGAGGCGGAGATCACCCCTCTTCGGCAGCAGGACAATCACCACCCTGCGCCAAGAGAGGGGCATCTCCCCGGTCGCCAAACTTTCCCCCAGGACCCGCACGTAGGCGCCCCCCAGGACGTCCCAGAACGCCCTGTGGAACTCCACAGTCAGCCCGTGCAGCCCCGGGGACTTCCCCCTAGAGAGCTGGCGGAGGGCGCCGGTCAGCTCCTCCAGACTCAGAGGAGCGTCCAATTTTTCGGCGCCCTCCAGGCCGACCTTCGGCAGGACCTCCCACAAAACTCTGCGCGCATCCTCGCTGGACGGATCCGGAGAGAACAGAGCCCCGTAATAGGCGCGGGTCTCCACGCGGATTCCCTCCGGATCCGAGACCAGAGATCCGTCGTCAGCCAGCAGCTCCAAGAGCTGCTTACGGACCCCCCGTCTTTTTTCCAGCGAGTAGAAGAAGGGGGAGCCGCGGTCCAGGTCCCGCAGCAACTGGATCCGCGACCTCACGTACGCGCCTCGGGACCCGACGAGCTGCAGGTCCTTCAGCGCACCCTTCTTCTCTTCGTACACCAACCGCAGGGCCGGGTCCTCGACGACTTGACCGAGACGGGACTCCAGGTCGAGCACCTCCTTCTCCAACTGCCCGACCCGGGCCTCCCGCCTCTTGGTCGACCCCTTCGCGTACTCCTGACAGAAGAGACGGATGTGAGCCTTGCCCACATCCCACCATAGCCTCAAGGAGGGGAAGCCCCCCTGCTTCCTTCTCCAGCCGGCCCAGAACCGACTAAACGAGTCCCGGAACCGTGCGTCCTCCAGCAGCAGGTTATTAAAGTGCCAATACGCGGACCCCCCCCGCGCGCGCAGCGGAACGAGCTCCGCCCACACCAGGTGGTGGTCTGTGCACGGCACCGGCCGCATGGAAGCCGCTGGAACGCAGGAGACGTATGCCCGGGAAATGTAGAGGCAGTCGATCCTGGACGCTCCTCTCCCAGACCTCACGCAAGTGAAGGCGCTGGAGTCGGGATGGAGATTTCGCCAGACGTCCACCAAGTCGAGGGACCCGACCAGGTCCCTCAACTTCTCCGTCGCTGCCGGGCAAGGCAGGGTGCCCGTGCGGTCCCTCGCCTCGAGGGTCCAATTAAAATCCCCCCCGAGGATGACGCACTCGCCCGCGTCGACGGAGCTCAGAAGAGTGGACACTTCTTCAAAGAAGCGCGCTTGCTGCGCACCGGCCTGAGGGGCGTACACGTCCACTAGATGGAGCGGCACGCCCCCCAGGCGAACAGTAACCTGGAGCAAGTGGCCCGGCACGAGCTCCTTGACCCCCAAGATCTCCGGCTGAAAATGCGGGGCCAGCAAGATAGCCACCCCACTGGAAACACTGGAGAGGTGACTCATGCTGACCCCTCCTTGCCATTCCAGGAGCCACGTGGCCTCGTCTCCCGGAACGGTGTGGGTTTCTTGCAGGAAGCACACCGCATACTTCCCGTCCCGAAGGACCGAAAAGTTATTAAATCTGCGGCTAGCTTCCCTGCTGCCGTTGATGTTGAGGCTGGCTATGGTTATCTTCATTTCAGAAGCATAAACCAACCCCTACTTATAACTAACGGGGGAAGGGAGGGCGGCCGCTAGTCAACCGCCACTCCCTTAGCAGCCCAGTGAGGAATGACCGGAACTGACACAGCTCGAGCGGGCCCACGCCCGCATCCGAGCCCATGGTCTTAAAGGCGACGTGGGCCGACCCGACGAGCAGCGCCAGCCCCGGCCATCTGTCGAGGGCCTGCCGGGTCCTGCGACGACCCTGGCATGTGGCCGCAAAGTCCCGGAGTTCCTCAATGGGAATGAGGGGGGTCCCGGCGAGGGGCGCGAGGTCATCCATCGCCTCATCGGCGATGGACTCCCAGTCCTCCTCCGCCCCCACCACCGAGTCCCCGTCCTCCTCCGGGGGGTCGCCACCGGCGGCCGACCCGTCCGCCACGCAGTGCGCAACGAACGGCTCGGCCGCGACGGCCGGCCACGCCTCCGCCCGGATCCCACCCCCAGGATCGGTAGCGGAGGATTCCTCCCTGGGCTCCTCTAGGGGGGCCGGGCCAGAAGACGGCGGCGGTTCGGAGACCCCCTCCGCCCCAGGCGCCGGAACGACCGGAGAGATCGGAGAGCACGTAAAAACGCACTCCTCCAAGTCGCCCGGCGCCGGAGATACAGACAGAGGGCTTTCCTCTTCCGCGCCACCGGCCTCCATCCCAGCAGATGGGGTAATCCTGGATAAGCCCTCGACAAGGTCGAGCAGCACTTGGGAAACGACCGGGTCGCTTTGGGCGAGCTCATCTTGCGAGTCCTCGCCCGACCCGGACCCCAGGCCGCCCAACCCGTCGAGGGGTAACGGTACTGACAGTGGATCAATCTCCGCCGCGGGTTGTTCCGCGACCCCCCCCACGGGCAGGGTCTCGTCCCCATCCCCGGGAGGCACGAGCTGGGCAGACACCTCTGCCTCAGCCTCCCCAGGGACAGGCGACCCCTGCCGTTCGCCCACGATGTTGACAGCGGTGGGGTGGGGCGCAGTACCCGCGGCGGGAGACGACTCCCCCTGACCGGAGGGACCTTCCTCCTCCCGGTCCTCCTCCTCATCTAGGGGGTCGCGCCTTTTAAAGTGGAGGGGCAGAGGGAGACCTCCATTTCTGCAGGGGCCTCCCCTGCTCCCTCCGGTGGAGCGGGTTCTTCGGGTCTCTCGGGCCCAAGCCCGGCCGCAGGTTCTAGAGCTCCCGTCTCGGCGATCGCGGCCACAGGCTCGGGCACGAGGTCCCCCCCACTGCCGCACTCCGCGATCAATGCGGCAACGCTCTCGGGCGTCGGGGCGCCATGTTATGGGGCACGCCCTCCACGGGGGGACCTGCCCTACGGTGTTTAGTCTTCCACCGCGCCTTCTTCCCGACCGGACACCCCTCCTCCCCCCCGCCGGAGGCCTGGATGGCATTGACCTCCGACGACGACCGTACCCCGGTAGCATTTGTTTGGGGGGGGGCACGGCTAGACCCGGGGGGGGGAGCGGCGGCGGCGCCAGCCTCGGCCACGCCAGACGACCTGGCGGCCTTGGAGGCGGGGCAGTTTTTTCGTACGTGCCCCACCTCCTTACAGGCGTGGCACCGCACGCCGTCCGTCGTCCAGAAGACGCGGTATAAGGTCCCCTCGTGGAGGACCGAAAAGGCCCCGTCCGTCTCCCCCTCCCGCGCCAGCTGCACAAAAGCCTGGCGCCGGAAGGAGAAGACATGGCGAAGGCTGGCCTCCCGGAATCCGAGCGGGATCGGCGAAATCCCCGACCTCACCTCCCCAAGTCGGTGTAAGTGGGGGAGGAGGAGCTCACCGGAGATAAAGGGCGGGACGTTAGATAGTACGACCCTCTGCGCGGTGGCCTCAAGAGGGTCCACCGGCAGGAAGGTCCCGCCCATGGTGAGCCCCTCGGCGATGGCCAGGGCCACCGCCCGCTCGGACTCCAGGAAGAACACAGCCTTCCCATACATTTTCGAGGCAGCGACTATGGCCGGAGGGCCGACAACCCCAGCCATAGCCTTTACGCGCGCCTCGATGGTCATGTTGGGGTGGGTGTAGCTCTTCACCCCAAGCTTCTTTGTCATCAAACGGAACGGCGACGGGGCAGCAGCAGAAGCGGGAGTAGCCGCGGCTTTAGTCGCCACTGCCGCATATGTTCTCGCCGGCCCCGCCACCGCCGCAGATGTGGATGCCATAGTGGGGTGGATCTTCAAAGAGCCACACACACCCCAAAAGTCACAGGCCTGAAGGTGTTAATGGCCTTGGTACAAAAAATGTCTTCCCTTGAGCAGAGGGAGTGTAAATTAACTGGGCCACCTCTCCCCTTGATGGTATTAATTGGGAGAGGGCCCTTTCTTCCCTCTGCTCAATTGGCAATTAGTAGGTAAAAGGAGGTGCCTTTTAGAGAGGCAGAGAGAGGACAAAGAGTGAGAGAGGGGGGGCCGCAAAGGCAGGGTCCCCACTCAAGATGGTATTCGGTGGGTGGGTGTCGGCAGGGTGCACTCCCCGATGGAAAAATAAAGTCTTAACAGATGGTCTTCGGGCAGCGGGAGAAGATGTCTTCACCTGGGCAGGCTGGAGAAAGCCCAGGCTCAGCCCCACACCAGGTCTTCTCAATATGAAAGGGAAGAAGCTTCACCCGGGCAGGCTCCAGCCAACCCAGGCCAGGCTTTCCGGCCCGTCTTCTTTCCTCCCCCCGCCTAGAATGCAAAGTCTTTAGGGGAATGCACAAAGACACCCACCTGCAGATGTTGAAGGTTGCAGCAGCTCCTCCCCTCCTTCCAAGTTGTAGCAGAGTGGAATTCCTCTCCCCTCTCTCCCTCTCCTGGGCTGGAGGCCAAATTGGGAGGCAGTGATGGAAAGGCCTCTCCAGTTGAAATGCTGGCCTCCTCCTCTGTCCCCTACTCCTCCCTCTCCAGGCACCTCTGTAGCTGATGTTGGTTGGAGGTTGCTGGTAGTGGTGGCCTGGGGTCACTCCTTCCTCTCCACTCCCAGGCCAAGGCGACCACCACACACTCTCCCCACAGCAGGAACAGCAGCACAACCTGCTCCTCAGAGAGCTAGGTCCAGAATGAACTCCTGTGAGGGTGCCAGTCAGTTCCTTCTGTAACCTCTAGATGGCACCTTCACTTGTTTGTTTCTCTTTTTGTA
Organism: Somniosus microcephalus; assembly: GCF_052327205.1. NCBI lineage: Eukaryota > Metazoa > Chordata > Chondrichthyes > Squaliformes > Somniosidae > Somniosus > Somniosus microcephalus. Next base: position 233,222,656 of record NC_140988.1, on the reverse strand, counting down.
AGACCAAAAAAACAAGTTAAACAAGAAAACTGTAACTAAAAGTCTGGTAAACTTTTAAATAAAATTCAACAATCAAATTAAAATTTGGTCATTTAAACCGATTATGCACTCCAGTCCCCGCGGCACCCACCGGTCACGAAATTGCTCGAACGTGCCGGCGGACACCGCGTGCTCCATCTCCAGGGCCACCCGGGCGCGAACATGGCCGCGGAAGCGAGGGAGGCAATCTGGCTGGACGACCCCCTCGACCGCCCGCTGCCTGGACCAATTAATGGTTATTTTTGCCAGGCCCAGGAGCAGACCCACGAGGAGGTCCTCCAACCTGCCCACTCCCCTCCGCACCGGGTGACCATAGATCAGGAGCGTGGGACTGAAGTGCAACCAAAACTTGAGGAGCAGCCCCTTCAAATAATGGAAGAGGGGCTGCAACCTCTCACACTCAGTATATACATGAAATATGGACTCCTCCAGACCGCAAAACAAACAGGCGGTCTGGGAGTCCGTAAACCTATTTAAGAATCTATTGCACGGGACTGCTCTGTGCAACACCCTCCAGGCCAAGTCCCCAATAGAACAAGGGAGGACTCCCGCATAGAGAGCCCCCCATTGGGGGCCTCCGCCTCCGTCGGAAGGTAAAACGGCACGCCACGGCGTGTCCGGACGGCAGGCGAAGATGGCAAAGTGGAAGGTGTGCAGGAGCAGCCTGTACAGGAAACCCCTCCGTGCGGAATGAAAAGGCACGGAGGGTATTTCCTCAAGACGGCTCAAGTTGTGAGGCGCCGATCCCCGAGGGGAGTTTCGGGGCAGGGCGCCGATAAGGAATTCCGTCCGGACGGGGGTAAGCTCGGACGGGATCGCCCCACGCACCCGAGCTGCCTCGATACACCTCGTTGCGCCGGGGGGCAGCATCGCTTTCACCGCCCCGATGGCATTGACCGCGAGCCGGACGTTGCCCCAGGACATGCGTCGTGCCAACTCCTCTGGCGCCATCCAGCCCGCTCCTCCGCCATCGAGTAGGTCCCTGACTCTAGTCACCCTGCCAGGCACAGCCCTGCGTTCCGCCAGCCACCCGAACTCGCGGACGTGGAGGTGCGGATTCCTGAACAGCGGCTCCCGGAGGACAGCCGCCATTCCTGACGGGGGAGAGCTCCGCCTGGAGGCGACGTAGTTCCAAACCCATAGTAGTTCCTGGTAGAAGACGGGCAGCTCCCGCAGGCTCTCACGCCTGCCGCTCACTTCCAAAAACAGGAGCTGCGTGTCGTAATTGAGGCCGTGCAGCTGGCGGAAAAAATACATCGCCAGCGCACACCATCTCGGAGGATTCTCGACGTACAGGTATCTCTGCAGCGTCTGAAGACGGAAAGTCGCAGCCTGGGTGCGGAGGCACACCAACGCCTGACCGCCCTCCCAAAGCGGGAGACTCAGAACCGCGGCAGAGACCCAGTGTTTCCTTTTGTCCCAGAAGAAATCGACGAGCTTCTTCTGTATCTTGGCGACAAACGCAGGGGGAGGGATCAAAGTGACGAACCGGTACCACAACATGGCGGCCACCAGTTGGTTTATGACCATCGCTCGACCCCTGTAGGACAACACTCGGAGCAATCCTGTCCAGCGTCCTAAGCGAGCGGTGACTTTGGCCTCCAACTCTTGCCAGTTCCCCGGCCAGGCGTCCTCGGCAGGGCTGAGGTAGACTCCCAGGTAGAGGAGGTGCGTAGTGCTCCAGGCAAAGGGCCTGAACTCCTCCAGCAGGGAGTCCACCTGCCACTGACCCACCAGGAGTCCAGAACATTTCCCCCAGTTGATCCTGGCGGAGGACGCGTCCGAGTAAATCTGCTGGCATTCCCGCATCCTCCGCAAGTCAACGGGGTCCGTGACCATGAGGAGCACGTCATCGGCGTAAGCCGAGAGGACCACCTCCACGCCCGGCCCTTGCAGAGCCAGTCCCGCCAACCTCTTTCGCAAGAGGCGCAGGAAAGGCTCTACGCAAATGGCATATAACTGGCCGGACATGGGGCATCCCTGACGCACCCCCCTCCCAAAGCGAAGGGGCGCCGTCAAGGACCCGTTAACTTTAATCAGACACTCCACGGCAGCGTACAGAAGTCGGATCCGGGCGACAAAATGCGTCCTGAACCCGAATGCGCGCAGAGTCCCGAAAAGATACTCGTGATCCACCCTGTCGAACGCCTTCTCCTGATCCAGGGAAAGGAAGGCGACCGATAGACCAGCCCTCTGGGAATGGTGGACCAGGTCCCGGACCAGATGGATGTTATCATGGATGGTCCGGCCCGGGACCGTGTAGGACTGGTCGGGGTGGATCATGTGGGCCAGCACGGTGCCAAGGCGAGCAGACATGGCCCTGGCAAACATTTTGTAATCCATGCTGAGGAGGGAGACCGGGCACCAGTTCTTAAGGAGGCGGAGATCGCCCCTCTTAGGCAGCAGGACAATCACCGCCCTGCACCAAGAGAGGGGCATCTCCCCGGTCGCCAAACATTCCCCCAGGACCCGCGCGTAGTCGCCCCCCAGGACGCCCCAGAACGCCCTGTGGAACTCCACGGTCAGCCCGTACAGCCCCGGGGACTGCCCCCTAGAGAGCTGGTAGAGGGCGCCGGACAGCTCCTCCAAACTCAGAGGAGCGTCCAATTTTTCGGCGCCCTCCAGGCCGACCTTCGGCAGGTCCTCCCACAAAACTCTGCGCGCGTCCTCGCTGGACAGATCCGGAGAGAACAGAGCCCCGTAATAGGCGCGGGTCTCCGCGCGGATTCCCTCCGGATCCGAGACCAGAGATCCGTTGTCGGCCAGCAGCTCCAAGAGCTGCTTACGGACCCCCCGTCTTTTTTCCAGTGAGTAGAAGGGGGAGCCGCGGTCCAGGTCCCGCAGGAACTGGATCCGCGACCTCACGTACGCGCCTCGGGACCCGACGAGCTGCAGGTCCTTCAGCGCGCCCTTCTTCTCTTCGTACACCAGCCGCAGGGCCGGGTCCTCGACGACTTGACCGAGACAGGACTCCAGGTCGAGCTTCTCCTTCTCCAACTGCCCGACCCAGGCCTCCCGCCTCTTGGTCGACCCCTTCGCGTACTCCTGACAGAAGAGATGGATGTGAGCCTTGCCCACATCCCACCATAGCCTCAAGGAGGGGAAGCCCCCCCGCTTCCTTCTCCAGCCGGCCCAGAACCAACTAAACGAATCCCGGAACCGTGCGTCCTCCAGCAGCAGATTGTTAAAGTGCCAATACGCGGACCCTCCACCGTGCGCGCGGCAGAACAAGCTCCGCCCACAGCAGGTGGTGGTCCGTGCACGGCACCGGCCGCATGGAAGCCGCCAGAACGCAGGAGACGTATGCCCGGGAAATGTAGAGGCAGTCGATCCTGGACGCTCCTCCCCCAGACCTCACCCAAGTGAAGGCGCTGGAGTCGGGATGGAGATTTCGCCAGACGTCCACCAAGTCGAGGGACCCGACCAGGTCCCTCAACTTCCCCGTCGCCGCCGGGCATGGCAGGGGGCCCGTACGGTCTCTCGCCTCGAGGGTACAATTAAAATCCCTCCCGAGGATAGCGCACTCGCCCGCGTCGATGGAGCCCAAAAGAGTGGACACTTCTTCAAAGAAGCACGCCTGCTGCGCACCAGCCTCAGGGGCGTACACGTTCACTAGATGGAGCGGCACGCCCCCTAGGCGAACAGTGACCTGGAGCAAGCGGCCCGGCACGAGCTCCTTGACCCCCAAGATCTCCGGCTGAAAATGCGGGGCCAGCAAGATAGCCACCCCACTGGAAACACTGGAGAGGTGACTCATGCTGACCCCTCCTTGCCACTCCAGGAGCCACGTGGCCTCGTCTCCCGGAACGGTGTGGGTTTCTTGCAGGAAGCTCACCGCATACTTCCCGTCCCGAAGGACCGAAAAGTTATTAAATCTGCGGCTAGCTTCCCTGCTGCCGTTGATGTTGAGGCTGGCTATGGTTATCTTCATTTCAGAAGCATAAACCAACCCCTACTTATGACTAACGGGGGAAGGGAGGGCGGCCGCTAGTCGACCGCCACTCCCTTAGCAGCCCAGTGAGGAATAGCCGGAACTGACGCAGCTCGGGCGGGCTCACGCCCGCGTCCGTGCCCATGGTTTTGAAGGCGACGCGGGCCGACCCGATGAGCAGCGCCAGCCCCGACCATCTGTCGAGTGCCCGCCGGGTGCTGTGGCGACCCTGGCACGTGGCCACAAAGTCCCGGAGTTCCCTACTGGGAATGAGAATGAGGGGGATCCCGGCGAGGGGCGCGAGGTCATCCATCGCCTCATCGGCGATGGAATCCAAGTCCTCCTCCGCCCCCACCACCGAGTCCCCGTCCTCCTCCGGGGGGTCGCCACCGGCGGCCGACCCGTCCGCCACGCAATGCGCAGCGAGCGGCTCGACCACGACGGCCGGCCCCGCCTCCGCCCGGATCCCACCCCCAGGATCGGTAGCAGAGGATTCCTCCCTGGGCTCCTCTAGGGGGGTCGGGCCAGAAGACGGCGGCGGTTCGGAGACCCCCTCCGCCCCAGGCGCCGGAACGACCGGAGAGATCGGAGAGCACTTAAAAACGTACTCCTCCAAGTCGCCCGGCGCCGGCGACGCAGACAGAGGGCCCCCCTCTTCCGCGCCACCGGCCTCCGACCCAGCAGATGGGGTAATTTCACTTAAACCCTCGACAAGGTCAAGCAGCACCTGGGAAACGACCGGGTCGCTTTGGGCGAGCTCATCTTCAGACGACCCGCCCGACCCGGTCCCCTGGCCGCCCGACCTGTCGAGGGGTAACGGCACCGATAAAGGATCTATCTCCGCCGCGGGTTGTTCCGCGACCCCCCCCACGGGCAGGGTCTCGTCCCCATCCCCGGGAGGCACGAGCTGGGCAGGCACCTCTGCCTCAGCTTCCCCAGGGACAGGCGACCCCTGCCGTTCGCCCACGATGGCGACAGCGGTGGGGTGGGGCGCAGCACCCGCGGCGGGCGACGACTCCCCCCAACCGGAGGGACCTTCCTCCTCCCGGTCCTCCTCCTCATCCAGGGGGTCGCGCCTTCTTTTAAGTGCAGAGGGGTAGAGGGAGACCTCCATTTCTGCAGAGGCCTCCCCCGCTCCCTCCGGTGGAGCGGGTTCTTCGGGTCCCTCGGGCCCAAGCCCGGCCGCAGGTTCTGGCGCTACCGCCTCGGCGGTCGCGGCCACAGGCTCGGGGATGAGGTCCCCCCCGCCGCCGCACTCCGCGATTAACGTGGCGACGCTCTCGGGCGTCAGGGGCTCCATATTATGGGGCACGCCCTCCACGGGGGGACCTGCCCTACGGTTCTTGGTTTTCAACCGCGCCTTCTTCCCGACCGGACGCCCCTCCTCCCCCCCGCCAGAGGCCTGGATGGCGTTGACCTCTGACGACGACCGGACCCCGGTAGCATTTGTTTGGGGGGGGGCACGGCTAGACCCGGGGGGAGGAGCGGCGGCGGCGCCAGCCTCGGCCACGCCAGTCGCCCTGGCGGCCTTGGAGGCGGGGCAGTTTTTCCGTACGTGCCCCACCTCCTTACAGGCGTGGCACCGCACGCCGTCCGTCGTCCAGAAGACGCGGTATGGGGTCCCCTCGTAGAGGACTGTAAAGGCCCCGTCCGTCTCCCCCTCCCGCGCCAGCTGGACAAAAGCCTGGCGCCGGAAGGAGAAGACATGGCGAAGGCTGGCCTCCCGGAATCCGAGCGGGATCGGCGAAATCCCCGACCTCACCTCCCCAAGTTGGAGCAAGTGGGGGAGGAGGAGCTCACCGGAGATAAAGGGCGGGACGTTTGATAGTACGACCCTCTGCGCGGTGGCCTCAAGAGGGTCCACCGGCAGGAAGGTCCCGCCCACGGTGAGCCCCTGGGAGATGGCCAGGGCCACCGCCCGCTCGGACTCCAGGAAGAACACAGCCTTCCCATACATTTTTGAGGCGGCGACTATGGCCGGAGGGCCGACAACCCCAGCCATAGCCTTAACGCACGCCTCGATGGTCATGTTGGGGTGGGTGTAGCTCTTCACCCCAAGCTTCTTTGTGATCAGGCGGAACGGCGACGGGGCAGCAGCAGAAGCGGGAGCAGCCGTGGCTTTAGTCGCCACTGCCGCATACGTTCTCGCCGGCCCCGCCACCGCCGCAGATGTGGACGCCATAGTGGGGTGGATCTTACAAGAGCTACACACACCCCAAAGTCACAGGCCTGAAAGTGTTAATGGCCTTGGTGTAGGTGGCTTCCCCTGAGCAGAGGGAGTGTATATTAACTGGCCCGCCTCTCCTCTTTGTGTGAAACCAAAACAAGTTAACAAATAAACTGTAACTAAAAATCTAATAACCCTTTAAATAAACCTTAACAAATCAAATTAAAATTTGGTTATTTAAACTAATTACGCACTCCAGTCCCCGCGGCGCCCACCGGTCACGAAATTGCTCGAGCGCGCCGGCGGACACCGCGTGCTCCATCTCTAGGGCCACCCGGGTGCGAACATCGCCACGGAAGAGGGGGAGGCAATCCGGTCAGACGACCCCCCCGACTGCCCATTGCCTGGACCAATTAATGGCTTTCTTGGCCAGGCCCAGGAGCAGACCCACGAGGAGGTCCTCCAACCTGCCCGCTCCCCTCCGCACGGGGTGACCGTAGATCAGGAGCGTGGGACTGAAGTGCAACCAAAACTTGAGGAGCAGCCCCTTCAAGAAATGGAAGAGGGGCTGCAACCTCTCACACCCCATATATACGTGAAATACGGACTCCTCCAGACCGCAAAACAAACAGGTGGCCTGGGAGTCCGTAAACCTATTTAAAAATCTATTGCACGGGACTGCTCTGTGCAACACCCTCCAGGCCAAGTCCCCAATAGAACAAGGGAGGACTCCCGCATAGAGAGCCACCCATTGGGGACCTCCGCCTCCGCCGGAAGGTAAAACGGCACGCCACGGCATGTCCGGACAGCAGGCGAAGATGGCAAACTGGAAGGTGTGCAGGAGCAGCCCGTACAGGAAACCCCTCCATGCAGAATGAAAAGGCACGGAGGGCATCTCCTCGAGACGGCTCAAGTTGTGAGGCGCCAATCCCCGAGGGGAGTTTTGGGGCAGGGCGCCGATAAGGAATTCCATCTGAACGGGGGTAAGCTCGGGCGGGATCGCCCCACGCGCTTGAGCCGCCTCGATACACCTCGTGGCGCCGGGGTGCAGCCTCGCCTTCACCGCCTCGATGGCATCGACCGCGAGCCGGACGTTGTCCCAAGACATGCGCCGCGCCAACTCCTCCGGCGCCATCCAGCCCGCTCCTCCACCATTGAGTAGGTCCCCGACTCTAGTCACCCTGCCAGGCACAGCCCTCCGTTCCGCCAGCCACCCGAACTCACGGACGCGGAGGTGCGGATTCCTGAACAGCGGCTCTCGAAGGACAGCCGCCATTCCTGACGGGGGAGAGCTCCGCCTGGAAGCGTCGGAGTTCCAAACCCATAGCAGTTCCTGGTAGAAGACAGGCAGCTCCTGCAGGCTGGCACGCCTGCTGCCCACTTCCCAAAACAGGAGCTGCATGTCGTAATTGAGGCCGTGCAGCTGGCGGAAGAAATACGTCGCCAGCGCACACCATCTCGGAGGATCCTCAACGTACAGGTATCTCTGCAGCGTCTGAAGACGGAAAGTCGCAGCCTGGGTGCGGAGGCACACCAACGCCTGACCGCCCTCCCAAAGCGGGAGACTCAGAACCGCGGCAGAGACCCAGTGTATCCTGTTGTTCCAGAAGAAGTCGATGAGCTTCTTCTGCATCTTGGCGACAAACGCAGGGGGGGGGATCAGAGTAACCAACCGGTACCACAACATGGCGGCCACCAGTTGGTTTATGACCAACGCCCGACCCCTGTAGGACAACACTCGGAGCAATCCTGTCCAGCGTCCTAAGCGAGCGGTGACTTTGGCCTCCAACTCGTGCCAGTTCGCCGGCCAGGCGTCCTCGGCCGGGCTAAGGTAGACTCCCAAGTAGAGGAGGTGCGTTGTGCTCCAGGCGAAGGGCCTGAACTCCTCCGGCAGGGAGTCCACCTGCCACTGACCCACCAGGAGTCCAGAACATTTCCCCCAGTTGATCCTGGCGGAGGATGCGTCCGAGTAAGTCTGCTGGCATTCCCGCATCCTCCGCAGGTCAACGGGATCCGTGACCATGAGGAGCACGTCATCGGTGTAAGCCGAGAGGACCACCTCCACGCCCGGCCCTTGCAGAGCCAGTCCCGCCAACCTCTTCCGCAAGAGGCGCAGGAAAGGCTCCACGCAAATGGCATATAACTGGCCGGACATGGGGCATCCCTGACGCACCCCCCTCCCGAAGCGAAGGGGCGCCGTCAAGGACCCGTTAACTTTAATCAGACACTCCGCGGCAGCGTACAGAAGTCGGATCCGGGCGACAAAATGCGTCCCGAACCCGAATGCGCGCAGAGTCCCGAAAAGATACTCGTGATCCACCCTGTCGAACGCCTTCTCCTGATCCAAGGAAAGGAAGGCGACCGACAGACCAGCCCTCTGGGAATGGTGGACCAGGTCCCGGACCAGATGGATGTTATCATGAATGGTCCGGCCTGGGACCGTGTAGGACTGGTCGGGGTGGATCATGTGGGCCAGCACGGCGCCAAGGCGAACAGACATGGCCCTGGCAAAGATTTTGTAATCCGTGCTGAGGAGGGAGACCAGGCTCCAGTTCTTAAGGAGGCGGAGATCACCCCTCTTAGGCAGCAGGACGATCACCGCCCTGCGCCAAGAGAGGGGCATCTCCCCGGTCGCCAAACATTCCCCCAGGACCCGCGCGTAGTCGCCCCCCAGGACGCCCCAGAACGCCCTGTGGAACTCCACGGTCAGCCCGTCCAGCCCCGGGGACTTCCCCCTAGAGAGCTGGTGGAGGGCGCCGGACAGCTCCTCCAAACTCAGAGGAGCGTCCAATTTTTCGGCGCCCTCCAGGCCGACCTTCGGCAGGTCCTCCCACAAAACTCTGCGCGCGTCCTCGCTGGACGGATCCGGAGAGAACAGAGCCCCGTAATAGGCGCGGGTCTCCGCGCGAATTCCCTCCGGATCCGAGACCAGAGATCCGTCGTCGGCCAGCAGCTCCAAGAGCTGCTTACGGACCCCCCGTCTTTTTTCCAGCAAGTAGAAGGGGGAGCCGCGGTCCAGGTCCCGCAGGAACTGGATCCGCGACCTCACGTACGCGCCTCGGGACCTGACGAGCTGCAGGTCCTTCAGCGCGCCCTTCTTCTCTTCGTACACCAACCGCAGGGCCGGGTCCTCGACGACTTGACCGAGACGGGACTCCAGGTCGAGCACCTCCTTCTCCAACTGCCCGACCCGGGCCTCCCGCCTCTTGGTTGACCCCTTCGCGTACTCCTGGCAGAAGAGACGGATGTGAGCCTTGCCCACATCCCACCATAGCCTCAAGGAGGGGAAGCCCCCCTGCTTCCTTCTCCAGCCGGCCCAGAACCGACTGAACGAATCCCGGAACCGCGCGTCCTCCAGCAGCAGGTTGTTAAAGTGCCAATACGCGGACCCCCCCCCCGTGCGCGCAGCGGAACGAGCTCCGCCCACACCAGGTGGTGGTCCGTGCATGGCACCGGCCGCATGGAAGCCGCCGGAACGCAGGAGACGTATGCCCGGGAAATGTAGAGGCAGTCGATCCTGGACGCTCCTCCCCCAGACCTCACAAAAGTGAAGGCGCTGGAGTCGGGATGGAGATTTCGCCAGACGTCCACCAAGTCGAGGGACCCGACCAGGTCCCTCAACTTCTCCGTCACCGCCGGGCAAGGCAGAGTGCCCGTGCGGTCCCTCGCCTCGAGGGTACAATTAAAATCCCCCCCGAGGATGATGCACTCGCCCGCATCGACGGAGGTCAGAAGAGTGGACACTTCTTCAAAGAAGCGCGCTTGCTGCGCACCGGTCTGAGGGGCATACACGTTCACTAGATGGAGCGGCACGCCCCCCAGGCGAACAGTGACCTGGAGCAAGCGGCCCGGCACGAGCTCCTTGACCCCCAAGATCTCCGGCTGAAAATGCGGGGCCAGCAAGATAGCCACTCCACTGGAAACACTGGAGAGGTGACTCATGCTGACCCCTCCTTGCCACTCCAGGAGCCACGTGGCTTCGTCTCCCGGAACGGTGTGGGTTTCTTGCAGGAAGCACACCGCATACTTCCCGTCCCGAAGGACCGAAAAGTTATTAAACCTGCGGCTAGCTTCCCTGCTGCCGTTGATGTTGAAGCTGGCTATGGTTATCTTCATTTCAGAAGCACAAACCAACCCCTACTTATGACTAACGGGGGAAGGGAGGGCAGCCGCTAGTCGACCGCCACTCCCTTAGCAGCCCAGTGAGGAATGACCGGAACTGACGCAGCTCGGACGGGCCCACGCCCGCACTCATGCTCTTGTAGGCGACGCGGGCCGACTCGATGAGCAGCGCCAGCCCCGACCATCTATCGAAGGCCCGCCGGGTGCTGTGGCGACCCTGGCACGTGGCCACAAAGTCCCGGAGTTCCCTACTGGGAATGAGAATGAGGGGGGATCCCGGCGAGGGGCGCGAGGTCATCCATCGCCTCATCGGCGATGGAATCCAAGTCCTCCTCCGCCCCCACCACCGAGTCCCCGTCCTCCTCCAGGGGGTCGCCACCGGCGGCCGACCCGTGCGCCACGCAATGCGCAGCGAGCGGCTCGGCCACGACGGCCGGCCCCGCCTCCGCCCGGATCCCACCCCCAGGATCGGTAGCGGAGGATTCCTCCCTGGGCTCCTCTAGGGTGGCCGGGCCAGAAGACGGCGGCGGTTCGGAGACCCCCTCCGCCCCAGGCGCCGGAACGACCGGAGAGATCGGAGAGCACGTAAAAACGTACTCCTCCAATTCGCCCGGCGCCGGCGACGCAGACAGAGGGCCCCCCTCTTCCGCGCCACCGGCCTCCGACCCAGCAGATGGGGTAATTTCACTTAAACCCTCGACAAGGTCGAGCAGCACCTGGGAAACGACCGGGTCGCTTTGGGCGAGCTCATCTTCAGACGACCCGCCCGACCCGGTCCCCTGGCCGCCCGACCTGTCGAGGGGTAACGGCACCGATAAAGGATCTATCTCCGCCGCGGGTTGTTCCGCGACCCCCCCCACGGGCAGGGTCTCGTCCCCATCCCCGGGAGGCACGAGCTGGGCAGGCACCTCTGCCTCAGCCTCCCCAGGGACAGGCGACCCCTGCCGTTCGCCCACGATGGCGACAGCGGTGGGGTGGGGCGCAGCACCCGCGGCGGGCGACGACTCCCCCCGACCGGAGGGACCTTCCTCCTCCCGGTCCTCCTCCTCATCCAGGGGGTCGCGCCTTCTTTTAAGTGCGGAGGGGTAGAGGGAGACCTCCATTTCTGCAGAGGCCTCCCGCGCTCCCTCCGGTGGAGCGGGTTCTTCGGGTCCCTCGGGCCCAAGCCCGGCCGCAGGTTCTGGCGCTACCGCCTCGGCGGTCGCGGCCACAGGCTCGGGCACGAGGTCCCCCCCGGCGCCGCACTCCGCGATTAACGCAGCGACGCTCTCGGGCGTCAGGGGCTCCATATTATGGGGCACGCCCTCCACGGGGGGACCTGCCCTACGGTTCTTGGTTTTCAACCGCGCCTTCTTCCCGACCGGACGCCCCTCCTCCCCCCCGCCGGAGGCCTGGATGGCGTTGACCTCCGACGACGACCGTACCCCGGTAGCATTTGTTTGGGGGGGGGCACGGCTAGACCCGGGGGGAGGAGCGGCGGCGGCGCCAGCCTCGGCCACGCCAGTCGCCCTGGCGGCCTTGGAGGCGGGGCAGTTTTTCCGTACGTGCCCCACCTCCTTACAGGCGTGGCACCGCACGCCGTCCGTCGTCCAGAAGACGCGGTATGGGGTCCCCTCGTGGAGGACTGTAAAGGCCCCGTCCGTCTCCCCCTCCCGCGCCAGCTGGACAAAAGCCTGGCGCCGGAAGGAGAAGACATGGCGAAGGCTGGCCTCCCGGAATCCGAGCGGGATCGGCGAAATCCCCGACCTCACCTCCCCAAGTCGGAGCAAGTGGGGGAGGAGGAGCTCACCGGAGATAAAGGGCGGGATGTTTGATAGTACGACCCTCTGCGCGGTGGCCTCAAGAGGGTCCACCGGCAGGAAGGTCCTGCCCACGGTGAGCCCCTGGGCGATGGCCAGGGCCACCGCCCGCTCGGACTCCAGGAAGAACACAGCCTTCCCATACATTTTCGAGGTGGCGACTATGGCCGGAGGGCCGACAACCCCAGCCATAGCCTTAACGCACGCCTTGATGGTCATGTTGGGGTGGGTGTAGCTCTTCACCCCAAGCTTCTTTGTGATCAGGCGGAACGGCGACGGGGCAGCAGCAGAAGCGGGAGCAGCCGCGGCTTTAGTCGCCACTGCCGCATACGTTCTCGCCGGCCCCGCCACCGCCGCAGATGTGGACGCCATAGTGGGGTGGATCTTACAAGAGCTACACACACCCCAAAGTCACAGGCCTGAAAGTGTTAATGGCTTTGGTGTAGGTGTCTTCCCCTGAGCAGAGGGAGTGTAAATTAACTGGCCTGCCTCTCCCCTTGGTGGTGTTAATTGGGAGGGGGGGCCCTTTCTTCCCTCTGCTCAATGGGTAATTAGTAAGTAAGAAAAGAGGTGCCTTTTGGAGAGGCAGAGAGAGGACAAGGAGAGAGAGAGAGGGGGGGTGGGAAGAAGGGGGGGCCGCAAAGGCAGAGTCCCCACTCAAGATGTTATTCGGTGGGTGGGTGTCGGCAGGGTGCACTCCCCCGATGGAAAACAAAGTCTTAAGATGGTCTTCGGGCAGGGGGAGAAGATGTCTTCGCCTGGGTAGGCTGGAAAAAGCCCAGGCTCAGCCCACACCAGGTCTTCTCGATGTGAAGGAAACAAGCTTCACCTGGGCAGGCTCCAGCCAACCCAGGCCAGGCTTTCCGGCCCGTCTTCTTTCCTCCCCCCGCCTAGAATGCAAAGTCTTTAGGGGGAATGCACAAAGACACCCACCTGCAGATGTTGAAGATGCAGCAGCTCCTCCCCTCCTTCCAAGTTGTAGTGGAGTGGTGTTCTCTCCCCTCTCTCCCTCTCCTAGGCTGGAGGCCAAATGGGAGGCAGTGCTGGAAGGCCTCTCCAGTTGAATGCTGGCCTCCTCCTCTGTCCTCTCCTCCTCCCTCTCCAGGCACCTCTGTAGATGGTTCAATGTTGGTTGCTCACAGCAGCAGCAGGAACAGCAGCTCAGCAGCACCTGGTTGTGGGTTGCTCACAGCAGCAGCAGGAACAGCAGCAGCAGCACAACCTGCTCCTCTGAGAGCTAGGTCCAGAATGAACTCCTGTGAGGGTGCCAGTCAGTTCCTTCTGTAACCTCTAGATGGCACCTTCACTTGTTTGTTTTCCAGCCCTTTGTTAATTGTTCCTAGCTTCCTGTGTTAATGCTTAACGGCCTGTTAGCTGTTCATGGGTTGCACCTGGTTTTCTTGGTATATAAGTTCTGTGGTTGTTTCACTCCTTGCTCAGTCCTAGCCGGGTAACACTAGCCCTTGCTCTGTGGCTCCTGACTTTAATTAGTTGGTTGCCATAGTTCTCTCGAGCTTTGTATTTAAGATGTATTCTCGAGTTCTGTATTTAAGATGTAACTAACTTTGTGTTCTTGTTGTTCTTAGTCTTGATAAGGTGCTTGTCTGGACTGGCGTGTTGCCATGCTGGCGCTTGTCTTGAGCTCTTGAGAAGCCTGTTACCCCTGCGGCAGCCCCTCGTGATAGCTTGTCTCGAGTCACGTCTCGGCAAGCTGGTTGCGCTTGTGGTAAGCTTATCCCAGCTCAGTATGGACAAGTATGATGCCTCATGGAAGCTGTCCTGAGTTCCTATTCTTGACTAGCCGTTTTGTAACTTGTCTCGAGTTCTATGTATATTGTTCTTCTCTCGAGTTCTATGTATGATGTGGTGTTCCTGTCTCGAGTTCTTGCGTATGCTGTTGTGTTCCTTGTATGAATCTAGTTATGTGTGAATCTAGTTAAGTAATGAATAAAGTACTGTTCCTTAAGATTGTATACCTGCCTTTAGCCTGGTTTCTGCACTTGGGTCCAGAACCTACCTTGCCCGGAGGGCACGGCCCCGTATCTACACGGCCCCGTGGCTCCCCAACCCTGACACAATGAGCCCCCAGATGCCCTATCACGTGGTACATACGCCAACACGCAGGTTGATAGACTGAAGACCCTCCACAATGACCTCTGCCACCCGGGGATCACCAGGTTTTTTCACTTCATCAAATCCCGTAACCTGCCCTACTCCATCGAGGAGGTCAGGACCATGACCAGGAACTGCCAAATCTGTGCCGAGTGCAAACCGCATTTTTATAGGCCAGACAGAGCAAGCCTGATCAAAGCCACGCGCCCCTTTGAACGGCTGAGCGTCGATTTTAAAGGGCCCCTCCCCTCCTCTGACCGCAATGTGTACTTCCTCAACATAATTGACGAGTACTCCCGTTTCCCGTTTGCCATCCCTTGCTCAGACATGACCAGTACCACGGTCATTAAATGTCTGAATGACCTCTTCGCCTTGTTCGGTTTCCCTAGCTATATTCATAGCGACAGGGGCTCATCCTTTATGAGCGACGAACTTCATCAGTACCTGCTCGCGAGAGGTATTGCTACAAGCAGGACCACCAGCTACAACCCCCAGGGGAATGGCCAGGTGGAAAGGGAGAATGCGACGGTCTGGAAGGCAGTCCTTTTAAACTTGAAATCTAAGGGCCTTCCGACCTCTCGCTGGCAGGAGGTCCTCCCTGCGGCGCTCCATTTCATTCGGTCACTGCTCTGTACAGCCACCAATGCCACCCCTCATGAGAGAATGTTCTCCTTCCCCAGGAAGTCCACATCGGGGATCTCGTTACCGATATGGCTGACTTCTCCAGGACCCGTCCTACTGCGGAAGCACGTGAGGTCCCATAAGACGGACCCCCTGGTCAAGAGGATGAGCCTCCTCCATGCCAACCCTCAGTATGCTTACGTGGTGTACCCGGACGGGCGGGAGGACACAGTCTCCATACGAGACCTCGCACCTTCGGGTGCTCCCGAAACACCTCCTTCGCCACCCACGCCTACCCCCAGTACGCTTATGTAGCGTACCCGGACGGGCGGGAGGACACAGCCCCCACACGAGATCTCGCTCCTTCGGGTGCCCCTGAAACACTACCATTGCCATTCACCACTACCCACAACCCAACCCCGCTAGACGGCATGCCGCAGCCCCAGGACCCGTCATTGACCACCCAACCACTCAATGAGATGCCTGATTCAACGTTGGATGCTGCACCATCACCGCCGCCACCACGACGATCAGGACGGCATACAAGGCCACCTGATAGACTTACTTACACGAACCTTTGGTACACTTCACCCCACCGGACTCAATTTTAAACAAGGGGTGAATGTGGTATTGTTGTTCACCGTTGTTGTTGTTGTTGCACACTGTTGTACCTATGCATGCCTCAGCATGTCTCTGCTGGCTCCGCCCCTGGCTCCACCCACAGGCCCAGGTATAAAGGTGACCGCTCTGCAGCCCCCTGCCTTCTTGGAACCCAGTCAACCACGAGAGGCATGCTCTGTTCTTTGCTAATAAAAGCCTTTTAGTTACTCTCCTAACTCTGTCTTTTATGAGTAATTGATAGCGCATCAGACGGCCACTGGTAAGGGGTGTCCACCTGCTCCTCTGGGCTCCAGGTCTTGCTGCAGCATTGCGCAGATGTCACCCACTACCTCTCGTGAAAGTCTGAGCCTCCTTTGGCACTGCTGCTCTGTCATGTTGAGGTAGCTGATCCTCTGTCTGTAGACCCTGTTTTGGGGGTATCTCCTGTGCTGACATGATTCCATGTGCTGGCGCCTTCTGGCCTGTGCAGCTTCAGGTGGGTGAGCAGCAGCTTGGAGCTCCTGCTGTTGCTCCTGCAGTTGGTGCTGCTGTTGTTCCTGGTTCTGCTGTTGCCGCGGTTGGTCTTCGTCCAAATCTGATGTCCAGGAGGAAAAGAAATAAATAGTTCCCATTCTTCTGGTAAATACCTCAGTTGAGGAAGCGCTCAGTCAAGGTGGGGAGAGGGGTTTCCCAGGAGGTCACACTGGAGATGGGTGTCAGGCTCCAAACTTCCAGAACAATGAGTATGCCTGCTAAAAGTTTCCCCAGACATGAGACAACAAAGTTCTGCCACCTGCAAATGATGATTGGTGAAAACTGGTTTATAATGGTGGAGCTGCAGCTGTTAGTAAGCAATCCACTTGTGAAGCCACCAGGATTCACTGGCGTGTTCCACAGGAGGCGTGCAGAACGTGGGAAAAGGGTTAAAATCGGAAAGGCCTCTCAAAATGGGATTATAGAGGCACTTAACTGGTTGTTAAGGGCCTTAACGGCCTATCCCACCTCTTGGAGGCGGGATGGAGACGGGGTCAGAAAACTTGCATGTGGGAAAATTGCTCGGAGGCGGGATCGGGCCTGCCCGCCAGTTTTTGCGATTTTAACACCTCACACGCCTCCAATCCCACCTCCTCGGGCCTGGAAAAATCTAGCCCATAGAGTACAAAAGCAAGAAAGTTATGATGAACCTTTATAAAACACTAGTTCAGCCTCAACTGAAGTATTGTGTCCAATTATGGGCACCGCACTTTAGGAAGGATGTGAAGGCCTTAGAGAGGGTGCAGAAAAGATTTACGCAAATGATTCCAGGTATGAGGGACTTCAGTTACATAGATACATTGGAGAAGCTGGGGTGGTTCTCCTTAGAGCAGAGAAGGTTGAGAGGTGATTTGATAGAGGTATTCAAAATCATGAGGGAGTCTATACAGAATAGATAGAGAAACTGTTCCCATTGATGAAAGGGTCGAGAACCAGAGGACACAAATTTAAGGTGATTGGCAAAAGAACCAAAGGCGACATGAAGAAAATCTTTTTTACACAGCGAGTGGTTAGGATCTGGAATGCACTGCCTGAACGGGTGGTGGCAGCAGACTCAATTATGGCTTTCAAAAAGGCATTGGATAAGTACCTGAAGGAAAATAATTTGCAGGGCTACAGGTAAAGGGTGGGGGAGTGGGATTACCTGAAGTGCTCTTGCAGTGAGCAGACACGGGCTCGACGGGCTGATTGGCCTCCTTCTGTGCTGTAACTATCCTATGATTCTAACACCTTTCATAATTTTAAAGACCTCTATTAGGTCACCCCCCAGCCTTCTTTTTTCAAGAGAAAAGAGACCCAGCCTGTTCATCCTTTCCTGATAGGTATACCCTCACATTTCTGGTATCATCCTTATAAATCTTTTTTGCACTCTCTCCAGTGTCTCTATATCCTATTTATAATATGGCAACGAGTGGTTCTTGGTTTGTTTTTTTATGGCTTTGTTAACCTGTGTTGCTATATTTACTGATATGTGTATTTGTACTCTGAGATCCCTTTGCTCTTCTACCCCATTTAGATTAGTATTTTCCAAGTAATACATGAGCTCCTTATTTTTCTTACCAAAATGTAATACCTCACATTTATCTGTGTTGAATTTCATTTGCCAATTATATGCCCATTCTTCAAGTTTTTTAATGTCTACTTGTAATTTGTTGCAGCCCCCCTCAGTATTGACTATCCCCCCACCCCCCAATTTGGTATCATCTGCAAATTTAGAAATTGTGTTTTTGATTCCAATGTCTTAATCATTAATATAAATTGTGAACAGTGGTCCCAGCACTGATCCTTGTGGAACACCACTTCCTACTTTCTGCCACTCTGAATAGCTACCCTTTACTCCCACTGTCTGCCTTCTGTCTTGAAGCCAGCTAGTTATCCATTCTTCTACTTGACCCTTGACTCCGCATGCGCTCACCTTATTTATTAGTCTATTACGGGGTACCTTATCGTAGGCCTTTTGAAAATCTAGATAAATGACATCTACTACATTACTCTCTCTGTTCGCTCTTCAAAAAATTTAATGAGGTTGGTCAAGCAAGATTTTCCCTTTTGAAATCTATGCTGACTATTCATTATTATATTTTTGGTTTCTAGATGTTCTTCTATTTTTTCCTTTAGTAGGGATTCATTATTTTTCCTACCACCAATATTAAGCTGACCGGTCTATAGTTCCCTGGACATGTTCTATCTCCCTTCTTAAATTCTATACTGTTGCCTGTCTTATAATTCTGTGAGGTTCGATCTTTGCTGTCTCCTTTCAAGGCTGAGAAACCCAAGTTTCTCCAACCTTTTCTCATAACTCAATCCCATGATGCTATAGATCAGCCTTGTGGCTGTTCTCAGCGCCACTTCCAGGGCTAGAGTCTTGGTGATCAATGCTGGGCACAGTACTCAAAGTGTGGACTGACCTACATGGAGTCAGCCCACAGTCCGAGGCGGGGGAGGGACAGGCGATCCTGTTGGAATATGAGGCTGGAGTATTGGCACATGAGGTTGGGGTATTTTTCTGAGGCCAGGAGGAGCATTCTTGCTCCTTCTGGACCCACAATAATAAGATTTAAAAGTATTGGGTTGTTTTTTGAGCAGCCTCCAGCTGTCCCCTTAAGAACTTCTGATTAGGCCACTCAATTCTGGTTTCTAATGGGCAAAGCATACACTTATACCTTAAAACTGCAATCAGTGTCTGATGTACATCAAAGGTTCACATATTAAAAGTAGCCTCTCACCTGAAACAGGTGGGCACCCTGGCTGTCCATCCAAAAGCCTGTACCAAGATGATGGCAGCCGAAGCACCAGTGTAAATGGGGCAGTAAGTGATTAAATACTATTTTCATGCCACTGCCCTCCTGTTTGTGCCGGATGGACACAGTTAAAAGCAACCCCAAATGTGTATAATGTTTGCAGGGTTGTGTATAAGTTTGTGTAGGAGTAAGTCAGTAGTAAAGAACTGAATGGTACCTCCTGCCTGGTATGCTGTATTGCTGTCTTTTGGGGAGAATGCCTTGGTGTATCAAGTAGGTCAAATCTCCTCACATATACTTCATGCAACAATTCGCTATCACTCATTTTTCACCCGGTGATAAAAGTTAAAATTAGCCCCATTAACTCTTAGGCATAAACTGGGTGGTAGATCCAGATGGTTCCTTGATGAGGAATTAAGGTCTTGATAAATATTCTTGTCAGGGTATATATCCGTGTTCTTACAAGTTCCCAATTTGTGTCATGCTTATGGGCTTTACAAGAAATACGTGCAACAGCACACATCATTATCTTCTTCCAGAAACCAGAAAACTTATTACTCATTTCCAGCCAAGTGCAGGGACTCAGTCAGTAACCTCTCTCAATAAAGCTTCCACCTATGTTTTTACCGGAAGGTGGTCTTCCACTCCAAATAGGGCCATCGTCCTTTAGTGTGCCTTCTGCAGCAGGGCCTCCAACTCTTCAGCATTAGAGACCAATATTGCCCGCTGTGACACTGTGATCTGTCTCCAGCAAAACTTGCCTTAAATGGCGAGCTGCAGCCGTTTAAGAGATATTCTTTTGCAGGTTTTTCTACTCCACAGCTAATGTGGGATAGGCAAAGCTTTCTAGGCAAGCTATTAATGTGCCAATGCTTTTTCAAATCCGGGAAAAGATTCCAGTCAAAAAATTTGGTACAACCCACCCCCACGCTAGATGTTCTGTTCGATGATGTTCCTGGTGGCAGCATGGCTCTCATTATATGAGTGTTGGGCAGAAGTGTTGGGGTTGCAGAGGGGAGTCATGAGTCAGGTGGAGAGCGGACAGTCCTTGTCTCCGACCAGCCAGCCATGAGCTTTGCGTGGTGGCTGGAACAGTGCTGGCACACTGGTCTGGCACAGGATGAAGGTATCATGGCTTCTTTGCCAGGATAGCGGGCATTCACATTGAGGATTCGCTGATTGTGGTCAAACGCCAACTGCACATTAATTGAGTGGTAGCCTTTGCGGTTACAGAAGATCCCAGGATCATTATGCGGTGCCTGCAAAGCCATGTGAGTGCAATGGCACCCTGCTCCATGGGGAAGCCCGCTATCCTGGCAAAGCCACATGCACGTTCGTCCTGCTTCTCTCTGGTGATGGGGATGGAAATGTAGTCCCTTCTCCTACTGTAGAGATCCTCTGTGACCTCCCGTATGTAGCGATGGACGGCAAACTGATGTTAGCTATATCTCCTGTTGTAGACTGGAAGGATCCGCTGGCAAAGAAATTGAGGACGACGGTGACCTTGACTGCCGCTGAGAGAGCCGTACCTGCCCTGTTTTGAGGCTGGAGGTCTGGTTGCAGGAGGTGGCAGAGTTCTGTGACCACCTCCTTGGTGAAGCGGAGCCTTCTAATACACTATAACTCGCTTAATTGGAGGTAGAAGTACTCTTAGAATACCCTCGGAGGGTAAGGCCTCCTGTTGAGAGCCCTGATGGCCCTCCTCCTCCCTCTGACCACATGTTCCAATCTTTCTCGCTGCCTCCGCTCCCTCCGGCATAGATCCTGGAGGGTGAGGTCGACTGCCAGTACAGCCCCCATTAATGTAACCAAGTGTAGCACTTTGATATGTTGTGAGAATAAATGTAACTAATTGTTAGTAGCCATAACACTCCTGATACTAAACAACCTTTAAATGACTGAATTAAACTGTTGCACAATGTCAAACTGACAAGGAAGCACTGAAACAGCACTAACATGACAGCTGTGACTCATTACTCATGATCCCTTTAAGTAGCGTCCCTGGAGCTGGTATCCGCCTGCTTGATGCCTCCTCTCCCTATCGCTGTCGGGGCAAGGCGCTAAGGCAGGGGCGACAATTAATTTTACAGATTGGGTGCCCAGTGAGCATTTCACGCTCACTGACATCACGACCTGCCTGGCGCTGAGGTACCCGGTGGAAAATCGTAGCAGTGACGCTATGGGGGGGAGGGGAGGGACTAGATTTGGCGTGTGCCGCTGGATTCACCTCGCCCCGGTGTTACTGCATCAGCGCCCCCTTAGCACGCTCGCCAGGCGCTAACGGGAAGCACTAACCAACTGAATTTTTCCCCTAGAGAGTTTAATGGCAATAGTGCATCAGCGAATAAGGTGAAAGAAGGGAATAATGGTAAAAAAATTAAAATTAAAGGCTTTTTCTTAGAATACATGAAGCATTCATAACAAGATAGATGAATTAGTGGCACAAATAGAGAAAAATGGCTTTGATCTAATAGCCATTACAGAAACTTGGTTGCAAGGTGACCAAGGTTGGGAACTAAATATTCCAGGGTACTTGATGTTTTGAAAAGACAGACAGAAAAGGAGGGGTGGCCCCGATAATAAAGTGAGAAAGGATCTTGGCTCAGAAGATCAGGAAGTAGAATCAGTATGGGTGGAGATAAGAAATAACAAGTGGCAGAAATCACTGGTGGGAGTATTTTATAGGTCCCCAAATGGTAGCTATACCATAATCATGGGGGAATTTAATCTTCATATAGACTGGGCAAATCAAATTGACAAAGGTAGTCTGGAGGTTCATGGAATACATTCAAGACAGTTTTCTAGAACAATATGTCATGGAACCAACCAGGGAACAGGCTATTTTAGATCTTGTATTGTATAATGAGACAGGGTTAATTAGTAATCCCATAGTAAAGGATCCTCGGGAAAGAGTGATCATAATATGATAGAATTTCACATTGAGTTTGAGAGTGAAATACTTAAATCCGAAACGAGAGTCTTAGCCATAAATAAAGCCAATTACATAGGTATGAGGGGTAAGTTGGCTAAGGTAGATTGGGAAATTAGATTAAAAGGTATGATGGTAAATAAGCAGTGGCAGACATTTAAAGAAATATTCCAAAATTCTCAATGAATATATTTTTTTTGAGAAATAAAAATTCCATGGTAAAAGTGGTCCATCCGTGGCTAACTAAAGAAGTTAAGGATAGTATTCGATTAAAAGAAGAGGTTTATAATGTTGCGAAGAATAGTAGTAAGCCTATGGATTGGGAGAGCTTTAGAAACCAGCAAAGGATGACCAAAACATTGATAAAAAGGGAGAAAATAGAACGTGAGAGTAAACTAACAAGAAATATGAAAACAGCTTGTAAGTGCTTCTACCAGTATGTGTGGTGTATGTGCCTTTAAGAGCAATTATGGTGTATGTGCCTTTAAGAGCCCCAGGTGTGCGTAATGCCGGTAATTGCCACTTGGGCTATATAAGCCTGTGTATTGTGTATATCCTTTAGAAACCCCCCCCCGGCAGACTTGCTTAGTAAATACCTATGAACCAACTCCTGTCTTCAGTGTCTTTATCTACACACGGACACTACAGTGGCGACGAAGTGGAAACGGACTTACCTGCAATTTGGCAGCACCTCAAGGACATCGATTCCTCCAGCGTCCAGAAGACTCAAGGAAGTAAGAGAAACTGTGGTTTCACCAGCTGGCCAAGCTGGTGACAGGTACTGCGCTAATCCTTCATGGGCGTCAGGCTGGAGCTCCAGCGGCGGGCTCTACAGCTGAGACAGGCAGCGAAATCGGAGGCAAGCAATAACGGACTGGGAGGGTGCACTCGAGAGATGGCCGGCGCGGCAAGCAGGTCAGCGTTTAGACCTCCGTCGGGAACGAGTCTCCAACAGTGAATAAACGGAAACCACAGTAAAACAGCGTTGTTATCGGTAGCAGCGGCGGGAAAGCGCGGGAAGCGCCATATCGTTGCTACAGAGAAAAAAAAAGCGCGGGAAGCGCCATATCTTTTCTGAAATGCCTAAATCTGGTAATATTGAGGCTTTTGATGGCGAAATAGAAGATTGGACCACATACGTGGAAAGAGTAGAGGTTTATTGCACTGCAAATGGAATAACAGATGAAAAAAAAGCTTCAGTACTTCTGAACTTAATGGGCGCGAAGACATACGGGCTGTTACGAAATTTAATCACTCCAGCCAAACCAAAGGACAAGACTTTTAAAGAAATTGTTGATACCCTGCAGGAGCATTTAAACCCAACACCGCTGCTGATAGCGGAACGATTCAAGTTCTTCAAGAGAAATCAACACAAGAATGAAAGTAACACTGATTACCTAACCGAATTAAGAAAGCTATCAAAGTACTGCCAATTCGGAGCAGGACTATCGGATTATCTTCGAGACAAATTTGTTTGCGGTCTCTTAAGTGAAGGAACACAAAAAAGACTGCTTTCTGAAAAAGATTTAACATTGGACAAAGCTTTCAGTATGGCTGTATCATACGAAGCAGCAGCAAAAGGAGCTGCAGAGATACAACAAGAGACACAGGACTTCGGCACCCATAAAATGACACAGGAGTTCAGAAGATGTTATCGCTGCGGCAGGTCCACCCATAACCAGAGGGACTGCTGGTTCAAGGGCAAAGCATGCAGGCAATGTGGTAAGATTGGACACATTGCACGGGTATGCCAATCTGGACAAAATAAATCCACTGACAGAAAACAAAAAATCAATAAAGAAAAGTACAGGAAGGTACAAATGATGACAGACAATAGCTCCGAAGACCAGAATAGCGATAGCGACTCCGGAAACAAGAGACTAAGCTGTCTCAAATTACATAATGTACTTGCCAAAGAGGATTACCAAACCATTTGGGTTACCCTCACAATAGCAGGGTCCCCAGTTAAAATGGAGCTAGATACAGGATCAGCTCTAACCGTAATAAATCGATGAGATTACGAGAGGCTATTTTCGCATATACCTCTAAAAGACACATCCATTATCTTAAAAACATATGCGGGGCAGAAAGTCTACCCCAAAGGAAAAATAAGGGTGCCCGTGGTATACAACGGCAAAGAAATACAAAAGTTGTATTTATACATTCTACAAGATGGTGGTCCACCGTTGTTGGGACGTGAATGGATAAGGAAGATACGTTTAGACTGGCACTCCATTCAGGCACTGACGGTGACCAGTAAGGAAAAAAACAATGATGACATCATACCTGAACGATTAAAAGACATCTTGGTCAACGCCAAAGAAGTGTTTCAAGAGGAACTAGGAACCTTGAAAGGCATCACCGCCTCAATAAAAGTGGAAGATACAGCAATTACAAAATGTTTTAAGGCAAGACCAGTGCCATACGCAATACGTCCGGCAGTTGAGGCAGAGCTGAAGAATTTGGAAAAGGCAGGTGTATTATCCAAAATAGATTGGAGCGAATGGGCAACACCCATCGTTCCAGTCATGAAAAAAACATTGAAAAATAACTCTGAGGAACAGAAAAAAATTCGCATCTGTGGGGACTTTAAGGTGACTGTAAACCCGGTCATTCACACGGTACAGTATCCTCTTCCGAGGATAGAAGATATTTTCGCCTCACTATCCGGAGGGAAACGTTTCACAAAAATTGACTTGGCACAGGCATATCTACAGATGGAGGTTGAGGAGACCTCTAAAAAGTATCTCACAATAAACACACACAAAGGCCTGTACCAGTACAATCGACTGGTTTTTGGAATAGCATCAGCTCCAGCTATCTGGCAAAGAGCTATGGAGCAAGTCCTGCAAGGGATTCCGGGGACTCAATGCTACCTAGACGACATCCTTATAACAGGAGAAAACGACAATGAGCACCTTGCCAATTTGGAGCAGGTGCTCACTAGGCTGAAAGAACGGGGCCTACGAGCAAATCGCCCCAAGTGCGAATTTTTCCAAATCAGATATCATATTGTGGCCACATAATTAATAAGGAAGGGTTGCATAAGTCACCTGAAAAAATTGAAGCAGTTATAAAAGCCCCAGCACCTGAAAATGTTTCACAATTAAGGTCATTCCTGGGATTAATAAATTACTATCATAAATTTTTACCGAACTTATCAACTATTCTACACCCTCTTAATGATCTTCTACAGACAGGAGTGATTTGGAAATGGAACGAAGACTGTAAACGTGCCTTCCATAAATGTAAAGACTTAATCACATCCGAGAAAATTTTGGCTCATTACAACCCATCACTACCAATCAGACTGGCGTGCGATGCATCCCCTTACGGCATAGGAGCGGTATTGTCCCATAGATTCCCTGATGGCTCGGAACGGCCGATAGCTTTTGCGTCACGCTCATTGAACTCAGCTGAGCGTAACTATGCCCAGATAGACAGGGAAGCACTCAGCCTGGTATGGGGAGTGAAGAAATTCAACCATTACCTACATGGACAAAAATTTACCTTGCTGACTGACCATCAACCCCTCATCTCCATATTCAACCCTAAAAAAGGTGTCCCCATTATGACGGCACAAAGACTACAGAGGTGGTCCCTTTTTCTAGGGGCACACCAATACAACATTGAATACAAAGGGTCAAAACAGCATGGGAATGCTGACGGTTTATCACGCCTACCGTTGCCAACGATAGAAGAGGCACCTACAGTAGACCCAGTAGAGATATTCCACTCTACCATAGTGGAATGTCTACCGGTGACAAATTCTGCCATTGAAAGGGAGACAAGAAATGACCCTACTCTCTCACGGGTCTACGATTTAACAGTGAAGGGATGGCCAGCACATGGCGAACCACTGTTGCCAGCATTCTCGCAAAGAAGAGAACAGCTGTCAGTGTGCTGAGGAACCTTGATGTGTGGATCCAGAGTGGTGATTCCACCCAAACTCCAGGATAAAGTGCTAAAGGAGCTTCACAAGGGGCATCTGGGTGGAGTGAAAATGAAGAACCTAGCTAGGGCGTTTGTATGGTGGCCAGGTATCGATGGAGACATCGAAGACATGACCAAGAGCTGCCTAGGATGCCAGAAGGTCCAAAATGCTCCGCCACAGGCCCCTCTACATCCATGGGAGTGGCCCTCATCTCCCTGGCAAAGGGTGCACATCGACTTTGCTGGTCCATTTATGGACTCAATGTTCTTAATCGCAGTTGATGCACACTCCAAGTGGCCGGAGGTAATAAAGATGTCCTCCACCACCACGGAAAAAACCATCACAGTATTAAGGACCATATTTGCCAGGAATGGGCTGCCGGAGCAGATATGTTCTGATAATGGACCGCAATTTGTGTCCGAAGAATTCAGAAAGTTCTTAAAGAACAATGGGGTAAAGCACTACACGTCCGCCCCATACCATCCCGCCACCAATGGATTGGCTGAAAGGTTTGTCCAGACCTTCAAGAAGGCCATCAAGGCCATGGGTAATGAAGACATAAAACTTCAGCACAAGGTGGATAACTTCTTATTTGCATATAGGAATGCAACGCATATGGTTACTAACCAAACTCCCGCCATGATGTTCTACAATAGAAACCTAAGATGCCGGCTGGATTTGGTCAAGCCCAACATCCGAAGGGACGTGGAGAACCGGCAGTTTCAGGGCATGAATGAAAGGCCAACTAGGGCCTTCCAGATAGGCCAACCGGTTTTGGCCCGGGACTACCGTACTGAGAAATGGCAGCCTGGAACTATCTGCACACGATTAGGACCACTGATGTATACCGTGGACATCGGAGACAGCATAATAAGGCGCCATGCTGACCAAATCATCAAGTCATCCGAAAAGGGACAACCTACACCACCACTCTATACATCTAACGATGAAGTAGAGATACCCATATCTACCTCCGATCCGGTGATACTGGAGCCCGATGAACCCGACACTGGCCTTCAAGCCAAATCAGCCTTGCCAGAAGAACCTACTACACCACCAGAAACTACTACACCCCCGAGGCGTTATCCGGACCGAGTCAGGAAGCCTCCTGAGAGACTAACTTATAATTAATTAATACAGCAATGTATATTATTTTGCATATAACATGTAATTAATAATTACTTAAAATATGATGTATTAGTTAGCTAGAAGGGGAGGAATTGTGGTGTATGTGCCTTTAAGAGCAATTATGGTGTATGTGCCTTTAAGAGCCCCAGGTGTGCGTAATGCCGGTAATTGCCACTTGGGCTGTATAAGCCTGTGTATTGTGTATATCCTTTAGAAACCCCCCCCCCAGACTTGCTTAGTAAATACCTATGAACCAACTCCTGTCTTCAGTGTCTTTATCTACACACGGACACTACAGTATGTAAAAAGGAGCAAAAATAAGCGTTGGTTCCCTAGAGGCTGAGACAGGTGAAATTATAATGGGGAATAAGGAAATGGCAGAGACTTTAAACAAATATTTTGCATCTGTCTTCACAGCAGAAGACACAAAAAACATATCAAAAATAGTGGGGAACCAAGGGGCTAATAAGAATGAGGAACTTAAAGTAATTACTATTAGTAGAGGAAAAAGTACTTAAGAAACTAATAGGACTAAAAGCTGACAAATCCCCTGGACCTGATGGCCTACATCCTAGGGTTCTAAAAGAGGTGGCTGCAGAGATAGTAGATGCATTGGTTGTGATTCTAGAACGGTCCCAGCAGATTGGAAGGCAGCAAATGTAACCCCGCTATTCAAGAAAGGAGGGAGAGAGAAAACAGGGAACTACAGGCCAGTTAGCCTGACATCAGTTGCCGGGAAAATGCTGGAATTCATTATCAAGGAAGTGGTAACAGGGCACTAAGAAAATCATAATATGATTAGACAGAGTCAACATGGTTTTATGAAAGGGAAATGGTGTATAACAACTTGTTTTTTGAGCATGTAACTAGCAGGGTAGATAAAGGGGAACCAGTGGATGTAGTGTATTTGGATTTTCAAAAGGCATTCGATAAGGTACCACATAAAAGGTTGCTACGCAAGATAAGGGCTCAAGGGGTTGGGGTAATATATTAGCATGGATACAGAGGATTGGTTGATGGACAGAAAACAGAGTAGGGATAAATGGGTCATTTTCCAGTTGGCAGGCTGTAACTCGTGGGGTGCTGCAAGGATCAGTGCTTGGGCCTGAGAAATTTACAATCTATATTAATGATGATTTAGATGAAGGGACTGAGTGCAATGTATCCAAGTTTGCTGATGATACAAATCCAAGTGAGAAAGTAAGCTGTGAGGACACAAAGAGCCTGTAAAGGGATATAGACAGGTTAAGTGAGTGGGCAATAAGGTGGCAGATGGAGTATAATGTGGGGAAATGTGAGGTTATTCAATTTGGTAGGAAGAATAGAAAAACAGAATATTTTTTAAATGGTAAGAAACTATTAAATGTTGGTGTTCAGAGAGATTTAGGTGTCCTTGTATGGGAAACACAGAAGGTCAGCATGCAGGCACAGCAAGCAATTAGGAAGGCAAATGGCATGTTGGCCTTTATTGCAAGGGGTTTCGAGTACAAGAGTAAGGAAGTCTTACTACAATTGTACAGGTCTTTGGTGAGCCCATACCTGGAGTACTGTGCACAGTTTTGGCCTCCTTATCTGAGGAAGGACATACTTGCCTTAGAGGCAGTGCAACAAAGGTTGACTAGATTGATCCCTGGGATGAGAGGGTTGTCTTATGAGGGAAGATTGAGTAGATTGGGCCTATGCTCCCTGGAGTTTAGAAAAATGAGAGGTGATCTCATTGAAACATTTAAGATACTGAAGGGGTTGACAGGGTAGATGCTGAGAGGTTGTTTCCCCTGGTTGGAGAGTCCAGAACTAGGGGATATAGTCTCAGGATAAAGGGTCAGCCATTTAAGACCAAGATGAGGAGGAATTTCTTCACTCAGAAGGTAGTGAATCTTTGGAATTCTCTACCCCAAAGGGCTGTTGATGCTGAGTCATTGAGTATATTCAAGGCTGAGATAGATAGATTTTTGGATTCTAGGGGAATCAAGGGATATGGGGATCAGGTGGGAAAGTGGACTTGAGGTTAAAGATCAGCCATGATCTTATTGAATGGTGGAGCAGGCTCGAAGTGCCGTAAGGCCTACTCCTGCTCCTAATTCTTGTGTTCTTATCACTCCGCACACCAACTTACCTTGCAGGTGCACCCATCCCTCTCTGTCTTTGCACTTCCTCATATCTCCATCTGTCCATCCACCACTGACACGCACCTTCATCTTAGTGCAATGTCATGCCTCTCCCTCACAGTCACCCTCAACAAATGTTGTCCAGCCATCCGTTCAACACATTCCATTACTCTCACTCATAATTCTCTTCTTTCCCTCCTTGCAAGAGAAGACGGTGGAGACAGGGACAGCAGTGGAGAGTCTGTGTCAGAGGGCGCAGAATGCTCCAAGCTCCAAGCAGATGCTTAACCTTTAAGGCCATTGATGTAGAGGATAATTTTGGAGCAGCAGCAAAAATTATGAAATGTACCGGCAGGCTTTTCAGCAGCACTGTGCACATTTGCAGAGAGATTGGAGGAGTCCATTTCAAACATGAGTGGCATGATGCCGCAGGCATTTGTGATGATCTCTTTGTCCCTGGATAGAGTGGCCACCTGCATGAAGCATCAAATGCCGCAGTCAAACGAGTGCATGTTGGCCCTCACCAATAGCTTGCATACTCTAAATGTCACCTGAAATAGGATTGATGAAACCCTAGCCGTGGCTTTCAATGCCCCACTGATGTGCAGCAAAGTGCTCTCCAGCTCATTGCTAGCAGGGAAGTGCAGGTGGGCCATGAGAGGGAAGATGGAGAAAGGGAACATGGAAGTGGGGAATCTGCCCAAAGCGCTTCCACTTCTCACCCATTGCCCCCCGCCCCCAACCCCCCGTAGTCAGTGCCCCACATGCTGCCTTGTGTCCCGATGGCCGAGTCTGCCCCTGCACAGGTGCAGGTGGAGCAGTCTTTAGCGGGGCCCTCATGGTCTCCAAAACCCGAGGACATCGGCCAAGAGCATTTCAGCAATCAGAGCAGGGATCTGAGCAGCCTGCCTCTACCTCTGCTGAAGCCACAGGGGTTCCACGACATAAGAGTAGCAGATAAAGGAAGATTAAATATTTGTAGTTGTACAAGGGTATGAACATGGGTGTGTTACATAATGTTACATTGTTAAGTTTCTGTTTAAATTTTGAGCCACATAAATATTATTTCTTTGCACCACTTTCTCGCCTTGCCCATTTTTGCCTGCTGCCTAGCAAGTGGCCTTCTCACTTGCGATGAATGGTAACACAAGACTTAAATCCGAGCAATGGGTGTCTGTGGAAGGGATGGTTTGTTGATTGTAGAATTGCTTTGTGCTGGGGGGTGGGGGGGCGGGGCGCGGGTGGCATGAGGGTCCAGCATGTGGCTGGCAGATGGGTGCACTGGTGCAAGCTAACTAAATCTTGCCATTATGAGGCCATGGTGCCTTGGCCACATGTCGTTCATAGAAACATAGAAGATAGGAGCAGGAGTAGGCCATTCGGCCCCTCGAGCCTGTTCCGCCATTTAATGAGATCATGGCTGATCATCCAAATTCCGTACCCTGTCCCTGCATTCTTCCCATATCCCTTGATCCTTTTAGCCTTAAGAAATATATCCAACTCCTTCTTGAATATATTTAATAAGTTGGCCTCAACTGCCTTCTCTGATAGAGAATTCCACAGGTTCACCACTCTCTGGGTGAAGAAATTCCTCCTCATCTCAGTCCTAAATGGCTTACCCCTTATCCTTAGACTGTGACCCCTGGTTCTGGACTCCCCGCCATCGGGAATATCCTTCCTGAATCTAGTCTGTCAAGTCCTGTTAGAATTTCATAAGTTTCAATGAGATCCCCTCTCATTCTTCTGAACTCTAGCGAATATAAGCCTAATCGACCCAATCTCCCTTCATACGTCATTCCTGCCATCCCAGGTATCAGTCTGGTGAATCTTCGCTGCACTCCATGGCAAGAACATCCTTCCTCAGATAAGACGACCAAAACCGCACACAATACTCAAGGTCTGTTCTCACCAAGGCCCTGTACAACTGCAGCAAGACATCCTTGCTCCTGTACTCGAATCCTCTCGCTATGAAGGCCAACATACCATTTGCCTTCTTAGCTGCCTGCTGCACCTGCATGCTTACCTTCAGCGACTGGCGCACAAGGACACCCAGGTCTCGTTGCACTTCCCCTTTTCCCAATCTATTGCCGTTCAGATAATAATCTGTCTTCCTGTTTTTCCCACCAAAGTGAATAACCTCACATTTATCCACATTATACTGTATCTGCCATGCATCTGCCCAATGACCCAACCTGTCCAAATCATACTGGAGTTTCTCGGCATCCTCCTCACAGCACACACGCCCACCCAGCTTTGTGTCATCTGCAAACTTGGAGATATTACATCTAGTTCCCTCGTCTAGATCATTAATATATATTGTGAATAGCTGGGATCCTAGCACCGATCCCTGCGGTACCCCACTAGTCACTGCCTGCCACTCGGAAAAAGACCCGTTTGTTATAAATCTCATCATCATCAAGAAACTACTCATGAAATAACGCTGGACAGCCAGCTGGTGGCACCGTCCAAGGAGTATAAATACTCGGGCGTGGGCCCAGCTTTCCAGGGACATTTTGTAAGACAGGAACTAGTGAAGTACAACTAGACCTTCATGTTCTGAAACAAGTTGATTAAAGCCTTGCTTTATACTCAAACCAAGTGCGTAGTGAGTTTTATTACGTCACCGTTTATTCCAACTCTTTGCTTCCTGTCTGCCAACCAGTTCTCTATCCAAGTCAGTACCTTACCCCCAATCCCATATGCTTTAACTTTGCACGCCAATCTCTTACGCGGGACCTTATCGAAAGCCTTCTGAAAGTCCAAATACACCACATCCACTGGTTCTCCCTTATCTATTCTACCAGTTACATCCTCAAAAAATTCCAGTAGATTAGTGAAGTATCATTTACCTTTTGTAAATCCGTGTTGATTTTGTCCGATCCTGTCACTGTTTTCCAAGTGCTCTGCTATTACATCTTTTATAATGGACTCTAGCATTTTCCCCACTACCGCTGTCAGGCTTACCGGTCTATAATTCCCCGTTTTCTCTCTACCACCTTTTTTAAATAGTGGGGCTACCCTCCAATCCATGGGAACTATTCCAGAATCTATAGAATTTTGGAAGATGACCAGCAATGCATCTACTATTTCTAGGGCCACTTCCTTAAGTACCCTAGGATGTAGAATATCAGGCCCTGGGGATTTATCGGCCTTCAATGCTATCAATTTCCCTAACACCATTTCCCTACAAATACTGATTTAATTCAATTCCTCCCTCTCATTAGACCCTATGTTCCCCGTCCTTACCATTCCAGGAAGGTTATTTGTGTACTCCTTTGTGAAGACAGAACCAAAGTATGTATTTAATTGATCGGCCATTTCTTTGTTCCCCATTATAAATTCCCCTGATTCTGACTGCAAGGGTCCTACGCTTGACTTCACCAATCTTTTTCTCTTCACATATCTATAGAAGCTTTTACAGTCAGTGTTTATGTTCCCTGAAAGCTTACTCTCATATTCTATTTTCCTCCTCTTAATTAATCCCTTTGTCCTCCTTTGTTGACTCCTAAACTGCTCCCAATCCTCAGGATTATTGCTTTTTCTAGCCAATTTATATGTCCTCTCCTTGGATCTTACGCTATCCCTAATTTCCCTTGTTAGCCACGGTTGAGTCACCTTTTTGGTTTTATTTTTATGCCAAACAGGGATGAACAAATTCTGTAGTTCATCCATGTGATCTTTATTTATATTCAGGACCCTAGTCTCTGAGTCAACTACTTCACTCTCCATCTTAATGAAGAATCCTATCATATTATGATCGCTCTTCCCAAAGGGGCCTCGCACAACAAGATTGCTAATTAATCCTTTCTCATTACATAATACCCAGTCTAAGATGGCCTGATCTCTAGTTGGTTCCTCAACATATTGGTCCAGGAAACCATCCCGTATACACTCTAGTAATTCCTCCTCCACAGTATTATTACTAATTTGGTTTGCCCAATCTATATGCAGATTAAAGTCACCCACGATAACTGCTGTGCCCTTATTGCACGCATCTCTAATTTCCCAGTTAATGCCATCCCCAACCTCAGCAATACTGTTTGGGGGACTGTATACAACTCCCACTAACGTTTTCTGCCCCTTGGTATTTCTCAGCTCTACCCATACAGATTCCACATCATCAGAGCTAATATCCTTCCTTACTATTGTGTTAATCTCCTCTTTAACCAGCAATGCTACCCCACCTCATTTTCCTTTTTGCCTGTCCTTCCTGAATATTGAATACCCCTGGATGTTGAATTCCTAGCCTTGGTCACCCTGGAGGCATGGCTCGGTAATTCCAATTACATCATATCCGTTTACATCGATTTGCACAGCTAATTCATCCACCTTATTACGAATGCTCCTTACATTAAGACACAAAGCCTTCAGGCTTGTTTTTTTAACATTCTTAGTCCTTTTAGAATTACTATTTACTGTAGCCCTGTTTGATTAACACCCCTGATTTCTCTGCCTTCCACTTTTGCTTTTCTCCTTCCTGTCTTTTGTTTCTATCCTTGCTTCCCTTTCCTCTGTCTCCCTGCACAGGCTCCCAACTCCCTGCCGTTTTAGTTTAAACCCTCCCCAACAGCACTAGCAAACACTCCCCCTAGGACATCAGTCCCAGTCCCGCCCAGGTGCAAACCGTCCAGTTTGTACTGGTCCCACCTCCCCCAGAACCGGTTCCAATGTCCCAGGAACTTGAATCCCTCCCCCTTGCACCATTCCTCTAGCCACGTATTCATCTGAAATAGCCTTCTATTTCTACTCTGACTAGCACGTGGCACTGGTAGCAATCCTGAGATTACTACCTTTGAGGTCCTATTTTTTAATTTACCTCCTAACTCCCTATATTCAGCTTTTAGGACCTCATCCCGTTTTCTACCTATATCGTTGGTACCTATATGCACCACGACAGCTGGCTGTTCACCCTCCCCCTCCAGAATGCCCTGCAGCTGCCCCGAGACATCCTTGACCCTTGCACCAGGGAGGCAACATACCATCCTGGAGTCTTGTTTGCGGATGCAGAAACACCTATCTATTCCCCTTACAATAGAATCCACTATCACTATAGCTCTCCCACTCTTTTTCCTTCCGTCCTGTGCAGCAGAACCACCCATGGTGCCAGGAAGTTGGCTGCTGCTGCCTTCCCCCGATAAGCCATCTCCCTCAACAATATCCAAAGTGGTATATCTGTTTGAGAGGGGGATGGCCATAGGGGACCCCTGCAGTACCTGCCTGCTGCTATTACTCTGCCTGGCGGTCACCCATTCCCTTCCTGCCTGTGCAGCCTTTACCTGTGGTGTGACCAACTTCCTAAATGTGCTATCCACGATGTCCTCAGCATCGCGAATGCTCCAGTATGTATCCATTCGCAGCTCCAGTGCCGCAATGCAGTCTGTCAGTAGCTGCAGCTGGATACACTTCCCGCACACATGGTCGTCAGGGACACAGGAAGTGTCCCTGATTTCCCACATAGCGCAGGAGGAGCATGCCACGGGGCCGAGCTATCCTGCCATGACATACCCTTTAATTAATTTAAATTAAATTAAATCAAATCAATACCGCTAATTACACTACAATTAAATGATATTCTCAAGGGCCCTTGGTTACTAGCACTCCCCGATACACACCAGAGACCTTAGAAACTATAACCACAAAAATTAAGACCTTCTAAATTTTATAAACTATTAATCTTAACTGTCAAACTATAGAGTAGTATAAATACTCACCTGGCCGAACTCTCCCAATCAGCTGCTTCCTCTTGCCCGCGTCACTTTTTGAATTGTGACGTGGCTCCGGAACGCCGCCACCGGTCTGTGAGATTGGTAAAAAAGCCAGCGAAAGTGAGTTTTAGTACTCACTGTACCGCCGCTCTCTGCTCCTCCTGACACCGGCCTCTGTAAAAAAGCCCGCGAAAGTGAATTTAAGTACTCACTGTACCTCCGCTCTCTGCTCCTCCCGACACTGGCCTCTGTAAAAAAGCCCGCGAAAGTGAGTTTAAGTACTCACTGTACCACCGCTCTCTGCTCCTCCTGACACCGGCCTTTGTAAAAAAGCCTCCTCTGTAGAGGCACTGTGCTCTGCGCCTTACTCTTCCTGCAGCTCCAATCCTCACTGCTACACTGTGTTGTGCAGAGTGCAGCATACCACGATCATTCTGGAGACTCTGGCTGGTGCGTATTGAAGCGTGCCTCCAGATCTGTTGAGGCAGCTGAAGCACATCTTCAGCATCCTGATTGCTTGCTCAATGACACATCTCGTCACCATAAGGCTTCAATTCTAATGCTCTTGGGCCTCTGCTTGGGCTCCTCATGGGTGTCATCAGCCACGCCATCAGTGGATAGCCCATCTCCAAACAGCAAGCCGGTACGTCTGTTTGAAGGTGCAAAGGACTCAGGGAGGGTGGACTGGCGCAGGCTGAATGCATCATGGGAGCTTCCAGGGAATCTGGCAAACCTGCATAATAATCTTTTTGAGGTTGCAGACGAGCTGCAGATTGATGGAGTGGAAGCCCTCCCAGTTCAGAAACATGGGATCTGGGGGTGCCTTGGTTGCCATATGTGTGCAGTTGATGATGCCCTGCACCTTTGGGAAGCCAGCCAGTGCCGCAAACCCGACGCATGCTCATTATGACTGGCTTCATCGGAGGCAAAGTGTACATAATTACTTGCCCTGGCAAACATGGCATTGGTCACCTGTGTGATGCACTTGCAGGTGGCTGACTGCGAAATGCTGCAAAAGTCTCCTGCAGATCCCTGAAAGGAGCCTGAGGTGAAGAAGTTGAGGGTGGTGGCCACCAGGTCCACTTGGCAGCAAGTCTTGTTCCAGCAGGTTGCAAATGTCTGCCACAATCTGATGCGATACTTTGAGCCTCCTGAGGCACTGGTGTTCAGTTAGGTCCAGGAGGCTGATCCTCTGCCTATATACCCTGCGTTGCAGGTATTGCCTCCTGTGAGCTGCACCTCTGGCCGGAGTTTTCTTTACCTGGGCGGGTCGGGTGCGGGCGGTCGGCGTGGCAGGTTACGACCCCGTTCTTGCTTCCAACCCGCTGCAGAAATCGACTTTGTGCTAATGGGGCCTATTAAACCCACCCTGCGCGTTACCCGGCCCTATTAAATGGTGTGGGTCTGATGACATCATTGATGACGCGTTTTCAGCCGGGATATTTAAAGGAGCCATGGCCACATTGCATTTGAAGGTTCATCTAGGAGTGTGCAGGCACGGCACGGCACTGCACCATTGGACTGCTGGAAAGAGTGTCAAATATGAATGCACTGAGACAGAGGACTGCACCTAGGTTTTCCGATGACTCCCTCCATATGCTTGTGGAGGGAGTCAGAGCATGCAGGGAGGTCCTCTTCCCTTTGAATGGGTGGAAGAGACCTCCCCAGGGGACAAAAAGAGCCTCGTTCCAAATAGCAGAGGAGGTGAACAGCAGAGGTGTGTTCAGGAGGACCTGGGTGCAGTGCCAGAAACATTTCAATTATCTCATTAGATCAGGAAAGGTGAGTACAAAGCCACACTCAACTTCATCCTGCTGTGCCTCTCATCACATCCCCATCACTCTGCCTTCCGAACCCTACTCCTGCACATCCTTACTCACACCAACATACCTTGCACCTCCACCCATCCCTTTCTCTCTATCTACATTATCACAGCCCCATCTTACTAGCCACCCCTCATACTCACCCTCATCCTAATGCGATCATACCAACTAACAACACACAAAGAGGCCACTTGGCATTGCCACTTCAATCCATCATAGTCTCCCTCTAAAGATGTAATCCATTCATTCCTTACACTCATTCCATCACTCTCACTCAACCTTCTCTTCCTTCCCTCGTTGCAGGAAAAGAGAGCGCACAAGGAGAGGGAGAGAACCGGCGGGGGGCCTCCATCATTTGCCACCCTCACAAAAGCAGAGGAGGCTGCGTTAGAAGTATCGGGAGTGACCGAGCAGCTGGAGGTGGGAGATGGAGAGAGGGGGACATCTCAGCAATCTGGTGACAGAATTACATATCATACAGCTAAATGGCATACATCAGTCACTCATAAGGGGACTGATGGCATCAGCCACTGAGTAGTCATCATGTGCATAATGATATCTGTACCCATTCTTCATATGACATATCTAACTCATCTCTTTACTCTCCCACAGGTCTATCAAGAGCTCCCCTCCCCCACCCCCTACCAATGCCAGTGTCCAGGAGGAAGAGGAAGATGACTTCTCGAAGGAGCCTCTAGCCTCTGAGAGTGCAGCATCACTAGACATAAGCGCACCCAGCACCAGCGCAAAGACACACAACTCAGTGGGTACCACGTGAGCTAGTGTGTTTTCACCTGGTGTCTCACAAGTCACAAGTGAGCAAGAGCAGATGGTGAAGACAGGGACAGCAGTGGAGACTCCTCGCCGGAGGGCGCAGGATGCTCCCAGCTCTGCTCAGCTGCATGCTGACGCTGAGCTGCGGGGCCATCCAGAAAGAGGGCGATCCTGGAGATGCAGGAAGAAGTGCAGGAGGCTCTGACAGATTTTGCGACCGCAATGTCTGCAAATGTTCAGAGAATGGAGGAGTCCATCTCCAACATGAGCACCACCATGTTGCAGACGATGGCGACTGTAGGCTCTTCCATTGATAGGATGGCCACCTGCATGGAGCAGCTAATGCGCCACTCACAGGAGCACATGTTCTCTGTGGAGAATAGATGGGAGACGCTCATGGACCTCCTGTCTAGGAGGGATGTCAGCGTAGACGTGGGTCCTCATGGAAGTGCGGGTGGCCCATGAGAGGGATGACAGTGAGAGGGGACATGGAACTGTGGGCTTCTCTCAAAGCGCTCACACTTCTCCCCTGTTACCACCCCCTCAGTCAGAACCCCAGATGCCTCCTCGGATAGCGATGGCCGAATCTGCCCCTGCACAGTTGCAGGAGGAACAGACATTGGAAGGGCCATCACAAGCTCCAAAACCCAGAGGACGTCCGCTAAGAGTGTCTAAACAGTAGCAGCAGGGAAGTGTGCAGGTTGCCTTTACTTGCTTCCATCCTGCTGGCTCCTCAGATGTGTCAAGGCATCTGAAGCGCATTTTCAGCATGCCTATTGTCTGCTCTGTGATACATTTGGTGGAAACGTGGCTTTCATTATATCTCTCCTGGGCCTCAGTACTTGGCCTCCTCAAGGATGTCAAGAGCCACATCTTCAGCGGATAGCCCTTGTCTCCAAGCAGCCAGCTGGAAAGTCTGTTTGGAGGAGCGAAGAGCTGAGGGAGGGTGGACTGGTGAAGGATGAAAGTCATGGCAGCTGCCAGGAAATCTGGCGCAGACATGCATGATGATCTTCCTATGGTTGCAGACCAGCTGCACATTGAGGGAGTGGAAGCCCTTGCGATTGCTAAAGGTTCCTGGGTTATAATGGGGTGCCCTGATGGCCACATGTGTGCAGTCGATGGCGCCCTGCAACCGTGGGAAGCCTGTGGAGCAGCACGTCTGTGAGAAGAAGGCTGCTGCTGCTCCTGCTGGTGTTGTTGCTGCCGGTGCTCATCTAGGTCCTCATCTGAGGTAAAGGTAAAACAGCATAAGCAGCACTCATGCTGATCTGATATATGACAGATTGAAAGTGGAGACGCACAAACCTCCAAAGTAGTGAAAGTTACCTCCAATGTAGTAGAAATTACCTCCAAAGTACTGAAAGCAAACTCTCAGAACAAATGCTGTGAGCAAAAGCCTTTCACTTAGGCAAGGGAGCAGGTGTGAGGTCTCAGTACTTATGGTATTTTCTGCCTATTATTTGTTCAGCCCCCTCAATTGCCTCTGTGCTCTCAACTTGCTTTCACTGGAGAGGTCCACGAAGCCCGGGAAATCCGTACACCCACAGTTAAAGTTGAAAACCTCTGTTAAAAAAGCTGTTAATTACTTCTTAACGGGGGTGAAATTGGATTGGGCCCAAAAACAGGCACGGGGAGCGCATAGCCCGATATGCCCGCGCCTGTTCAAAGTGGTGCAGGCAGCACGCAAAATTTGTGCTGCCTGCTCATTATAATGATTGCAGCACTGAGCTCAGCATTAATCAGCACTGCTGGTTGGCTCAGTGCTCGTGACGGGGGCCAATATCGGGTGCAGTCTACTGGTCAATAAAATGTTGCCAAGGTTCTTTGCACTTCTTAAAGAGGAGGTGGTTTGTTGCAGAAGCACCTCATTCTTACTCTGGATGCATCCTTGTCTCAACAGGGAAGAGAAAGGGCAAGGTGCTTCTCTGATGCAGCACGGGAGGCCTTGGTCCTGGGGGGTAAACAGAAGACAGGTCCTCTACCTGCAGGGGGGCAGAAGGCAGTGAAAGGAGATAGTACTAGCTGTCAGTGCCACGTGCGTTGCCCCCAGGACCTGGATTCAGTGCCACAAGAAGCTTAATGACCTCACACAAGTGGTCAAGGTGAGTGAATGCATCTTCAAATGCCATATCCCACCAACTGCACCACTAGCCTCACACACTGCTCAATGCACCACACTCCCATCACTCACCTACCAACAATCATGATTCATACCTCACAATCATAGCTTCACCTCACCCTCACATACTTACCACTGCTGCTAGCCTCACATCCACATCTCACGTCTTGCACACTGCCAGCTATTCAATCACGACAGGAACATCACCCAAACACATTGCACCAGTCACTGACACACTTCCCTTTCTCTTGCAGGTCAAGGTGGCTCACAACCGCAGTGAGCAGCAGCAGACAGGCGGGGGTGAAGCACATCTTCAAAACCTTACTGCACTGGAGGAGACGGTGCTGGAGATCATTGGAGGGCCGTGGTGAGCAGCGAGGTTGAAAGCATTGCTGATGATGGTATGTTCATACCTAATCCTTCTTCTCACATCCCACTTCCCCTTCATGGCACAATCTCTTCTCACTTACATGCTGCTGAATGTGTAAGCATTCACACCTCGCTTTCCCCTCTCCCCTCATCACAACCTGACCCTTGTGCCTTTCTCCTCTCAGATACCCAAGAACTGCCAGCCGCACAGCCTGCCCCCGACCTAGTAAAGGAGGAGCCTGATGGAGAAGAGGCACTGTCACATGAGCTGACACTCCCAGGCACCAGCTCAGAAAATTGCACTGTGCTTACTTTTGAGGGTAGTATAGAGGTGGGATCTGCATATGGTGAGTCACCGGGCACAAGTGGGCTGCAGCCAGGCCAGGGGGAAAGGTTAGCTCGGGTGCCAGCTCCCAGGAGGGCAAGTTCGCACGAGTTCTGCTACACAGGACTCAGATGATGACTTTGATGGGGCGGCCTTCAGAAGAAGGGTGATAGGCATGCACACAGAAATGCTTGGTGCAATGGCAAGCCTGCCAGAGAGCCTCTTGTCAGTGTAAAGGAGCATGGAGGAGTCCAGCTCCAACATTGCACGGGGCTTTGTGCAGAGCTTGGAGCCCATAATTTCCAGGATGGAAGCAACCCAACCATGGTGCTAGGTGTGATGGCCGATGTCACAGCTTCCACTGCAGCACAAGCAGAAGTGACCCAACGTCTTGAGTGCTGTACTGAAAGCTCAGACTGCTCTCATGCAGGCTCAGCTTGCTGTCACGCAAGCTCAGACTGATGCCATTGTGGTTGGGTTTACAAGTGTGGAAAGGGGCTTGCAGGGTCTCACAGCGGTCCAGCAATCTGTGCTCCAAAGATGGCAAGAAATGCTGAAGCGCCACCCCAGGGGAGTGGCAGTGGCTACGTGAAGCAAGAACCTGCTGTTCTCGCTCAGGATGACAGCCTTCTTACTCCCACTACTGCCACTCCACCAGTGGCTTGTCAGCCAGCCAGCCTAGACTACTGCCGCCTATGCTGAGGTGGTGCAGTCTACAGCTGGGCCTTCTAGGCCCAGAGCTCCTCAAGGTTGTCCTGCAAGGCCATCTGCAGTGTCCCCCATGGAAAGTCAGCAGCCTTCCACCAGCCATGCTGCAGCCACTGGGGTAGCATTGCATAGGAGCACTAGAATAGGCAAAGGAACACGAAAGACAGACAGTAAGGGAATGCACAAGGGTAATTAGTTGACTGTTATGTAGTTTTGGATTGACTCATTTATAAATTATGTTTAGAATGTTTGTTTTGTGGTGGCTCTCATTTCAGCTTTGTGTCCAAGAGAACAGTGTGATGTTCCATGTCAGAGGGATGGTGAGGTGGGGAAGTGGTGAGCAACGAGAATCTGCGGTTTCATTCAGGGGAACCGGAATCTGATGAGCCACTCATGGACAGCCCGTCCAGAATGGGGACCTGCTGCCTGCTTTCTCTCTTACTCCTCCTCCTCTTGCTCCTCCTCCTGAGGTGGTCGCAGAACCCATGGTGGCAAGGACTGCACCCTCATGATGGCCAAGTTGTGGAGGATGCAGCAGGTCACCACGAAATGGGAAACCCGCTCTGTCATATACTGGAGGGCTCGTCCCAAGCAGTAAAGGCAGCGGAACCACTGCTTTCGCACCATGATGGTCTGATTGATGAGGCTCCTCATGGCAGCATGGCTGTCATTATATGATACTGGCCACGAGTGGTGGGATTGTGGAGTGGAGTCATCACCCAGGTGTAGAGCGGATAGCCCTTATCTCCGAGCAGCCACCCTCGGGTTTCATGTGGTGGCTGGAAGATTGCTGGCACACCAGACTGGCGCAGGATAGAAACATAGAAGATAGGAGCAGGAGTAGGCCATTCGGCCCCTCGAGCCTGCTCCGCCATTCGATGTGATCATGGCTGATCATCCAAACTCAGTACCCCGTACCTGCCTTCTCCCCATATCCCTTGATACCTTTAGCTCTAAGAAATATATCTAATTTAAAGACTTGGCCTCAACCGCCTTCTGTGGTAGAGAATTCCACAGGTTCACCACTCTCTGGGTGAAGAAATTCTTCCTCATCTCTGTCCTAAATGGCTTGCCCCTTATCCTTAGACTATGACCCCTGGTTCTGGACTCTCCGACCATCGGGAACATTCTACCTGCATCTAGTTTGTCCAGACCTGTCAGAATTTTATAAGTTTCGATGAGATCCCCTCTCATTCTTCTAAACTCCAGCGAGTATAAGCCCAATCGACCCAATCTCTCCTCATACGTCATTCCTGCCATCCCAGGGATCAGCCTTGTGAATCTTCGCTGAACTCCTTCCATGGCAAGAACATCCTTCCTCAGATAAGGCGACCAAAACTGCACACAGTACTCAAGGTGTGGTCTCACCAAGGCCCTGTACAACTGCAGCAGGACATCCTTGCTCCTGTACTCAAACCCTTTAGCTATGAAGGCCAACATACCATTTGCCTTCTTCACCGCCTGCTGCACCTGCATGCTTACCTTCAGCGACTGGTGCACAAGGACACCCAGGTCTCGTTGCACTTCCCCTTCTCCCAATCTATTGCCATTCAGATAATAGTCTGCCTTTCTGTTTTTGACACCAAAGTGGATAACCTCGCATTTATCCACGTTATATTGCATCTGCCACGCTTCTGCCCAATCACCCAACCTGTCCAAATCATCCTGGAGTTTCTCGGTATCCTCTTCGTAGCACACACGCCCACCCAGCTTTGTGTCGTCTGCAAACTTGCAGATATTACATCTAGTTCCCTTCTCTAGATCATTAATGTATATTGTGAATAGCTGGGGTCCAAGGACCGATCCCTGCGGTATCCCACTAGTCACTGCCTGCCACTCGGAAAAAGACCCGTTAATTCCTACTCTCTGCTTTCTGTCCGCCAACCAGTTCTCTATCCAAGTCAATACCTTGCCCCCAATCCCATGTGCCTTAACTTTACACGCTAATCTCTTATGCGGGACCTTATCGAAAGCCTTTTGAAAGTCCAAATACACCACATCTACTGGTTCTCCCTTA
The DNA here is from genome assembly GCF_052327205.1 of Somniosus microcephalus. Taxonomy (NCBI): domain Eukaryota; kingdom Metazoa; phylum Chordata; class Chondrichthyes; order Squaliformes; family Somniosidae; genus Somniosus; species Somniosus microcephalus. Next base: position 233,180,048 of record NC_140988.1, on the reverse strand, counting down.
TCCATTTTCCCAGTTACATCCTCAAAAAATTCCAGTAGATTAGTCAAGCACGATTTACCTTTTGTAAATCCATGTTGACTTTGTCCGATCCTGTCACTATTTTCCAAGTGCTCAGCTATTACATCCTTTATAATGGACTCTAGCATTTTCCCCACTACCGATGTCAGGCTTACCGGTCTGTAATTCCCCGCTTTCTCTCTACCACCCTTTTTGAATAGTGGGGTAACATTAGCTACCCTCCAATCCAAGGGTACAGTTCCAGATTCCAGCGAATTTTGGAAGATGATCAGCAATGCATCTACTATTTCTAGGGCCACCTCCTTAAGTACCCTAGGATGTAGATTATCAGGCCCTGGGGATTTATCGGCCTTCAATCCCGTCAAATTCCCTAACACCATTTCCCTACAAATGATGAGGGCATCATGACTGCTGCCAAGATACCGGGCATTCACCACCATGATGTGCTGGGCGTGGTCGCACACCAACTGCGCATTAAGTGAGTGGTAACCTCTGCGGTTGCAGTACATCTCAGGATTGATATGCGGCACCCGCAAAGCCACGTGTGTGCAGTCGATGGCGCCCTGCACCATGGGGAAGCCCGATATCCTGGCAAAGCCACATGCGTCCTGTGCGTGATTTGGAGAAGATGTGCAGTCGAGCAGCAACGTTCAAAATAGCAGTTCGTACGTCAAATCAGTGTTGCATGCTGACGGACGTCACGATCTGATTAATGAGCCTTTTTCTGGCAAATGTAGGCAACGGCTGCGCTGCTGACCTGTTCAAAATGAGGGCCACTGCAGGCCGCGCCGGAATAGCGGCATAAATGAGGTGGCCACCATTTTTTTGCAAAAACCTGCCTTAACAGCCGGCGTTAAGGTGTGGAATTTTGCGGCCAACATATTGGCAACCCGCCTCTCCAGAGAGGGTTTCTCGCACGCAGCCAAATGCGCTCCAGTTCAATGCAGAAGTCGGCGGGTTTGAGCCGGCTTCCCGATGTACTGTCAATTTCAGTGCTTTTAAACACACATCCACTCCCAAACCCACTCACTCTTTGCAGTAAATATTCCCCCCTTAGTCTCTTTTTGGTGCCAAGAACTGCTTTATTATCTACTTTTGTGCCATTTATTGTGGGGCTCCAATTGTCCCTCTCCCTACCACCCTCACTTCTAAAGCACGCACACTTCTCATTTTGAATACTCTACACCTTTCGGGGGTAATTTTGACTTTGTGCGAAAGTTTAAAATGAACTTTAGCGAATCAGCAGCCTGTTTTACATCTTTTCCAATTTTTATTTCCATAAGCCTAGAGTATAGAAAGTGCAGGTGTGAAATTAAAAAAGAAATTAGGAAAGCAAAGAGAGGGCATGAAAAAATATTGGCAAGTAAAATGAAGGAAAACTCAAAGGTGTTTTATAAATACATAAAGAGCAAGAGGATAACTAAAGTAAGAGTAGGGCCTATTGGAGACTGAAAAGGTAACCTGTGTGCGGAATGGAAGATGTGGGTGTGGTTCTTAATGAATACTTTGCGTCTGTCTTCACAAAAGAGAGGGACGATGCAGACATTGTATTTAAGGAGAAGTGTGAAATATTAGATGAGATAAACATAGTGATAGAGGATATATTAAGGGGTTTAGCATCTTTGAAAGTAGATAAATCGCCAGGCCCAGATGAAATGTTTCCCAGGCTGTTAAGAGAAGCAAGGGAGGAAATAGCGGAGGCTGAGCATCATTTTCCAATCCTCTCTGGCTACAGGTGTGGTGCTGGAGGACTGCTAACGTTGTACCATTGTTTAAAAAGGGAGAAAGGGATAGACCGAGTAATTATAGGTCATTCAGCTTAACCTCGGTGGTGGGCAAATTATTGGAAAAAATTCTGATGGACAGTATTAATCGTCATTTAGAAAGGCACGGATTAATCAAGGACAGTCAGCATGGATTTGTTAAGGGTAGGTCATGTCTGGCTAACTTGATTGAATTTTTTGAGGAGGTAACAAGGTCAATGAGGGTAGCACGTTTCATGTAGTCTATATGGAATTTAGCAAGGCTTTTGACATGGCAGACTGGTCAGAAAAATAAAAGCCCATGGGATCCAAGGGAAAGTGGAAAGTTGGATCTAAAATTGACTCAGTGGCAGGTAGCAAAGGATAATGGTCGATGGGTGTTTTTGTGACTGGAAGGCTGTTTCCAGTGGTGTTCCACGGGGCTCAGTACTAGGTCCCTTGCTTTTTGTGGTATTTATCAATGATTTAGACTTCAATGTAGGGGGCAGGATTAAGAAGTTTGCAGATGATACAAAAATTAGCCGTGTGGTTGATAGTGATGAAGAAAGCTGTAGACTGCAGGAAGATATCAATGGACTGGTCAGGTAGCCAGAAAAGTGGCAAATGGAATTCAATCCGGAGAAGTGTGAGGTAATGCATTTGGGGAGGGCTAACAAGGCAAGGGAATACATAATAAATGGTAGGATACTGAGAGGTGTAGAGGAACAGAGCGAACCTTTGAGTGCATGTCCACAGATCCCTGAAGGTAGCAGGACAGCTGATAAGGTGGTTCAGAAGGCATACGGGATACTTTCCTTTATTAGCCAAGGCATAGAATATAAGAGCAGGGAGGTTATGCTTGAACTGTATAAAACACTAGTTAGGCCACAGCTAGAGTACTGTGTACAGTTCTGATCACCACATTACAGGAAGGATGTGACTGCACCAGAGAGGGTACAGAGGAGATTTACGAGGATGTTGCCAGGACTGGAGAATTTTAGCTATGAGGAAAGACTGGATCGGCTGGGGTTGTTTTCTTTGGAACAGAGGAGGCTGAGGGGAGACTTGATTGAGGTGTATAAAATTATGAGGATAGAAAGGACCTATTTCCCTTAGCTGAGAGGTCAATAACCAGGGGCATAGATTTAAAGTAATTGGTAGAAGGATTAGAGGGGAGTTGAGGAGAATTTTTTTCACCCAGAGGGTGGTGGGGGTCTGGAACTCACTGCCTGAAAGGTTGGTAGAGACAGAAACTCTAATCACATTTAAAAAGTACTTGGATATGCACTTGAAGTACTGCAACCTACAGGGTTATGGATTAGGCTGGATAGCTCTTTCGGCCAGCACAGATACAATGGGCCGAATGGCCTCCTTCTGTGCCATAAATTTCTATGATTCTATGATTGAAGTCAATGATTACATAGAATTATATAGAATTACATAGGATTTACAGCTCAGAAACAGGCCATTCATCCCAACTGGTCTATGCTGGTGTTTATGCTCCACACGAGCCTCCTCCCACCCTAATTCATCTAACCCTTCAGCATATCCTTCTATTCCTTTATCCCTCATGTATTTATCTACCTGCCCCTTAATGCATCTATGATATTTGTGATTAAATGTGGCCACCTATTTTAGGCTGGGCACTTTCACCAAATGGCAGGAAAGTAGATGGGCAACTGACATGGATGATCCACCAACCGACTGAGTGACCAGCTGAAAATCAGGTGGTAAGAGGAAAATCCAGGCCTTGGTAACCAATTTACATTTTAGAATTTTCCAGACAGCAGCAATAACTCTAATACAGTGTTGTCCAATACATTAACCACTATCCACACATGGTTAATTGGTAATCCAGATGTGGCTAATTGCCTTTTTTTTGTCTTTTAACACTCCTGTGAAGCGCCTTACTACATTAGAGGCACTATATAAATACAAGTTGTTGTTGACCTCAATACTCATTCGCATGGCACATGCACGTTAACCAATTTGTGCATTTGTTTGTAAAATGGTACAGTGAAAAGCAGGGTGTGTGAATGTATTTTGATGTGTTCATTGTGCATGCTTTACTTTCTTGGTTACTGCTTATTGGTTATCTGCTAAAATGGAGTGTAACATGGGTGAAAACCCCAGACTTCAACACCATGGAAATACCAACAACAGTGTATGGAGAGGGGAGCTTGCAGAAGATCCAAAGGCGACATGAGGTAACACTTTTTTATGCAGTGAGTGGTTATGATCTGGAATGAACTACCTGAAAGGGTGGTGGAGGCAGATTCAATACTGGCTTTCAAAAGGGAATTGGATAAGTACCTGAAGGAAAAAAAATTGCTGGGCTACAGGGAAAGGGCAGGGGAGTGGGACTAGCTGAATTGCTCTGGCAGAGAGCCGGCATAGGCTCGACGGGCCAAATGGCCTCCTACTGTGCTGTAACGTTACTATGATTCTGTTATTGACGTCAACTCAACCAATCGGAATAACCACTCCAAGCCAGCCAATAACAAACAGCTCCAATGGGGCTCGTCAGGGCAAAGAGCAAGTAACATCCAACTACGTTCCCGATAGAGAGCAGGAGTGGGTCTGGTGCACAGTTGTACAATCAACATTCTCAGCACTCTGATGAAATCAAAGTACGGCTCGGAATTGTCGGAAAAAAAAACTTAAGCTGCATGTCTGACATGTGTTGAGTTGGTCAAATTCATGCTAGAATTCCAAACTTTGGTTTTGCATTGAATGGTGGTAGAGGGTTGTTAAAACCTAACTCTTTGACCAAGCTATAGATCATCTGCCCTAATTTCTTCTTTATGTGGCTCGGTGCCAATTTTTTGTCTTATAATACTCCTGTGAAGCGCCTTGGCACGTTTTACTACGTTAAAGGAGCTATATAAATACAAGTAGTTGTTGTCAAGTAAATGTACAGATGAAGTAGTTACCTGTATTATTACGTAAGGCAGTTTCTATTACAATTTGAGCATGTGGCTAAAACAGTGCTGCTATAGCCGCTCCTGTGTCTAGTCAATGATTTATATTGGACAACACTGCTCTAACAGTGTGTCTGACTGAGAGATGCAACAAATAAAGTTGCTTAAGCGTTTCTAAGGTGACTAACAGGCTACCTCCCGAAACAACAAAAAATGCTGGAAACACTCAGCAAGATCGTGAAGCCTCCCGATCCGACTCAGCGCTTGGTATCTCGAGCGTGAACCCTGCGGCATTGCGTCACTTCCTTCCCATGTGCTCTTTGACCCGATGAGTCGCGCTAGGGGGCGGGGTGGGACGGGGAGCTGGCGCGCTCGCGATCTTTGGCTGTGGCCGCTCTGTTCTGCTGCGTTGCGCAGCGTCTCTATGGAGCTGGCGGCCTCCGGGATGATGGCGGACTTTGATGCGATCTATGAAGAAGAAGAAGACGAGGAGCGAGCTCTGGAGGAGCAGCTGCTGAAGTACGCGCCCGACCCGGTGGTGGTGCGGGGATCAGGACACGTCACCGTGTAAGACCAACCGTAAAACGGGGGGGGCCGGGGGTGGCGGCACGGAGAAAGTAACCTGAGCCGCGGGAGATGACAGGGAGCCAGGGCCCGAGCCTGCCTAGGGTTTAGGTCCAAGGTGTGAAACAGCGTTGACACAGAGCCCAGGCAATGGCGGTAACAGTCCACCCCACGCCAGCCCGGGATGACCGCGATGTCCCGCTGTTTCTCTGCAGAAAAAGTTAATGTTGATTGTAATCGCGACGCTGCCCAAACATCCTGGTGCAGTGAACAGTCTGACTCAGCTTGAGTCAACTCCCAGTAGAGGGTCTTTTTCACAACTCTGCAGGTGATGGGAAGAGTAGTTCAGCTTCATCTCTCAAAGGAAGAGAGATATGGGGATCAACCTGGAAACTGATGCTCAGTGTAATGCACCTTACCTATTGGAGCAGTATGGGGCAACTGAGCAAGACGTAGGTTAAAATATCATTTTGCTACTGTATATTTTTCTTTTTCGATTTCGTCCAGAGTTTTGTCATGTTGCTGTGCATTCTTTGAGCCTTACTGCTTCCTAAAGTATTGTGGCATTCATTTGAGGATATTATCTCAACATGCTTTAAAAAAAAAATAGGAAAACACCTGGCCTGTTATAGACTAAACTGCAGCTGGTAGATTTATTAATGAATTTTATTGTACATTTAAATTTCTCTTGGGTCAGTTGAGAACATGATTAGTCAAAGTTATGATGCAAGCTGCAGTCAAGTAACTTGTCAATAATTTGTTGAGGTTCATTCACAGGTAGTGTGTACTTAGGTGAAGTACCGGATGATGCCTGACACCCATGGAACATTACCTTAGCAAGGAGTCAATTACGTTGGGAAGGAGAAAAATTGCTGATGAGACAAATTCATAACAAGTAGAAAGATGAAGTTAAAATTGCAGAAGTTGTACCTATTTGTACGGGTGGGTTCAGAATGAACTTGTTAGACAAAATTGGGACTACGCTAAATAAAATATAGAATCATAGAGTGGCTACAGCACAGAAGGTGGCCATTCGGTCTGTCAGGCCCATGCTGGCTCTCTGCAAGAGCACTTCAGCTAGTCCCACTCCACTGCCCTTTCCCTGTAGCCCTGCAATTTTTTTTCCTTCAGGTACTTATCCAATTCCTTTTTGAAAGCCATGATTGAATCTGCCTCCACCACTCTTTCAGGCTGTGCATTCCAGATCCTAACCACTCGCTACTTAAAGTTTTTCTTCATGTCGCCTTTGGTTCTTCTGCCAATCACTTTAAATCTGAGTCCTCTGGTTCTAGACCCTTCTGCCAGTGGGAACAGTTTCTCTCTATCTACTCTGTCTAGACCCCATATGATTTTGAACACCTCTATCAAATCTCCTCTCAACCTTCTCTGCCCTAAGGAGAACCACCCCAGCTTCTCCAGTCTATCCACATAACTGCAGTCCCCCATCCCTGGAGCCATTTTTGTAAATCTTTTCTGCACCCTCTCTAAGGCCTTCCCATCCTTCCTAAAGTGTGGTGCCCAGAATTGAGGCCAAACTAGTGTTTTATTAAGGTTCATCATAACTTCCTTGCTTTTGTACTCTATGCCTGTATTTATGAAGCCCAGGATCCCGTATGCTTTTTTTAACCACTTTCTCAACCTGCCCTGCCACCTTTTGTAATGCTGAACTATTTACAGTGGCCACAGTGAATAATGCAATAAAGTATAGCTTTGCAAATTTGCATTTGTAAATGTAGGCACTGAGTTTGATGGCCTTTACAGGATTTACATTTTGTTATGAATTTGAGCCATGTAAATTGTGGATCTCTGTTGTAACCTAGCATTATTGCACAGTTTTGGCTGGTTTTCCAAAGCATTTTGAAAGAGTCTAATGTATCCTTAATACATGTTTGCAATGAATGGTAGTGAGAGATTAAAATAGAAGTTTGGGGGAAATTGTGTATTTAAAAAAATAAAAAAAAATACAAATTTCGGCCTATTTCAGCAATTAAAATGTACAGCAGTCTTGATTTCTGAAATTTTAGCAGTCACTACCTGTTTTAAAATTTGATTTGAACCCTTGGGAATCAACTTGATACATCGAGAGGATCTATCCTTGCCCCCCTCCTATTTCTCATCTGCATGTTGCTGCTCTGCGACATCATCTGAAAAGATAGCGTCAGTTTCCACGTGTAAGCTTACGACACCGAGCTCTACCTCGCTACCACCTGTGTCGACTCCTCCACTGTCTCTAAATTGCCTGACTGCTTGTCCGACATTTGGTACTAGATGAGCAGAAACTTCCAACTAAATATTAGGAAGACAGAAGCCATTGTCTTCGATCCCTGCAACAAACTCTGTTCCCTAGCCACTGGCTCCATTCCTCTCTCTCGCAACTGTCTGAGGCTGAACCAGACTGTTCTCAACCTTGGTATTGTATTTGACCCTGAGATGAGTTTCCAAACACACATCCATGCCATCGCTAAGATTTCCTATTTTCACCTCTTAACATCGCTCGACACTGCCCCTGCCTCAGCTCATCTGCTGCTGAAACTCTCATCCTTTGTTACCTGACTATTCCAATGCACTTCTGGCCGGCCTCCCATCTTCCACCCTCCATAAACTTAAGGTCATTCAAAACTCTGCTTCCCGTATCCTAACTCGCACCAAGTCCTGTTCACGCATCACCCCTGTGCTCGCTGACCTACATTGGCTCCTAATAAAGCAATGCCTCAATTTTAAAATTCTCATCCTTATTTTCAAATCCATCCATCGCCTTGCCCCCATCCTATCTCTGTAACCTCCTCCAGCCTTACAACGCTCCGCGATATCTGCGCTCCTCCAATTCAGGCCTCTTGCGCATCCCTGATTATAATCGCTCCACCATTGCCGGCCATGCCTTTTGCTGCCGAGGCCCTAAGCTCTGGAATTCCCTCCCTAAACCGCTCCACATCTCTACCTCGCTTTCCTCCTTTAAGATGCTCCTTAAAACTACCTCTATGACCATCTGCCCGAATATCTCCTTATGTAGCTCGTTGTCAAATTTTGTTTGATAACGCACCTGTGAAGTATCTTGGGATGTTTTACTATGTTGAAGGCGCTATATAAATGCAAGTTGATGCTGATATACATAAATAATGATGGATAACAGCCTGTGCTATACCAAGAAATTTAGGATAAACAGGTTGATGAGTCTCATCCTTAAACTGCCTGCAATTTTCAGTTCCCTGGAACTGTACAATCAATTATTGTCTATTATCTGTTGTATGTATTCAGAATTGACATCCATCACATGTAGCAACACCTCGAGGGAATCCTCAGTCAAGTTTTGAACATGTTGTTATGAAAGCAGTATTAAGCCAATATAAAGTTCACAGTGCAGCCATCAATGGATCATCAAAACTTAACTTCCCAATACTTTAATATCGCTCGATATCCTAAATTGTAAAGACTGAAGCAAGGGTGGTGCATATAATTTTTCAGACAGTTCAGAGGTATCAAATACTTCGCAGAGATTGTCTTTGTGTAGTGGAACGATGAGTGGAGATTCGATTTTATCCTGAGATTGAAATTTGGCAATGTTTAGATCTTTAATTTTCATCATTTGGATCCCTATTTAAAATTCAATCCTGCATAAAACTTAGAATAACTTTTATTGTCTATTTTGGTCTTTTTTAATAAAATTAACAATAGCCGATAACCTTACTGAGAGCTGGTTTGGTGGAGTTAGCGAGCCCAACAGATGATTTGATATCAGTAGATGTAGTCAATAGCACAGTGCAATGGACATTAGCGTTCAGATGGCCTAAGTTCTTTCACACTGTTATTAAAGCAACTCTAAGCAGTTGCTGATAAGGTCTATAGCATTCAGTAACAACTACAAAGAACACAGAAATTATCGGAGACAGGATAATTACAAAGATTATAGGCAGGATTTTCATTGGGCCGTGGAGGCAGGATTGGAGGTGTGTGGGGGGTAAAAATCCTGAAATTGGGGGGCACGAACCCATCCCGCCCCCAACCTGCCTCCATGCCAGTTTCAAAGGAGGCGGGTACCCGACCCGCACTGGGACCCGCCTCCCCGAGGTGGGAAGGGGATTAGTGCCAATTAACTGCCTGTTAACAGGTAGTTAACATGCAGTTTTTAGCCTAACCCCTATTTTCATGAAGTGTGGGATTCCCGATGGCTCCAAGCCACGCCAAGTTAGCGAGGCGGGCTGAAGGGCTTGGAGGGGTCGAGATGTCTGGTGTTCAGGTGAGTGATGGGTGCATGAGTGCAGAGGTAAGTGTGTTTAAAGTGTTTAAAGAAGTTTTACTTACCTTTACAGCCTTCCTTCATTCAGGTCTCGGGAGTCCCTCATCTCACCAGCACAGAAAGCAGAATGGCCGCGATCTGTCAAAAATTGCAGCATTCAGCTTTCTGTTCCGGAGAGATCTCTAAATCATCGGAGAGGAAGGAATTAACTTGGAGTACAGATTGTCAGTGTTTGACAGCTTCAAACAGCAGTGAAACACTGATATTTCATCTGTCAAAAGGTCTTGACAGATGAAATATCAGTCTGTGACGTCACCTGTTGCTGGGTGGCCCTTAATTGACCTGCTGAGCCCGCTGGGTGGGCTCAACAAGGTCAATCAAGTCAAAATTGTGTGGGTTGGCTTGAACTCAATGGAGGTGGGACTACAACCCCGAAAGTTGTAGTCCCGCCTCCTCAATGAAAATCCAGCCCTATATGTATGATCTGTTTATACTAGGTGCATTAATGTTTTTAAGATATGAGTGCTGAATGCCTCATCAAAAGAACAGGCTTCGGATCAGGAGTAGGCCATTCAGCCCGTCGAGCCATTCAATTAGATCATGACTGATTTGTACCTACCTATCTTCCATAACCCTTAACACCCTTGCCTAACAAAAATTTATCAATCTCAGTTTTGAAATTTTCCATTGACCTAGCCTCGACTGCTTTTTTGGGGAGAGACTTCCAGATTTCCACTACCCTTTATGTGAAGCAATGCTTTCTGACATCATCCCTGAATGGCCTAGCTCTAATTTTAAGGTTAGGCCTCCTTGTTCTGGACTCTCCCACCACAGGAAGTAGTTTCTCTATCAACTCCTTTGATCGTCTTAAATACCTCAATTAGATCACCTCATAATCTTCCATACTCAAGGGAATACAAGCTTAGTTTATGCAACATGTCCTCATAATTTAACCCTTTTAGCCCCAGTATCATTTTGGTGACTGTGCTGCACCCACTCCAAGGCCAATATAGCCTTCCTTAGGTGAGTAGCCCAGAACTGAATGCAATACTCCAGATGGGGTCTAACCAGAGCTCTGTACAGCTGCAACATAACTTCCAGCCCCCTGTATTCCAGCCCTCTTGAGATAAAGGCCAACATTCCATTAGTCTTTGTACCTGTCCACTAGCTTTTAGTGATTTCTGTACTTGGACCCCTACATTTCTCTACTCACCCACAGTTTATACATCCACATATAAAGCAGCTACCCATCATTTTTGATGATGTGTACTAATTGCATCATTTGCAAGCAAAAGGAATTGCAAAATTCAATGTTACAAAAAATGATGCATTTTTAAAAAGGGTACTGATGATGAAACATGCATTTTAAACAGAAGTTAATCGTGTACATAATCACATTGCTGTGAATAGGAATGTATGCACCTTTGCAAAATAAGTATTTTAAGTGGACTCCACTGTTAATTGTGAATATCAATCTCACCTGAAGGGATGCATGGAAACGAGAAAGGCTTATCGTGCAAGAGCATTGCTTTTTTATAAAAGTCACTTTTTTTTTCTTTTATATAAGTCACTTGTGTAGAACAACTTGCTGTAGGTACTTTAACATGTTTTGTAAATATAAAAGTTAGCTGGTGACAGAACATCAATACTAGTCTGAACTGATCTTTGTTTTTATTGACTGCTTGTCAAATTTGAACATCCTCAATCCTTCCTATAATATTTAATGGGAAGTTTAAGTATCCGTTTTGACACGTGGACACCTGCTTAGTTTGAACATTGTCAAGATCAACAGGACTGTAAATTGCATGCACATTATTTGTGATAGGATAATATTTGACCTCTACTGTATAATGAAGTGAAATATGAAAAGCACTTCCACCTTTTTGGCTATTGGCATATTTTGACATGCTTAAATATTTGAGTATAGCAGCATTTTTTCTTAGAATAAGCTGTCAAAACCTTTTCTGCTGAGCTTAGGTCGTGACCAGTCCAAAGCTTTATGGTAGCAATGTCGTAGTATGCTCTGCAGTAATTCCATTTAATAGTAAAATTCTCTTCAGTTTTGAAGACATGCCTCTTTTAGAGTATAATAACTCATACAATACATTTTTGAGTTAAATCTGATTATAAAGTAGAACTCTTAAATGTTACGGGGCCCGTTTTATTGTAATGTTGGTTCAATAATGCACTGGGGGGAAAGCTTAGTATATTGATGTAGGACCAATATTGCAGCCCTTACAGGGTGATGACAGGATGACAATTAATGTATGTTTTATCTAGTACCTGTATATTTGGGGAAATTATACAGTAATAAATGCTATACAAGTATTCACCATTTTATTAATCAGATAGTTTAGCTAAATTGAGCAGCAAACTTAAATGTGCAGTTGCTGCACGATTAAGCCCTGTAAAATTCTTATCAGTTAACCATTGCATTCTTGACTTAGCATTGTTAGTCCTGCTGTTTGGTGGTAGCCTATCTAATTAGCCACAGTACAAACTGGCTGTGTTGTGTGGCTATTATCTTCCCAGTCATCAGGAGGCTAAGCTTTTATTTTTGGGTGTCATCTGGCTCACTAACATTAAGCACATAATCTAGCCTGGGATTGCAGTGCAGTATTGAGGGAGGTGCAGTATTGAGGAAGTGCTGCATTGTCAGAGGTGTCATCTTTTGGATGAGGTGTTAAACCAAGGTACTGTCCGCCTGCTTGGGTAAAAGATTCCATGCACTATTCTGTTAACCAAAGGTATTGAGGGATCTGGGGCAAAGGCGGGTATATGGAGTTGGGCCACAGATCAGCCATGATCTCATTAATGTCGGAAGGGGCTAAATGGCCTACTCCTGTTCCTATTCAAAGAAGAACGGGGGCGTTCTCCTGATTTCTTGACCAACATTTATCTCTCAACCAGCACCATCAAAACAGATTAGCTGTTCATTTACCTCATTTGCTGTTTGTGGCACCTGGCTGTGTGCAAATTGGCTGCTGTGCTTCCCTACATAGCAAGAGTGGTTTATGCTTCAAGAGTAATTCATTGACTGACAAACATTTTGGGATGCCCTGAAGACATGAAAGACACCATAGAAATGAGAGTTGAAATTCATTCTTTAAAACTCGAGGTAAGGTCACAGCCTTATAATTGCTACCTTGTGTGCAGGTTGTTTTATCATGTTTGGGCCCTGCTTCTCTGGCGGTAGCTGTAACGGTGGATGCGAATAGTTAGTGAGCTCCTTGTAGTCAATGCATGTATGTGTTTAATTATTGTGATGCAATCCCTGCAAGTTTATCAAGTGATAAACTACAGTTGGATATTGGAAAATAACAGTCAGTACATATTGGAAAATGGAGGGTGGGAGTGATTGCAAGATTCAGCCACAGGAGGAAAACTTGAGCAGTTTATCACCTGAACCTTGAGATTAAATTATTTTCAATGTGCTCACTCGTGCACACCTATTTTCATGTATTATAATATGAAGTCTGACCTGCTATATGTCAGATGGCATTTTTCAGCAGTGGGTGCCATTTGACCAGGAGGCTTCATCCAGTTCAATACATGATAATCCTGATTGAACAATTAAATTTGTGAAATCAACACAAGATTAATAGAGCTTAATCTATACTGGATTACTGGAAAATTGATGCCTGTTATATAAAAGCATAATGAAAGAGTAACTGCATATTTTGGTTTCACTTTCTTCTAGCCGTCAAGCCAATCAGTTGTAAACATTTGCCTTATGGAAGTGTTCCAAATTATGGTTGATTCCTGGCATTTTTGTTAAAAACACTAGAATCACAGTTTTCAGCTTTAAAACATTCCTGGAACTTAACTGTCTCACCTGATTGTCATTAACACTGATAAAATACGCTGTGACCATAATTAGGCTGTTTTGAGTCTCATTTCTTGATATTGCAAACACATCAAACCATTTTACATTATAAAGTGACTTTTTGATGTCCTGCATCATTTTGGAAATTATTTTGAAGCATGTATTTTACGAGCTAATATTCAAGGGCTGTACAGCTCTTGCTGTTTCCCTAAGAACATTATTTATTAAACAAATTTGTATGTTTAGTTGTAGTGCAAACAATAGTATTTGGAACCAGTCAATAATACTCATTTTCAATAAGTGTAATTGCAAATACATGCAACTTTCATTTGTGGCAGGAGTAATGCTAAGAATGAAGAACACAGAATCATTATCACAGTTGTATTTGTCCTCTAAACCCTGAAGATACTGTCTTGTCTTTGGTCCCCACCACAAACTCCGTTCCCTAGCCACCGACTCCATCCCTGTCCCTGGCAACTGTCTGAGGCTGAACCAGACTGTTCACAACCTTGGGGCCATATTTGACCCCAAAATGAGCTTACGACCGCATATCTGCACCATCACTAAAACCGCCTGTTTACACCTCCGGAACAGCACCCGACTCCACCCCACCTCAGCTCATCTGCTGAAATCCTCATCCAGGTCTTTGTTACCTCTGGACTTCACTGTTCCAACGCACTCCTGGCCGGCCTCCCACATTCTACTCTCCGTAAACTTGAGGTCATGTAAAACTCTGCTGCCCTTGTACTAATTCGCACCATGTCCTGTTCACCCATCACCTCTACTCGCTGATCTGGTTAAGCAACGCCTCAACTTTAAAATTCTCATCCTTGTTTTGAAATCCCTCCATGGCCTCATCCTCCCTATCTCTCTCATCTCCTCCAGCCCCACAACCCTCCGAGAGATATCTGTGCTCCTCTAATTCTGGCCTCTTGAGCATCATGATTTTAATTGCTCCACCATTGGCGACTGTTCTTCAGCTGCCTAGGACCTAAGCTCTGGAATTTCTTCCTTAAACCTCTCTACCTCTCTTTCCTCCTTAAAACCCACCTCCTTCTGCCCTAATATCAAAGTTTGTTTTATAACTCTTATGAAGCACCTTGGAACGTTTTAGTATGTTAAAGGTGCTATATAAATGCAAGTTGTTGATGAATGCTGTGGAATTTGCGGGGGTAGCTTTATTCTGTTTGTTTTGCTGGTATTTATCAACCAGGGTGCCTTTTGCTGTTGTACTTGATGACATTAATGCTAAAGAACATGACCTAATCCGTGCTTAATTTATTGGGTGATAATCTTCAGTTGGTAACTGAGAAATTACATTATATGTTACAGAGCAATATTCTTAAAAATGAAGACCCTTATATGTTACTGACTAGTATAGGAATAACTCTTTGTCCACTGCAGAATTAATCCTTACCCTGGTGAACAAATATGATCATTGTAATGGATGATGACGCTGGACTTTCAAGAATTTTAAAGTATGGAACAAGAATAGGCCCATCAACCATCCTTTCACAGACCATGTAGATTTACTCTCTCATGGATTCTACCCCACCCAATTAATCTCCCCAGGGACAGTGTTGTGTAAATAAATACTCAGTGATTCCCCAATGAAGCAAAAATCTAATACAAAATATTATTAACCAAGCTAATCAAATATGCTAATTCAAAGAAGTTGTTCTAACTCCCTATGACCACTTTTGAGGTCACACCGGGTGTGCAATTTTAGATGTCCTATCTTCAAATGGACATTAATATGTTGGAAAGAATTGAAAGAAGAATGACTAGGATGATTCTGGGACTTGGAGCTTGAACCTATGAGCACTCAGAGCTAAATATTTAATTGAAGAAAAGAAGATTGAGAGAAGACATAATTTTAGAGCTTTAAAATGCTTAGAGGCGTGGGTGACGTAGGCAACAAGTAGGATATGTAGATGGCAGAGTTAAAACTGTCAAACCTCAAGTGAAACTAGAGGTTAGAATTCTTCTCTTACCATTCCCCCCCCCCCCCCCCCCGGGCTAATGGATATATGGAAGAGACTTCGAACAAGAGCAGTTGATGGTGAATTTATTTATTTATTTAAAAAGAAAGCTGAATAAATATCTCGCTGGGAACACAATTACAGGGAGCGGCATGAACTGGGAAATCTAAAATTCTCTGTGAATGTTATTTATTATTCTCATAAAGCAGCAGGTCAGGGTTGAATAATGGACATATTAGGAGAGATGAGTAGTCTGATGTCAGTCTGTAATTTGCACAAAGACTTTTTTTCTTCCTGTGACACAAACTTTTTTAAAATTCGGTTTTACTTGGTGGCTGTCGCTTTAAATCCAATTGTACATGAGTTTTTTTTACAAACTAGCTGGCTACAGTTGTGCCAAACTTAACTCGATACAAATGTTTCCAGCCTTGTTTGTTTGCCTGCAAGGCTTGAGGGAGCAGACAACCCTTTGTATTTCAAATATATACACACTGGTTCAATTATGTGTATGACAGCTGGCCATTTATGAATCCAAATGCCATTTATTAAAATCCAGTAAGCCTAGGCAACCAATCGGAGGGAATTTAAGAGGCAGAAATTGTTTATTAATGGAGTTAGTGGAGGTTTTTTGAGCCACCGAGAAGCTTCACAGAAAAGTAATGTAGTTAGCTCTCGCAGTTAGAAAAGATTACAACCAAGAAAAGGATTGCGTACAAAAATATTTATAGAAGAATAACTTAGGAATTCTATTATACTATCACTGTTATTTACTTCTTCATCTTTTGTAAAATAAATTCACTTAATTTAAGCTTAAAGCAAGAGCTGAAGTGATGCTGTATTGCTTATCAAAGATGAAAGAGATCTCCTATGGAGGACTAGAATAATTCCAGTAGCTAAAAATTATTGAAGGAAAGGTTCTTCTGTTTATTATTCTGGGCATATTGCCAAATGCTTACCAAGATACCGCAATTCGTGAAGGCACTCAAGCATAGGGAGTTGGGGCTCACCTATGAGAATGATCTAAAATTCAAAAACAGAAAAGCCTACGATAAGACTGGTAGGAAAGACCCAAAAATGTAACACAATTTTCTGCCCTCCTCATCTGAATTCATTCACTTATTGGATATCGGGCAACTTCTCGTACCTTGCCTAAATGGCTAGTGTTCACAAGTGAGTTTAGACAGTGAGTGTTGGCAGGCTGTCCAATCAGGAGAGGGGAGCTATCATGACGAAGGGTCACAGACCTGAAACGTTAACTCTGTTTCTCACTCCACGGATGCTGCCTGGCCTGTTTCCAGCATTTTCTGTTGTTATTCCAGTCTTGGCTTTGTCTGGATATCCACAGTTGTACTCTTCCGGCAGGAATCTCTGGATATTGATCAGGAGTGGAGTTTTTTTAAAGTTGACCTTTAATTCTGCATTAAATAATATTGTAGGTGTGGGGGAAGTACTTCATGTGGTATGTCAGGGTCTGATCTTACCATGTTCTATAACTTCCCCAACCTCTGCTTCTTTTGCTTAAGACTCCCTCTGCATGGAGACATCATCTAAATTATTTCTATTTAAAGCGCTCAATGCTGAAAGGTATTTTATAGACACCAACATTTATTTCTGTAGAGGGGCTTCTGCATTACTTTGGCGCACTCAAAAGCAGATTTTCTTGGCAAGAAAATAGCATTATTTTGCATGCATGCCTAAATACTGTAGATCAAGTATGAAAATAATTGCATGTCCACAGGAAAAAATATTGGAATTCAAATCACAATAGTGCCTACTTTGTTCTGAGAACATCCTTAATTGCAAGTAGACTTAAGTTCAAAACACATCTTTTGTAGGGTTATTAAAATCTACTTGACCACCCTGTGTGATTCTAACTGCTTCAGGTTGCCAAAGAATCTCACTCCTACTTAGCTTGGAATATCTGTATACAGGTTAGTAAAGTACTCTCTTAATACTAAACTTCAGTGGTTTTGTATTCATGTAGGATTTTCAAAGACAAAAAGAAAACTGAGGAAATGAGAACCAGCCTCTCTCGCAGGAAGGCACAGAATAGGTCAGGAATAACATAAGAATAAGAATTAGGAGCAGGAGTAGGCCATATGGCCCTTCGACCCTGCTCCGCCATTCAATAAGATTGTGGCTGATCTTCGCCCTCAACTCCACTTTCCCGGCAATCCCCATATCCCTTGATTCCTCTAGAGTCCAAAAATCTATCTATCTCAGCCTTGAATATATTCAAAGACTGATCATCCACAGCCCTTTGGGGCAGAGGATTCCAAAGATTCACAACCCTCAGAATGAAGCAATTCATCCTCATCTCAGTCTTAAAAGACCGACCCCTTATCCTGAGTCTAAGCCCCCTAGTTCGAGTACAAAAGCAAAATACTGTGGATGCTAGAAATCTGAAATAAAAACAGGAAATGCTCAGCAGGTCAGGCAGCATCTGTGGAGAGAGAAACAGAATTAACGTTTCAAGTCGATGACCTTTTGTCAGAACCTGAAAGGTCATCGACCTGAAACGTTAACTCTGTATCTCTCTCCACTGATGCTGCCTGACCGGCTGAGTATTTCCAGCATTTTTTTGTTTTGCCCCCTAGTTCTAGACTCTCCAGCCAGAGGAAACAATCTCTCCGCGTCTAACCTGTCAATCCCCCTCAGAATCTTGTATGTTTCAATGAGATCACCTCTCACTCTTCTAAACTCCAGACAGTATAGGCCCAATCTACTCAATCTCTCTTCATAGGACAACCCTCTCATCCCAGGAATCAATCTAGTGAACCTTTGTTGCACCGCCTCTAAGGCAAGTATATCTTTCCTTATATAAGGAGACCAAAACTGTGCACAGTACTCCAGGTGTGGTCTCACCAAGGCCCAGTACAATTGTAGCAAGACTTCCTTACTCTTGTACTCCAACCCTCTAGCAATAAAGGCTAATATGTCATTTGCCTTCCGAATTGCTTGCTGTAACAATTTCTTGAAACTGCTACTTTGGTAACTACTGGATAATGACTCAACGCAAATGTTTTAATTTTGGTTATAACAAACCTATTTTTAATACTTTATTCTCACGCCCCTTTAGAAGTGCGTGTTTGCGCGTGAGTGCATGTGCTCATAGAATATTATAGCACAGAAGGAGACCATTCGGCCCATCGTGCCTGTGCCGACTAAGCTTTCTAATTAGTCCCACCCCCATGCTCCTTTCCAATACTCCTGAAAATATTTACATTACAGGTATATATCCAATTCCCTTTTGAAAGTTACTATTGAATATGCTTCCACCACCCTTTCTGGTGGTGCATTCCAGCTCATCATAACTCGCTGCATAAAAAAATTCTCCTCATCTTCCCCTGGCTCGTTTGCCAATTATCTTAAATCTGTACCCCTCTGGTTATTGACCCTCCTGCCAGTGGAAACAATTTCTCCTTATCTAATCTATCCAAACACTTCATAATTTTGGACACCTCCTATTAAATCTCCCCATAACCATCTCTGCTCTAACGACAACAATCCCAACTTTTCTAGTCTCTCCACATAACTGACGTCCTTCATCACTGGTACCATTCTAGGGAGTCTCCTCTGCACCCTCTCCAAAGCCTTGACATCCTTCCGAAAGTGTGGTGCCCAGAATTGTACACAATACTCCAGCTGAGGCTTAACCAGTGGTTCAGCATAACTCCCTTGCCTTTGTACTCTTTGCCTCTAGTTATAAAGCCAAGGATCACATATGCTTTTTTAAAGAAACAAAGAACTTGCATTTATATAGGGCTGTAACTATTTGTAACACCAAAGTTTTGTTTGGTCCCCTTGGAAATAAGACCATATTTCTGATTGGTGCCCTTGGAGGACAAGACACACCCAGCAGTTTGTCTGGGATGTGTAATTAGATCGTGCTTGTCTGAGTAATCAAGATCTCTGCAATGTGTAATTTGATCCTTTCATTGTAGAAAATATCAGGGCATAAGGGAGAATTTCTACCTAATATTCACAAAAATATGCCCGGAATTCAGAAATTTGAATGACGACCAAAAACTCCCATACCTACTAGGGGAAGAGAGAAATTGTGTAACCTTAGCGGCACACTATGTTACAGCTTGCCATAAACAGGGACAACCACTAAATATAAGAAAAGAGTATATACAAATTATATGAATGTATATTTATACACTCAGGGATATATCTGTTTATACACTGTATGGATAGATCTGTATTTTTGTGTACAACCATGAATGTTTTTCGATGCTTTGGCAACATAAGATGTACCTTGTCATGCCAATAAAGCGATTTGAATTGAATTGACAGCCAGGCTGCAGAGCTCACAGTGTTAACACTATTGCTTTCAGAGAACAGACAGGGCTCACCCTCCCCAGTTCAGATAGGAAGGGGTGAGGCCATGGAGGGATTTTAACATGAGGCTGAGAATTAAAAAATCAAGGTGTTGGTTGTAGTGTATGTAACCTGTACTACCTTAAGAGGATACCTTCAGGGATGGACTACTTTTCAATGGCTCCTGTACATTGTAGTACCGGTGGTGACCACACCGGTATATAAACCCTGCGGAGCAAAGTGTACCTCAGTTCCGCCCTGACCCTCAATCACTAAAGACCTGTTTACTTACTTCTGTAGTCTGTGTCCTGTTATTCAGTATAACTGCACTTGTAGACACAGACTCAACAGTGGCGACGAGTCTGATCGTACCTAGCGGCAGTTTTGCATCCAAGGAAGCTTCGTCCTCGGGAACGGGCGTCGAAAAAGGGCATCCGCCCTCAACATCCTGCTGAGCACTGCATTGCACGGGAGGCCATCGGGAACCCGGGTTGGTTTTCTGGCCACGAAGTCCAACATCGGCAACAGGCAGTGATCATCCCTTCTACGACAGCGGCGGGTAAGCCCGATCGAGCGGCACGGGGGGGAAGTCGGCCGAGTTGTCAGTGGGAGAAGGGGAGGGAAAAGGAAGAAAAGGGCGGAGAACACGACCGCAGCCGGTGTCGGGCCGGACTGCAATCGGGGCAGAGACGCGCAGCAGCGCAAGGAAAATAAAGGCAGGAAGGACCGCTGGGAGGCGTGGACGGCAACAGCGCGGGAATCGCCATCTTGAGTCGGGGGAAGAAGACAAGCATGGGAAAAGCCGCCATCTTAAATTTAAAAAAAGGTTTAAAAATGTCATCATATTAAATAATATCCGAAGGGAAAGGAGAAACTCAGCAAGGATGCCAAAAACGGGTAACATCACTGCTTTTGATAACTATGATGTACCGGATGATAAGAAAGCACTAACCCTATTAAACTCGATGGGTGCGAAGACGTACGGGTTATTAAGGAACCTGGTAACCCCAGACAACCCGGTAGGGAAGAGTTTCGCGGATATTGTTACTATCCTGCAAGAGCATTTAAACCCCACACCGCTGCTGATAGCGGAACGATTTAAATTCTACAAAAGAATTCAACTTAGGAATTCAGCGTTGCTTTCTTCTTTAACAGAACTGCGCAAGTTGTCAAAGTACTGCCAGTTCGGAACAGGACTAGCAGACGCACTGAGAGATAAGTTTGTGTGTGGGCTCCTAAGGGAAGGAACCCAGAAGTGACTGCTAGAGGAAAAGGACCTTACGCTGGACAAAGCTTTCAGCATCGCAGCATCCCATGAGGCAGCAGCACGGGGCGCTGCAGAGATACAGCAAAGGCCACTGGAATTCAGCACCAATGAAATGGCATTGGACGCAGTAAAGTGCTATCGTTGCGGAAGGACAACGCATGACCAGAACCAGTGCTGGTTCAAAGACAAAGAATGCAGGCAATGTGGCAAACTTGGTCACATAGCGAGAGTATGCCGGTCAGGAAAGAAGACCAGCAGCAAAAAGTCACCGCAGGAGAAGTACAAAAAAGTACACAAGGTGACAGAACAGTTCGGATGAACAGAAGACCGATTCAGACTCCAGCAGTAAGGAACTGGGTTGTCTGAAAATACATCATGTGGGTAACACAGCAGACCACCAAACTATCTGGGTCATGCTCCAGATAGCAGGAGTTCAAGTGAAGATGGAATTGGACACCGGGTCGGCATTAACGGTCATGAATAAGCAAGTTTACAAAAGGTTATTCTCGCACATTCCCCTGAGGGATACGGAGATTGTATTGAAAACATACACTGGGCAAATAGTATACCCCAAAGGAAAGATAAAAGTAAATGTGGCCTACAATGGTAAAGAAAGTCAGAAAATGGACTTGTATGTGTTACCTGATGGAGGTCCGCCACTACTGGGACGGGAATGGATCCGGAGAATAAATTTGGACTGGCATTCCATACAAGCACTGACTGGATGCCTGTAAGGAGGACGACGTCAAACCTAAACGACTGTCTAAAATCTTAGACGATGCTACGGAGGTGTTCCAACAGGGACTTGGAACACTGAAAGGAATTACGGCAACCATCAAGGTTGAAGAACATGCAAACCCAAAATTTTTCCAAGCCAGACCGGTGCCCTATGCGATACGACCTGCTGTGGAAGCAGAGCTGGAAGGGCTAGAACGTTCAGGGGTACTGTCCAAGGTGGACTGGAGCGAATGGGCTCCACCCATTGTTCCTGTCATGAAGCGTTCGTTGAGCAACAAGCCGGGGGAACCTGGGAAGGTTCGCATCTGTGGCGATTTCAAGATCACTGTTAATCCAGTTCTTCACACGGTGCAATATCCGCTTCCGCGGGTTGAAGATATCTTCGCTTCGCTGTCGGGCGGGAAGCACTTCACCAAGATAGACCTAGCGCAGGCGTACCTACAGATGGAAGTTGATGAAGCGTCACGACAGTATCTCACGATCAACACACATAAGGGCTTGTATCCGTATAATAGGCTAGTTTTTGGAGTGGCATCAGCTCCAATGATTTGGCAAAGGGCCATGGAGCAAGTATTGCAGGGAATCCCAGGCACACAATGCTACCTGGATGACATCCTGATTACAGGAGATAACGATAATGATCACCTCGCGAATTTGGAGCAGGTGCTCATCAGATTGAACAAATATGGGCTAAGAGCTGATCGCCAGACGTGCGAGTTCTTTCAAAAGCGAATCTCGTACTGCGGCCACGTCATTGACCAGGAGGGGCTCCATAAGTCACCTGACAAGATCGAAGCTGTTGTCAAAGCTCCAGCACCGGAAAATGTATCCCAGTTGAGGTCGTTCCTCGGGTTGGTTAACTATTACCACAAGTTTCTTCCAAATTTATCCACGGTGTTACACCCGCTAAACACTCTATTGCAAACGGGAATACCATGGAAGTGGAGCGATGATTGTAAGCGGGCTTTTCAAAAGAGCAAGGCACTGATCACCTCTAAGGAAGTGTTGGCTCACTTTAACCCAACGCTGCCTATTCGCTTAGCTTGTGATGCTTCTCCATATGGTATCGGGGCAGTGCTCTCAAGTTTCCAGATGGCTCGGAACGGCCAGTCGCTTTCGCATCCAGATCATTGACCTCCGCTGAGCGCAACTATGCTCAGATAGATAGGGAGGCTCTCGGCCTAGTGTGGGGAGTTAAGAAATTTAACCATTACCTGCAAGGCCAAAAGTTTATGCTGCTGACAGATCACCAGCCGTTGGTTTCCATTTTCAACCCTAAGAAGGGTGTTCCGGTAATGACGGCGCAGAGGCTTCAGAGATGGTCCCTTTTCCTAGGGGCACATCAATATGATATTGAATTCAAAGGTACAAAGCAACATGGAAATGCTGATGGGCTGTCGCGCCTGCCACTACCTACAGCGGAAGAGGCACCGGCAGTTGACCCTGTCGAGATATTTCACTCGACCATCATCGAATGCTTACCAGTCACCAATGCGGGTATTGAGAGAGAGAGACCCGAAATGACCCGACACTGTCTCGGGTCTACGACTTGACAGTGAAGGGGTGGCCAGCACATGGCGACCCACTGTTACCAGCATTCTCAGCCAGACGAGAACAGCTGTCCGTATGTCAAGGAACATTGATGTATGGAACAAGGGTGATTATTCCTCCTAAATTAAGGGAGAGAGTTCTGAAGGAACTGCACGAAGGTCATCTGGGGGGGGGGAGTCAAGATGAAAAGCCTTGCTAGGGCTTATGTGTGGTGGCCAGGTATCGACAAACAAATAGAGGATCTGACTAAAAGCTGCTCAGGGTGCCAAAAAAGTTCAGAACGCACCTCCAATTGCACCGCTGCATCCGTGGGAATGGCCTTCAGCCCCATGGCAACGTGTGCATATCGACTTTGCAGGTCCATTCATGGATTCCATGTTTTTGATAGCAGTAGACGCACATTCTAAATGGCCAGAAGTGATTAAGATGTCGACCACTACCTCTGAGAAGACGATTGCAGTTCGAAGGACCATATTTGCAAGGAATGGATTGCCGGAGCAAATATGTTCAGACAACAGACCACAGTTCGTGTCAGAAGAATTCCAGAAATTCATGAAAAAGAATGGGGTGAAACACTATACATCTGCCCCATATCATCCGGCTACAAATGGGTTGGCCGAGAGATTTGTACAAACGTTCAAAAAGGCGATAAAGGCCATGAGTGAAGACCATATTCCACTACAACACAAGGTGGACAATTTCCTAATGGCGTATCGAAATGCCACACATGCAGTGACAAATCAAAGCCCTGCCATAATGTTCTATAACAGAAGGTTGCGGTCCCGGTTGGATTTGTTAAAACCCAATGTGCGACGGGAAGTCGAAAACAAGCAATTCCAGCATGTAAATAATAAGGCCACTCGTAGTTTTGAAATAGGACAACCAGTGTTGGCCAGGGACTATAGGGATGATAAATGGCAACCTGGGACAATTCGTACACGACAGGGACCCTTGATGTACACGGTAAACGTTGGAGAGAACGTAATACGACGTCATGTTGACCAACTTGTGGAATCGAGAACAAGGGTCGACCCCATGTCTACGGCAGAGACACCAGTTGAAGAACTTATGGAGCCTGTAGCATCTACCTCAGACTCAAACGTATTGGATGATGTTGAATCCATAGGAGATCAAGTGGATGAGTCACCCCCGCAACGGGAACCAGAGATCCCTGAAAGGCGTTATCCGGGCCGGATCAGGAGGCCTCCTCAGAGACTGAATCTTTGAACAGTTATTGTGTGTCAATTGTATATATGTTATCCATGTAGTGTATTAATTGGGGGTGTCCACTGTTAAGCTAAAAGGGGAGGAATTGTAGTGTATGTAACCTGTACTACCTTAAGAGGATACCTTAAGGGATGGACTACTTTTCAATGGCTCCTGTACATTGTAGTACCGGTGGTGACCACACCGGTATATAAACCCTGCGGAGCAAAGTGTACCTCAGTTCCACCCTGACCCTCAATCACTAAAGACCTGTTTACTTACTTCTGTAGTCTGTGTCCTGTTATTCAGTATAACTGCACTTGTAGACACAGACTCCACATTGGTGAACAATGTTTCTCCTCATTTCTTTTGGGTGCGGGATTCCCTTTAACGAGCTGCGCAGGACCTCCAGACAGCTGCGCACCCACGCAGCTTAGCAAACACGGGTGATGGGTGAATGGGACTTGCTGCGTGTTAGGATACGTGCAGCAGAGTTTTGGATGGGCTCAAGTTCATTGAGGGTGGAAGATGGGAGGCTGGCCAGGAGAACATTGGAATAGTCGAGTCCGGCAAATAACACACAAATGTAATGTTATGCATGTTGTAGGATCAACACAGAATACGTGCTCATTTTTAAAAAATTCATTTATTTTTTGTCCACCCTAGTTGCCCTTGAGCGGGTGGTGGTGAGCTGCCTTCTTGCCTGGGGCTGGTCGAGGGGGGGTGGAGGAGAGGGCGAAAGTGGTGCAGGTGTAAAGGGGTGGGGGTGGAAGAACATGATCCAGGCCTAAGAGGGTGGGAGAATATGATCTATCTTCCCATCTGGATCACGTTCTTGCTCTCATTTCTCCCCCCCCCCCCCCCCCCTTTAGACCTGGATTATGTTCTTCACCCTCCCCAAAGTTCTCACCGTGCTCACCCCCCCCCCCCCCCCCCCAGCACGGAGCTCCTCTTCATCTCCCCTCTCCTCTTCTCTTCTTCCCCCCCCCCCCTCTTCCCTCCTCCTCTGATCTCCCCCTCTTCCCATCCCTCCGATTTCTCCCCCCCCCCCCCCCCCCCCCCCCCCCCCCAAGGCTAACAACGGATCATCTGACCTCTGCACGGAGCCGAGGAAAGCGCAGGCCACAGCTGCCACCCAGTTGGGAACTACGCATGTGCGACCGGACCAAGTGTGCATGCACAGTACCAAATGGGCACACGTGCAGAAAGACCAAAAATGTGTTGCAAATAATCACTCCGTTTATATAGCGCCTCTCTCGACCACAGGACATCACAAAGCACTTTACAGCCAATTTAGTACTTTTACAGTGTAGTCACTTACGTAATGTAGGGAAACGCAGCAGCCAATTTGCACACAGCAAGTTCCCACAAACAACAATGAAATAATGACGGCCAGATCAACAAATATTTGTGTATGTGAACCTCCAGGTCACTCTGTTCCTGCACCCCCTTTAGGTGTTGGTAGGTAACTTGTGCCATGTGGCAAGATGTATTCTGTTTGTCCATGAACACTTAACATCTTTTATTTGCTGTATTAATAAGCTATGTTAGCATTTAAACTAACTTTTATATGTATTGTTCCTTTTGAAATTGGACACAGTGTGAAGCTGCCACATAGCTTGTTCGTTCATGTGTAACAAGTGGTGCTTCTCTTCAAAAACATTTTTAAAACTTTAGGTTGTAAAGTCGGGTTGTCCACCAACCAGTAAAGGAATAGTGCTGGTGAGAGTTGTGCAAAAGTCTGTGATTACCAGTTCATCCTCTCGATTACAGAGTGCTGCAGGTAGCCATGCAAAAGACTGTGGCTGCGATTTTATTAATGGAGGCGGGTTGGGTGCGGCTCAGGTGGTTTCCGGCTTCCAGTTCCGCCCCCAGCTGCATCCGGCCCACAGACCTGGCTTTTGCCTTGATTGACCTTGTTAAGCCTGACCTGCAGGCTAGCCGGCCAATTAACAGGAAGTGGGTCAGATGACGGTCATTTGATGACGCGTTATCTGCCGGTTTCCTTAAAGGGACCACGCACAATTTTATTTTGACAGTTGATTTCTGAGTGTTTGACAGCATTGAGGTGCTGCAAACACTGACAATCACTGCACAAAGATGACCTCTTGCACCCAGGCGCCAATGACTCCCTCCATAGGCTGGAATAGATGGCAGCTGCAGGTGAGGTGACAGAAGCAATCTGTCACTGGTGAGAAAGGTTCTCCCAATGAGGTGGCACTGGACATGGATTAAAAAACTTGAAAGCTAAAGAAATCTGTAAATGTATTAAAAATGCAGTACCCAACATTTTCTTTCCTCTGAGATTCACCATCTGCCACATTGGATCCTTCATAGAATCATGGAAAGTTACAGCACGGAAGGAGGCCATTTCGGCCCATCGTGTCCGCGCCGGCCAACAAAGAGCGTTCCAGCCTAACCCCACTTCCCAGCTCTTGGTCCGTAGCCCTGCAGGTTACAGCATCCCAAGTGTACATCCAAGTACTTTTTAAATGTGGTTAGGGTTTCTGCCTCTACCACCCTTTCAGGCAGTGAGTTCCAGACCCCCACAACCTTCTGGGTGAAGAAATTTCCCCTCAAATCCCCTCTAACCCCTTCCACCAATTACTTTAAATCTGTGACCCCTGGTTTTTGACCCCTCTGCTAAGGGAAATAGGTCCTTTCTATCCACTTTATCCAGGCCCCTCATAATTTTATACACCTCAATAAAGTCTCCCCTCAGCCTCTTCAGTCCCAAGGAAAACAACCCCAGCCTATCCAGTCTTTCCTCATAGCTAAGATTCTCTACTCCCGGCAACATCCTTATAAATCGCCTCTGTACCCTCTCTAGTGCAATCACATCTTTCCTGTATTGTGGTGACCAGAACTGTATGCAGTACTCTAGCTGAGGCCTAACTAGTGTTTTACACAGTTGAAGAATAACCCCCCCCGCTCTTGTATTCTATGCCACGGCTAATAAAGGCAAGCATTCAGTATGCCTTCTTAACCACCTCATCTACCTGACCTGCTTGCTACCTTCAGGGATCTGTGGACATGCACTCCAAGGTCCCTTTGTTCCTCTACACTACTCAGTGTCCTACCATTTAACGTGTATTCCCTTTCCTTGTTAGCCCTCCCCAAATGCATTACCTCACAGTTCTCCGGATTGAATTCCATTTTCACCATTCACACCACTTCTGCAGCTGCCATCAATCCAGAAACATTACAGCAGACTCGCAACACACAACACCTACTTGGCGTGGTGTGCGGACGTCGGGAAACCCAAGCCAGAAGCGGCAAAATTCAAAAATAGACTGGCAACTATCTGTTAATAGGCAGGTAATTGCCTGTAATCCGCTTCCCGCCGCTAGATGTCTCGTCCATTCGCAAATCGGGGACCCGACACTTGGGAAAGCTGTTTGGAGGCGGGTTGACGGCGGGATCGCAACCCGCCATCAATCAAAACTTTTAACCTATGACCCGCCGCCAAACCCGCCCTCTGAGCGCCAGCAAAATCGCGGCTAGTGTTCTTCAACCAATGCTCTTGTTTTATGTGGTTGCTGTTGGAATTGTTGTCTGCTGTCAACGCTATTCTTTGTGCATTACATGGAGAGGGCAAAATGACGTTAAGTGCTGAGAATTGAGAATAAAACCTATAACTAACACACAAGTCATTTTTAAATCTCCCAACCTCATTCTTTTTTCAAAAAGAATTGAAGTTCATATTCTGTAATTTTAAGTGTGTTGCCCTAATATGCTAGGTTCCTTTTGTAAAAGAGGAAGCTTTAGAGTGGTGCAAGTGTAAGAATTGTTGGGCAATCCTCTAGACTCTGACTAAAATGATCAAATGTGTTCAAAATAAATTATGCAACTTTTTTCTAATGATCACTAAATTTTTATCATTTGCATTTGAAAGTGCCAAATAATTTCAGTTAGAATTAATTTACACTGTAGATTTGAATCCATATCCACTGATTAATCCTAAGAATTAGTACACATCAAGGAAAATCAAAGTTCTTAATTGAGTACTGTTACTGTACAGTGAAGACCTTTTAACTGATGTGGCATGAGAATAAATGAGCATCATTTCAGTAGATGTTTACAAATGCAAGCAATGGGAAACCAGTTGCTCTTTTATAGTCATTCTGATAATATAGCGTATAAACATGTGCAAAATATTTCTTTTAATAGATTTTAAATAAGGAAAAGTCATTTGCTTTTTTTTTGTAAGACAGCAAAGCAGACATTGTAAAACTGACAACTGAGTGGAGCAGGAACAGGCAGAAGGAACCACAAATATGCATTTCATAGTACCTTTTGACTTGGAAGAAAGAAAACATGATAAAGTGCATCTCTGATATAAAGTTAATGGAACTTAAAAATAGTTTGACCAATTGCAGTTTAAACATGCAATAACCATTTTTGATCTGTAAATCTTGTATTTAACATGGTCTACATTAGTGATGTTGGCACCCTCTGCTCAACAATTATCCAGAAGCATCACAATGAATTGATCTTGCCATGCATGATCACTCAGACTTATTAACGAATTGGGTAGACATGATTCTAATTGCTTTGCATTAAAGGTATGAAATGTGACAGTGGATTGCTGAACTAAAAAGCTGTCCGCCTAGGTGACTGACCCATCAGAAAGTAGAAGATCTGTGCAGTTTAACAGTATTTACTTTAAACTAGTGTGCAATTGACAAGAATTTTTAACATTGCATTAATTGAAAATAAACAGGTTCAACCCCAGGCTCTGTTGAATAAGCTGATTTCAGTGAGGACAATAATGGAACACAACAAATGGCTTCAGTGTCCTGGGCTGCAAACGGAACAAATTAGCTAGGTTTCCTGCTTCTCGTTGCTATCAGTGATCCCTACTTCAAAGTGACTATAAATGTTGGCTGCATACAGCATCAGTCTGACTCTGATGGCCCTCAAGATGAAATAGACTGACAACATTAATTTCAGTTGGGTCTTGTTGCTGGACCAATGAGGGGGAAATCGGCCTCTGTTCCTCCTGGTTGCTGTATAGTGACTCCTGTTGCATGTTGGTTGAGAACAGGATCAGGCTCAGCTTTGAAGGATGTTGAGAAGGGAAGGCAAGAGAGATATTTAGTGCCATGGAAGAATGACCACTACAGCGGGGCCACTGGTGATCATGGAATTTGCTTGAGCATGTGAAAACTTTTTCGAGGACTTTGTTCAGCTTTCTCAAATCTTCATATAAAACAAACCTCCTATCTTTTTAGAACTAGGCAGTGATGGAAAAGGTTCCTTTTTGGGTATCTTGGCATCTCATCTGTAATGGTCCTGAATTTTAGGAGTTCATTACAAAGCAGCTATCTTCTTTATCCAGATTCTAACAAATCAACTACATCAGCAGATGTCTCCAAAATGTAATCTGCACATCTGCTGAGAAAAGATGAAAACTGAAGGGGAGAAAAAGTTGTGAAAGTAATTTAGGACCTTGCATTCAACTTTGTTTTCTTCTAATGTGGGTATATTCTTTGCACCAGGCTCCACTCATTTTTAGTGTGTATTTGACCACTGGCTCTATTTTTAGTATTTAATCGCAACAATATATTTTTAAACGTTCATGAGTAAAATTCCACCTCCATTTGGCTTGGCTACCCGCATTTCAATTCTAAACTTCCCATATTTGTGTGCTATTTCTTCAAAAATAGCACAGCGCATTTGAAACAAATATCCTCAAATATGTAAATTTTTCTGCCTTCTATGCTGTGTGGTTTAAACGCAGATCTTCGTGGAGAAAATATTGTCACTAACAGCAACTTTACTGGAAAAGGCCAATTTTTTTCAGTATTTTTAACTTTCTAGATTTAGTATTTTTGGGTGAATTCTACCCCTGCTGCCTTTCAGTTTTTAAAATTATTTTTACCTTTGCTTTTCTTGGTCTCGGCTGGTGCCTACAGTTGAGAGCACATTGCCCCTGGCAGCTAAGCACCAGCACGTGGTAGAAGCCACCCAGCCATGACTGTCCCATTGAATTTTTCCATCCTCAGTTGAGAGACATGCAACTTCTGCTTGTTGTCTTTTGTTCAGTGCAGCTTGGTCGGAAACTGCAGAGCGGCACTGAAACATGTTTCAGTTCAAGTCTGGAGGTTTCTGACAACATACGGAATTACAATAGGTGTTCTAAATATTGATCTGTCTAGGATATAATTCTGCTTGCATTGAATTATTAAATTTATCTAAATGTGCATCTTTCCAACTTTGAAAAGTACCAAAGGGCCTATATTTGTAAAAATAGGTTTTGTTGACCTAACTCCAGATATAATCTATGTAATTAGAAACTTATATTTCTGTTCAAAGTTCAGTGGCAATGATAGGTTCTGAAGATTCTCCATCCAGTCTTACTACAAAGTTTTAGATCAAACTAAAATAGTGATAACAATAATATGTAAACAATAGCAGAGAAGTTTAAAACTTCAAAAACCTTGGGCTCGGCAATACTTCTGGGTTGATTACTATCCAAGTTATCTGGTTAAACCTTTGTCAGCCTTAACTTTTTCTCATTCTCCAGGATTAAGCAAGAGCAGATCAGAGTAGTGCAAAATTTTAGAATGTGCCAGTCCATTTAAATGTAAATTTAATCTGTAAAATTCAGAGGTTCATGTGTAACAGAAACTGACGTTGCAATCTGCTTCATTAAAGGACAAATCAACCCTTTGCAACTGTGGCTAATATGAAGTTTTCACTCTGCATTGTAGTGAGTTTTTGTTTCACTGAGCAGCAAAACAACAACTTGTATTTATATAGTGCCTTTAATGTAGTAACGCCCAAGGTGCTTCACAGGAGCCTTATCAAACAATGGCCCAGATTTTCTGGTAAGGATAATGGTGAGGCTATCTGCACTCTAATTACCGCAAGTCGCCATGAAAGTCTGTGGGCAAGTATAAGTGTAATGAATAGCATGTGCCGTTCGTTTGCTGCTGACTGCAGAATCCGGGCCCATGTCTTTTAAAATTTATCGACTATGAGACTTTGAAGCTTTAACCATGTATCCATACATGCAGCAGCTTAGTATTCTTCATAATGGGAAGAAAAAGGACGGTATCCTATTGGATTATATTTTCATGTCAAGCTTTAACTCTGATTTATTGCAGTGAGTTGAGGAAGGATGTTAGATAACCTGCTTGCAGTGTCTAGAACGGGCATTGCTATTTCCAGCTAAATGACAAATATTGCATAGTTTTCAACAAAAACTGGATGAATTGCACTCATTCTAAATTTCATATCCTAATAATTTTGGAAGTTATAGCTAAATGTCACCATATCCATTCCTTCAATATAAACCATATTCAGTAGTAATTAAAGTCCAATGTGGCCAATATCATTGTAAACATTTCAGAGGCTGTTGGGGCAGTGTTCAAACACATGGTACCATTCACCTTAAGGACCTGGGTTTCAAATCAGCTCATATTGATGGAATGACTGCACCTTTGCCTTTCGCTCTAAGGACTGTTTTAAGTTTGGACAGCCTTGATCCACTTCCTAGTGGAGCAGTTTCTAAATCATTAAATATCTATATTTCAGCACTAATTGGGTAGTGCCACTCAGAGGCCATAAGACAAAAGTAGAAGTGAGGCACTGATGCAGTACTGTTGCTCTTCTGAGATTGGGTGAGCCTTTGCTATGCTGTACAGCGAGTGCTTGATGCTGACAAGTAATGGGATGTTGACATTCCATAGGGACTAATTTTTTGAGAGCAAAAGTTTCTACCCCCCACTCCAAAAATCTTATTCTAGTGTGCTTCTTCGTTTCATCGTTCTGAATGTTTTATACATGTGAAATATTTTATTTTGATCTGTTATACTACAAAGTCAAATTCCGTTATTGAAATAGTGTTTCAAAGTTGTGTAAATCCGTGTTCTAATTTGTTGTGTAATTTCAGGTTTGGTTTGAGCAACAAATTTGAATCAGAATTCCCTTCATCGTTAACAGGAAAGGTAAATCTTTTGATTTCTCCTCTTAGTCAAGTTTCCATTTGCTGGTGATGGGGGTAGAACTTGCAATTGAACAATTTTATGAAGCTGTAATTATTTAAATGAAAGTGCATTAAATGTGGGCAATGCTAACTTTTTTTGGAAGCAAAAACCTGTTAAAAATGTATGCCATAGATGTGACTAATATCAGGTAGTCAACCAGTAATAGACAGCTCGCACCAAGGCAAGAGCCATACCCCCCCCTGGTTAGCAGGTCATACATGAAACATTGCCATTTTTATGGTTGTTGATGAAAACCTTATTTTATATATGCTGTAATATTTGTTTTGTGTCTGTATCACCATTTGTACTTGAACATTTGAAATATTTACTCCCATCACTGCTGTCCATACTGAAGGAGCTAAATGCTGCTGTGGTAGTCTTAGATGATTAGTTTTCTCTTTGTTCCTGGACAGTGACCACTTTTCAGTACCATTTTACTCAGCAAAAACTTCTGTAAATCTTGAAAAACATGATGAAAACATGCAGCAGTGTCAGTACTGTGCTTAAGTTATTGGTACATAATCAACCTATATCTAGAAAATTCTAAAACTTTGTTTCTTTTTCACTTTTACCCTTTTTCTTTGCAACTGTAACTTTAAAAGCATTGTTATATCCATCCTTATTTAAGCATTATCAGAATATGTGGTATTAGTTATACATTGTGTAGTATAACTAGTAGACATCATGCATCACCCCCCCCCCCCCCCCCCAATCACAAGTTATTGGGCCAAACTAACTAACAGTTTGGTCCAAGAACAAAATACTGCGGATGCTGGAAATCTGAAATAAAAACAGAAAATGCTGGAAATACTCAGCAGGTCAGGCAGTATCTGTAGAGAGAGATACAGAGTTAACGTTTTAGGTCGATGACCCTTCGTCAGAACTGGGAAAAGTTGGAGATGCAACAGGTTTTTAAGCACGTGTAGGGTCAGGGAGAGGGGGGAGGGGAGGAAAGAACAGTTTGGTCAATATCTTTTTTAACTAATTCGCCATAAACGTCTTAAAATCCAAGATACTCGTACCATAAATGCTAACAGACACGAGACAGTTTACAGCAACAAATTACCATGGCTGATGTAGTCCAGTCTGTCTCCCTCATTCTTGCTTCTATTCAAGCAGATTTCAGATGGCTCAGCTATAGCTTGGCTCATCTCAATAAGGGCCTAAAAGAAGGAAGAGGAATTTAAAAAAAAAAAAAAAAAAAAAAAGTTCTTGTCTCCAAAATGGGCAGAAGAGGAAGAAGCAATACATTTGTTTTGGAGGTAGAGGCATGGCTCAACTCTCCTCGGAAATTCATCACAGCATTTACACCTGCTTCAGAAATGTTTACATTTGCTAATGCCTGTGGCCTGGTCCCTTTTCCGCTTTATTGCCAACTGCCAGATTCTCGTGTCTTGACAGTTTCCTGCACCCTCTGTAAACTTCAGTTCATCAAAAACTGCTGCCCATATCCTGTCCCGCACCAAGCCCCGCGTTACCCACCACCCCTGTGCTCACTGACCTACATTGGCTCTTGGTCCCCCAATGCCTCCAATTTAAAATTATTTTCTTCCCCTCGTGACCTCGCTGCTCTCTATCTCTGTAACCTTCTCCAGTTCTACAACCCTTCGAGAATTTTGCGTTCCTCCAACTCTGGCATCTTGTGCATCTTCCCCACCATTGGCGGCTATGCCTTCAGCTGTCTAGGCCACAAGATCTGGAATTCCCTCCTTAAACTTCTCTCCACCTCCCTCCTTTTTTAAAATAATCTTTAAAAGTTATCTCTTTGACCTAGTTTTTGGTCCCCTCTCCTAATATGTCCTCCTTGGCTTGGCATCCGTTTTTGTCTGGTTACGTTTCTATGAAGTGTCTTGCGATGCTTTTTTTCTATACTAAAGGTGCTATATAAATGCAATTTGTTGTAGTAACGAGATTAATAGTTGGTTAGGATAAACTGACTCTCCAAGCTGCCGGCAGTACAAAATGATACTGGAGTGAGACAAGTATGCCTTAAGAACATAAGAACATAAGAAATAGGAGCAGGAGTAGGCCAATCGGCCCCTCGAGCCTGCTCCACCATTTAATAAGATCATGGCTGATCTGATCCTAACCGCCATTCTACTATCACAGAACCATCTCCTGAATCTAACAGAATTAGACACACGAAATAGGAGCAGGATCAGGCTACACGGCCCCTGGGCCCGCTCCGCTACCCACAGGCCATGTCCGATCCGAACCGAGACTCCTGTCCAAATTCCTGCCTGCTCCCCGTAACCCTTAATTCCCTTTACTTCTAGGAAACTGTCTATTTCTGTTTTAAATTTATGTAATGATGTAGCTTCTACAGCTTTTTGGGGCAGCATATTCCATGGACCCACCACCCTCTGAGTGAAGTAACAACTTCTTTAGCCACTGTTTTATTTTAGGTATTGTAGTTCAAGATTCATTTTACAATAATAAAGGTACTTCTGGCATTTGAGTAACCTTATTACTATAATAGTGTTTCAGCATTGCAGAATGTGAGCTGAAAACTTACGAAACTACCTAGCCCAAGAAGATGGTAATTTCCCTGAACTTGCCAGGTGCCTAAGGGTTAAAAACTAACATGTATGATGCAATAATTGCTACCATTTGTAGTACTTGGAAAATTTTTGAATCAGCCCATTATGTTTTCAACTGTTTTGCTTCAACAGGTTGCACCAGAGGAATTCAAGGCCAGCATTAGCCGGGTTAACAGCTGTTTAAAGAAGAATCTTCCTGTCAATGTGCGATGGCTGCTCTGTGGCTGCTTGTGCTGTTGTTGTACCTTGGGCTGCAGCATGTGGCCAGTAATCTGTCTCAGTAAAAGAGTAAGTTTTCTTGAAGTCTTTAACGTGTCTTCAACCCACTTGATCAATAGTGAATTTTGTGCTGAACAAGGTGAGGAATGTCAGCTACTGAATGGAACTGTTTCTCATGAGTCAGGATCAAGTAATCCCAGGCCAGTTATAGCATGATAAAATGCAGAGTAAAGCTCCCTCCACTCTATTCCAACAATATGCCTCAATCCCAACCATAAAGAGCACTTCTACTTCCATCAATGTGATGTTTTCCACAGTTGACTATGCTATATGAAATTGTCGATTTGTGCTATTTATTGCCAAATTAAGGGTAGTTTTATGACCCATGCCCACCCATGCTGGCTTGAGGCTACCTAAACTAATTTCACACAAGACTCTTGTACCAAGCAGAAAGAGGCATTCATCCCACTAGTCTGGACTGATTTCAAATTGGGATTAGTGTTTTTGGAAGACAAATTAATTTGTAACTGTATTTTGCTGATCATGGAAACCTTTTTCTCATCTTGTTCAAAATCAGGATTAATTTTACAAAATACTTTTGTTCTTGAAAAATGTGTTATAACAATTAAACACTAATATCGACACTTGGAATTGAGTTTACATCTATATAAATCTGTTTTCAAAATGTCATCTGCAATCAGAAGTAAGATCTGATCAGTGTTAGAAATGATTGGCTTTCAGTGAAGTGTTGAACCTAACCTTGGATGACCTCCAGAATTTAAAGGAGAGGTTGAAATTGATTTATAGGGATATTCTGTTAAATTATGTAGGTGATTTTCAATCTTAGACCTTTGAGACAAATGTTATGTAGATATCCCAAAATCCGTCAATACAAAAATCCTATCCAACTACCCCTTCAACTAATTTTTAGCTATTCATTAGGTATTGCCATTAAAGCAATCAAAAGCAAAGTTTTGTATGTAGTGTTTTGTTCTGAAGTGTACTACAGGAAACTTTCTGGTATCCGGCACCGACAGGACCGAGCTGGTGCCGTTAGATCAAAACTGCCGTAGAAACCAGCGGTAATGTTAAAACATACGGAGCTCAGAGCTCCGTGTGAAGCAACAAACCCTGTTGCTTAGCAACAGCTTCAAAACAGTCGGCGCAGCTTGCAAGCATCAAGCTGAAGCTGTTGCTTAGCTACAGAGACGTTTGCAGAGCCAGGACTGGAGAAAAGAAGCAACGAAAAGAAAAAAAATTATCTGAACCGACTCCTGAATTTTGCCGATAGATAGAGCTTTCTGGACATTTAACCTCCGGATAAACGAAAGTTTCCTGTAATTGTAAATTGAACTGCACAGTAATACTTATACTCATACAGAATCCTTGTGATTCACAAAAAAAACATTGGTTTTGTGTTAATATGGCTCTATTGCTTTGATTTTTACTTTTGGGCAACCGTATAGTGACAAGACAACACGACATTGCTGTCCTACAGCTCAGCAACAACAACTTATATATTTATATAGTGCCTTTAACGTAGTAAAACATCCCAAGGCGCTTCACAGGAGTGTTATAAGACACAAAATTTGACACCGGGCCGTATAAGGAGAAATTAGGGCAGGTGACCAAAAGCTTGGTCAAAGAGGTCGGTTTTAAGGAGCATCTTAAAGGAGGAGGTTTAGTCAGGGAATTCCAGTGCTTGGGGCCTAGGCAACAGAAGGCACGGCCACCAATGATTGAGCGACTATAATCAGGGATGCTCAAGAAAGCAGAATTAGAGGAACTCCTATCTCGGGGTGGGGGGGTGGGGGGCGTTGTGGGGCTGGAGGAGATTAGAGATAGGGAGAGTTGAGGCCATGGAGGGATTTGAAAACAAGGATGAGAATTTTGAAATCGAGGCGTTGCTTAACCGGGAGCCAGTGTAGGTCAGCGAGCACAGGGATGATGGGTGAATGGGACTTGGTGCGAATTAGGACATGGACAGCCGAGTTTTGGATGACCTCAAGCTTACGTAGGGTAGAATGTGGGAAGTCAGCCAGGAGTGCGTTGGAATAGTGAAGTCTAGAGGTAACAAAGGCATGGATGATGGTTTCAGCAGCAGCTGAGATGAGAGCAGAGACGTGCGATGTTATGGAGGTGGAAATAGGCGGTCTTAGTTATGCCGTGGAAATGTGGTCGGAAGCTCATTTCAGGGTCAAATATGACACCTAGGTTGCAAACTGTGGTTCCGCCTCAGACAGATGTTGGGGAGAGGGATGGAGTCAGTGGCTAGGGAACGGAGTTTGTGGCGGGAACCAAAACAATGGCTTTGGTCTTCCCAATATTTAATTGGAGAAAATTTCTGCTCATCCAGAACTGGATGTCGGACAAGCAGTCAGACAATTTAGAGACCGTGGAGGGGTCAAGAGAAGTGGTGGTGAGGTAGAGCTGGGTGTCATCAGTGTACATGTGGAAACTGACGCTGTGCTTTTGGATGATGTCACCAAGGGGCAACATGTAGATGAAAAATAGGAGGGGGCCAAGGATAGATCCTTGGGGGACACCAGAGGTAACGATGTGGGAGCGGGAAGAGAAGCCGTTGCAGGTGATTCTCTGGTAGGAGGACTTTGGTAGGAAGAATAGAAAAGCAAAATATTTAAATGGAGAGAGACTACAGAATGCTGCGGTACAGAGGGATCTGGGTGTCCTTGTACATGAAACACAAAAAGTTAGCATGCAGGTACAGCAAGTAATTGGCAAAGCAAATGGAATGTTGGCCTTTATTGCAAGGGGGATGGAGTATAAAAGTAGGGAAATCTTGCTACAACTGTACAGGGCGTTGGTGAGACTACACCTAAAGTACTGCGTACAGTTTTGGTCTCCTTATTTAAGGAGGGATATACTTGCATTGGAGGCAGTTCAGAGAAGGTTCACGAGGTTGATTCCTGGGATGAAAGTGTTGTCTTATGAGGAAAGGTTGAGCAGGTTGGGTCTATACTCATTGGAGTTTAGAAGAATGAGAGGTGATCTTATTGAAACATACAAGATTTCTGAGGGGGCTTGACGGGATAGAAGCTGAGAGGATGTTTCCCCTCATGGGGTATCTAGAACTAGGGGCATAGTTTCAGAATAAGGGGGCGCCCATTTAAGATGGCGATGAGGAGGAATTTCTTCTCTTGGGGTCATGAATCTTTGGAATTCTCTACCCCCAGAGAGCTGTGGAGACTGAGTCAGTGAATATATTCAAGGCGGAGATAGACAGATATTTGAACTACAGGGGAGTCGAGGGTTATGAGAAACGGGCAGGAAAGTGGAGTTGAGGCCAAGGTCAGATCAGCCATGATCTTATTAAATGGCAGCGCAGGCTCGAGGGGCTAAATGGCCTACTCCTGATCCTGTTTCTTATGTAGTATATTCGAATTTCCAAAAGTCATTTGATAAAGTGCCACATAAAAGGTTACACAAGATAAGGGCTCATGGGATTGGAGCTAATGTATTGGCATGGATAGAGGATTGGTTCATGGACAGACAGCAGAGAGTTGAGATAAACAGGTCATTTTCAGATTGACAGGCTAGTGGGGTGCCGCAAGGATCAGTGCTGGGGCCTCAGCTATTTACAATCTATAATAATGACTTAGATGAAGAGACCGAGTGCAATATATTCAAATTTGCTGACGAAACAAAGTTAGGTGGAAAAATAAGCTGTGAGGAGGACACAAAGAGCCTGCAAAGGGATATAGACAGGATAAGTGAGTGAGCAATAAGGTGGCAGATGGAGTATAATGCAGGGAAATGTGAAGTTATTCACCTTGGTAGGAAGAACAGAAAAACAAAATGTTGTTTAAATTGTGATTAAACTATTAAATTTTGGTGTTCAAAGAGATTTAGGTGTCCTTGTACAGGAAATACAGTAAGTTAGCATGCAGGTACAGCAAGCAATTAGCATGTTAGCCTTTATTACTATGGGTTAGAGTACAAGAGTAAGGAAGTCTTGCTGCAATTGTACAGGGCCTTGGTGAGACCACACCTGGAGTACTGTGTACAGTTTTGGTGGTCTTATCTAAGGAAGGATATACTTGCCTTAGAGGCAGTTCAACGAAGGTTCACTAGACTAATCCCTGGGATGAGAGGGTTGTCCTATGAGGAGAAATTGAGTAGATTGGGCCTATACTCTTTGGAATTTAGAAGAATGAGAGGAGATCTCATTGAAACATAAGATTCTGAGGGGGATTGACAGGATAGATGCTGAGAAATTGTTTCCCATGGCTGGAGAGTCCAGAACCAGGGGGCATAGTCTCAGGATAAGGGTTCGGACATTTAAAACTGAGACGAGGAGGAGCTTCTTCACTTAGACAGTTGTGAATCTTTGGAATTCTCTGCCCCAAAGGGCTGTTGATGCTCAGTCGTTGAGTATATTCAAGGTTGAGATATAGAATTTTGGAATCGAGGGATATGGGGATAGGGCAGGAAAGTGGTGTTGAGGTCGTAGATCAGCCATGATCTTATTGAATGGCGGAGCAGGCTCGAGGGGCTGCATGGCCTACTCCTGCTCCTTATTCTTATGTTCTGCCATGGTGGAATTTGAACTCCTGCCTCTATTACTAGTCCAGTAACATAACCACTATGCTATTGTACCCCATACAGGAAACTCTTTATTATCTGGCACCACAGGACCGGCGTGGTGCCGGTTTATCAAAAAGTCCAGATTACAGAGAGGTATAGTTTAAAAGGTACGAGAGCTCCATACACAGCAACAAATCCAGGCTTCCCTGTTGCTTAGCAACATGTGCAGGGGCCGTAGACCAAGTGTCCCTGTTGCTTAGCAACAAGTGCACGAACCCCAGTTGCACAGCCACAGATCCAGAAACTGCCACTAATATGAAGTAAAACTTAACCGGCAAAATTCAGGAGTAGGTTCAGGTAACAGAGGTTTCCGGTTATTTAGGTGCCGGTTAAAAGAGAGTTCCCTGTACTTGAGAAGCCATTCTCAAACAACATAAATTAATGACAGACTGCTAAATAGCCAACACATTTTCTGTTTAAAAATATAATGGTCAATATAAAGGAGTATACCTTTACATGGATTGATATATTTTGTGAATATCGTCGAATTCACAAGACTGTAAAAAATTAGTTTGCCTGTGGTTAATTTTTGAATTACGAGCCACTATTCTTAGACTTTTAAATAATGGAAAAGGGTTTAATGGGCTTAAGAGAATTGAATAGTTTACATGAACAAAGTGGATTTGCTCCACTTGTTAACCTACTTCACTTCAAGCCCAGATTTTTCTACTGAATATACATTTACACAACAACAGAACTCTAATCTGAACAATTGAGCCAGGGATGCAGAAAACGGATTTGCTGCAATATTAGTATGTTATGTGCAAAATGCTTGAATCACACTGTGCTGACTTCCCAAGCTATACCAGCTCCCAGCAAAGGTGAGGCATAATTTTTAGAATAAATCTGCAATGTAAAGCCATCAGGCTTCAATCAACTACTTTTTCAGAGAACAACTTGCCATGTAAGCCTTGTTCTACTTGAACAGTTTATGATGCTTTTTTATCTTGGGGTGATAGAGTAAAATTTTCCACCTTGTGCACAAAACTTAATTTTATAACCAGAAAATGTATTTTAGTTTATTTGTTTAAAAAAAAAAAAAAAATAAGGGTATGATGTGACTTGCAAGAATATACATTCCACATTTTCACTGCAGGAGTATTATTGGTTCCATGCCAGAGGTAGTTGTCTGTGATGTTGGGTACTAAATGTATAACATAAACAGTAAGAAATGGATATTGAAAAGTATACTTCACTAAAGAGAAAAAATGTTTTGAAACATAAGAATGTGGCGACAAGCCTTTTATTGATTTTCATTCAAATATTTGCCAATTTCAAAATAGCATACATTTTAACGAATGGTCTGTGCAGTGAAGGAGTACTTCCAGCAATGAGTAACTTCTTTTAAAGTCGCTTATATAATTTTAACAGTGCAGTAGAAAATTATTGCTGTACATCAGTATCCAGGAATGAAAAGATTATAGATCCCTATTTTAGTGCAGGAGCCAGAGACTCTAATAAGCTTAGGACAAATCAGGCCTTTGCCAGACTTGGCATGTCAGATGGTCTAAGAGAGCAGTATTCCATTGTAAATCATTCCTTCTCGGATAACATTTTGTAAATTATGTGAGTGAGATAAATGGAGGGGGAAACTTAAACAGAAAGTAGTCCTAAGTAGAATATCGTTCCCATTTATAGTATGCTGATTCTTTGAATACAAACACACTTGCGAATATAACTCTAGCAAAACTCTGGATGACAATATATGGAACATTTCTTGCTTTAAGTGTGATTGTCAGATCTGTATAATCAGTCTTTCAACCAGATAACTGTGCCCCGACAAAGAAATTCAATTCACCAGCGTCTAACTATTTCTGAAGTTCTGAATGCTCCCTTTATGTAAAATGTAACCTTGTTGTCAGGATCTGTTGACCATAATTAATGACTAATTTTATTTGGCTGTCAATTAACTTTTGAACAAGCCAGCCAGCATGAGAATGGTACTGGATTATTCACACGTTTGATTTAATTCATATCCTGCCATACAGAAGACTGAGAACAACAATAATATAATGCAATAAACAGTGGCTGAAAATGTTTTAATTACATTAGCATGGCAATTGGCATATATTGGCTAGTAGCCTAACATTCATTATGACATTGTCCTGTGCAACATGCACTTAGCCAAGAAGTTATATCATTGTAAATTACTTTGTTTCAATGCCAGTAAATACAGCTTTGATTACCAGAAGAAGCGGTTTCTTTACCACAGCCTTTCATAACTAATAGAATAGTTGATGATATCTAAATACTTTTAACAAATATGTAATGCTACTGCGATTATGTCTAAGTCCTGAGTATAGTGAACAGTTCTTTTGT
The DNA here is from genome assembly GCF_052327205.1 of Somniosus microcephalus. Lineage (NCBI taxonomy): Eukaryota > Metazoa > Chordata > Chondrichthyes > Squaliformes > Somniosidae > Somniosus > Somniosus microcephalus. The sequence continues at coordinate 233,137,999 of NC_140988.1, read as the reverse complement.
CACATTTGCTTCCTGTAACACCATTTCCATCACACCTGTCTGTCAATTATTAATTTTTCCTCCCGCTAATAGAATCCTACAAGCTTCGTCTCCAAGTTAGGCAGCACTGGCAACTCTTCCAGATTTCCCAACTCTGTCTTCGTATGTGGTGCTATTGTTCATCGTGATACCTGCCTCAGAGCTGGCAAAATCAGCCTCTTGCTTGATGTTGCCTCATTGCTTCCCCCTCTTCCTGCTGCTGCCTCTCACCGTGCCCTGGCCACTGGCATCCCCAACCCCAAAGTCTCTAAGTGCTGTCTGATTATTCCACACTCTGAAGAGACTTGGTAGAGGGAAGCAGCTTAAATTTCTTTAATGCTTTAAAGACTTTTAAAACCCTCCTTGCAGTTAAAGAACTTGAAGGTGGTCCCTACTAACAGCTGGCAATGAGGCCTGTTTCACTGACTGGGGAGGGTTGGAGGGATTCCCAATAGGATTTCCCCAGCACTGAGCATGGGAAGCTTTTTTTTTTAAATATACATATTTACTATTACATTTTTTAATAACTAGGGGTTTCCTAGCTAAGTGCTCATCCCCATTACATTTGGAATCACTCTTGTTGCTGTTCTCTCCACCTTCAATGCATTTGTCATTTTTGTGGTGGGAGCAGAGTTGAGCACAGTGCTCCAAATGTGAACTAATCAGTGCATTGTGAAGCCTTAGTATAACCTCTATAGACTTGTACTGTTCTGGCTATATACCCAACCTTTTATTTATTGCTTTGTCATCTATTCCTTATATATTTCTTTCAGTTCGAAACGTTCTTGTTCCCAAAACAGACAATGCTATACCATTAGCTGTTTCTTATTGCACAGCTATATTTGAAAATTACTATACTGGTGCACCCTGTTTCATATCAGGCAGAAGTTAGTTAAATTTTAAAATTTAGTTTCCAATTTTATCGTGAGCATGAATATTTATGCTGAGCTTGTAAAATTAATGAACAAAAATAGTAGGAGAACCTTCATAAAAGCGTAATACTGTGGATGCTGGAAATCCGAAATAAAAACACAATGCTAGAATGCAGGAGAACCGTCAACTGCTTTGGTGGATTTTACATTTATTGGTAAAGTTTACAGCAGCACTGATGCCACCCCGAACCACCCACTATATTTTATTGTTGTGAAGGGAGGGGAAGAGAGGATTGTTGCTTCTGTTAATGAAACACTTCTGCATATCTGGCACCCATTGTTTACATCAATCAGCCCTCCGAGGCACGTATAACTCAGTTGGATGTAGTGTAAAGCACCTTCTACTCTCACCCAACAATATGACTAAACTTGAGCCTAAGAGACTGTTCCAGTGTCTGGTTTTTCTGTTTCCTTTTGACGGTATGACCAAGATTGTGAATTTGTGATGTGGGCCTAACACTTCACAATACAGTGCTGCACAATCATGGCATGCTGCTGGTCTACTTTTCTTTATTTAGAAAAACACACAAAATGCTTATTTGGGCTGAAATAATGCCAGTCAGTTCCTTTTAAAGTGGTTTCTTAATGCACGATGACATGAATAATGAATACTTTTGCATAACAAAGCAACTAGCAAAAGTAACATTTTTTGAGGAGGGGGATTGTTTTTTCTTTCTCTCATTTTCCTCACCACATACCATTCCTCAGTTCAGCAGGTGACCAACCATTGCTGCTTTTTAACCAGGTTCTAGAAAGTGTATAACTTGTCCATTATTACTCATTGTCACCTTCAGATCTCTGGGGTGAAATACTTCTCCTTCAGTCATAACTAAGACTAAAAACCCACTATTTGGGGAAATTATGGGCATGTGCCCTTCCATTCTGTAGCACATGTTGGAGTGTCAATTTAGCATTCACTCTGTTTTAATAGCTTTTACATTGCTTAACAGGGTAAACTATGCTAAAGATAAAGAACTGGCATCAGCAGAAGCATGAATTTTTGTTCTGAAAACCATAAATCCCATCTTTACAAGAATTTACAAAATAAATTGTGCTGTTTAAGGAGAGGGACAATTATGTTATGTAATGTGGTCATACTTGCATATACAAATTAGACTTTCTCATCAAACTCTCCACTATTAAAACTACCTTTTTGTAACATTTGGAGGTTATAAGAATGAACAGTGAGGTATGGTAATTGTAATGGATTTAAATATGCAACTAAGTGGAATGTGGACTTTGTAATGGAAGCTTGTACATTTTAATTTTAATTATTTAATAGCTTAGGCACAGCTGCTAAGCCTCCTGGTGACTGATGTGACGGCAAATATTGGGTTTGTGTTATTGTTGTTTTTATTATTGTTTAGAGATAGAAATAGAAAAAATGACCATTATAGTTAAGGCTTCCCACATTAAACCAACTTTAGAGAATTATGTAATGGGATACTTTACAAAACAATAAAATTCAGGCTGTCTAAACCATAGTGGTATTAAATTTGCCTTCCTGCATATCACTGTTAGAGGAATAGTGCAATTTAAATATCTATTGTATAACTAAACTTTCATAGCTTTGCTGAGAGTCATTTTAGGGTCTGGATTTTTTTTAATTCAGTGCCATTTATTTTGGCTGTGATTTAGTGACATTTCCCTCCATTGACTTGAAAAATCAAGTGTTTCCTATTTTGTTTTGTACTTTTCACCTGCTTCTCACTGTAAATCACTAAGATGTCAAGTGTAGTGATTAATTAGGCTGCACGTGCAAGTGCTTTTTTGTCACCTGTCAAGTTGTAAAGTAGATGCATTATTGGAGACTGAGATGCCTTTTAGTTCACTAAATTTCTTAGTGGACATGCAGAGCAGCTTACCAACATTATCTGCTTTGTTTTTGGTACTTTCAGGTGCAGACTCAAATCTTTTCTAAGTTCATAAAGACTGGTGATTGGTTGGAACAATTAACAGCTGTGGAGATCAGCAATCGGATTTCTTAACCAACTTTATAATAAAAACTATTTTTTGCACCTTGTGGAACAAATAGTTTGAATAAATGCTGGCCCACGTTAACTGAAAACTAAACATTTCAGTTGAACATGCTGAGAATTGGACTCTTGTTTCCTATCAGTGAGCATTTCTTTTCTGAGCTCAAATTAAAATGAAATCAAGACAACTAATAGTTCACTTTATCTTGAACTACAATTATATCCTCTCAAAGACTTAATTGATTGCCTTTTAGTCAATAACTAAAGCACACGAAAAGTATGTATTGTCAAATGCAACATAAACTTTTAACATAGTTGCAGCCCACAGGTCAAGAGCAAATAGCTTTATCCTGCATATAACCTAGCACAAACACAGCCATACCAAAATGTTTGTGTCAGTGTATCCCTTCCTCATGCATTGTGTAATTAAAATTGTCCAGTGACTTTATAAAATATACAAGTGAGTGTAAGCTCTTGAAAATTCAATGAAGGAAAGTTAAAAATAGTTCAGTAGTTGCCTGCTGGGCACTATTACAGAAGTTTTTATTTGTGAAATTAATTGCAAAAATATAGGGCGGAGAAGAAGCAGTTGTTAAGGTGACTAACTGGTAATTTTCCAACTTTGGACTCTCGACAAGGAGTCACATCCACTAGGATATCGGAAATTTGGGTGCTGATTTTGCATGACTTTTTCCAACTATTAATTTAAATTGTCAGAAAATTCTGCACAGCACATGCTGAATATGTACTGTCAGACACTGCAGCTCCCTGCTAACGTGCAAAGCCATAAAATTACCCCTGTAAGTTTGAGATAAATGCACCCGAGTCACATTTGGCCAAGTAAAGTTCACTTTACAGTGCCTGAATAATGCATTTTGGTTCCAACCTTGCAACGGTGTGATTTTTTTTCTCTATTTCCTTCGCCAGCCATTCTTATGGCTGCTGAGTGAGATTGCTGAGTTGTGCCTAATTGTTCAAACTCGTATTCTGTAGGCCCAAACTTATTTTTCATATGATTCTCATAGCTGGCAGTGAGAGATGACTTTCTTCCCATCGATGTCATCTGGATTGAAATGGGATCAATGTACTGTGATACCCACTCGCCTTGTGAATTAAAAAAAACTTTTATTTGAATCAGATGTGTACATTATAATAGAGGAGGAATCCTGAAAGATTTATCGTATTTACTTTTAACAAAGACCTATAACCACCTATATTCTATTTGCTCTGCAATCAGACCAATAAATGCCACTTTAAGGTCACCCAACAGGAAGTGTAAATCTGAGGAGATGGAAAAAACCAGTCCTTACAATTTTCCTTCTTTCCCTTCCTGCCTTTCCTTTCTTCATTCCCCAAGATGCAGTGTGTATAATGCTCCATCTAGCACCCGGGAAATGTTTTCCCTGTTTGTCTCAGGCAGGTTTGAATGCCAGTTGAAATTGATGCTACAATGTATGACACTTTAGAGCTGCCCGGCTACCAAGTAATAACAGAATATTTGTGCTGTTAGAGCAGTATTTCTCTCTTCCTGGCAAACATCCATGTTAAGGTTTTTATTTCAGATTTCCAGCATCTGCAGTATTTTCTTTTTGTATCCATGTTAAGGTTGTTGTTGTACTTCAGAGACTGCTATAGCCATTAAACGGGTTGAAACAAGCTTCCTCGATGCCTCACTAAATATATCCAATGAGTAGCTCCATCTTGCAGACCAGGAAGTCCCAGGCTCATCTTCTATCATGAGTTACCTGATCTCAACCAGACGAACAGTCAAATGGCCACTAAAATTTGCCTCTGTACCTGCTCACTATCCAGTGACCCCTTTTAGAAGTGGGGATGTGTTGGGGTCTGGTAAGATAGGGTTGGACTCAGCTGGCAACTTGGCAAAAGTATCGGAGGGCTACCAATGTTTACTGAACTATTTCCTACAAAGAAACTAATGCCTTTAGAAGGGAAGGAAAGAGGAGAAAATTACAAGGAAAATGTAGATCGAGTGAAGTGTATTTCCTTTCATTGAAAATATTTTAGGTATTAAAAGTACAGAAGTGCATCATCGTATTCAGATTTGCTAATGGCAAGAAGACAGAGATCAATTTTTTAGCAGATAATAGTCTGATCATTAATCTCCCAGTGTTTTATCTTAGTTAAAACTTTAGTTTGATAGAATGTGTTGGCGGGTTTGCTAGAAACAGAACCTTGGGAAATAATTTGTAAAACTTCCTTTATTGAGAGCCTGACATTGAAATTTGCAATTTGTACAGCTTCTGTTATCGAGGCTGAGCAGTCTTCCAGCTTGTGTTGAAAGTTTTTGTTCTAGCCTATAATGTGATTGCACCCAATAGTTCCATTGGTACTTGCTTTTGTTAAGAAGTACAGCCACTGCAGAATGCAGCCAGCCAGCATTGAAAAAAAACAGAAATGAAGTATATCCTGTACTTAATGTCTGTGCTAAAGGGATGTTCGAGAGTGAAATCTGTAGTTTTGTATTAGTGTCACCTTCAGATCAGCAGCGGGTGGGCAGGCAGATGCCAGTTTGAAGTAGAAGAACGTAGTACCGTCTTTTTCCATTGATAAAGTAGCCTTTCAGAGTCAATGAGCTCTGTCAATGCAAGCTTGTCAAGGCTACAACTTCATAGACCTAAGAGGCGGTTTGAGAGGTCAGGCCTTTTCAAATTCGCTGTGATGCAAATGAACTTTGCTGCTTAAACAACTATTGGAATTTTTATGTCCGCTCCTTGTCTGTTTCACAAAGTCATTGACGAGACATTCAGTGCTTTTTAAATTGGGGTAGCATTGTGATAAAGACCAAGTACAGATTTACGGAGGGCTGAAAGCAGTTAGATCATGTTCTTTTCATGGTACCATTAGAATCAAATCGATTTCCCTCAAGCCTTCAGAATGGCAAATTTTAACAAAGCTTTGGGGGCTAGACAAGGGCCAAAATGACTGAACTGAATGTTAATTACACTCCACAAACTTATTTTCTTTTTATTTCAGATTGACTAGCAACCAAAATTAAAAAGTGTGACCATAAACTGCTATATCGTTTACATGCAAGGGAGGTCAGGCTTTGAAAAACAACTATCTCATAAAGCAGCTAGCTGACAGAAATGGTTGATGTGACAATACATAGATGCTGTCACAAATAACGTTGGGCAACATTAGCAAAGTTTGGAATTTGAAATATATCTTAACAAACTTTCTTTGTTCAAATATATAACGTCTACCCTGTTGCGCACTCTTGCTTCTATTCTATGTTTGTGTAGCTGGCAAATAACCAGTAATAAGTACCAGTAGTTCAACAAATTATTAGTAACTGGAAAGTCTGCATCTGGATAGCTGATGTAACAGTTAAGTAGGGAATTAAACCTCCCCCAAGGGTATTTTTGTTTTCAAAAAAAAAATCTGTTCTAATTCTGAAACGCTATTGATTTGCCAAACGCTTCATTTGCAGAAAGTAAAAATCACATTAATCTATGTATGTACCTATGCTATAATCACAAAGATTTTATTACATTAGAGTTTTCTTTCTTTTTCAAATTCAAGTTAGACTGGAAAGAAAGTTTAAAGTGGATTTTTTCCCCAAAGTATCTTTTTAAGATTTTTAATTTTCCACAGTTCTGAGTAATGGCTTCAGTTTTAAAAAGGTCTAAAAAATAATGGTGATATTTGGACAACTGGTTATGTTCACTTGTTTGCTTAAATGTATTATTTTATTATAACATGTGCAGAAAGTACTTCGGATTGTTTATAGAAAACTTTCTGCTGTTACCAGTTTTGGATGTTTTACAAGATATTCCATTGCACTTAGCAGAAATATTAGTTATCAATATAGGTTATTGTATTTTTTCATGTTTTCAAGTTGTGTAACCAAACTGGTAACAATATACTTTAAAACAAATGCATTGTTACATAATTATCAATTTTTGTGTTGGTTAGAATTTCATATAATCAAAAATGTAGCTTCACATCTAAAATATAACATTTTATAGATAAAATATTTTAAAATTTGCCAAAACTTTAATTTTCTGAAATAGATGCTACAAGTTTGACTCTTGCCTCACTAAGGAATGGCTAGTGCAGCAAAAACTGTGACGGACACTTTTCTGGGTTAACTAAAATCTGCCTTTAAGGGAAAATTATTCCTTGCAAATTTCCATGAGAATATCTATGACCTAGTTATATACTTTGTGAAAAGTTACAACTTTTCCTAATTAACACTGTGAAGCTTCAGTTGTACGTTAGAACAGGAAAGAGCAAATGTGTATCTCGTACCTGTTTTTGTTTTGTTTTCTGACATCCTTTTAAACAGTGATGTACTTGGGTTTGTGAGCAGCAGCTGCATCAGTGGTGCAGTTGAACTGCAGGGCAATGTTTAATGGCTTTTCTGCACCTGCAGCTATAGAGGCTTATTTTGACACCTGGCGTCATCACTTATTTACCCTCCCCCCATCCTTTTTAAAAAGAACAATTTTTCTCTGCTATCTGAGTCCAATTCCTGTTGATATATAGATATATGTTAGTGATATGAAAGGGGTAATCAGTAGGGATTCTTTTGTGTCTCTTGCTCTATTAGAAGCAATATTGCCAGTGTTACATGTTCTATCTTTGATTCAGACAAAACATGAACTAGCTTCCAACATTAGTTCTAATAGTCATGGGCACCCCTGAAGAAGTAGCACAGTAAACCATTCTCTTCACTCTGCACGATTAAACCAGATGAAGGAACATGAAATAAACGGGTGTGTTTTGAGAAATGAGACTACATACAAATAGTAAAACAAATTCCACTACCTGATGGTTTTACTTCACTGTATTGGGGCAAACAGAATTTTAGCACACTGATACATAAATTGTCTAATAATATTCTGCTAAACTTCAAGAAGGGATGTAGTTCTCAACTCTGTATTTGTATTACATCTAATTACTGATAATTTTTTACAATTTATGTGTAGCTGGAACGAGAAATTAACTTGAGCATTAATGGATACTAATTGTAATAAAGGAATCCTTGTTTTTTTTCTTAAACCTCATTCTTTTGGTCAAGTTTGATATACTTCATAGTGGAGCGTGATGTTTTAAAGTATAAAATTATATTTCGTTGTGCAGAGCTTTTGATTTGGTACATGATTTGAGAATTACTATAACAAATAAAATGTATGCATATGCAAACACACAAATATTCTAGCTATGTAGATTTTGGCAGCATGTTTCTTGTATACATACATTAATCTTACCATTTACTTGTACACAATCTGCATTTAATATTGTTTGATGTTGCATGCATGATTTTTGGATGGCTTTTAGTAACCAATGTGATACTGAAATTAGTTATTTTAGAATAGTAATAACTTTCTCCTTTGTCATAACTAAAAGCCCTTTAAAAGGTTGTTGGGGGGTGGGGGAGAAATGAGAACCATTTTTAGTTACTGTTTAACACTAAAGGTGCTTTGACAGCACACAGAGCCTGTGGCATAGGACCACCCTGTATTCAGTCACTGTCCCCACACCTCTCTGCCTCTTCCATTCACACAAGCAGCTGCACTGCAAAGTTTTTCAGAAGCCAGTCAAGAGTAAAATTCTACCTCATTTGTCTTCCAGACACGAAGATCGATCGAGAAGTTATTAGAATGGGAAAACAATAGGTTATACCACAAGGTGAGTGCCGCAGGGAGCAACTTTAGCATGGGGTTCAGACCATTGGGGTCTGAATTGCACAGTATGGAAACAGATGCTTTTGTTGGTAGAAAAATATGAAAGATGGATAAATGGGTTTGTCTGGATGCAGGAATAAAATGGAAGTCATTTTTCTTCCCTTTCTCCATTTCTTTTCCAGCTGTGCTTGCACTGGAGACTGAGCAAAAGGAAATGTGAAACCAATAACATGATGGAATATGTAAGTTAAAGGGCTGTTTTGTTACTTTCTCTATTAAATGATCATTTATTTTGCTTCTGATCTTATTCTTTTAGCAGTTATTAATCAGAAAGGTGTCAGCCTACTTAATCGCTTGAGTGGAAAAATTTATTACGGTCCACAGATGCACATATTCACGTGCAAGGCAGATTTATAAAGTTATGAATGGCCTGAAAACAAGGCTTGCACTGTGTTCTGAAAATAATAAATTAATTGCCAGAATGAATTAACTGAGATGTATTAGGGGGGCTGGTGTGTGCGTCCAAAGAGACAAATATATGAGTTGATTACAAAACCCTTTAAACCTGTTTCAGTTTAACTATGCAAAGTAAAATTATAATCTCTCTTCCAAACACACACATGAGAGCGCACAGAAAATTAAGTTACCTGCAATCTGAACAATAATCTAATGGAGAAGTGACGGGTCCCATGAGAATCAAGTAAAATCATTGTTGTGGTCAGTGATTAGACAAAACGACTATTGATTGAGTAGGTACTGTATCACATCTTAGAAAGTGAGAGTCAAATTTGTGACGAAAGCAAAATTACATGCATGCAGTTTGCTTGTTTACTTTGAAAGCTCTAAAGGAAAACTGCTTGGGTCACTTAATCTAGTACTGCGTCTGCCAGGAATTTCATTTTTTCTGAAATTGTGTTTCTGAAACTTATTACGAATTAGTAAGCTCTGCGAGCATTATGTAGAATTGGCATCAGCTAATCAAAAAACAGGGTGGCACATCACATTACGACAGATTAGTAGAATAAGAATTTGACTCCCATAGTTGCTCCACCCACCAAATCCCATTATATTATTTACAATCAGGTAAGGCACGAGACTTTCTCACTATACCCCACTTTTCAAATCCCCATAGGAAGAGGCACGTCACTTGATGCCACTCTTCTATGCCTGGTAATGCCCTTTTAAAATGTTCTTGGCTTGGTATGGGAAGACTTATTGGGGGGGGGAGGTGGCGGGGGTGACGGGATTGGAGAACAGGTTAAGGATAACTTGCTAACATTGACTACTACAGACATGTAACCAGTACTTCAAGGATATTGTCCATAGTCCAAATGCTGTGCTGTTTAATATTTTAAAAAAATAATGAAAGTAGAACCAAAGTGATCTGAGTTTGTATATAAATTGCAATGTGCTTGTTGCATGTAGTTACAAGGTCAGACTTCTGTTCCTCTGTTTTCCTCAAGGAAGATGGTTGACACACAATGTTTTGTTGTATCCTAACTCTTAACGAGCTAATTAGTTTTAGTTTTAATCTGAATTTTTTTTTTAAAGATTGCAAAATGATTTTGGAGAATTTTCCTTATGTCACTCATAATGCCTCCTCTATGTTCCATGGAAACTTTTAGGATTGTGAAAGCCGTAAGAGTTTAGTAGCAGTTAGAAAATACAACATTTCAAACTTTTTTCCTGGTGTAATTTCACAAATCTTAGTTAACTTCTATTTAATGTCTTATTTAACTAGCCGCTTTTCTCATCACCTTACTTGCTGTTAACCTTATTGAAAACCCTATTTGAATCCAAAGTCTACAAGATAACAAAGGCCTTTCAAAATGCTTTTTTGTGTGGAACAGCACCCATTCGCTGAATTGGTTGCTATAGATTATTTGTAACATCAGCAACTATATCAAACATGTTGATTTATGAGAATGTGAAAGGCACGTGAAGAGCTTTTTGTAATGCAAAGGAGGGAGGACCTGAGTGAGTTGTTAAAGGTTTTTCTCTTCATAGATAGCAACGTCATGTCCCTAGTCTCCAAACAAACAAGAAAAGTTTGAATTAAGATTTATTCTTTGCTGATATGAACTGTTTTGCTGATAGTTTCAGCTAAAGGATAACTAGTAACCCTACATATCTAAAGTTCTAAACTGTTTTTAAATTTAGAAGATTGGCATGGAGAAAGATAAGCCAGCACCAATGTCATATTAATTTTTTCTTGTTTTTAGAAAATGGGAATAGTTTATTATAAATACTAAATGAAAGATAATCATTTGAAAGCAATGGACTAAATAGTTTAGAAATTGTCAGCAGTTACTTTAGGTGTAAATATTGACTTCTTTGCTCTAAGCAAATGAACTTGGAGCAACTTGGTGAGGATATGCACAAGCCAAAACATTCAATAAATCAATGTTTCTCGTATAAAGTATAAAAAACTTTTGGATGAAGTTAGTTTGAGAAGAAAATAATTGCTGATTTTTTTCCCCCACGATCTATTTATATGTACTTCAAAATGTTCCTATACATTTTCTACACTTCAGGTTTTATATCTAAATTTAAAGCATTTCTGTGTATTGCCTAACACAATATATTTAAAAAATCTCAAACCCATAATTTTGGTGCTTTCCTTAAAAAAAAAGGTAAACCTGATTTTTAGTTTCATTGAAAAATCATTTTGAAGTCATCAGAGTTATGACTTCTCTAGAATATGTTTCACTTATATTAGAGCCTACCCAACAACAGCAGCCCCAACTTTGTCCGCAGTGCCTCCAACTATATGGAGTTCTTCCTCAAGAAGTGTTTTTCTCCACCCCAGCAGATGGACAGCACCAAACACAAATGGCTGCTACCAATGGCACTGGGTGTCATATACCTCAATTTACATGGACATGGGCAGCCTGCCTGCACTAATGCCTTTAACACAGCAATGCATCTCGAGGCATTTCACAAAGGAGTCGGGAGTTAGACTCCAAGTAGGAATTGGGAGTTAGGAAGGGTGACTGAAGGTGAGGTTTGTGAATCATAGAATTGTACAACATAGGAGGAGGCCATTTAGGCTATTGCCCCTATGCAGACTCCCTGATATTCCCATTTCCCTGCTCTTTCTCCATAACCTTTTAAAATTTTCTTCAAATGTTTATTCACTTCTCCTTTAAAAGCTGTTATGGATTGCACTTCCACCACTGTTTCTGGTAAGGCATTCCTAACAACTCTATTTAAAAAAAAAAAAAAGAACCTCTGAACCTCTCCCTTAATTTTTTGGTGATCTAAAATTTATGCCCTCTAGTTACTGAATCACTGGCCAGTGGAAATAATCTTTCCCTCACAACTTTGAGTACTTTAGCAGATCTCCTTTTAACCTTCACTGCGTAATGAAATTAAATGAAGTGTAATGAAAAGAGCCCAAGTTTCTCTCTTTTTCTCATAATTAAAACCTCATCCCTAATATCATGGTGAATCTTTTCTGCAACCTTTCTATGGCCATGACATTCTTCCCAAAATTAGGTACCGAAACTGGACATCACATTCTGACTGCAACCTAGTCAGTGTTTTGTTTAGGTTTAAAATTGCTTCTCTGCTTCTGTACTTGATTCCTCTATTTGTAAAACCTAGGATCGCATAAGCTTTATCAACTTGTCCTCCCACTTTTAAAGATTGTGTATCTGAATCTCTAAGTCTCACCGTTCCCCTACTTCTTTTGAAGTTTTACTTCCTTATTCTTCCTACCAAAATGTATCACTTACCATTTCTCTGCATTATATCTCATTTCAACCCGTTCTGTCCAATCTACTAACCTGTCTGTCCTCTTGAAGTCAATTACAGTCCTCTTCACCGTTAACTATACTTTTTATTTTTGCGTTATCTGCAAATTTTGATATCCTATACCAAATCCCAGATCATATAAACAATGGTCCCAACCCTGGGAGACACCACTGTTTACATCCCTCTGGTCTGAAAAACATCCACTAACCACTACTCTTTCTCTTCTGTCCTTTAACCAACTTCCTATTCATGCAACCACATTCTCTTTAATATCTTCAATTTTATCAACAAACCTTCTCTGCAGCACCTTATGAAAATCGATATATATGAAATCTACTGCATTTTCTTTATCAGTACACTCTTGTTATTTCCTCAAATAACTATTAAATTTGTCAGACATAACTTACCTTTTACAAATCCATGCTAGCTTTCCCTAATTAGATTTTATGTCTTTCTAGGTGAGTATTAATTTTGTCCCACACTGTGGTCTCTAGACACTTATCCACTACCAATGTTCAGCTGATTGGTTTATAGTTTGTTTAACCCTTTTTGAATAGCGGTAACACTCCAGTCCCCTGGCATAATTTTCATATTTAAAGAGGCAACCCTTCAGTCCCCTAGTATAATTTGAATATTTTAAGAGGATTTTTCCCCTCAAACTTCCCTCAATATTCTACAATACATACCATAAGGGCCTGAACACTTTTTCACTTCACATTTCAGAACCTGTTTGAACTTCTGTATGTAGTTAGCTATAAATAGTGAAAATTTAAAAAGATTTCAGGTTCACGATACTAAATCTCTTCAGATTTTTCCAGAAAATGTTGGAAATTATCATTGCTCTGTTTTATTGGAAAGGAATCGAATCAAAATAAACAAGAATTATGTTACAACACACAGCTTCTTCCTATTTATATTAACCAGGTGTTTGTGCAGCACTAGTGATACTGTGTGGGTTTTGTAATCTTGGCCATTGTTAATCACATGCTGGGAGTAGAATTGACTCATGACCTTCAAGTTAAAGGAAGGACATACTAAATGGTTTGAATATTTGTGGGACAGTTGCTGACTGTTATTCCTCCTTCACCCTTGTTAAAACATTGATATTAGGAAAAAACTGTTCAGAGGCTTGTACTTTTTTTGTAATCACTTTGTTTTAATTGCTTCCTTTTCAGGTCATCTTAATAGAGTTTTTACCGAAGACACCAATATTTCGACCAGATTAGCAACGGTTTTTTTCAGAGACTTGTCCAAGTGTGTTGTCCTTCCAATGGTGCCTTGCTTGGTACTCTCCTAGTGAAGATTGTGTCAGTCTGACAGATTCTTATGGTTGATATCCACAGTTTTTCACTGGTCTGTCCACACATTTGTGCTCAAGTTAATTTTTTTGTATTTCTCGTAACTCTTACATTCCAAACTTCTTTCATTTGTCCACTTGATGCATTTATCTTGTCATTCCTTTCATTTGTCTCATCACCCTCTCCAAAAATGCTTCTAATCATCATCTTGCTCGCTCGTTTTTAATGATCCTTGACACACATTTCCTCTTGCATGCACAACAGCTTTACAACACTCACTAAAATTATGTATAAAATGGTTCTACGGTTACTAAAATAATCAGTTTGGTAATAATGTCTGTGAATCACCCCTAGGAGGTTTTCGATAAAGGATTAAAATTACTAGTTGGATTTATTAGAAGAATCAACTTTTTAGTGTGTTGCATTCTCCAGCCGATACCTGCAGAGCAAACAGAAGTAACTTATTTGTACTGTGTTGTCCTCTTATCCCCTTTTAATGCACCATTTTTTCCTCCTGTCCCTTTTAAATTTGAACTTGAGACCTACTGTGCACATATTCAGGAACACAAATTATACTGTGGCTACAGAAGTCACAACATTCATATGAAGAAAACAGAGTGAAGAAATCATGTCAACTGGCTCTGCCTACATCCTAAACATTTAACTCAAAACAAATGGAATAAAATACCTTGAATTAATACTCTAGCAAAATGAAATGAAGGCTTTTGCATGCATTGTATGGTCACTAGGAGCCAGGACCATGGAAAATGCAACAGTATTGCAACCATAAAATGAATACTTTGTTCAGGTCGCTGCCATAAATGATGGCTTTTATGACTTCTGTTACTTTGTTTACTTTTTTTCTGTACATTTAGGTTTACATGTAGATGTTTTGATTTTTTCCTGTACAGATGTTAACAAATGACAGTTCATTATGCAGACTGATGTGTATTGTATAGATTCTTGGGTCAGGCCAATTTTTTTTTTTATTCTGCACCTTATGATAGTGGAACCCTTTCAGTGTATTCAAAGAGGTGCTGCTTTCCGTTTCAGTACTTCACTGCATACTAGCATGAATTATGGTGCAGGTTAATGTTTTATTTTTTAGCTTTTTTAATAATTAGTTTTGCTCTAACTTTTAGAAAGTCTAGTTATTTCAGAGGTTGGTCCTTGTGTTTAAAGGACCAGTTGTTATTGTTAAATACAATATCTGGAACATTAGGGATTGTCTTAAAATTAAATTCCCATATCCTGATTAGTACCCTTTGCTGCTGTTGGAAAAATTGTACACAATTAGCTTTTTCTTGCATTTGTTCCCAATAACCAACAATGAAGTTCAGTTTTTATGATGAAATTTGTTCAGATGTGTGTGATTATCCAACACATTCTATAACTTCTGAATTACAAAAAAGTTTCATAATTGAATTGAGGTTTTGCTGTATGTAATATATTACTGTCCTAGTCAGTGTGTGTGTACGCTAACCTGATGCCCAGATCCGAGGCGCAGGGTTGCGGGGAGAGATCGGGAATTCGCTTAACATTCCTGTTCATTTTGGAGATCAAAACGCCGCCGCCTTCTGCTGTGGCAGAGAGGGAAAGATATTTTTGTTTTTCATTTGTGTAAATGTTACAATAATCTGACAGACCAAAGTCAATGCTGACACAATTTTGTTTGATTAATAGCAGTTTAGCAATTTATCTGATTCCTTCTCTCTATAGTGAAACATGTCACTCATTTATTGCCTCTCAAGAAACAATACTACACAGTCAATGAATTGATAGTGTAGCTGTTCTATAAACAATAATGTCTCTGTTGAAGTATGGTCTGTCAGCAGCTGTCCACTCTATTGCTGGCTAATTGTGTCAGCCAGATCACATGCATGTTCAGTTTGTCATGTGTTTACTATGTTTATATTGCCTTTATATCCATTTGTGCTCATCATTTACTTCAAATTCACTTGCATTATGTTACTGCAAGTGATTCTCCTAGGGACAATGTACACCAAGAAAGCAGTTTCCTACAAATGGATCAATGAGAATTAGTTATTTCAGAAATAAAAGACACTCGTCAGAAATATTTAACTGCAATATTAATGCTACTTTATCTTAAATATGAATGTAGATTTCTTGTGATTCCATCAAAGTAGTGGAACACTTGCTTCCTAGTTTTTCATTGGCAGTCCAGCACTGCCAGTCATATATGTCAGTCTTTGCCGTTGGAATGAGTTTCATCAGTTTATTTTTTCCGGGGCTGTGGGTAGCTGCCTCACACTATGAATGTTCTACCTTGGAGGAAAAAGAAATCATTAGAGGCACTTTACATTTCCTGTCTAAACCCTGCTACAGACACCAGTTGTTGGCAGGTATGGAGTGATCTGGGGCCTGGACTAATCCCTGGTTTAAAGGGACTAAATGTTAGTGAGATGACACATGGAATGAGGCATATAGGTAGTGTTATTAAATGTTTTTCCTTTCACATTTTATCTCAAACTAGTCCCAAACAACTTCAGATATAGTGTTCCAAACTTTGTCTAATAGCAGATTTTCCTGTGTAAATACCAGGTGCTGTTGGCTAAGTATGAGGCACAGTTATCTTTGGAGTTGGACAAAGTCCAGTACTGTGCCAGGAGTGATTATTTCATCAAAGCCTAGGAAACAGTGGCTTTCTAGTTGTAGGTTAAAACTATTTAATCATTTTTACTGTGTAGGCTTTATATAACTGCAGCAAATCTTAAAAGATCTTAATGTACTGTAAATTTGGAATCTTTGATGTGTAACTATTTTGTTATCGTTTATCAGGGAACCTGACCCAAGACTGGAATTTTTGAGATTTGTTATAAATATTCACAAATATTAAAGTGTCAGCCTTGTATCATAACACCTTTGTGCATTGAAACTATTTGCTCTACAGCAACATAATCCAGATTTGTTTTGGAACATATGTAATCTTCAAATATGTGAAAAGTCATAATTTAAAAATGTTCAGTGAACATTGTCTTCAGATCTAAATGCAAAAGTAAAAGATGCAACTGATGCTTTCTGAACTATCTAGGAATAGGAAGATTTCCACTATGGTGTGTGTTAGGAAATTGTAAGCCTGTTTATAAAGAACTAATTTTGATTTCATATGCAAAGTGTCAGAAGAAATCTTTGCTAAAGGAGAGTTGTAAGAAATGTCTTCACTTGGTAATGGACGTTAATGGAAATATTTTACAGGAGAGAGGGTAGAAGAGATAGAAGTCATATTTGAAGGAGTTGAATATTGTGATGGAGCTTACCGGTTTCTATAGAAGGATAGAATAGATGGGCTGAATTGTCCTAGTGTTCTCTATCTTTGTGTCCATTGGGTAGTATGTAAATGAATGCTTAACCCCTTCCTAAAAATCTTGGTTGCGTATCCTGCACTTCTGGTTTATCAGCAAGATTATTAATGGTGGTGTCTCTGACTGCTTGCCAATCTTTCAGTCTCTGAACTGCCTAAAGAATAAAGCTGAAAGAGACCTTGCAGTCAAAGGAGGCTGCAGCCACCTAATAGCCTGGGAGAGCTAAAAAGAAAGCCTTGGCTGTTGAGGGGGAGATCTAGGAAATTCCTTTCTGACCCCTGCAGGCAATCTAAATGAGGAGTTGCAGGAGACGACAGTGGCCGTGATGCTCCTACCTTTTGTGTACTGATAGCCATAGCTAGGAACTTGTCCAGCTCCCTTTTGAACTCTTGCAGCAAATCTGCCCTCCATACACGCGCCAGCAACTTGTTCCAAAGGTCCATGGTCATTGCAAAAAGACCAACCTCCTGACAACTAATCTAATTATATACTTATGTATACGTCCCTAATCTACCTAATTCAAATAGTCTATCCATGTGGGCACAGTTTAGTCACTTCACTACTTGAAAGCTCTCAAACAAATCTCCCTGAAGTCTATATTTTTCTAGAGTAACAAGTCCCAGCTTTCTGAAGCCTATTGTAACTTAATTTGTAGAGTCTCTATATCGCCCACCATATGAGTGGACCAAAACTGGACACAGTATTCTAGATGAGGCCTAACCAAGGTCTTCTAGTGCTTTTTGTTCTATATTGGATCATTCTAGAAATACATTCTAATAGAATTTGTTTTTGCAATAGCCATCCGGCACTGGTAATGAACCTTCAGAGATTCATGTACATTCAACACCTTGGTCTCTTCCTGGTTGACAGACTTTAGTTAGGATCCCTGCATAGTATACACATGCTTGGCTTTAGCCCTATCTACATGCATAACGCTACAACTATTGATATTAAATGACATATGCATGACACGGGCCCATCCCCCAATCTAGATCCAATTGTAATTGTTTTTCTCATCCAAGGTTCTAACTTGCGCAAATCTTGTGACAGTTCTCTCAAGGCCTTCATCCAGATCATTAATAAAGATGAAGAGCAACGGTCCATCGATCCATGCGGGACTCCACTAGTAACAAGCCTCTACGCAGAATCACTACTTTCAGTAACAACCTACTGCCTAGGACAATGTAACCAATTCCTTATATAACCTTAAAATTTGCCCATGTGTCCCACAGGAGTCTATTTTATAAAGTAGCCTATTGTGTGGCACCTTGTCAAAAGCTTTTTGAAAATTTAAGTATACACTCAATTGGGCTACTTTCATCCATCGACCTAGGAACTTCCTCAAAAAATTCAACCAGGGTGGTAAGACATGACCACCTTTACCAGAAGTCACCTTGAGAGTCTCTAATAACCACTTCCCTGTCCAGATGGTCATACACAGTGGGGGAAACTTTCAACTTGGGAAAACCTGTTTTGGCTCCAAACTATGAGCGTGAAGATACTGAAAGTTGGGTGCCATACTTGCACGCCTGTTTTGTGCACAGAATTCGCTTGCTGCTATTAGGTGGTTAGTGGGCCTATTCATTTAAGCATACTAATCAGGGTCCTGCACTATTTTAAGGACCCAAAAGCCCTTTTCATACATCTGCCATCCTATTTGCTAATTCTAAATCAGTCACAGAAATCATGGGCAGGAACAGCCTGGAGGGTACTATTTCTAGTGGTTTTTAAAGAGATCATCAGCTGCTCTCGGGTAAATCACTGGTTAATTTATTTAGACTGCTAGCACTTTTTTCCAACTTTTGACTGCTGGAATTGACAGTAATCAACAACAACAACTTTAACACCTTTAACATAGTAAAATGTCCCACAGTGCTTCACAGGAGTGTAATCAACATAATTTGACACCAAGCCACATGAGATATTAGGACTGGTGACTCTTCTAAGGTTTTAAGGAGAGTTTTATAGGAGGTGAGTGAGATAGAGGGGTTTAGGGAGGAAATTGCAGAGCTTAGGGCCTAGACAGCTGAAGGCACAATGGTGGAGTGAAGAAGATATTAGGATAGGTGAGGCCAGTTTTAAAAAGCATCTTAAAGGAGGAGAGGTTTAGGGAGGGAATTCCAGAGCTTGAGGCTTGGCAGCTGAAGGCACAGTCACAAATAGTGGAGCAATTAAAATTGGAGATGCTCGAGGCCAGAATTGGAGGTGTGCAGATATCTCGGAGGGTTGTGGGGCTGAAGGAGATTACAGAAATAGGGAGGGCCAAGGCCACGGAGGGATAGGAAAACAAGGATGAGAATTTTAAAACAGGCGTTACTTAACTGGGAGCTAATGTAGGTCAGTGAGCATAGGGTGATGGGTAAACGGGACTTGGTGTGAGTTAGGACATGGGCAGCAGAGTTTTGGGTGACAAGTTTGTGGAGGGTAGAACATGGGAGGCCAGCCAGGAGTGTATTGGAATAGTCAAGTCTAGAGGCAACAAAGGCATGAATGAGTGTTTCAGCATCAGATGAGCTGAGGCAGGGGCAGAGTCTCACATTTGTTAAAGTAATTTGGTGAGCCAGCAGAGGAGTTTTGACATGGGTTTTCTGTCAAACTTCTGATTGGTTTCAATGAGTTTGCTGGTTTCAATGGGTTTGCTGATTACACTGCCATTCTGGCAAGAAAAGGAGGAGAAGGAGCAGGCTGGAGTCCAGGGAGCTGCAGCTACAGAGAGGAGAGACAGAAGGAGGACAGTTTGCAGGAGGCCCTACCCCACAAGTGTACAGGCCTAGAATGTCTTACCTGCAGTTCATTGGGGTGCAGTGTGTGAGGAGGCTCTGCTTTACCAGGGAGGTTCTCATAATGCTCTGTCACCTGTTGCAGGATCAACTACAGCCCAGCACAAGGTTACATACATTCTTGTTTGTGGCTATCAAAGTCACTGTGGCTCTGAACGTTTGTCTTGGGGGTCATTTCAGGCTGTAGCAGGTGACATCTGCAACACCAGCCAATCAGTTGTGCAGGCCTATATTCAGCAAGTGACGGATGCACTCTTTTCCAAAGCCAATTTTCATCTGGCCGTTGAAGCAGAATTGGACACGTGGGGGGTTAAAATTGCAAAAACTGGGGGGCGGGCCCAACCCTGCCTCCATCCCGCCTCCAAGCAATTTTCATTAAATCGTGTCTACTGGTCCCATCTCCGTCCCGCCTCCAAGAGGCGGGATAGGCTGTTAAGGCCCTTAACGAGCACTAAATTGCCTCTATAATGCCATTTTGATAGGCTTTGGTGATTTTAACCCTTTTCCGACGTGAAGCACGTCTGTTCTGAAACACGACGGTGAAACCTGGCGGTAGCACAATTGGATTGCTGACTATTAGCTGCAGCTCCACTATTAATTAGGATATTTGATCAACCATCATTTGCAGGTGACAGGACTTTGTTGTCTCAGGTCTGGGGGAACTTTTAGAAGGCATAACCACAGCTGTGGAAGGTGGAAGTTTGGAGCCTGACACCCATCGTGTGACCTCCTGGGAAACCCCTCTCGCCACCTTCACTGAGCGCTTCCTCAACTGAGGCATATACCAAGTAATCCTAAGCCCTCAGTGTGGAAGTCCCATTTGCGAAATGACACACGCCACAACTACAGCAGTAGCCATCAGTTTTTTATTTACAGTAATCATCTGCTGGCTTTTTAACATAAAACATCTAATTTCACCCAAGTGACTACCCTTGTGACTATTTGTGCAGTATCTTTCTCTTACGCGTGCTCCTACGTGGTGCTTCCCAGCAGATGTGGAGGCCCCTTGCTCACTTTCTTGCTGCTCCTGTCTCGACACCTTTGGCGGGCGTCCTCTGGGGCTGTGAACCTGTGAGGGCTCATCAACAGTCTGCTGCTCCTGCGGCTGTGCAGGGGTTGAGACGCCGATCTCAGATGGGTATGGACTCTGGTGGGGCTCTGACCGAGGGCTCTGCAGTGGCATGGAAGTGTGAGCGCTTGGAGAGGCGCCCCCACTTCCTTGATGTCTGCCACCAACATCCCTCTCATGGGTCAGGTCCCCCTCAGTGCTTGCAAGTGGCTTGAGAGCACCTTGCTGCACATCAGGGGGGTCATGGGGACCCGTATCTGCACTGGCAGTCCTACTCAGAAGGACTTCCATGAAGGTCTGGTTTCTCTGTTCAATAGATGAGCATCGCTCCTCCAGAGATGTCATTCTATTCAGAACACTCACCATGTTTTCTGCACTCTGGCGACTTATCACCTCCATGGAGGTTGCCATCCTTTCCATGGTGATGCATTCATGCGCCAATGACTCCACAAAGGCTCTGCTGATGTTTGCAATGGACTCCTCCATTTGCTCACACTTGCAGCGACCCTGGAGACAAAACCTGCCAGAGTCTACTGCATCTGTTCCTGGAGTTCCAGTACCACTGATCTTATGGATGGACCCAGAGGCAGAGGGTCGACATGCAGCTGAGCCGAGCTGCCAGAGTCCTGCGCCCTCCGACTAGGACTCTCCACTGCTGTCCCTGTCTCCACAATCTGCTGATGCTCACTTGTGAGCTGTGATACACCAGGTGAACAATACTACTCTATCTCGCGATGGTCCCACCAAGGTGTGAGTGTCTGCGCTGGTGCTGGGTGCGCTGAATTCTGCTGACGCTGCACCCTCAGTGGTTGCAGCTTCCTCTGAGAAGTCTGGATGCTCAGGCTGTTCCTCCTGGCTAGTGGGGATGAGTGCTTGCGATGGTCCTGTGGGGGAGTAAAGGAAAGAGTCAGAGATGTGATGCCAAGTTACATGCACATTGCATATTGCAGATGATCATCAGTCCACCTGTTAGAGCTTCAGAATCATTATCAGCGACTCATGCAATGTAATTGAGAGAGATGGAAAACTATTCTGTCACCAGCTTGCTGTGATGCACCCCTCTGTCCGTCCCCCACTTGCGCATTGTCCTCTACTCCCACGATCTCCAGGACTGCATCCTCCCAGGGGGTGAGGTGGGCTACTGAGGGTGGCCCTCCTCCTGTCCTCGCTCTTTCTCTCTTATTGTGAGCTCTCTTTTCCTGCAATGAGGGAAGACAAGTGGAGGTTGAGTGAGAATGAAGGAGTGAGTGTAGAGAATCCATAGCATAGATGTTTAGAAGGAGACAATGATGGAGTGAGGTGGCAAGACCAAGGGCCCTCCCTGTGTGTTGTCAGTTGTTTTCATAGCATCACAGTGATAGGGAGTGTGAGGGCTGCATAGTCGAATAGTTAGGTGAATGTAACCATAGAGAGAGAGGGAATGGGTAAGGGTGCATGGATGTCGGTGTCAAGTGGGATGTGGAGGAAGAGATTGCTAAAGCTGAGTGCTGGTGAGGAGAGGCAATGGGGATACATAGATACATAGATACATAGAAGATAGGAGCAGGAGTAGGCCATTCGGCCCTTCGTGCCTGCTCCGCCATTCGATGAGATCATGGCTGATCCTTTAATTCAGTATCCCGTCCCCGCCTTCTCTCCGTAACCCTTAACCCCTTTTGCCCGTAGAAATATATCTAATTCCCTCTTAAATATATTTAATGAGCTGGCGTACACTGCCCTCTGTGGCAATGAGTTCCACAGGTTCACCACTCTCTGAGTGAAGAAATTCCCCCTCATCTCTGTCCTAAATGGTTTAGCCCTTATCCTTAAATTATGTCCTCTAGTTCTGTTCTCACCCGCCAAGGGAAACATTCCTTCTGCATCCAGTCTGTCTAGACCTGTCAGAATTTTATACACTTCTATGAGGTCCCCTCTCAATCTTCTAAACTCCAGTGTGTACATCCCTAAACTACATAGTCTCTCCTCATAGGTCATTCCCGCCATTCCTGGTATCAGCCTGGTGAATCGCCGCTGCACCCCCTCCATGGCAAGAACATCCTTCCTCAGATGAGGCGACCAAAACTGTACACAGTACTCGAGGTGTGGTCTCACCAGTGCCCTGTACAGCTGCAGCAAGGTATCCCTGTTCCTGTATTCTAACCCTTTTGCTATGAAGGCCAGCATACCGTTTGCCTTCTTGACCGCCTGTTGCACCTGCATGCTCGCCTTCAGTGACTGGTGTACAAGAACACCCAGGTCTCTCTGTACTTCCCCCTCTCCCAATCTATTGCCATTTAAATAATAATTTGCCCTCCCGTTCCTGCACCCAAGGTGGATAACTTCGCACTTGTCCACATTATAGTGCATCTGCCATTTATCCGCCCAATCGCCCAGTCTGTCCAAATCGCTCTGGAGCTTCCTGGTCTCTTCCTCTGAGCCCACCCCCCCTCCTAGTTTAGTGTCGTCTGCAAATTTGGAAATGCTGCATCCGACTCCCTGATCCAGGTCATTAATGTAAATTGTGAACAGCTGGGGGCCCAGGACAGATCCCTGTGGTACCCCACTTGTTACTGCCTGCCATTCAGAAAATGAGCCGTTTATTCCAACTCTCTGTTTTCTATCTGACAGCCAGTTCCCTATCCACGCCAAAACTTTCCCCTTTATCCCATGAGCCTCAATTTTCCATGCTAATCTTTTATGTGGGACCTTATCGAAGGCCTTTTGGAAGTCCAGGTACACCACATCTACTGGCTCTCCCCCATCTATTCTACCAGTTACTCCCTCAAAAAATTCCAATAGATTAGTCAAGCACGATTTACCCTTTGTAAATCCATGTTGACTCTGTCCTATCCTGTCCCCATTTGCTAAGTGCTCCGCTATTTCATCCTTAATGATGGACTCCAGCATTTTGCCCACAACTGATGTAAGGCTTACAGGTCTGTAATTACCTGCTTTTTCCCTACCCCCCTTTTTGAATAGTGGGGTAACGTTAGCTACCCTCCAATCCATCGGTACTGTTCCCGAGTCTAATGAATTCTGAAAAATCATCCTTAGTGCATCCGCTATCTCTAGGGCCACCTCCTTCAGTACCCTAGGATGCATGTTATCAGGCCCTGGGGATTTGTCCACCTTCAATCCCTTTAGCTTCCTTAACACCATATCCTTAGAGATATTGATTTGCGTCAGTTCCTCCTTTGCCAATGTCCCTATTTTTCCCGATATCCCAGGGAGGTTTTTTGTGTCTTCCTTCGTAAAGACTGACCCAAAGTATGCATTTAGTTGATCTGCCATTTCCTTATTTCCCATTATATATTCCCCCGTATCTGACTGCAATGGACCAACTTTGGTTTTCACCAGTCTTTTCCTTTTGATATACTTATAAAAGCTTTTGGAGTTAGTTTTTATATTTTCCGCCAGCTTGTTTTCGTAAGCTATTTTGCCCCTCTTGATTATGCCCTTTGCCCTCCTTTGCTCTATCTTAAACTGTTCCCAATCTTCCGCTCTGGCGCTTTTTTTGGCTATTTTATACGCCCTATCTTTGGATTTTATGCTGTCTCTAATTTCCCCTGTTATCCACGGTTGAGTCACCTTTTTAGATTTCCTTTTATGCCAGATTGGTATAAACAATTTTTGCAATTTTGTCATTCTATCTTTAAATGTTTGCCATTGTTTATCTACCTCCAGTCCTCCCAGGAACGTTGTCCACTCAGACCTACTCAGTTCCCGTCTCATGGCATCATAATTCCCCTTGTTTAAATTCAGGACCTTAGTCTCTGAGTCAATTTCTTCGCTCTCCATTTCGAGTGAGAAATCGATCATGTTATGATCGCTCTGACCCAAGGGTCCCCGTACAACAAGATTACTGATTAGTCCCTTCTCATTGCACAGTACCCAGTCCAATATAGCCTGTTCCCGAGTTGGTTCCTCGACATATTGATCCAGATAACCATCCCTCAAACACTCAAGGAATTCCTCCTCCTCATTATTTTTACTGATTAGGCTAGTCCAATCTATATGTAAGTTAAAGTCACCTATGATGACAGCTGTGCTCTTATTGCACGCTTCTCTAATTTCCCTCGTGATGCCCTCCCTAACCTCTATTTTACTATTTGGAGGCCTATATACCACTCCTATTAATGTTTTTCGCCCCTCGCTATTTCTTAGCTCCACCCATATAGATTCTGTATTAACTGAGTTAATATCCTTCCTTTCAATTGCATTTATCCCCTCTTTTACTAGCAATGCTACCCCTCCTCCCTTTCTTTTTTGTCGATCCTTCCTAAATACTGAATACCCCTGTATGTTAAGCTCCCAGCCCTGCTCACCCTGCAACCATGTTTCCGTAATCCCAATTAGATCATAATTATTAACCTCTATTTCCACAGCTAATTCATCTACCTTGTTCCTGATGCTTCTCGCATTAAGGTATAAAACCCTCAGGCTTTTTTTATGCTCACATTTTTTATGAATTAGTTTGGCCCTTTGTTTTTTGTTCCTCACCCTTTTATCATTTATTTCTGTCTGCCTTTCACTTTCCTCTATTTCACTACATAGGTTTCTAGCCCCCTGCCATACTAGTTTAAATGCTCCCGAACTGCTTTATCAAAAATTACCCCGAGAACATCAGTTCCATCTCTGCACAGGTGTAGACCGTCCCTTTTGTATAGGTCACACCTACCACAAAACTGGTTCCAATGCCTCAAAAATTTAAAACCCTCCCTCTTACACCACTGCTCAAGCCACGTATTTAGCCTAACTATCCTGTTCTCTGTACTCTTACTAGCACGTGGCACTGGTAGTAATCCAGAGATTACTACCTTCGAGGTCCTACTTTTTAGTTTGGCTCCTAACTCCCTAAATTCTACTTGTAGGACCTCGTCCCTTTTTTTAGCTACGTCGTTGGTACCAACATGTATCACGACAACTGGCTGTTCCCCCTCCCCCTCCAGAATGTTCTGCACCCGCGCCGAGACATCCTTGACCCTTGCACCAGGGAGGCAAGGGTCAAGGATGATTGAGGGTGATGGGAAATTCATACTCACTTTTCCAGTGTGCAGAAAGTTATAAAATCTCTTCCTGCACTGAAGCCAGGTTCTGCGGGTTACTGACAAAGAGTTGACCTCCTCTGCCACCTGGATCTACACAGCCTTGGTTTGCTGGGGAGGCTTCTTCCTCCCTGAAGAAGGGAAGAGCACCTCTTTATGTGCTCTTGCTCCCTCCACTAAAGCCTGCAGGGCAACGTCATCGAGGCGGGGTGCAGACCTAGATCTCTAGCTGGCCATTCTTCCTGCAGGTGCCTCTCACTGCAAAGGCCAAAAGGTTGGCAGTCTGCAGAAGAAGCAAGGCTGGTTGCAGACCTTAAATGCAGCAGCAATGATGACATCATCGGAGGTGACTTTCAGGCTGGAAAAACTCATTGGCCATGGGTTCCCACACATTGGAACTCAATTGGCCAATTAAGTTAAAATCGCATCATTCTCCCACATCGATTTAGAATCGGGTGGCTAACACAAAATGCGGATTACACGACCCCAACCCGCCCCAGTATCAAAATCCAGCCCAATGACTTCATATCCTTCTCCATGGACACCGAGAAGCAGGAAGACAGGGCTCTGGACTTTGCCAGGAGTGAAGGTTTCTCCCAGGAGTTCCTCTTTCTGTGCGGCTCCTTCCCTGGCATTGTGCACCTCCCCTTTAAGAGCTGTAGGCTAACATTAAGTCCGCCCAATACTACCCCCCACCCCATAAACCAACGGGCAGAACTCATGGTCGGTATGACGGCGTACTCTGAATACACCGGCATACCTTTTGAAATTGACCGTAAGTTCGGGATTTCAGGCACATGCACTAAATCCTGAACTTGCAGTCTGTCATGTTCTGACTAAACAGATCATCAGCTGTGACTGTCAAATCCTCATTGCTGACGAGAAGTCAGATTAATTTCCCACTGCGCATCAATTATGCTGGAAAATTTTATAGCTGGTGCAAACAAGTGCAGGAGCCTGTTTACACAGTGTATGGGGAGAGGGGATGAAAAAATTGTATAAATAATTAAAAACAAACACATAAAAGCACCGTGTATCAACCTACCAGACAGCTGTAAAGGCTTGGTTTGAGGGATCAGATGTTTTAATCTTTTTTTTAATCTTGCAGTCTTCCAGTAAATAACAGTACTTACTCCAAAGTATTCCCTGTGCTTTTTAAAGCCAAGTACTGCACTTGTCAAATAAATATTCACACCGCTTAATTTACAAGTGATTGATGTTGGGTATCGGAGATTTCTGTTCCTGATTGGCTAGTGAAAGGATCACCACCCCACATGATCCCAGGTACGCTTGTGCCCCTGGGATCCATGGGCCACTACACTGCGCGCACCTTAGCCGCATTTCAAAACAAGTTTTCATTTGGGGCTTCGCAGCAGGCAAGATCTAATGGGGCTGTAATTTCCTAGTACTGACTTGTTGCCCTTTTTTGAATATTGGCACAACATAAGCTTCCATCCAGTCCATGAGAACAATCCCTGACCCTAGTGAGCTGCTAAGTATATAAGCAAGGGGCTCAATGAGCACAGCTCCCTTGTGTGAATGCCATCAGGACCAGCAACAAGGTCTATTTTGAGATTCCTTATTCATTCCAGGATTGTATCTGTATCCACAACTTTAGAGTCAACTGCACAAATTCAGTAATGATAACTGAGCATAGTCTACTGGAGTGAAGACTGATGCAAAGTAGCCATTTAAAACCACTGACATATCGTGACAGTTAACCTGAATCTGCCCTGAAGAATCCTTCAATGGCCCTATGCAGTCCTCTGACTCCTAACATAGCTATAGAATTTATTATCACTACAGCAATATCCACTATCTTCTTCCGCAGTTACTGTTTGGTGGCACTGATAGCAACTTGTGTTGCTTTCAACTGAGCTCAATACCTATTCCTGTTCTCCAGAGTTATTTTATTTTAGTCTGTTAAAGCATTTTTCCTTAAGTCTGATTTGTGCATTTAGGCAGTTTGGCTTGTGTTTTTCTTTTGTATCTAGGTATATACATGACTTCCTTTTGCAGTAGGATTTTCTTTTAACTATTCCATTTCTCTTCTGTGTTGGTAATATCCCACCAAGTAGGATTGTCCAATTGGCCTGATTCAAGTCTTCTGCCATTTTTGTCGATCTATCCTTCTCAAAATCCAGAACTTGCATTAAATTTCCAGTGACTTTGGTTTGTCTGATCAAGTTGAATCTAAAATATTGTGGTCACTGTTGCCCAGGTATTGCTCCACATGGAAGTCTGATGCTGCATCAGGTTCACTACTAAAAAACTAAATCAAGCACCCGATTACCCCTACTTCCTCACTAACATATATTAGGAAACAGTAATTTATGATGTCTACAAATCTTTCAACTGTCCTGCCCTCAATATTTGATGGTTCACCATTATTCTAACCAATTCTTCTAAAAAGTTTGTTGATCTAGAAATGTTAAAATCCAATTAAAAGTTATAGAGCTTTAATCATGCAGTAGGGAGTGGTAGCATAGTAGTTATGTTACTGGACTAGTAATCCAGAGGCCTGGACTAATGATCCGGAGACATGAGTTCAAATCCCACCAGGCAGTTGGGGAATTTAAATTCAGTTAATTAAATAAATCTGGAATAAAAAGCTAGTATCAGTAATGGTGACCATGAAACTATCGGATTGTCGTAAAAACCCATCTGGTTCACTAATGTTCTTTAGGGAAGGAAATCTGCCATCCTTACCTGGTCTGGCCTATACGTGACTCCAGACCCACAGCAATGTGATTGACTCTGAAATGGCCCTCTGAAATGGTCTAGCCAGCCACTACAAAAAACAATAATAAAACCGGATGGACCACCCAGCATCGACCTCGTCAACGGCTACAGACATGACAATGGCACACCCAGCCCAGTCGCACAGTGGTCCCGTCTTCACACTGAGGACACCCATCATCGTGTTGTGTGGCACTACCACCATGATAAATGGGATAGATTCAGAACAGATCTAGCAGCTCAAAACTGGGCCTCCATGAGGTGCTGTCCACAAAAAGCAGGACAAATCCAATCCGGCCAATTACTGCTCCATCAGCAAAGTGATGGAAGGTATTGTTGACAGTGCTATCAAGCAGCACCTACTCACTAATGCCCAGTTTGGGTTCCACCAGGACCACTTGGTTTCAGACCTCATTACAGCCTTGGTCCAAACATGGACAAAAGTGCTTAATTCCAGAGGTGAGATGAGAGTGACTACCCTTGACAGCAAGGCAGCATTTGACCGAGTGTGACATCAAGGATCCCTAGTAAAACTGAAGTCAGTTGGAATCAGAGGAAAACTCTCCACTGGCTGGAGTGATACCTAGCACAAAGGAAGATGGTTGCGGTGGTTAGAGGTCAATCATCACAGCCCTAGGACATCGCTGCAGGAGTTCCTCAGGGCAGTGTCCTAGGCCCAACCCTCTTCAGCTGCTTCATCAATGACCTTCCCTCCATCATAAGGTCAGAAGTGGGGATGTTCGCTGATGACTGCACAGTGTTCAATGCCATTTGCAACTCCTCAGATAATGAAGCGGTCCATGCCCACATGCAGTAAGACCTGGATGACATTCAGGCTTGGGCTGATAAGTGGCAAGTAACATAAGTGCCAAGCAATCACTATCTCCAAAAAGCAAGCATCTAACCACCACCCCTTGACATTCAATGGCATTACCATCACCAAATCCCCCACCATCAACATCCTGGGGGGTCACCATTGACCAGAAACTTAACTGGACCAGTCACATAAATACTGTGGTGACAAGAGCCGGTCTGAGGCTGGATATTCTGCAGCGAATGTCTCACCTCCTGACTCCCCAAAGCCTTTCCACCATCTACAAGGCACAAGTCAGGAGTGTGATGGAATACTCTCCACTTGCCTGGGTGAGTGCAGCTCCAACAACACTCAAGGAGCTCGACACCATCCAAGGCAAAGCAGGCCACTTGATTGGCACCCCATCCACCACCTTAAACATCCACTCCCTCCACCACTAGCGCACCATTGCTGCAGTGTGTACCATCTACAAGATGCACTGCAGCAACTTGCCAAGGCTTCTTCGACAGCACCTCCCAAACTCATGACCTCTTCCACCTAGAAGGACAAGGGCAGCAGGTGCATGGGAACACCACCACCTCCAAGTTTCCCTCTAAATCACACGCCATCCTGACTTGGAAGTATATCGCCATTCCTTCATTGTCGCTGGGTCAAAATGCTGGAACTCCCTCCCTAACAGCACCCTGGGAGTATCTTCATGACATAGACTGCAGCGGTTCAAGAAGGCGGCTCACCACCACCTTCTCAAGGGCAACTAGGGATGGGCAATAAATGCTGGCCTTGCCAGCAACGCCCACATCCCATGAACGAATAAAAAAAAGTATTTATACAAAGTTGCAGGTGCTGATATTCTTGTGACCTTCAGTTGTATTCTGATACTTAAAGAATGTAAGATCCGGATCACAGGCTACACACAGATTACCCAACAGGGCTTTAGAAGTTGTAAGGCTTTTATTAATGAACTACAGTTTTAAAGCATAATCAGATATTACATATGGTTTAAGCTGAGTATAATAGATATACAACCCGTGACAGTAGAGAGCGATCTACGACGCCCAAAGCGGAATGCCACGACCGGACGGACGGGGAAGCAGTACGGTGGTCTCGGATTGGTGGATTCCTGCAGTCTGCTGCAGCGGTCACTTCCATTGGGTCATCTCTCAAACTGTTGGAGGTGTTAGGCCGTCGGCCACCTCAGCGGCTAAACTTGACCAAGGTGTTAGGCTGTAGCCACCTCGGGGAAGCCTTCGCCCCTGAATGCCTGGTTTCCTCTCTCGGTCGTCTATATTTATAGTTATTTCGGTGGGCTGGTAATCACCTGGTGTCAATCATTTGATCCCCATCCCATTGTCCAATTGTGAAGTGGGAAGGCATCCCTCACCGTCCCTTTCTGCATGGCTGACAAGGCCTCCCTCTTATCTTTCTGAGGAATGTTTTGTTATGTTTCTTTAAGGACATTTTATGACTTTTCGGCTCCATTTTTGTCTATTATCTCCCACCCTGTGTTGTTTTGCATTTTATGATTCCCTTAGCACTTCTACTTGTCTTTTGATGCTTGCTATTTGATCTTGCTGGCATTTCTGCTATCTGTTCCCGGCTGCATGTTGCCAGTCTCTGTTCTAAGAATGAAAACCCAGCTTTGAATCTAACAGCTATTTCTTACAAGAAGCATCACAGCCTGGTTAGAAAATGTAATGCAGGAGAGCAGTTTATGTTGGAGACTATATTTGTGCTATCTGTTTCATGTGGTATAAGCAAGCTGGTCCCATGGCATGGCCTGAGTGGCAGACCATTTGATTGGATTTTTGTTTAATTTATCTGTAATATTGTACATTAAAGTTGAACTTTTGTAAGTAGGTCGATTGGGAAAATTAAGTGGCGTTCTCTAGCTTTATTTCGAAATAATGTTTTCTTGTGACTTACTTTGATCCCGGGGTTTCACTCTACCAGTGAGGACATTCTACCCACTATGGGTAATCGGCCTCATTATTGGCCATACTGCGAACCGCTCATTTAAAAATAAACTTCGCCAATACATAGTCAGGGAAGCCTGTGTTAAACGAAGTAATCTCAAGAAAGGTGAAATAACCAAAAACTGATTAAAAAAAGTAAATTTATTTGCACACTGGGGACATTTCTGGCATCTCTATTTCCAGAAACAAAATATTGTCATACTCTTTTTTAGATCTTCCCGAATTTCCCGCCGTGTTTTCACCGATCGTTAGCATTGCAATTACTGTAATGTCTCTTCAACTTTTTAATCCACGATCATATTGTTGCACTAGTTCGATAGCTACCAGTCCTCGTATTTTCATTTTGTAAAGTACACTAGGTTTTGAAAATGCAGCGTTTTGGTAAACGTGCGATGGGTATTTCCAATTGCTGCCTCACCCGTAACAAGTAAAACACTGGATACTGTACCGACCATTGTAAAATTGCATAGAAAACAAAAACAATTTACCGAAGTAATGAAATGTGGCACACGCGTTCAACTATAAAACGTAAAGTGGGCATTGTTTTTTTATGAAGTCTGTGGAAGGCTTTGCCCTTCAGATAAACGTCCTTTAGGCTGATCCTGCTGGAAATCAAACGCTCGGAAGGAGAGAGGCCGCTGTAGCACATTCATTAGTAGCTTAGCTCCCAGTTAGCCGGGGTGTGGTGTAATGTTGCTGAGAAGAAAAGTTGCACGATCGATTTAATGTAGCCGATTGTCTAACGTGTGAAAAAGAGTAACAATTCTGTGAGTTAATTTTGAATTTTTCATAGTCTGTCTGCCTGCTAGGTATTGTGCTGCATTCTCGCAGATAAATGCCCATTCCATGTGGGCTGTTGGATCCTAAATGCTCTCGCCGTGACACTCGGCTCTCCTTTTGCAATCAAGATTATGTTGCTAAGGAGATTTGCTTTACTGTTACCACTGATTTGTGTTAATACGTATTGAATACCTCTTAGTATTCTTTCAGACAAGGGCGAAGGAAAACTTTCCTAAGTTTCGGAATTTACATTACAAATGAATCGGTCGTGTAATGAAGCCGATATAAAGTGCGGAAGAGAAAAGAGGCTAAAGAAGGGCACTCATGTGAGAAATGAAGTGAGCTGCAGGCTGCTGTTGTTGAGTTGAGAGCGTTCAGTATCAGCTGGAAGAGTGGGAGAAAGGGAGATCGAGCGCCTCCATCAGCCCCGACCACCCACTCACTAAAACCCTCGGCACAAAATCATTAGTATCGCCTTGACAATGTACTGAAAAAACTACCAGCTTCACCTACACTCCTGTTTGGATATTTTTTTATTCGAGTGAAGCTGTGTACTAAGCTAACAGCGAAATCTACCTTTGTAGGACTGATTATAACCAGTTTATTCTGCACTAACAACATGTTTCCAAGAGTAAATATTACTGATACCAAGAATGGGCTCTGATTTCTTTCGAATCATTTCAATTGTGTTTCTTGTAAATTGCATGTGAATATTGTGAGCAACGTGTTAATGGGCCTGGAATAGGCTTTCTTTGCATAACAGCAATAACTCATTTTCACTAAAGGGGGATGATGTCGAACTTCTAATATCTGGCCCAGTAAAAGCACTGTCGATCAAAGTGGTCAACGGCCCATGCAACCAAACTTTCAAAGTACTCATTTTAGAGATAATAAATAGCAATTAAATCGGTTATAATTACAGTTAGCAGCAACAAAAATGTCTGTTCTGCTCTACAATTATTCTGTTATGTTTGTATGTTACTGCTCCTTCTTTCTCAAGAGTACAGTCCAGCTTCTAGAAAACTAAAAGAAATGGAAAACATTTCAATATTATTGGTATAATATAGAAAATTCCAGCAACATGACTTTCCTTAACTCACATGCTACTCCCTTGTGGAAGCCATCTTGGCTCAGAAAGGATGCTGTATAATTTCTTTAAGTATTGAGCTTGAATACTGTAATTCCTGTAGACAATCATTAGCAGCTGGTTTCTACAATACCAAGTCTTTCTCCTAAAGAAATAAAAAAAATACAGCATTAAGAAATAGGCCCTGAACCTTACAAAGCCATAGCAAACTTGTGTACTATATATCGTGTCATCGCAGAGAGGCTAGACTTGTGTAAATGTCGAGTATTGCTTGTCTTCAGTATTTTTGAAGCTTGTTTACTTCAGTACCTTATAAACAACAGCAACTTGCAATTATATCATATGTTTATATATAGAACACTGTCCCAAGGCATATTACTGAGGTATGAGGAAAATGGAGGCCAAGCCAAAGAAGGAGCGATTAGGAGAGGCGAGCAAAAAATAGGTAAAATAGTTGGGTATTAAGGAGGATCTTAAAGGAGGTGGAGAGGCAGATGGTTTAGGGAGAGAATGCCAGAGAGTGGAACCTAGACAGCTGGAGGCACAACTACCAATGGTGGAGCATAGGAACAAGGCTAGACCATTCAGCCCATGAACTTGTTCTGCCATTCAATCAGATCATAGTTGATCTGAACTTCGATTCCGTTTACCCTCTTGTTCCATATGCTCTGACACCCTTACCTAACAAAAAAATCTATCATTCTCAGTCTTTAAAATTTGAATTGACCCAGCCTCAGCAATCTTTTGGGTAAGAGTTCCAGATTTCCATTTCCCTTTGTGTGAAAAAGTGCTTCCTGATATCACTCCTGAATGGCCTGGCTCTCATTTTAACATTATGCCCTCTTGTTCTGGATTTTCCCACTAGAGGAAATAGTTTTTCTTGTAGCTACCCTATCAAATTCAATTATTGTTTTAAACACCTCAATTATATCACTCCTCAACTATCTAAACTCAAGAGAATTCAAGCCAAGTTTATGCAAATTGTCCTCATAATTTAACCCTTTAAGCCCTAGTATAATTCTGGTGAACCTGCGCTGTATCCCTCCCAAGGCTAGTATATCTTTCCTAAGTTTCGCTGTCCAAAATTGAATGCAGTACTCCAGACAGTGTCTGACCAAGGTTCTATACAACTGAAGCATCACTTCCTCACTTTTGCATTCCAACTCCCTTGAGATAAAGGCCAACATTCCATTAGCCTTGGAATGAAAGGTTACACTGGTGAAGAACAGCACAAAAAATTGGGGCTTTCTTTCAGTAGAACAGAGAAGGTTGAGGAGGGATCTAATAGATGGTTTTCAAAATTATGCAAACTTTTTAAGAGGGTAAATCGTGAAAGATTGTATCTACTGGTTGGCAAATCAGTAACAAGAAGGCATTAACAGAGGTTTATCACAAGAAGAATGAAAACAGGCAAATTAGAAGAAATGTTTTCGCACAGGAGTCTAAGAACATTGAATGTTTTACTAAAGTAGCTGTTGAGACAGAGACTATAACATCATTTAAAAGAGAATTGCATATGTATTTGAAAAAGGAAGACTATGAAAGGAGATGAGGAAAGGACAGAGAAATAAGATTATAGTCAATAGCTTCATTTGAAAAGCTAGGCCTGGCACAGGTGTAATGGGCTGTACAGTCTCCTTCTGTGCCACAATTTCTATGATTAGATGAATTAACTTTGAAGCAATCTTTCTGTATGCTGAGTTGAAACTTGATTTAGTAGTGTTCTACACCATGTTTTTTTATTGGTGCATCGTAATGGGCATCACATGTAGATTATTTTCACAGCTTACAATAAATACAATCAAATAACATCAGGTATCATGGATGTATGTTTGTAGATACAGATAATAGTTAAACCTACTACAATTAGTCAAAACTTGTTACTTTAATTTTTACAATACTAAAATACTGTGGATGCTGGAAATCTGAAATAACAACAGAAAATGCTAGAAACACTCAGCAGGCCAGGCAGCATCCATGGAGAGAGAAACAGAGTTAACGTTTCAGATCTGTGACCCTTCGTCAGAACTGGTAAAACGTTGGAGATGTAACAGGTGTTAAGCAGGTGCAGAGGCAGGGAAAGGGGGGGGGAGGGGAGGAAAGTGACTGAAGGCACAGTCTGTGCTAGGATTGAACTCAGGAGAGATAAAATGTTGCAAATGGGGATGGCAGAATCATCAACAGCTGCCGCCTGAAAAAATGGTGGGGGGGTTATAGTCTGAAATTGTTGAACTCAATGTTGAGTCCAGAAGGCTGTAAAGTGCCTAATCGAAAGATGAGGTGCTGTTCCTCGAGATTACGTTGAGTTTCATTGGAACAGTGTAAGAGGCCAAGGACAGAGAGGTCAGAGTGGGAGTGGAGGGGAGAATTAAAGTGACAGGTGACCGGAAGCTCGGGGTCACCCTTATGGACTGAATGGTACTTCTTGCAATTTAGTATACTGTATTCGCTGCTCACGATGTGGTCTCCTCTACATTGGGGAGACCAAATGCAGATTGGGTGACTGCTTTGCGGAGCACCTCCATTCAGTCCGTAAGGGTGACCCCGAGCTTCCGGTCGCCTGTCACTTTAATTCTCCGCTTCACTCCCACTCTGATCTCTCTGTCCTCGGCCTCTTACACTGTTCCAATGAAGCTCAATGTAAGCTCGAGGAACAGCACCTCATCTTTCGATTAGGCACTTTACAGCCTTCTGGACTCAACATTGAGTTCAACAATTTCAGACTATAACCCCCCCCCCCCCATTTTTTCAGGCGGCAGCTGTTGATGATTCTGCCATCCCCATTTGCAACATTTTATCTCTCCTGAGTTCAATCCTAGCACAGACTGTGCCTTTAATTCCTTCCTCCCCTCCCACCCCGCCCCTTTCCTGCCTCTGCACTTGCTTAAAACCTGCTACATCTCCAACTTTTTCCAATTCTGACGAAGGGTCACAGACCTGAAACGTTGACTCTGTTTCTCTCTCCACAGATGCTGCCTGACCTGCTGAGTGTTTCCAGCATTTTCTGTTGTTACTTTAATTTTTATTCAGGTTTTGTGGATGTGCTTGCTCACAAGTGTGAGGGATGATTGTGCTGGTGAATGGAACATTTTTCTACCTTAGACATTCATGCCCTGAAATTCCCGGAGCCCTCTCCGCTACGGAAAGTGTGATGGCGTGGGACTTCCTCCAGGCCCTGACCCAACACCTGGGGACGGAGTTATGTGCGTAAAAAGGGTGGATGCCAAAGCATTTCCAGCATTCCTTGTGCATTCGTCCTATGGGAGTCCATAAATTTGAATGTTACCTTGCTGCTTCATTAAAATGCGATCAATTACCATTGGGAAATTTAAATTTAAATAAAGGAAACTATGATGGTGTGAGGCGCGAGTTGGGTAGGATTGATTGGGGAATGTCACTCAAAGGGTTGACGGTGGATAGGCAATGGCAAACATTCAAAGACCGCATGGATGAACTACAGAATTTGTTCATCCCAGTTTGGCATAAAAATAAAACAAAAAAGGTGACTCAACCGTGGCTAACAAGGGAAATTAGGGATAGCATAAGATCCAAGGAGAGGACATATAAATTGGCCAGAAAAAGCAATAATCCTGAGGATTGGGAGCAGTTTAGGATTCAACAAAGGAGGACAAAGGGATTAATTAAGAAGGGGAAAATAGAATATGAAAGTAAGCTTTCAGGGAACATAAAAACTGACTGTAAAAGCTTTTATAGATATGTGAAGAGAAAAAGATTGGTGAAGTCAAGCATAGGTCCCTTGCAGTCAGAATCAGGGGAATTTATAATGGGGAACAAAGAAATGGCAGACCAACTAAATACATATTTTGGTTCTGTCTTCACAAAGGAGGACACAAATAACCTCCCAGAGATGCTGGGGAACATAGGGTCTGATGAAAGGGTGGAACTGAAAGAAATCAGTATTTGTAGGGAAATGGTGTTAGGAAAATTGATGAGGCTGAAGGCCGATAAACCCCCAGGGCCTGATAATCTACATCCCAGGGTACCTAAGGAAGTGGCCCTAGAAATAGTAGATGCATTGCTGATCATCTTCCAACATTCGATGGAATCTGGAACAGCACCCATGGATTGGAGGGTAGCTAATGTTACCCCACTATTCAAAAAAGGTGGTAGAGAGAAAACGGGGAATTACAGACCGGTAAGCCTGACATCGGTAGTGGGGAAAATGCTAGAGTCCATTATAAAAGATGTAATAGCAGAGCACTTGGAAAACAGTGACAGGATCGGACAAAGTCAACATGGATTCACAAAAGGTAAATCGTGCTTGACTAATCTACTGGAATTTTTTGAGGATGTAACTGGTAAAATAGGTAAGGGAGAACCAGTGGATGTGGTGTATCTGGACTTTCAGAAGGCCTTCGACAAGGTCCCGCATAAGAGATTAGCATGTAAAATTAAAGCACATGGGATTGGGGGCAAGGTATTGACTTGGATAGAGAACTGGTTGGCAGACAGAAAGCAAAGAGTTGGAATAAATGGGTCTTTTTCCGAATGGCAGGCAGTGACTAGTGGGGTACCGCAGGGATCGGTCCTTGCACCCCAGCTATTCACAATATATATAAATGATCTGGACAAGGGAACTAGATGTAATATCTCCAAATTTGCAGATGACACAAAGCTGGATGGGTGTGTGTGCTGTGAGGATGATGTCGAGAAACTCCAGGATGATTTGGACATGTTGGGTGATTGGGCAGAAAAAATTAGCAGATGCAATATAATGTGGATAAATATGAGGTTATCCACTTTGGTGGCAAAAACAGGAAGGCAGATTATTATCTAAATGTCAATAGATTGGGAGAAGGGGAAGTGCAACGAGACCTGGGTGTCCTTGTGCACCAGTCGCTGAAGGTAAGCATGCAGGTGCAGCAGGCAGTTAAGAAGGCAAATGGTATGTTGGCCTTCGTAGCGAGAGGGTTTGAGTACAGGAACAAAGATGTCTTGCTGCAGTTGTACAGGGCCTTGGTGAGACCACATCTTGAGTATTGTGTGCAGTTTTGGTCGCCTTATCTGAGGAAGGATGTTCTTGCCATGGAAGGAGTTCAGCGAAGATTCACCAGGCTGATACCTGGGATGGCAGGAACGACGTATGAGGAGAGATTGGGTCGATTGGACTTGTACTCGCTGGAGTTTAGAGGAATGAGAGGTGATCTCATTGAAACTTATAAAATTCTGACAGGACTGGACAGACTAGATGCAGGAAGGATGTTCCCGATGGTCGGGGAGTCCAGAACCAGGGGATACAGTCTAAGGATAAAGGGTAGGCCATTTAGGACAGAAATGAGGAGGAATTTCTTCACCCAGAGAGTGATGAACCTTTGGAACTCTCTACCACAGAAGGCGGTGGATGTCAGTTCATTAAATATATTCAAGAAGGAGTTGGATATATTTCTTAAGGCTAAAGGGATCAAGGGGTATGGGGAGACAGCAGGGACAGGGTACTGAATTTGGATGATCAGCCATGATCGCATTGAATGGCGGAGCAGGCTCGAGGGGCCGAATGGCCTACTCCTGCTCCTATCTTCTATGTTTCTATCTTTGTATGAAACCAACGGTTTGGGCCCTACATCTTGACGAGATGTTACCCTCGCAGCATGTGTACTTTGTGTTGGAACAAAGGAGGCGGAACAGATGGGATTTATAGTGGTTGACGTCATCTCATCAGTTCTGCCTCCTTTTCTGATGTCAGCACCAAAAGGGTTTGACTCAAGAATTCCCCACTTCCAGTAGAATTTTCCACTGTGTTTAAAAAAACAGGGGTGGGGGGGAGCAGAGAACTGGCAGCACCAGGTCCCACCCCCAAATTCTGGCATTCCATCCAGCTTATACAACATCCTCCCAGGGCCAGCAATTCTGGGGCTTCAATGTCAGCATTATGCATAGCTCAGGTGTAACACACCCTCTCCCTTAACAATATGCCTTAACCACAAACTACTACTCGGCTACTGAAACCTCCATTTCCCCCCATTAGACATCCTGTGGCTTCTGAGTGAGACTTCCAGTTTATTTTCTATCAAATTATAGGCAGTTTTAGACAACTGACCTGCATAATCTCAGCTAGAAGATGAATGTTTTATTTCATTAGTTGGGGTTGCATTAAAACCCAATCCCAAGAACTGTGTGGGCAGTGTTCTAATTCCCTGCCACCCAGTCCAGTGGTAAATCTGGCTGACACTGCTTGACCGCTAATCAAATGTCAGCATCTCTTCACTCGTTCCACTTCACTTAATCAAACACTCTGGGCTCGATTTTGCCAGTGTGGGCGGGCTGGGGCCTGTCAGGTGGGATTCGTGTCAAGACCCTGACTCCGAAGTGAAGTGTTAAAAAATTGCGATTTTCCCCTAATTAGGCAATTGATTTCCAGCGTGTGGGAACCCCTGGTCCAATGAGTCTTTTCATACAGAAAGTCGCCTCCGATGACATCATCAATGCTGCTGGATTTAAGGCCTGGAAGCAGCCTTGCTTCTTCTGGAGACTGGAAATGATTTGGAAATTGTATGAAGGACTTCATTTACCGATCATGTCCACCAGCAAGCAAAAGTGTGCACCTCGCTTTGATGACCTCTCCCTCCAAGCTCTGGTGCAGGGAGCAAGATCTAATAAGGAGGTGCTCTTCCCTTCCTCAGGGAGAAAAAAGCCACCCCAGCAGACAAAAGCTGTGGCCCAGGTTGTCAACTCCATATCAATGAGCCGCATAACCTGGCTTCAATGCAGGAAGAGGTTTCATGACCTTCTCTGCACAGGAAAAGTGAATATGACTTTCCCATCACCCTCAATCTGATCCCCATCGCCTCTCCTCACCAGCACTCTGCTTTGCCAACCTCTTCCTCCACATCCCACTTGACACTTACATCCCTGCACGCTTACCCATTCCCTCTCTCTCTATGGTCACATTCACTTAACTATTCGACCATGCAGCCCTCACACTATCACTGTGATGCAATGACAACAACTTACAACACACAGGGAGGGGCCTTTATCTCCTTCTAAGCATCTATACTATGGATTCTCTATACTCACTCCTTCATTCTCACTCAAACTCCACTTGTGTCCCTCATTGCAGGAAAAGAGAGCCCACAATAAGAGGGAAGGGGCCATGACAGGAGGAGGGCCACCCTCAATAGCCCAGCTCACCGCCTCGGTGGAGGCGGCCCTGGAAATCACCGGGATCGAGGAGGATTCCCAAGTGGGGGATGGACAGACGGGCGCATCACAGCAAGCTGGTGACAGAATAGTTTGGCATCTCTGTCATTGACATTGCATGAGTCACTGATAATGAATCTGTTGCTCTAACAGATTGACTTATGATCATCTGCACTATTCAATGTGCATGTAACTTTCACCTCACATCTCTAACTCTTTCCTTTACTCCCCCACAGGACCATCAAAGCCCCCGTCCCCACTGTCCAGGAGGAAGAGCCAGAGCCAGAAGACCCTCAGAGGAAGCTGCAACCTCTGAGGGCGTAGTGTCAGCAGAATTCAGCGCACCCAGCAACAGCGCAGACACACACCTCAGTAGGATCTTCGCGAGATAGAGTAGTGTTGGCACCTGGTGTATCACAGCTCACAAGTGAGCATCAGCAGATGGTGGAGACAAGGTCAGCAGTGGAGAGTCCTCATCGGAGGGTGCAGGACTCTGCCAGCTCGATTCAGTTGCATGTCGACCCTGTGCCTCCAGGTCCATCCAGAAGGAGGGCGGTGCTGGAACTCCAGGAACAGGTGACGGAGTCTCTGGCAGGTTTTGTCTCCACAGTCGCTGCGAGTGTGGAGCGAATGGAGGAGTCCATCGCGAACATGAGCAGAACCTTTGTGGAGGCATTGGCGCATGAACGCATCATCGCGGAAAGGATGGCAACCTCCGTGGAAAGGATGGCTATCTCCATGGTAAGGCTGGCTACCATAGAGGAGAGAATGGCTACGGTAGAGAGGATGGCTACGGCCATGGAGGAGCTTAGTCACCAGGGTATGGAAGACATGGTAATTGTTCAGAATAGAATGACATCTCTTGAGGAGCGATGGTCAGCTATTGCAGAAACAAGTCCTCATGGCCCCCTGAAGTGCAGCAAGGTGCTGTCAAGCCACTTGCTAACTCTGAAGTGGGGCTGACCCATGAGAGGGATGTTGGTGGCAGACAACAAAGAAATAGGGGCTCCCCTCCAAACGCACACACGACCATGCCATTTCAGAGCCCTCGGTCAGAGCCCCAACAGAGTCCTCACCCAACTGAGATGGGCGTCTCAGCCCCTGCACAGCCGTAGGAGCCGCAGACTGTTGGCGAGCCCGCACAGGTTCGCCACCCTAGAGGACGGCCGCCAAAGGCGTCGAGACAGGAGCAGCAAGAAAGTGAGCAAGGGGCCTCCACATCTGCTGATGCCACAGGGGAAGCACCACGTAGGAGCACGCATAAGAGGAAGATAAAGCACAAGTAGGCACAAGGGTAGTCACTTGGGTGCTGTGATGTTTTGTATTTGGACCAGACATCATTGACATTGTATTATAAACAGATTTGATGGCAAACTGTTGAAGTTGTGGCCTGTGTCATTTCGCAAATGGGACTTTCACATTGAGGCCTTAGGGCGCCTTGCAATTATCAGAATGGTGGTCAGAGTGATAGGATTCCGCAGGTTCTTCTCCATTGTCGATGTTCTGGTAAGAAGGTGCAAGACAAAAGTGTTTGATTATGCAGGCTAACCAAATCTGGCCAAGATGAGTGCGTCCCTTGCATCCCGGGCAGCAATGTTGTCGCGCGCTGGCGCCTCCTGGCCTGTGCAGCTTCAGGTGGGTGACTAGCAGCTTGGTGCTCCTGTTGATGCTCCTGCTGTTGGTGCTGCTGTTGATCATGGTTCTGCTGCTGCCGTGGCTGGTCTTTGGCCGAATCGGATGTCCAGGAGGAAAGGAATTAAATTGTCGCCATCCTTCTGGTATATGCCTGAGTTGAGGAAGCGCTCAGTCAAGGTGGGGAGAGGGGTTTCCCAGGAGATCACACTGGAGAAGGGTGTCAGGCTCCAAACTTCCACAACAATGAATAGGCCTGCTAAAAGTTCGCCCAGACCTGAGACAACAAAGTTCTGCCACCTGCAAATGATTATCGGTGAAAACTCCTTTGTAATCGTGGAGCTGCAGCTGTTAGTAAGCAATCCAATTGTGAGGCCGCCAGGATTACCTGGTGTGTTCCAGAGGAGGTGTGTAGGATGGGGGAAATGTCTAAAAATCAGAAAGGCCTCTCAAAATGGGATAATAGAGGCAATTAAGTGGTTGTTAAAGGCCTCTTGGAGGCGGGATGGAAATGGGGTCAGAAAACACGCATGTGTGGAAAATTGCTCGGAGGCGGGATGGAGGCAGGATCCGGCCCACCCACCATTTTTTGCGATTTTACCACCTCACATGCCTCCAAACCCGCCTCCTCATGCTTGGCAAAATCGAGCCCTCTGTGGTAGATTTGTACCTATTTCTCACAAAGATGTCCATTGTAATAATGATTTTGCGCTCTATTTTGTAGTTTTACCTCATAGTACAGATTGCCATGTAAGACACTGATAATAACATTTCTATTTAAAGGAAGAGTCTTTGGGGGAAGAATTGGGTATCGCCCATTTTGGGGTGCTAGTATCGGCCTGGTGCAAAGTTTAGCGCCCGGTGCTAATTATTGCCGCTGACCACAAAATTCATCTCCAGCGCCCCTGGAGGTGATTTGAGCTCTAAATCAGGCGCTACACACCTCTCTTAGGGCGCTAATGTCGGGGAGCGAGGCGCTAGCTCACAACACTACTGAAGCTCAGGCGATGTCAATTACCATGGAACTCAGACAGACTGGCGCCATCCAGTTCTTAAAGGGGAGGAGCCGTCTTGATGCTTAGCCACACCCTGCTCATTGCAGCCTTGAATCTCGGTCTGTAAACACCTAACCACCAATGTGCTTAAAGTAGTGATAGATAGGTCCAGGGAGAGAGCTTGGCGCTTTAGCGACCAGGCATTGGTGGCTCTGGTTGGCGCTGTTGAAAGACGACGGTTTCCAAAAACTGGCAGGAGGCCATTGCCCCACGAGTTTTGAAGTGTGTGGAGGGAGGGGGCCCAGCATGTGTCATCAAGGAGCCTGGTGCTGAGGACACATACACAGTGTCGTAAAAAGTTCAATGACCTCACTCGGGTGGTCAGGGTGAGTACCTGCTTTTCAAAACATCTACATCCCACCATCTCAACCACACTGTGCCCAGACGGTGTAAATACCCAAAGGCCCAACAACTCATCCAACAACTATGGCCATCTCATAAAAGTCACATGCACATCCCACACCTTGCAGACATTAATGGCTATTTAGTTATGGTAGGCACATCTGCCAAACACATGGCTGCACACTCACTCACACGCTGTCCTTTTTCTTGCAGGCCAAGCTTTCACATAACCACCGAGAGCAACAGCAGATGGGAGGAGGACAGGCGGAGCTGCACCCTTTTACAGAATTGGAGGAGAGGGTCCACAGACTCATTGCGAGCCAGGTAGTAGGCGCTGTGGCCGTTGGAGAGGGCATAGAAATATAAAAGATAGGAGCAGGATTAGGCCATTCGGCCTCTCAAGCCTGTTCCGCCAAATTCTGTGCCCTGTCCCTGCCTTCTCCCCATATCCCTTGATCCCTTTAGCCTTAAGAAATATATCCAACTCCTTCTTGAATATATTTAATGAATTGGCCTCAACTGCCTTCTGTGGTAGAGAATTCCATAGGTTCACCACTCTCTGGATGAAGAAATTCCTCCTCATCTCAGTCCTAAATGGCTTACCCCTTATCCTTAGACTGTGACCCCTGGTTCTGGACACCCCCGCCATCGGGAACATCCTTCCTGCATCTAGTCTGTCTAGAATTTTATAAGTTTCAATGAGAACCCCTCTCATTCTTCTAAACTCTAGCGAATACAGGCCCAATCGACCCAATCTCTCTTCATACATCATTCCTGCCATCCCAGGTATCAGTCTGGTGAATCTTCGCTGTACTCCCTCCATGGCAAGAACATCCTTCCTCAGACAAGGCGACCAAAACCGCACACAATACTCAAGATGTGGTCTCACCAAGGCCCTGTACAACTGCAGCAAGACATCCTTGCTCCTGTACTCGAATCTTCTCGCTATGAAGGCCAACATACCATTTGCCTTCTTAACCGCCTGCTGCACCTGCATGCTTACCTTCAGTGACTGGTGCACAAGGATACCCAGGTCTCATTGCACTTCCCCTTTTCCCAGTCTATTGCCGTTCAGTTAATAATCTGCCTTCCTGTTTTTGCCACCAAAGTGGATAACCTCGCATTTATCCACATTATACTGCATCTGCCATGCATCTGTCCAATCACCCAACCTGTCCAAATCATCCTGGACTTTCTCTGCATCCCCCTCACAGCACACACGCCCACCCAACTTTGTGTCGTCTGCAAACTTGGAGATATTACATCTAGTTCCCTCGTCTAGATCATTTATATATATTGTGAATAGCTGGGGTCCTAGCACCAATCTCTGCAGTACCCCACTAGTCACTGCCTGCCACTTGGAAAAGACCCGTTTATTCCAACTCTTTGCTTCCTGTCTGCCAACCAGTTCTCTATCCAAGTCAGTACCTTACCCCCAATGCCATGTGCTTTAACGTTGCACGCTAATCTCTTATGCGGGACCTTATCGAAAGCTTTCTGAAAGTCCAAATACACCACATCCACTGGTTCTCCCTTATCTAT
Organism: Somniosus microcephalus; assembly: GCF_052327205.1. Taxonomy (NCBI): domain Eukaryota; kingdom Metazoa; phylum Chordata; class Chondrichthyes; order Squaliformes; family Somniosidae; genus Somniosus; species Somniosus microcephalus. The sequence continues at coordinate 233,093,050 of NC_140988.1, read as the reverse complement.
TCTACCAGTTACATTCTCAAAAAATTCCAGTAGATTAGTCAAGCATGATTTACCTTTTGTAAATCCATGTTGACTTTGTCCGATCCTGTCACTGTTTTCCAAGTGCTCTGCTATTCCATCTTTTATAATGGACTCTAGCATTTTCCCCACTACCGATGTCAGGCTTACCGGTCTGTAATTCCCCGTTTTCTCTCTACCACCTTTTTTAAATAGTGGGGTTACATTAGCTACCCTCCAATCCATGGGAACTGTTCCAGAGTCTATTGAGTCGACCCCCTTGGGGACAGCAACGGTATGTTCATCAGCTTTCTCTCCTCTCTCATACCACTTCCCCCTCACACTACCAGCCTTTTACGCATTCAATCTAACTAACTGTCTTCAGTCCTTGCTCCCTTCCTGCCCTCACGTTAAAGCCACTTTTCTACCTTCCTGCTTTCAGATAGTGAACCACCAGCTGAGCAGCCTGTCCCTCAGCCTGCCAGTGGCAGCGACGTGCCAGAAGAGGAGAAAGAGGAAGCCGGAGCCTCACCACCTGCATCTCCCGAGGGTGACACTTCCAACACTGGGGCCATGCGTTTACTGGAGGGGAGCAGGGGGTTTGCATCTGATGTGGGTGAAGCTCCAGGACTCAACAGGATGCACAGGACTCAGATGAGGACCTCAATATCGCAGCCATGAATACTCAGGCTCTGATCATGCATACGGAGCTCATGGGTGCAATGGCAAGGATGTCCAAAAGCAGGAATGCACTGACTAGGAGCGTGGAGGAGTTCGCCGCCAGCACAGCTGTCATCTGTGCGCAAACCTTTGAACCCATCCTTGCCTCGTTACAGAGGATGGTTGAATTTCCGGGAGACCATGGGGACCCAGAGCTAATGCTGCGTATAATGGGTCAGGTGGCAGGCTCTATTGCAGCACAGGCCGACGCAACGCAATGGCTTAGTGCTGCAGTCGAGTCATTGGCTGGTGCCATCCAGTCTCAGACGTCTCTCATGCAGTCTCAGATTGATGTCACGCAAGCGCTGACTGCTGCCATCCTCGCTGGGTCACCCACAGTCCATCGGGGATCTCACAGTGCCGCAGCAGGCCAGCAATCTCTGCTTGAGCAGATTGCTCCGGATGCTGAGGTTCTGCCCTGGGGGAGTGCCGGTGTGTTGGTTGAGCAGGAAGGTGCTTGTAGTGTATGTACTTTGCAGAAGGAACTATATTCTGCAGCCCCTGTATACTGCAGTACCAGTAGTGACCACCCCTGTGTATAAGCCTGTGTAGTAACTTTGCATAGTAGTTCCAGTTTTGTCTCCACTCAGTAAACACCTGTTGTAACCTACTCCTGCAGTCCGTGTCTCAATTACACACGAACATAATACTGGTGACGAGCAGATCCGAACTTACCTACAGTTTTGCACCACCTCATGGGGATCCATCCCTGAAGTGAAGTTGTTGGAGGTCGAGGCCAGAAAGAAGAAAGAAAAAAAACCAAACAAACAGAAGAAACGGGTGTCGACCGTGGACAACCACCTCTGATTCATCGGAGTTGAAGATTTGCAGGAGAGGCTGTCGAGAGCGGGGCTTGGTTATCCTGTCTATGGTGTTCCAGCTAATCGGGCTGGTGGCAGGTAGTACACTGATCCTTCCTGGGCTGCGGCGGGCTAGAGCTCGATCGGGTGGCTTTTCAACGGGGCCGAGCAGCGTTGTCGGGAAGAGGAGAGAGAGAGAGAGTGTGGAGCACACAGGGCGCGGCCGGTGCTACGAAGCCGGGCAGCGTACAGACCCGAGAAGAGGGAGGAAAGTGTCCCGGAGGGTTTGCTCTGACGACGGGAAAATAAAAGAAATTAGAAGCGCAGAAAGCCGCGAGGAGCTGCAGTTTGCCACGGGGACCGCGGAGAGTGGCGTTAGCAGCAGCGCGGGGGCAGAAGTGCGCAAAGACCATAGGGCGTCGCCATCAAGGCATAAAAACGCCAGTAACAGCGCTAGCAGCAGCGGAGAAGATAGAAAGCGCGGGAGGCGCCATTTTGTTCAATCGGGGAAGAAGGCAAAGCGCGGGAGGCGCCATCTTAGATTTCCAAGATGCCGAAGACTGGCAATATCACTGCCTTCGATAATGCAATAGAAGACTGGACCACATATGTGGAAAGAGTCGAAGTATATTGCAAGGCAAATGAAGTAGCCGATGAGAAAAAGGCATCGGTACTACTAAACTTAATGGGCGCAAGAACGTACGGCCTATTGCGGAACCTGATCACTCCAGCCAAACCGATGGCGAAGAGTTTTAACGAAATTGTTGATATCCTAAAGGAACACCTAAATCCTACACCGCTGCTGATAGCAGAAAGATTTAAATTCCACAAGAGAAATCAGCATAAAGAGGAGAGCAATGCTGATTACCTTACGGAACTACGCAAGCTATCAAAGCACTGCCAGTTCAGAGCAGGACTGGCAGATACCCTATGGGACAAATTTGTCTGTGGACTCCTGAGTGAAGGAACCCAGAAGAGGTTACTCTCAGAGAAAGAGCTGACGCTAGATAAGGCTTTCAGCGTAGCAGTGTCATATGAAGCAGCAGCAAGGGGAGCTGCGGAAATACAGCAAAAGCCACAAGAATACGGCACCCATGAAATGACACGGGGATTTGAAAAATGTTATCGCTGCGGCAGAACAACCCATGACCAGAAGGACTGCTGGTCCAAGGACAAAATATGCAGGCAATGTGGAAAGATGGGACACATTGCACGAGTTTGCAGGTCTGGAAAGAAGACTAACGACAACAAAAAGGCTACTAAGGAACAGTACAGGACAGTACAAAAGATGACGGACAGTAGTTCCGAAGACCAGAAGAGCGATATCGACTGGTATTCGGAGTAGCATCAGCTCCGGCGATATGGCAAAGAGCGATGGAACAAGTCCTGCAAGGGATTCCGGGGACTCAGTGTTACTTGGACGACATCCTAGTGACAGGTGAAGATGACAGTGAACACCTTGCCAACCTAGAGCAGGTGCTCACTAGACTAAGAAAACATGGGCTACGAGCCAATCGCCCCAAGTGCGAGTTTTTTAAGAAACAGATATCGTATTGTGGCCACGTGATTGATGAAGAGGGGTTACATAAGTCCCCTGACAAAATTGAAGCGGTAGTTAAGGTTCCAGTGCCTGAAAATGTGTCGCAACTGAGGTCATTCCTCGGATTGGTGAATTACTACCATAAGTTTTTGCCGAATTTGTCGACAATTCTGCACCCACTGAACGCCCTACTACAAACTGGAGTAGCATGGAAATGGAGCGATGAATGTAAGCGGGCCTTTCAGAAGAGTAAAGACCTAATCACTTCAAGAGAAGTATTGGCTCACTACAACCCATCCCTACCGATAAGACTGGCGTGTGATGCATCTCCCTATGGCATTGGAGCGGTACTGTCACATAAATTCCTTGATGGTTCAGACAGGCCGATAGCTTTTGCGTCACGCTCGTTAACTTCAGCCGAGCGTAACTACGCCCAGATTGACAGAGAGGCCCTCAGCCTGGTGTGGGATTGAAGAAGTTCAATCACTACCTGCATGGTCAGAAATTTACTCTACTAACTGATCATCAACCTCTTGTCTCCATTTTCAACCCTCAGAAGGGCGTCCCGATAATGACAGCACAACGGCTACAGAGGTGGTCCCTTTTCCTAGGGGCACACCAATATGACATCGAGTACAAAGGAACTAAACAGCATGGGAATGCTGATGGATTGTCGCGCCTACCATTGCCGACGGTGGAAGAAACACCTGCAGTGGATCCTGTGGAGATATTCCACTCGACCACAGTCGAATGTCTACCTGTGACGAATGCAAACATAGAAAAGGAAACACGAAATGACCCGACACTCTCCAGGGTCTATGATTTAACGGTGAAGGGATGGCCAGCACATGGTGAACCACTGTTGCCAGCATTCTCGCCGAGAAGAGAACAGCTGTCAGTGTGCAGAGGAGCCTTGATGTGTGGATCCAGAGTAGTAATTCCACCCAAATTGAAGGATAGAGTGCTCAATGAGCTTCATGAGGGTCATCTGGGAGGAGAAAAAATGAAGAACTTAGCCAGAGTGTTTGTGTGGTGGCCGGGAATTGATAGAGAAATTGAAGAGATGACCAAGAGCTGTACAGGATGCCAGAAGGTCCAAAACGCCCCACCACAAGCCCCTCTACATCCATGGGAGTGGCCCTCATCTCCATGGCAAAGGGTACACATTGATTTTGCTGGTCCATTTATGGACTCGATGTTTCTAATTGCGGTGGATGCACATTCAAAGTGGCCAGAGTTAATAAAAATGTCCTCAACCACCACAGAAAAAACTATCACAGTCTTACGAACCATATTCGCCAGAAATGGGCTGCCTGAACAGATTTGCTCCGACAATGGACCACAGTTTGTGTCTGAAGAGTTCCGGAGGTTCTTAAAGAACAATGGTGTTAAGCATTACACATCCGCCCCATATCATCCAGCCACCAATGGATTGGCTGAGAGGTTCGTTCAAACATTCAAGAAGGCTATCAAGGCAATGTGTAATGAAGACATACCCCTACAACAGACACATGCAGTTACCAACCAAACTCCAGCCATGATGTTCTTCAATCGAAGACTACGATGCCGCTTGGATTTGTTTAAGCCAAACTTCAGAAGAGATGTGGAGAACAGGCAGTTTCAGAATATGAATGAAAGGCCGGCCAGGAGTTTTAAGATAGGTCAACCAGTTTTGGCCCGGGACTACCGCACAGAGAAATGGCAGCCAGGAACGATCTGCACACGGCAAGGACCTCTAATGTATACCGTGGACGTTGGAGAGAGCATTGTAAGACGCCATGCTGACCAGATTCCAGAGTCACTGGAAAACGTCAATTCCACACCACGATCCGATACACCTGGTGATGAAACCGAAGTACCAATTGCATCTACCCCAGAATCAGTGATATTGGAAGCAGATGAACCAAACAACGACGTTGATCCCAAATCAACTTTGCCAGAAGAACCTGATACCCCAAAGAGGCGTTATCCAGACAGAATCAGGAAACCTCCTCAAAGACTGAACTTATAATTGCTTAACTTCAGCTAATGTATCTAGCAACTGTAATTGTAAATATGTTATTTAATTATTAATTGAATGTTATGTATTGTTTAGCTAAAAGGGGAGGAATTGTAGTGTATGTACCTTGAAGAAGGAACTATATTCTGCAGCCCCTGTATACTGCAGTACCAGTAGTGACCACCCCTGTATATAAGCCTGTGTAGTAACTTTGCATAGTAGTTCCAGTTTTGTCTCCACTCAGTAAACACCTGTTGTAACCTACTCCTGCAGTCCGTGTCTCAATTACACACAGACATAATAGTGCTGTCCTCTCTCAGGATGACAGCATTCCTGCTCCCACCACTGCTACTTCGCCATTGCACTTGCCACAGCCTGTAACCCAGCCAGCCGAGACTGCTGCCGCCCATGCAGAGTTGGTGCAGATTGCAGCCGGGCCCTCCAGGCCCAGAGCTAGTCGAGGGCATCCTTCAAAGCCATCTGCAGTCTCTGGATCCGAGATTCAGCAGCCTCCTGCCAGCCTTGCTGCAGCCACTGGGGCCCCATTACAGAGGAGCAGTAGGGTTGGAAGGGGGGAAGTGCGCAGGGGATGAAGATGACCCTCGAAGGCTGAAAAATAAAAATTATCCAATAAATGGGGGGAAAGTTTGTGGCAAAGTATGATGTTCATCTTAATATATTGTTCACTGTGTGGACGCTTATCTCGATGTTGTGAGAACGAGTTTTGTTAGTTTATGAATTGTGTTTGTTTGTAATTGTTTGTCCTGAATAAATAAGACACAGTTTGTCATACAAATTAACATTTTTATTGGAACTTTACAACTTTGCTCATTTGACTCATTGGAGCTTAGCCCGGCAATAGGGGCTGTGGGATGCTTGCGATGATGTGCTTGTTCATCCCAGAAGCCATCTTCTCTGTCATTCGTTAGAAGCAGTGTCTTATCAGGCGTTCACGGACGGCCCTTGCAGAGGCAACATTGAGCACCTCCCTCCCACGCTGTTGCTGCTCATCCTCCTCTTCCTCCTCCTCCTCCGCCTCCTCCTCCTCTCCCTCTTCCTCCTCCTGAGGTGGTGCACCAATCCCTCGTGGCAATGGCTGGGTCCTCATAATTGCGAGGTTGTGAAGCATGCAGCACACAACAATGAAAAGCTAGGCTCGCTCGGGAGAGTACTGCAGGGCTCCTCCAGAGTGGTCAAGACACCGGAACCGTTGCTTCAAGAAGCCGATCATCTGCTCAGTGAGGTTCCTAGTGACACTATGGCTCTCATTGTATGCGAGCTCAGCAGGAGTGTTGGGGTTACGGAGCGGTGTCATCAGCCAGGTGCAGAGTGGATAACCCTTGTCTCCGAGAAGCAAGCCATGAGGTTGACGCGGCGGTTGGAAACATAGCCCACCAGTCTGGCGCAAGATGAAAGCATCGTGGCTGCTGCCAGGATAGCAGGCATTGACGGCGAGGATGCGCTGTCTGTGGTCGCAAACCAACTGGACGTTCAGAAAGAGGAAGCCTTTGCGGTTGCAGAACACCTTTACATTTTCGTGAGGTGCCCGCAATGCCACATGTGTGCAGCCAATGGCGCCCTGAACCGTGGGGAAACCCGCTATCCTAGTGAAGCCACATGCGTGTTCATGCTGTTTGTCCCGGGTCATGGGGAAAGAGATGCACTCCCTTCTCCTTTTGTACAGAGCATTTATGACCTCTCGGATGCAGCAATGGACAGCGAGCTGGGAGATGTTCGCAATATCCCCAGTTGAAGCCTGGAAGGAGCCGCTGGCGTAGAAATTCAGAGCCACCGTCACCTTCACTGCCACTGACAAAGACGTCCTGGTCCTGAGCTGAGGCTGCAGATCTGGCTGCAGGAGGTGGCAGAGCTCAGTGACCAACTCCTTGTTGAAGCGGAGCCTTCAAAACACTACTCCTCGGACAAATGAATATAGGAGAATTGTTCCTGGAATACCCTGGGAGGGTAAGGTCTCCTGTGCAGAGGCCTGTTGGCCCTCCTCCCCCTGGCCACGTTTGTCACACTCTCTCTGCGCCTCTGCTGCCTCCGAAGGTGAAGCTGGAGGATGACGCCCCAAGTTAGTAAAGCCCCCATTTAATCTTCTAAATGTGGTCAATATGAAGCTCATGAGAAATAGGAACCTGAAAAGTGGTGCTCAGGGCCAAAACTCCTTGTAGGGCAGCATTAAATCCCTCCAGGCGTTTCTCTCCCTTTCAACCTGCGTATGCCAAAAGTTTTGCCGACAAGAAAAAGCAGGAAGCGCCAGCCTTTAAATAGCGCTCACCCAGCTCCTTGCCGACTGCAAACGGTCCCCCTCTACCTGTTGTTCCTAGCGACAGGCGCTAAGGCAGGGAGCAAGAAACAATTTCCGGTCCGGGGTGCTACTGGGGCGTTGCGCGCTTGTGACGTCACGAACTCCGGGCGCCGGAGATCGTGGCGATAGTGTTTAGCGCCACCGCAAAGCACCACATCAATTTTGCGGGCGTCGCTAACAATCGCCGCGGTCGGGCGCTAAGTTACCAGCGCCCCGTTAGCGCCCCCTTAGGCACTAACGGGAGGCGCTAACCCACCCAATTCTTCCCCCTTTGTAGCTATTGTAATCGTGCACCACCTATCTGCATATTATGCAGCTATTATTAAATGAATGAACCCATTCATTTCCGTACAACTCAAGAAGTTCGCAGACGAAAGATTTCCAAATCCATAGGCTATAAAATTCAAGTAGTAGAATCTATCTGTCCTGACAGTTTTCTCCTCTTTCTCTCTCTCTCCTCAGTTTTCTCTCTCCTCTCAGTTTTCTCTCTCTCTCCTCTCAGTTTTCTCTCTCTACTCAGTTTTCTCTCTCTCACCTCAGTTTTCTCGTTCTCTCACTCCTCAGTTTTCTCGCTCTCTCTCCTCAGTTTTGTCTCTCTCCTCAGTTTTCACTCTTTCTCTCTCCTCAGTTTTCTCACTCTCTCTCTCCTCAGTTTTCTCACTCCTTCTCCTCTCAGTGTTCTCGATCTATGTCTCCTCTCAGTTTTCTCGCTCCCTCTCTCCTCTCAGTTTTCTCGCTCTCCTCTCACTTTTCTCGCTCTCTCCTCTCAGTTTTCTCGCTCTCATGTCAGTTTTCTCGCACGCTCCTCTCACTTTTCTCGCTCTCTCTCTCTGCTCAGTTTTCTCGCTCTCTCTCTCCTCTCAGTTTTCTCTCTACTCAGTTTTCTCTCTCTCACCTCTCAGTTTTCTGGCTCACTCAACCCTCAGTTTTACGCTCGCTCTCCTCAGTTTTCTCTCTCCCCTCAGTGCTCGCTCTCTCTCCTCTCAGTTTTCTCGCTCTCTCTCCTCAGTTTTCTCGCTCCCTTTCTCTCCTCTCAGCGTGCTCGATCTCTCTCTCCTCTCAGTTTTCTCGCTCCCTCTCTCCTCTCAGTTTTCTCTCTCTCTCTCCTCTCACCTTTCTCACTCTCTCTCCTCTCAGTTTTCTCGCTCTCTCTCCTCTCACTTTTCTCTCTCTCTCTCCTCTCACCTTTCTCTCTCTCTCTCTCCTCAGTTTTCTCTCTCTCCTCTCAGTTTTTTCGCTCTCTCTCATGTCAGTTTTCTCACACTCTCCTCTCACTTTTCTCGCTCTCTCCGCTCAGTTTTCTCGCTCACTCTCTCCTCTCAGTTTTCTCTCTCTCGCTCCCTCCTCTCAGTTTTTTCTCTCTCTCCTCTCAGTTTCCTCGCTCTCTCTCTCCTCTCAGTTTTCTCTCTCTCTCTGTCTTCTCTCAATTTCTCACACTCTCTCCTCTCAGTTTACTCGCTCTCTCCTCCCACTTTTCTCACTCTCTCTCTCCACTCACTTTTCTCACACTCTCTCTCAGTTTTCTCTCTCTCTCCTCTCAGTTTCCTCGCTCTCTCTCTCCTGTCAGTTTCCTCGCTCTCTCTCTCCTGTCAGTTTTCTCGCTCTCTCTCTCCTCTCAGTTTTCTCTCTCACTCCTCTCAGTTTTCTCTCTCTCTCTCCTGTCAGTTTTCTCTCTCTCTATCCCCACAGTTTTCTCTCTCTCTCCTCTCAGTTTTCTCTCTCTCTCCTGTCAGTTTTCTCTCTATCCCCACAGTTTTCTCTCTCTCTCTCCTGTCAGTTTTCTCTCTCTCTATCCCCACAGTTTTCTCTCTCTCTCCTCTCAGTTTTCTCTCTCTCTCCTGTCAGTTTTCTCTCTCTCTATCCCCACAGTTTTCTCTCTCTCTCCTCTCAGTTTTCTCCTTGCTCTCTCTCTCTCTCTCTCTCTCTCGCTCTCTCTGTTATTTCTCTCTCCTCTCTGTTTTCTCACTCTCTCCTCTCAGTTTTCTCGCTCTCTGTCTTCAGTTTTCTCTCTCAGTCCTTGCAGTTTACTGTCTCTTTCTCTCCTGTTTTCTCTCTCTCTCCTCTCAGTTTTCTCCATCTCTCTCTTCTCATCTTTCTCTCTCACCCACAGTTGTCTCTCTCTCACCTCTCAGTTTTCTCCACGCTCTCTCGCTCTCCTCTCAGTTATTTCTCTCTCTCCTCTCTGTTTTCTCACTCTCTCTTCTCAGTTTTCTCACTCTATCTCTTGTCAGTTTCCTCGCTGTCTCTCTCCTCTCAGTTTTCTCAAACTCTCTCTCCTCTCAGTTTTCTCTCTCCTCTCAGTTCTCTCTCTCCCGTCTCTGTTTTCTCACTCTCTCCTCTCAGTTTTCTCGCTCTCTCTCTCTCCTCAGTTTCCTCGCTCTCTCTCTCCTCTCAGTTCTCTCTCTCACCTTTCTGTTTTCTCGCTCTCTCCTCTCATTTTTCTCGCTGTCTTCTACTCTCAGTTTTCTCACTCTCTCCTTCTCAGTTTTCTCTCTCTCCCTCCTCTCAGTTTCCTCGCTCTCGCTCTGATCTCAGTTTTCTCTCTCTCGCTCTCTCTTCTCAGATTTCTCTCTCAGTCCCTGCAGTTTAGTCTCTTTCTCTCCTTTTATCTCTCCCTCCTCTCAGTGTTCTCTCTCTTGCTCCCCTCTCAGTTTGCTCTCTCTCTCTCTCCTGTCAGTTTTCTCGCTCTCTCTCCTCTGAGTTTTCTCGCTCTCTCCCCACAGTTTTCTCTCTCTCTCCTCTCAGTTTTCTCTCTCTCTCTCTCCTCAGTTTTCTCTCTCTCTTTCCTCTCAGTTTTCTCTCTCTTTCCCCTCTCAGTTTTCTCTCTCTCTCTCCTCTCAGTTTTCTCGCTCTCTCTCCTCAGTTTTCTCGCTCTCCTCTCAGTTTTCTCTCTCTCCCCCTCTCAGTTTCTTCTCTCTCTCTCCTCTCAGTTTTCTCTCTCTCCTCTCAGTTTTCTCTCTCTCTCCTCAGTTTTCTCGCTCTCGCTCTCCTCTCAGTTTTCTCTCTCTCCCCTCTCAGCTTTCTCTCTCTCTCCTCTCAGTTTTCTCTCTCTCTCCATGTAGTACCATTATTCAAGAAGGGTAGCAGGGATAAACCAGGGAATTACAGGCCAGTGAGCCTAACATCTGTGGTAGGGAAATTATTGGAAAAAATTCTGAGGGACAAAATTAGTCTCCACTTGGAGAGGCAAGGATTAATCGGGGATAGTCAGCATGGCTTTGTCAAGGGTAAATCATGTCTGACCAATCTGATTGAATTTTTCGAGGGGGTGACTAGGTGTGTGGATGAAGGAAATGCTGTGGATGTGGTTTACATGGACTTCAGTAAAGCTTTTGACAAGGTCCCGCATAGGAGACTGGTCAAGAAGGTAAGAGCCCATGGGATCCAGGGGGCCTTGGCGCGTTGGATCCTAAACTGGCTGAGTGGCAGGAGGCAGAGGGTGATGGTCGAAGGTTGCTTTTGTGACTGGAAGCCTGTGTCCAGTGGGGTACCTCAGGGATCGGTGCTGGGCCCCTTGCTGTTTGTGATCTACATTAATGATTTGGATGAGAATATAAAGGGTATGATCAGTAAGTTCGCGGATGACACGAAAATTGGTGGGGTGGTAAATTGCGAGGAGGAAAGCCTCAGGCTACAGGACAATATTAACGGGTTGGTCAGATGGGCAGAAAAGTGGCAAATGGAATTTAACCCTGAAAAGTGCGAGGTGATGCATTTTGGACGGACAAATAAGGCAAGGGAATACACAATGAGTGGTCCGACCCTAGGAAGTACAGAGGGTCAGAGGGACCTTGGTGTACATGTACATAGATCCCTGAAGGCAGCGGAACAGGTAGATAAGGTGGTTAAAAAGGCTTATGGGATACTTGCCTTCATTAGCAGAGGCATAGAATATAAGAGCAGGAAGGTTATGATGGAGCTGTACAAAACGCTGGTGAGGCCACAGCTGGAGTACTGTGTGCAGTTCTGGTTGCCTCACTATAGGAAGGATGTGATTGCTTTGGAGAGGGTGCAGAGAAGATTCACCAGGATGTTACCTGGGATGGAGCGCCTCAGCTATGAAGAGAGACTGGACAGGCTGGGGTTGTTTTCCTTGGAGCAAAGAAGGCTGAGGGGGGACCTGATTGAGGTGTACAAAATGATGAGGGGCATAGATAGGGTAGATAAAGAGGAACTTTTCCCCTTAGTAGGGGGGTCAATAACAAGGGGGCACAGATTCAGGGTAAGGGGCAGGAGATTTAGGGGGGATTTGAGGAGGAACTTTTTCACCCAGAGGGTGGTTGGAAGCTGGAACTCACTGCCTGAAAGGGTGGTAGAGGCAGGAACCCTCACAACATTCAAGAAGCATTTGGATGAGCACTTGAAATGCCATTGCATACAAGGCTATGGACCAAATGCTGGAAAATGGGATTAGACTGGACAGGGAGGGATGGGCGGCGCAGACACGATGGGCCGAAGGGCCTCTTTCTGTGCTGTAAAACTCTATGACTCTATGACTCTATGACTCTATGACTCCTCTCAGTTTCCTCGCTCTCTCACCTCAGTTTTCTCGCTCTCTCTCTCTCCTCAGTTTCCTCGCTCTCGCTCTCCTCTCAGTTTTCTCGCTCTCTCTCACCTTTCTGTTTTCTCGCTCTTGTTATGTTCATTAATAACGAGTCATTTTCATTATGAACAGCTAGCTTCTAGCTAGTCACTTTATTCATGCCATGTGGACTTCTACAGCATCCATCTTGACTACTGCTTTGTGGGTAGCCTAGTGCATCGTGGGTAGTCCCACTCTTATATACATACAGCTCCTACATACAGCAACATACAGCTCCACCTAGTGTACCATTCTAGAATGACATGTTACTGATCATTACATCCCCCTTTCTTTGAGGTTAAACAAAATCAATATCAATCAACTTTCAAGAAAAATGATAAAGATGATATCAGTAACACTTTTGTTAGTGCTCTATAAACATAAACATTTTCACAACAGTCAATTACTTTTCAATATAGTTTTCATTGTACTCAAAGCCTATCAGGCTTTTTTACTTCACGTGTGGATCTTCTCAGCACGGGTAAGTCTGATGTGTTTTCATGAGAGCCTGTATGTCATAGAGTCATAGAGTCATAGAGTTATAAAGCACGGATAGAGGCCCTTCGGCCCATCGTGTCCGCGCCGGCCATCAAGCCCTGTCTAATCTAATCCCATATTCCAGCATTTGGTCCGTAGCCTTGTATGCTATGGCATTTCAAGTGCTCATCCAAATGCTTCTTAAATGTTGTGAGGGTTCCTGCCTCCACAACCCTTTCAGGCAGTGAGTTCCAGACTCCAACCACCCACTGGGTGAAAAAGTTCTTTCTCAAATCCCCTCTAAACCTCCCGCCCTTTACCTTGAATCTATGCCCCCTAGTTATTGACCCTTCTACTAAGGGAAAAAGCTCCTCAGTATCCATCCTATCTATGCCCCTCATAATTTTGTACACCTCAATCATGTCCCCCCTCAGCCTCCTCTGCTCCAAGGAAAACAAACCCAATCTGCCCAGTCTCTCTTCATAGCTGAAGCGCTCCAGCCCTGGTAACATCCTGGTGAATCTCCTCTGCACCCTCTCCAAAGCGTTCACATCCTTCCTGTAGTGTGGCGACCAGAACTGCACACAGTATTCCAGCTGTGGCCTAACCAGTGTTCTATACAGCTCCATCATAACCTCCTTGCTCTTATATTCTATGCCTCGGCTAATGAAGGCAAGTATCCCATATGCCTTTTTTACCACCTTATTCACCTGTTCCGTCGCCTTCAGGGATCTGTGTACTTGCACACCCAGATCCCTCTGACCCTCCATCTTGCCTAGGGTCTTACCATTCATTGTGTATTCCCTTGCCTTGTTAGTCCCCCCAAAGTGCATCACCTCGCACTTTTCCGGGTTAAATTCCATTTGCCACTGTTCCGCCCATCTGACCAACCCATCTATATCGTCCTGCAGACTGAGGCTACCCTCCTCGCTATTTACCACCCTACCAATTTTTGTATCATCCGCGAACTTACTGATCATACCTTTTACATTCATATCCAAGTCATTAATGTAGACCACAAACAGCAAGGGACCCAGCACCGATCCCTGTGGTACCCCACTGGCCACAGGCTTCCAGTCACAAAAACAACCTTCGACCATCACCCTCTGCCTTCTGCCACTAAGCCAGTTTTGTATCCAATGTGCCAAGGCACCCTGGATTCCATGGGCTCTTACCTTCTTGACCAGTCTCCTGTGCGGGACTTTATCGAAGGCCTTACTGAAATCCATGTATACCACATCCATTGCGTTACCCTCATCCACACACCTAGTAACCCCCTCAAAAAATTCAATCAAATTAGTCAGACATGATCTTCCCTTGACAAAGCCATGTTGACTATCCCTGATTAATCCTTGCCTCTCCAAGTGGAGACTAATTTTGTCCCTCAGAATTATTTCCAATAATTTTCCTACCACTGATGTTAGGCTCACTGGCCTGTAGTTCCCCGGTTTTTCCCTACTTCCCTTCTTGAATAATGGTACTACATTAGCGGTTCTCCAGTCCTCTGGCACATCCCCTGTGGCCAGAGAGGTCCTGAATATATGTGTTAGAGCCCCCGCAATCTCTTCCTTTGCCTCACACAGCAGCCTGGGATACATTTCGTCCGGGCCTGGGGATTTATCCATTTTTAGGCCTGCTAAAACCGCCAATACCTCCTCCCTCTCTATGTTAATATGTTCGAGCATATCACAGTCCCCCCGCCCTATTTCTATGTCTACATCGTCCTTCTCCATAGTGAAAACAGATGCAAAAAATTCATTTAGAACCCCTCCTACATCTTCCGGCTCCACACACAGATTGCCACTTTTGTCCCTAATGGGCCCTATTTTTTCCCTAGTTATCCTCTTACCCTTAATATACTTATAAAACATCTTAGGATTTTCCTTTATTTTGCTCGCCAGTGTTATTTCATGGCCCCTCCTTGATCTCCTAATTTCTTTTTTAAGTATCCCCCTGCACTTTTTGTACTCCTCTAGGGCTTCCTCCGTCTTTAGCCTTTTGTATCTGCCAAAAGCCCTCCTTTTTTTCCTAATCCATTCTCGTATATCCCCTGACATCCAAGGTTCCCTATGGTTTTTGGAACCACCCTTGACCTTTATGGGAACATGTTGCCATTGTATGATCTCAATCTCCCTTCTGAAAGCCTCCCATTGCTCCGATGCGGATTTTCCTACAAGTAGCTGATCCCAGTCCATTTTGGCCAGATCCTGCCTTATCCTATTAAAATCGGCCTTCCCCCAATTTAGAACCTTTATTTCCGGCCCATCCCTGTCCTTTTCCATGACCACCTTAAATCTCACCATATTATGGTCACTGTCACCAAAGTGCTCACCTACTAGCACTTTTTCCACTTGGCCGGCCACATTCCCTAGAATTAGGTCCAGTACCGCCCCCTCTCTTGTAGGACTTTCTACATGCTGGCTCAAAAAGCTCTCCTGGATGCACTTTAAGAATTCTACACCCTCTGAGCCTTTCACACTCTGACTATCCCAGTTAATATTGGGGAAGTTGAAATCCCCCATTATTATTACCCTATTATTTGCACATTTCTCTGAGATTTGCCTACATATCTGTTCCTCTATCTCCCCCTGACTGTTTGGAGGCCTATAGTACACTCCCAGCAAAGTGCTTGCCCCCTTTTTGTTTTTAGGCTCCACCCATATGGCCTCATTAGAGGAACCTGCTAATATATCATCCCTCCTTACTGCAGTAATTGACTCCGTAATTAATATTGCGACACCCCCTCCTCTTATACCTCCCCCTCTGTCTCGCCTGAAGATTTTGTACCCCGGAATATTGAGCTGCCAGTCTTGCCCCTCCCTCAACCATGTCTCCGTGATAGCAACAATATCATACTCCCATGTGTTTATCAACACCTTCAGTTCATCCACCTTATTTGCAAGACTCCTTGCAATAAAATAGATGCCACCCAGCCTTGCCCTTATATATTTGCCCTGTCTACCAAGCTGACTTGTTTTTTTCTCTATAATTGGCAGCACATCACCCCCTATTTCAGCTCCCCTCTGTATCCCATCCCCCTGCCAAGTTAGTTTAAACCCCCCCCAACAGTGCTAGCAAACCTCCCCGCAAGGATATTTGTCCCGCTGGTTCAGGTGCAACCCGTCCGACTTGTACAAGTCCCACCTTTCCCAGAAGCAGGCCCAGTGATCCAGGAAAGTAAAACCCTCCCTCCTACACTAACTCTTTAGCCACGCATTCATCTGCTCTATCCTCCTATTCCTATACTCACTAGCACGTGGCACTGGGAGTAATCCAGAGATTACAACCTTTGAGGTCCTGCTCTTTAATCTGTTACCTAGCTCCCTAAATTCTTGATGCAGGACCTCATCCCCCTTCCTACCTATGTCGTTGGTCCCAATGCGGACCACGACCTCTGCCTGCTCACCCTCCCCCTTAAGAATGCCTTGTAGCCGCTCAGTGATATCCATGACCCTGGCCCCAGGGAGGCAACAAACCATCCTGGAGTCACGTTTGCGGCCACAGAAACGCCTATCTGTTCCCCTTACGATAGAATCCCCTACCACTATTGCTCTCCCACTCTTTTTCCTCCCTTTCTGAGCAGCAGAAGCGTCCCTGGTGCCAGGAAGCTGGCTGCTGCTGCCTTCCCCTGGTGAGTCATCCCCCTCAACAGTATCCAACTTGGTATACCTGTTTGAAAGGGGGATGTCCGCAGGGGTTCCCTGCACTTCCTGCCTGCCTCTGTTGCTCCGCCTGATGGTCACCCAATTTCTTTCTGCCTGTGCAGCCCTACTCTGCGGCGTGAACAACTCGCTAAACGTGCTATCCACGACCCTCTCAGTGTGTGTTTGTGTTAGATTGTTCTGGTGGTGAGTGACAAGATTCAGTTGCGGCATTGTCATCGATTTGCTCTTGGATAGTTTCTTGTGTTTTCAGGAGGGAACGGCAGTTCCTCCTGAGAACCTGTCCTTCCTCAGTTCTAACAGTGTATGACCTTGGTCCTACTTCCTCAAAAACTGTAGCTTTCCTGGTCCATGCATCTGGATCCTCAATCCTGACAACATCATCCCTTGTCAATGGTTTCAGAGTTTTGGATGACTTGTCATAGTATGATTTCTGTTTCAGTTTTAACAGTTGAAGTCTCTGTCTCAGTTCCTTACTCTGCTTTTCTTTTGCACAGCAGGGTAGCGTGGTGTGCAACTTGCGACCCATTAGGAGTTCAGCAGGTGAAGAACCAGAGTCTAAAGGTGAGGCTCGGTAGCTCAGCAGGGTGAGATAAGGATCAGACTTGCTTTCTGTCACTTTCTTCATTAGCTGTTTGAGAACTTGAATGCATTTTTTTTTCTGCCTTACCATTCGACTGAGCATACAAAGGACTGGATGTGATGTGCTGAAAGTCATACTGTGCTGCAAACTGTTGCCACACCTTACAGTTGAAGCACGGACCATTGTCGCTAACGGCAATCCTGGGAATTCCATGTCTGGCGAAGATGGATTTCACATGCATTATGACACTGCTTGCTGTGGTGCTTGAGAGCAGCACCATCTCAGGATAGTTAGAATAGTAGTCAACCACTATTAGATAGTCTTTACCATTCAAATGAAAGAGGTCCATACCAACCTTTTGCCATGGTGCTGTTGGTATGTCAGCTACTATCATTGGTTCCTTTGCTTATTTGTTTTGGTGTTTCTGACATGTCTCACATTCGCCTATCATGTTCTCAATGTCCTTATTAATGCCAGGCCAATAAACAGTGTCTCTTGCTCTCCTTTTGCATTTTTTGTCAGTGGGTCGGGGCATTTTGAGTATGGCATTTACTTTTTCCATATCTGGCTCTATTACTTTACCAGATAGATTATCTCCTAGGAAAGTGACTTCCTGGACGCCAAACTGAAACTTGGCTTTGTTGAGCTTCAGTCCATTCCGGCGTATGTGTAAGGGTTTGGGGCTTCTTTAAACTGGTTTAAAGTAATTTTCCTGGTCTTGCAGCCTTTGCCTGCACATCAGACCAATTCCAATAAAACCAATTTTAAAACAGCGGTTTTGAATCGCTACCCCACCTTCCAGCTCTGACTGCAGGGCTTATAATTATTGATATTAAAACAGACACGTAGTTTGGTTGAGAGAAAAAAAATCAAGTTTTATTAACTAAAAGAAACTATAATCAAAATATCAAACTATCCCACACGAACACAGTGAAATTGTAAAACTATACAACAGGGGGGTTGCAGATGGCGAAAACGAGGGATACAATGGTACAATGTTATTTAAACAATCTTAGCAATTCCCTTAAATCACCATCCCCCCTTAACTCCTGCTAGGTTGCCTTGTTGAGGAGTCAGAAACTCTGCTCACATGTGGTCCAGCGAAGAGAGAGAGGGAGAGAGAGCTCACCTATGGTCCCAGGAAGTCAAGAGAGAGGGCTGGCTTCTCAGCCCTATCTTTATACCTGGTGAGCCCCTCCTGTTCTGCCTTGCAAGGGCTGTGTGCAAAATTCCCCACCCAAAAGGGTCCAATACACAAGGGAAAGCTGTGATAGGCTAACTCAAAGTGGTTAGACTGAGTTAATGTGATTTTCGGAGCTCCCTGGGCTGAAACAAAAGGGAGATACAACTGCTCTATTGTCCAGTACTGGGTGATTTAAAACCCATTCAAATCTTAACGTTTCCCATTCAAGATACAAAAAGTCTCTTCTGCAGTTTAGGTGTATCCACTCGATATACAAACAAATGCTAATAGCATTCAGTTGCTTGTAAACAAAGCATTGTCCTTTGTCTTCATTGAACCTTACTTCCAGACACAGAAAGCTGCATTCCAAGCCTCTTTTGTCTCGGCCATGTGGTGCGACTGCCATTTTTTATCCCCGGAAATTTAAAAGCACATCACTCAGGGATCCTTTAATCAAAAAAATGAATCTTCAGAACTGTAAATTATTGCGAATTCTTACAGTCCGCCCTTGGATACTTCCAGCTTGCTTTTGAAGAAATGAGCAATAAATTCTGACCCCCCACAAGCAACCATCCCCTGTATTTACCTAATAGCTATCTGCCACTGTTGCCCGTCCCGTCTATTCCCCTTAAATTCAAGGAAAAAACCATGGTACGGTAGGCATCTTACAGATACTTCAGTTTTCAATAAGGGGTCTCATACCCTTACATGCTTGTAAAATTATACAGTGTAAACCAAATTTACAATCACTTTTTTTTCATCATAACTTGTTACAAAATGTTGCAATCTTAGTTACACAATGTACTCAAAAATTATCGCAAGCACGGAGAGGGTCCTACGCCTCTGCTCAACTTGGAGTTGTCACAAACTGGTCCCAAGCACGGAGAGGATCCGACGCCTCTGCTCAACTTGGGGCTGCAACACAAAATACAAAAAAAAAATCATTAAACAACATGCTTAAATGAACCCCGATCATCACGTGCCGATGATGGGTCACGAAATTCGAGTGGGCATTGCTCCTCCCACTCGGGCAGTAAAAGTACCTTCCACCCCCCTTTGATCAGCTTAAACTTTAAAACAGGCAGAATGGATTCAGCGACCAGCCTGCTCCGCCAGCCCTGAACCGTTCCTTTGTCCCTTTGTGGAGGCGGGGTACCCCTCGCGTTTAAAATCACCTTGGCACAGACTGAGACCGGGGAGTATGGGATCTCATGACTCCCAGTCCCTCCCCCTCCCATCTTCCCTCGACTGGCTGCAGAAAATGATGGGTGCCTGTGTGGCAGCACTCCCTGGCCCCACACTGATCCGGCCACCCACTCATCCTTCCCAGCCACAACTTATCTTCTTTGCCCGTGGGCCCCCGGGTGAGTACCTCCCTCCCCCGACCGCACCCACGTGACTCTTGGGTCTCCGCCTCCTCTGTACAATCTTCCCGGGCCATCACCACCCACCCCCGGGGAACGCGTCCCTATCACAAGGTGCCTGCGCTTCCCCGTCGTGACTCCTCGACAGCGAAGTCTCCCGCAAGTGAACTTCGGTCAGGATAGTGCTGGGTTGGGGGCCGTGCCCCACCCAGCTGGAGCCATCTCCTCCCCATAGGAGGAGTAGGCAAGTTCCTCTGGACTCTGTCCGGTTTTTCCCGAAGACCGCTGCGGGGTCTCCTGGATTCGTCCAGTGGCGAGGTGATCCCCAACATTCCGTATATTCATTCGATGTCCAGCTCGGGCTGGGCGAACATGGCTGCTTCATTTTCCAATCTCCTGCAAAAACTTAAAAGGACATGCAGCCAAGTCTCACTGACCTGCTGCCTTAGGTGGAGACATGGTCGGGTCCCTCGACCTCGGACCAAAATACAAACATTCGGCACACATATAAACTTAAACTCTTTGCACTTTAACTTGAAACTAGTTAAATCAACAAAACTTAAAATACACCTTTGGTACACGCTATATTCACACACATAGCTATAATACAAATGCCGCCCGTCTCCGGACGGCCAGTCTAATCTCTGGCACTGTCGCAGATTGCTGCTGGCTGCAGCGAAGCTGGACTGCCTCCTGTCTCTGGTCCCTCGCAGCTTATGGCTGTTGAGTGGGGGCCTCTGTTCTCTGGCTTCTCCCTGGCTCGGAAGACCGCCCTACTCCACTGTAAAGTGGGTGACCATGCTTTCTTAGGCTGGGGCACCCGCTGAGACCTTCTGAGGGGTGTCTCTATGGGGGAAACTTTGGCTGGTGGACCCTGAGCTTGGGTCACAGTCCCAGCTGGCTGGGAACCTGCTCCCCCATGTCCAAATAGCCCGCACTGTATAATGTACCTGGCAGCCTGCCGGTGCAAATCTCTCTCTGGGTTTGTCTGCTCTTCCCTGGAAACAAGTCACAGTTCCTATTTTTGTAGGCTGTGAACTTGAACTTGCATGGACAGCAAACTCATGTTCCCTCACCCAGGTGGCTTTAACTGGGGAATTTTGGACCTGCCTTTCGCCTGGGGCCAAAACTATCCCCTGTGTGCCTCCCTTGTCTCGGATTTCTGCTACTGGATCTGCTCTACAGGGGTCCCAGAACTCTCCTTTCCTGTTCCCTGGCTTAAACAGCTTACTCTGAATATGAATGGCTCCTCCCCCCACACAAGCCACAGTGCTTGCCTGTGAACTCGAACATGCTGTGGGCTGAGGATTCCTATTCTCAGGCTCACTCCTCACGGGCGGACCGTACCTCTGTTGTTGGAGGGGGTACACTGGTCCTGGTCCCCGCCTGCCTAGCGGGATCTGCTGGTGTTCTCCTACCACCCCATTGTCCACCCCTCCTTGCTGCCAGAGCTCCTCAAAACCCGGAGCTGTGGGCTGCTGTCTTGGGATCTCTAATTCCCTAGCCAGCCTTTCCCTGGGTGTTGCCTCTGGGGCGGTTTGATTTGGGCTGCCAGTAAAATCCAGCTGACCTGCCTTCGGGCTGATCATGCAAATCATTCCCTTTGATGCCTTTAAAGCCATGTTAAGGCTTTCTATCTCTGCCCTACAGGGGCCATGATCTGCTTCACCAAACCTGACATTCTCTTCCCGCAGTCTCATCTCATTTTCCCTGGCCTCAGTGATTTGGTACTTTAGGAATTCTATCTCGTTTCTCGCATGGCTGTCTCTCTCGCTTGCTTCTTGTGTGAGGTATGCATTCTCCTCCTGTAGCCTCATCTCTCCATCCCTCGCCTCTGTGACTTCCTGCACAAGGCGCTCTATAAATGCCTGGCATTTCGTGACCTCTAGTGCGAGGCGTGCATTCTCTTCCCGCATCCTCATACCACTAGCTCTGGCCTCATACACCTCTCTGAGGCGTTCTACCTCCACCTGGCATTTTTCAAGCTGGGACTCCCAATTCTTGGCCTCTTTAAACTGCTCCTGCTCTCCCATCTCACCCTTCCTAGCCCAGCCACTTATACCCCGATAGGTCAGCTTACAGGCTGCCACTACCTTCTGCAGGGCTGCCCACAGACTGAAAGCAAGAAAGACAATAACTGATGCTTTCTCTAGATCCAGACCACTTATCATATCAAAAGCGGCCTGCAGTCCTGCTGCGGTCGCCATTGTAAGGGTTTGGGGCTTCTTTAAACTGGTTTAAAGTAATTTTCCTGGTCTTGCAGCCTTTGCCTGCACATCAGACCAATTCCAATAAAACCAATTTTAAAACAGCGGTTTTGAATCGCTACCCCACCTTCCAGTTCTGACTGCAGGGCTTATAATTATTGATATTAAAACAGACACGTAGTTTGGATGAGAGAAAAAAATCAAGTTTTATTAACTAAAAGAAACTATAATCAAAATATCAAACTATCCCACACGAACACAGTGAAATTGTAAAACTATACAACAGGGGGGTTGCAGATGGCGAAAACGAGGGATACAATGGTACAATGTTATTTAAACAATCTTAGCAATTCCCTTAAATCACCATCCCCCCTTAACTCCTGCTAGGTTGCCTTGTTGAGGAGTCAGAAACTCTGCTCACATGTGGTCCAGCGAAGAGAGAGAGAGAGAGAGAGAGAGAAAGCTAACCTATGGTCCCAGGAAGTCAAGAGAGAGGGCTGGCTTCTCAGCCCTATCTTTATACCTGGTGAGCCCCTCCCATTCTGCCTTGCAAGGGCTGTGTGCAAAATTCCCCACCCAAAAGGGTCCAATACACAAGGGAAAGCTGTGATAGGCTAACTCAAAGTGGTTAGACTGAGTTAATGTGATTTTCGGAGCTCCCTGGGCTGAAACAAAAGGGAGATACAACTGCTCTATTGTCCAGTACTGGGTGATTTAAAACCCATTCAAATCTTAACATTTCCCATTCAAGATACAAAAAGTCTTTTCTGCAGTTTAGGTGTATCCACTCGATATACAAACAAATGCTAATAGCATTCAGTTGTTTTGTAAACGAAGCATTGTCCTTTGTTTTCTTTGAACCTTACTTCCAGATACAGAAAGCTGCATTCCAAGCCTCTTTTGTCTCGGCCATGTGGTGCGACTGCCATTTTTTATCCCTGGAAATTTAAAAGCACATCGCTCAGGGATCCTTTAATCAAAAAAAGGAATCTTCAGAACTGTAAATTATTGCGAATTCTTACATATGCTCTGTAGCACTTTAGTTAGTCTCTCATTGTGTTCTTTCAGTGTGGAGCCCCAGATGATGATGTCATCAACATAGACCCGAACACCTTCCAGACCTCCAATTATGCTCTATGAAAGATTTCAGATGCAGATATTATCCCGAAAGGCATTCTGAGGAAACAATACCTGCCAAATGGTGTGTTGAAGGTACGGTATTTGGTGCTTTCTTCATCCAGTTTTAGTTGCCAAAATCCTTGTGAGGCATCGAGCTTTGTGAAGTATCTGGCACCTGACATTTCACTGGTGATTTCTTCTTGCTTGGGAATCTGGTAGTGTTCATGTTTTATGTTTGCATTTAAGTCCTTTGGATCCATGCATATTCTTAGATCATTGTTCTTTTTCTTTACACATACCATGGAGTTAACCCAGTCTGTTGGCTCTTCGACTTTCCTGATGACTCCTAGTGTGGTCATTCTGTCCAGTTCATTCTTGAGCCGGTCACGCAGGGGTGCTGGAACTCTCCGTGGAGCATGTACCACTGGCTGAGCATCCTCCTTTAGCTGGATCTTGTAAGTGAATGGTAGAACTCCAAATCCTTTGAACACATCCTGGAAATTACTCACTACAGAATCCACCGAGTCATCTGGTCTGCTTATGGCACAGTTTATACGGTAGACTCTCTTGACCAGTTCTAAGTCCTCACAAGCTTTGTCACCTAGTCGTGAATCAAGTCCTTCAGCCACAACAGAAAACATTGGATGATGCACTTTGTCTTTGACTGTCACTTTAAGTCTGCATACACCTAAGCTATCTATTTTCTGTCCATTATAGTCCTTCAGCAGTACTGACTTTTTTTTGTATTTTGGGCTTTTCTTTCATATTTTTAATGTCACTCATACTGATTAAGTTTGCTTTTGCCCCAGTGTCTAGTTTCAATGTAACTAATGCTCCATTTACCTGCAGTGACATTATCCATTTGTCCTCTTTTACTGCATTAACTTTATTTTCAGCATTGTCCATTCCTGAGGGCTGCACATTTTCTGTATCCTTTTTGATATTGTCACACGACACCATTCCTACAGAAAATGTCTCACTTAAATCAGTGTCCTCAATTATATTGACTTGGACTTGTTGCCCTTTCTTTGTTTTTACTTTTGAAAAGCATTGTTTGGCAAAGTGAGTCTTTCCATGACATTTTGTGCACATTTTTCCAAATGCTGGGCATTGTCTTGACTGGTGTTTATAACCACAGCGTTTACAACTAAAAATTCCTTCCTCCGATTGCTTTTCATTTCTGTTCTGCCCACGTTTCTTCCCCTTGTAGTACACAGCACCGACAGCAGCACTATCACTTACTACAATCGCATTATTATTATTTTCATTGAAAGTCTTCGCGTGCTTTTGAGCTAGCTCACTGGCTTGGCATATTTTCACAGCATTTTCCAATGTTAGTTCGGTTTCTCTCAACAGACTTTCCCTGACCTTTTTATCATGAATACCAAACACAATCTGGTCATGAATCATGGATGATTTCAGCTCAGAGAAATTACATGTCTGTGCTTTCAGTTTCAGATCGGTCACAAAGCTATCAAAAGTTTCATTTTGCTGCTGTGTCTGTGAACAGAACACGTATCTCTCATAGGTTTCGTTCTTTTTGGGAGAACAATGTGTATCAAATTTCTTTAGCACATCTTCCAGTTTTTCTCTGTTCTCCTCTGGATTAAATACAAATGTATTAAATGCCTCTAACAGCTGTGGGCCTGCAACCGTAAGCAGCAACGCTATTTTCCTTGCGTCTGGCTTCGTACCGAATCCGATGGCAGCAATGTAGAGTTCGAATTGTTGTTTGAAAGTCCGCCAATTGCAGTCGACATTCCCCATGAGTTTCAAACCCTCCGGTGGCTTCAAAGTCTCCATGTCGCGTTTCACAATATTCAACAGATTTTACCAATCCTGGTGGATGTTATGTTCATTAATAACTAGTCGTTTTCTAGCTTCTAGCTAGTCACTTTATTCATGCCATGTGGACTTCTACAGCATCCATCTATACTACTGCCTTGTGGGTAGCCTAGTGCATCGTGGGTAGTCCCACTCTTATATACATACAGCTCCTACATACAGCAACATACAGCTCCACCTAGTGTACCATTCTAGAATGACATGTTACTGATCATTACAGCTCTCTCCTCTCATTTTTCTCGTTCTCTTCTACTCTCAGTTTTCTCACTCTCTCCTCTCAGTTTTCTCACTCTAACTCCTCTCAGTTTTCTCTCTCTCTCTCCTCTCAGTTTTCTTGCTCTCTATCTCATCTCAGTATTCTCGCTCTCTCCTCAGACTTTTTGCTCTCCCTCTCCTCAGTTTCCTCGCTCTCGCTCTCATCTCAGTTTTCTCTCTCTCGCTCTCTCTCCTCAGATTTCTCTCTCAGTCCTTGCAGTTTAATTTCTTTCTCTCCTGTTTTCTCTCTCTCCTCTCAGTTTTCTCTCTCTCTCCCCTCAATTTTCTCGCTCTCTCTGTCTCCTCTCAGTTTTCTCATTCTCCCTCCTCTCAGTTTTCTCTCTCTCGCTCCCCTCTCAGTTTTCTTTCTCTCTCCTCTCAATTTTCTCGCTCTCTCTCCTCTCAGTTTTCTCACTCTCCCTCCTCTCAGTTTTCTCTCTCTCGCTCTCCTCTCAGTTTTGTCGCTCTCTCCTGTCAGTTTTCTCTCTCTCTCCTCTCAGTTTTCTCGCTCTCTCTCCTCTCAGTTTTCTCTCTCTCCTGTCAGTTTTGTCTCGCTCTCTCTCCTCAGTTGTCTCTCTCTCTCCACAGTTTTCTCTCTCTCTCCTCTCAGTTTCTTCCCTCTCTCTCCTCAGTTTTCTCTCTCACTCTCCTCTCAGTTTTATCGCTCTCTCTCCTCAAGTCGTTTCTGGGTTCCTGCACTCTGGAGCCTGCAGACAAACGTATCCCGTAAGGTGTCTGCCGGTCCTGCTCCGAACTGGCAGTGTTTCGATAACTTGCGTAGTTCCGTAAGATAGTCAGCATTGCGCTCATCTTTGTGCTGGTTTCTTTTATGGAACTTGAATCTTTCTGCTTTCAGCAGCGGTGTAGGGTTTAGATGTTCCTGTAAGATATTGACAATCTCTTCAAAACTTTTCTCCATTGGTTTAGCTGGGGTAATTAAATTCCGCAATAGGCCGTACGTTCTCGCGCCCATCAAATTTAATAATACCGACGCCTTCTTTCCAGAAGGCTTTCGATAAGGTCCCACATAAGAGATTAGCGTGCAAAATTAAGGCACATGGCATTGGGGGCAAGGTATTGACTTGGATAGAGAACTGGTTGGTGGACAGAAAGCAAAGAGCTGGAATAAACGGGTCGTATTCCGAGTGGCAGGCAGTGACTAGTGGGGTACCGCAAGGATCGGTCCTAGGACCCCAGCTGTTCACAATATATATTAATGATCTGGACGAGGGAATTGGATGTAATATCTCCAAATTTGCAGACGACACAAAGCTGGGTGGGAGGGTAAGCTGTGAGGAGGATGTCGTGAAACTCCAGTACGATTTGGACAGGTTGCGTGATTGGGCAGAAACATGGCAAATGCACTATAATGTGGATAAATGTGAGGTTATCCACTTTGGTGGCAAAAACAGGAAGGCAGATTATTATTTGAATGGCAATAGATTGGGAGAAGGGGAAGTGCAAAGAGACCTGGGTGTCCTTGTGCACCAGTCGCTGAAGGTAAGCATGCAGGTGCAGCAGGCGGTTAAGACGGCAAATGGTATGCTGGCCTTCGTAGCAAGAGGGTCCGAGTACAGGAACAAGGATGTATTGCTACAGTTGTACAGGGCCTTGGTGAGACCGCACCTTGAGTATTGTGTGCAGTTTTGGTCACCTTACCTGAGGAAGGACGTTCTTGCCATGGAGGGAGTGCAGCGAAGATTCACCAGGCTGATACCTGGGATGGCAGGAATGACGTATGAGGAGAGATTGTGTCGATTGGGCTTATACTCACTGGAGTTTAGAAGATTGAGAGGGGATCTCATCGAAACCTATAAAATCCTGTCAGGTCTGGACAGACTAGATGCAGGAAGGATGTTTCTGATGGCCGGGGAGTCCAGAACCAGGGGTCATATTCTAAGGATAAGGGGTAAGCCATTTAGGACTGAAATGAGGAGGAACTTCTTCACCCAGAGAGTGGTGAACCTGTGGAATTCTCTGCCACAGAGGGCGGTGGAGGCCAGTTCATTAAATATATTCAAGAAAGAGTTGGATATATTTCTTGAGGCTAAAGGGATCAAGGGATATGGGGAGAAGGCAGGGACAGGATACTGAATTTGGATGATCAGCCATGATCTCATTGAATGGCGGAGCAGGCTCAAAGGGCCGAATGGCCTACTCCTGCTCCTATCTTCTATGTTTCTATGTTTTCTCTCTCACTCTCCTCTCAGTTTCTTCACTCTCTCTCCTCAGTTTTTTCTCTCACTCTCCTCTCAGTTTTATCGCTCTAGCTCTCCTCTCAGTTTTCTCTCTCTCTCCCCTCTCAGTTTTCTCTCTCTCTCTCCTCTCAGTTGTCTCACTCCTCTCAGTTTTCTGTCTCTCTCGCCTCTCAGTTTCCTCGCTCTCTCGCCTCAGTTTTCTCGCTCTCTCTCTCCTCAGTTTCCTCGCTCTCGCTCTCCTCTCAGTTTTCTCGCTCTCTCTCACCTTTCTGTTTTTCGCTCTCTCCTCTCATTTTTCTCGCTCTCTCCTCTCAGTTTTCTCGCTCTCTCTCTCGTCTCAGTATTCTCGCTCTCTCCTCAGATTTTTCGCTCTCCCTCACCTCAGTTTCCTCACTCTCACTCTCATCTCAGTTTTCTCTTTCTCGCTCTCTCTCCTCAGATTTCTCTCTCACTCCTTGCAGTTTAATCTCTTTCTCTCCTGTTTTCTCTCTCTCCTCTCAGTTTTCTCTCTCTCTCTCTCCTCTGTTTCCTCGCTCTCTCTGTCTCCTCTCAGTTCTCTCTCTCCTCTCAGTTCTCTCTATCCCCTCTCAGTTTTCTCTCTCTCCTCTCAGTTCTCTCTCTCTCCTCTCAGTTTTCTCTCTCTCCTCTCAGTTCTTTCTCTCTCCTCTCAGTTTTCTCCTTGCTCTCTCTCTCTCTCCTCTCAGTTCTCTCTCTCACTCTCTCTCTCTCTGTTATTTCTCTCTCTCTCCTCTCTGTTTTCTCACTCTCTCTCCTGTCACTTTTCTCGCACCCTCTCTCTTCTCAGTCTTCTCGCTCTCTCTCTCCTCTCTGTTTTCTCAGTCTCTCCTCTCAGTTTTCTCGCTCTCTATCTCTTGTCAGTTTTCTTGCTCGCTCTGTCCTCTCAGTTTCCTCGCTCTCTCCTCTCAGTTTTCTCAACCTCTCTCTCCTCTCAGTTTTCTCAACCTCTCTCTGCTCTCAGTTTTCTCGCTCTCTCTCCTCAGTTATCTCTCTCAGTCCTTTCAGTTTACTCTCTCTTTCTCTCCTGTTTTCTCTCTCTCCCCTCTCAGTCTTCTCTCACTCTCCTCTCAGATTTCTCTCTCTCTCTCC
This sequence comes from Somniosus microcephalus, assembly GCF_052327205.1. Classification (NCBI taxonomy): domain Eukaryota; kingdom Metazoa; phylum Chordata; class Chondrichthyes; order Squaliformes; family Somniosidae; genus Somniosus; species Somniosus microcephalus. The sequence goes on along the minus strand of NC_140988.1, from coordinate 233,065,098 downwards.
TCAGTTTCCTCGCTCTCGCTTTCCTCTCAGTTTTCTCTCTCTCTCCCCTCTCAGTTTTCTCTCTCTCTCCCCTCTCAGTTTTCTCTCTCTCTCTCCTCAGTTTTCTCTCTCACTCCTCTCAGTTTTCTCAGTCTCTCTCTCCTCTCAGTTTTCTTGCTCTCTCTCTCGTCTCAGTATTCTCGCTCTCTCCTCAGATTTTTCACTCTCCCTCTCCTCAATTTCCTCGCTCTCGCTCTCATCTCAGTTTTCTCTTTCTTGCTCTCTCTCCTCAGATTTCTCTCTCAGTCCCTGCAGTTTAATCTCTTTCTCTCCTGTTTTCTCTCTCTCCTTTCATAGAAACATAGAAACATAGAGATAGGAACAGGAGTAGGCCATTCGGCCCTTCGAGCCTGCTCCGCCATTCAATGAGATCATGGCTGATCTTCGTCTGAGATCATAGCTGATCTTACCAGTTCAGTACCCCGTCCCCGCCTTTTCTCCGTAACCCTTAATCCCCTTAGCCTTCAGAAATATATCCAATTCTCTCTTGAAAATATTTATTGAATTAGCCTTCACAGCCCTCTGTGGCAGGGAATTCCACAGGCTCACCACTCTTTGAGTGAAGAAATTCTTCCTCATCTCTGTTTTAAATGATTTGCCCGCTATTTTTAGACTGTGGCCCCTGGTTCTGTGCTCCCCGGCCATTGGAAACATTCTCTCTGAATTCAGCCTGTCCAGGCCTGCCATAATTTTATATGTTTTGATGAGATCCCCTCTCAATCTTCTAAACTCCAGTGAGTACAAGCCCAAACTATTTAATCTCTCTTCGTAGGTCATTCCCGCCATTCCAGGTATCAGCCTGGTGAATCGCCGTTGCACTCTTTCCATGGCAAGAACATCCTTCCGCAGATGGGGCGACCAAAACTGTACACAATACTCCAGATGCGGTCTCACCAGCACCTTGTACAGCTGTAGTAAGGTATCCCTATTCCTATACTCGAACCCCCTTGATATGAAGGCCAACATACCATTTGCCTTCTTAATCGCCTGTTGCACCTGCATGCTCTCCTTCAGTGACTGGTGCACAAGAACACCCAGGTCCCTCTGCACTTCCCCATCTCCCAATCTATTGCCATTTAGATAATAATCTACCCTCCTGTTTTTACCCCCAAAGTGGATAACCTCGCATTTATCCACATTGTAGTGCATCTGCCACGTATCCGCCCATTCCCCCAACCTGTCCAAATCGCACTGTAGCCTCCTGACATCCTCATCAGAGCCCACCCCTCCTCCTAGTTTAGTGTCGTCAGCGAATTTGGAAATATTGCATCCAATTCCCTGATCCAGATCATTTATATATATTGTGAACAGCTGGGGTCCCAGGACAGATCCTTGCGGCACCCCGCTGGTCACTGCCTGCCACTCCGAAAACGAGCCGTTTATTCCAACTCTCTGTTTTCTATCCGCCAGCCAGTTCTCTATCCACGTTAATACTTTGCCCCCAATCCCATGAGCCTTAATTTTGCATGATAATCTTTTGTGTGGAACCTTATCGAAGGCTTTCTGGAAGTCAAGGTACACCACATCCACTGGCTCTCCCCCATCTATTTTACCAGTTACTTCCTCAAAAAATTCCAGCAGATTAGTCAAACACGATTTACCCTTTGTAAATCCATGTTGACTCTGTCCGATCCTTTCCCCATTTGTCAAGTGCTCCGCTATTTTATCCTTAATAACGGACTCTAGCATTTTGCCCACAACCGATGTAAGGCTTACTGGTCTATAATTCCCTGCTTTCTCTCTACCCCCCTTTTTAAATATTGGGGTAACATTAGCTACCCTCCAATCCACGGGTACTGTTCCCGAGTCAATGGAGTTCCGGAAGATGATCCTTAGAGCATCTGCTATCTCCAGGGCCACCTCCTTAAGTACCCTAGGATGTAGTTTATCAGGCCCCGGGGATTTGTCGGCCTTCAGTCCCCTCAACTTACCCAACACCATATCCCTAGAGGTACTAATTTCTGTCAGCTCCTCCCTCTCATTAGTCCCTATGTTTGCCGATATTCCTGGGAGGTTATTTGTGTCCTCCTTTGTGAATACAGAACCAAAGTATGAGTTTAATTGGTCTGCCATTTCCTTATTCTCCATTATATATTCTCCCGAATCGGACTGCAAGGGACCGACTTGGGATTTTACCAGTCTTTTCCTCCTGATATACCGATAAAAGCTTTTGCAGTCTGTCTTTATGTTTGCTGCAAGTTTACTTTCGTATTCTATTTTCCCCTTCCTGATTAATCCCTTTGTCCTCTTTTGCTGTATCCTGTACTGCCCCCAATCTTCCGGTCTGGTGCTTTTTTTTGCCAGTTGATATGCCCTTTTTTTTGATTTTATGCTGTCCCTAATTTCCCTCGTTATCCACGGTTGAGTCACCTTTTTAGGTTTATTTTTATGCCAAACCGGTATAAACATGTTCTGGAATTCTTCCATTCTATCTTTGAATGCTTGCCATTGTCTATCCACTGTCAATCCCCCCAGAAACACCACCCAATCAATCTTACCCAATTCCCGTCTCATACCCTCGTAATTCCCTTTATTTAAGTTCTGGACCTTAGTCTCTGATTCAATTTCCTCACTCTCCATCTCGACTGAGAGCTCGATCATATTATGATCGCTCTGACCCAAGGGGCCTCGTACAAGAAGATTGCTGATAAGTCCCTTCTCATTGCACAATACCCAGTCTAAAATGGCCTGATCTCGAGTCGGCTCCTCGACATATTGGTCCAGATAACCGTCCCGAAAACATTCCAGGAATTCCTCCTCCTCAGAAATTTTACTAATTTGGGTAGTCCAATCAATATGTAAATTAAAGTCACCCAGATTTCTTTCTCTCTCCTCTCAATTTTCTCTCTCTCTCTCTCCTCTCAGTTTTCTCTCTCGCCTCAGTTTTTTCTCTCACTCACTCCTCAGTTTCCTCGCTCTCGCTTTCCTCTCAGTTTCCTCGCTCTCTCTCTCATCTTAGATTTCTCGCTCTCTCTTTCAGTTTTGTCGCTCTGTCCTCTCAGTTTTCCTTCCCCCTACTCTGAGTTTTCTCGCTCTCTCTCCTCTCAGTTAATTTGCTCTCTCTCTCTCTCACTTTTCCCGCCCTCTCTCCTCTCCATTTTCTTGCTCTCTCTCTCCTCTCTGTTTTCTCTTTCCTCTCACTTCTCTCTTTCCTCTCACTTCTCTCTCTCCTCTCAGTTCTCCCTCTCCTCTCCGTTCTCTCTCTCTCTTCTAAGTTCTCTACTCTCAGTTTTCCCTCTCTCCCTTTTTTTCTCTCTCTCTCCTCTCAGTTCTCTCTCTCTTCTCAGTTTTCTCTCTCTCTCCTTTCAGTTCTGTCTCTCCTCTCAGTTTTCTCATCGCTCTCTCTCTCTCGCTCTCTCTCAGTTTTCTCTCTCGCTCTCTCTCTCCTCTCACTTTTCTCGCTCACTCTCTCCTCTCAGTTTTCTCGAACTCTCTCTATTCTCTCTCCTCAGTTTTCTCTCTCAGCCCTTGCAGTTTACTCTCTTTCTCTCCTGTTTTCTCTCTCTCCTCTCAGTTTTCTCCCCTTCTCTCTCTCTGTCTTCTCATCTTTCTCTCACTCCTCTCAGTTTTCTATCTCTCTCCCCTCAATTTTCTTGCTCTCTCTGTCACCTCTCAGTTTTCTCTCTCTTGCTCATCTCTTAGTTTTCTCGCTCTCTCCTGTCAGTTTTCTCTCACTCTCTCTCCTCTCTCAGTTTTCACTCTCTCTCTATCCCCAGTTTTCTCTCTCTCTCCTCTCAGTTTTCTCTCTCTCCCCCTCCTCTCAGTTTTCTCTCTCTCTCTCTCCTCTCAGTTTCCTCGCTCTCGCTCTCCTCTCAGTTTTCTCGCTCTCTCTCTCCTCTAAGTTCTCTTGCTCGCTCTCTCCTCTCAGTTTCCATGCTCTCTTCTACTCTCAGTTTTCTCTCTCTCTCCTCTCAGTTTTCTCGCTCTCTCCTCAGATTTTTCGCTCTCCCTCTCCTCAGTTTCCTCGCTCTCGCTCTCCTGTCAGTTTTCTCTCTCTCTCCTCTCTATTTTCTCACTCTCTCTCCTCTCAGTTTTCTCTCTCTCTCCTCTCAGTTTTCTCTCTCTCTCCTCTCAGTTTTCTCTCTCTCTCTCTCGTCTCAGTTTTCTCTCTCTCTCTCTCCTCTCAGTTTTCTCTCTCTCTCTCTCCTCTCAGTTTTCTCTTTCTCCTCAGTTTTTTCTCTCACTCACTCTTCAGTTTCCTCGCTCTCTCTCTCATCAGAGATTTCTCGCTCTCTCTTTCAGTTTTCTCGTTCTTTCCTCTCAGTTTGATCTCTGTCCTCTCTGTTTTCCTTCTCTCTGAGTTTTCTCGCTCTCTCTCCTCTCAGTTTATTTGCTCTCTCTCTCTCTCCTCTCCATTTTCTTGCTCTCTCCTCTGTTTTCCCTCTCCTCTCAGTTCTCTCTCTCCTCTCCGTTCACTCCCTCTCTTCTCAGTTCTCTCCTCTCAGTTTTCCCTCTCTCCATTTTTTTCTCTCTCTCTCCTTTCAGTTCTCTCTCTCTCTCCTCTCAGTTTTCTCATCGCTCTCTCTCTCTCGCACTCTATCAGTTTACTCTCTCTTTCTCTCCTGTTTTCTCTCTCTCCTCTCAGTTTTCTCGCTCTGTCTCACCTTTCAGTTTTCTCTCTCTCTCTCCTCAGTTTTCTCCAATTCCAATTTTTCCAATTAAAATGCTTTATTGGCATGAAAGTTTACAGAGAACCATATTGCCAAAGCTTACATAGCAAAAAGGTACAGTTTTCCAACATTCTGTAGGTGTCAATCGATTTGACATTTGTTGGGTACATACAATATTACTTTTAAACAATATTAATTTTAAACAGTCTTTGTACTTCATTTGGTACGTTCAATATTAATTTTAAACAGTCTTAATTTTAAACAGTCCTCAGGTTGTGACATGTTGTTACATATTTGGCCCCAAGGTATGGTCTGTCTCCTTCTCCTAGGACTAATCTCAATTTTGACAGATCATCCAATTCCTTGAAATCTGGGGTTGTTTGGCTTAGCTTGTTGAATAATATGTTTCTTGATGTGTTGAATTTTTCGCATTTTAGGAGGAAATGCATTTCTGTTTCAACCTCGCCAGCCAGACATTGATCGCATATTCTATTCTCTCTAGGCTGCCAGGATTTCTTGTATCTGCCTTTTTCAATTTCCAGTTGGTGGTCGCTTAGTCTGTACCTGGTGAGGGTCTGTCTCTGTTTTGTGTCTCTGATGGTCGTGAGGTAGTCTGCCAGTTTATATTCTCTTTTTAGGGCCCTCTCTCTCTCTCTCAGTTTTCTCTCTCTCTATCCTCAGTTTTCTCTCTCTCTCTCTCTCAGTTTTCTCTCTCTCTCCTCTCAGTTTTCTCTCTCTCTCTCAGTTTTCTCTCTCTCTCTCTCTCTCTCTCAGTTTTCTCTCTCTCTCTCTCTCAGTTTTCTCACTCTCCTCTCAGTTTTCTCTCTCTCTCTCTCAGTTTTCTCTCTCTCTCTCTCAGTTTTCTCACTCTCTCTCCTCTCAGTTTTCTCTCTCTCTCCTCTCAGTTTTCTCTCTCTCTCTCTCTCAGTTTTCTCTCTCTCTCTCTGTTTTCTCACTCTCTCTCCTCTCAGTTTTCTCTCTCTCTCCTCTCAGTTTTCTCTCTCTCTCTCTCTCAGTTTTCTCACTCTCTCTCTCAGTTTTCTCTCTCTCTCTCTCTCAGTTTTCTCTCTCTCTCTCTCTGTCAGTTTTCTCACTCTCTCTCCTCTCAGTTTTCTCTCTCTCTCTCCTCTCAGTTTTCTCTCTCTCTCTCAGTTTTCTCACTCTCTCTCCTCTCAGTTCTCTCTCTCTCTCCTCTCAGTTTTCTCTCTCTCTCTCTGTTTTCTCTCTCCTCGCAGTTTTCTCTCTCTCTCTCTCTCAGTTTTCTCTCTCTCTCTCCCCACAGTTTTCTCTCTCTCTCTCCTCTCAGTTTTCTCTCTCTCTCTCTCTCAGTTTTCTCTCTCTCTCTCTCTCAGTTTTCTCTCTCTCTCTCAGTTTTCTCACTCTCTCTCCTCTCAGTTTTCTCTCTCTCTCTCCTCTCAGTTTTCTCTCTCTCTCTCTCTCAGTTTTCTCTCTCTCTCTCTCTCAGTTTTCTCTCTCTCTCTCAGTTTTCTCACTCTCTCTCCTCTCAGTTTTCTCTCTCTCTCTCCTCTCAGTTCTCTCTCTCTCTCCTCTCAGTTTTCTCTCTCTCTCCCCACAGTTTTCTCACTCTCTCCTCTCAGTTTTTTCTCTCTCTCTTTCTCAGTTTTCTCTCTCTCTCTCTCTCTCTCAGTTTTCTCTCTCTCTCTCTCTCAGTTTTCTCTCTCTCCTCTCAGTTTTCTCTCTCTCTCTCCCCACAGTTTTCTCTCTCTCTCTCCTCAGTTTTTTCTCTCTCTCCTCAGTTTTCTCTCTCTCTCTCCTCAGTTTTCTCTCTCTCTCTCCTCTCGGTTCTCTCTCTCTCTCCTCTCAGTTTTCTCTCTCTCTCTCCTCAGTTTTCTCTCTCTCCTCTCAGTTCTCTCTCTCTCCTGTTTTTGCTCTCTCTCCTCTTTTTTATTTCTCTCTCTCCTCTCAGTTTTCTGTCTCTCTCACTCCTCTCAGTTTTCTCTCTCTCTCTCCTCAGTTCTCTCTCTCTCGCTCTCTCTCAGTTTTCTCGCTCTCTCTCCTCTTAGTTTCCTCGCTCTCTCTCTCCTCTCAGTTCTCTCTCTCTCGCTCTCTCTCAGTTTTCTCGCTCTCACTCTTTCCTCTCTGTTTTCTTGCTCTTTCTCTTCTCAAAATTCTCGCTCTCTATCTCCTCTCAGTTTTCTCACCTTCGTTCTAGTCTCAGTTTTCTCGCTCTCTCCTCAGTTTTCTCGTTCGCTCTGTCCTCTCAGTTCTCTCTCTCCTCTCAGTTTTCACTATTTCTCCCCTCAGTTCTTTCTCTCTCTCAGTTTTCACTATTTCTCCTCTCAGTTCTCTCTCTCCTGCTTTTTTCTCTCTCCTGCTTTTTTCTCTCTATCTCCTGTTTTCACTCTCTCTCTCCTCAGTTTTCCTTCTCTCCTCTCAGTTTTCTCTCTCTCTCTCAATTCAATTCAATTTCAATTCAAATGCTTTATTGGCATGAAAGTTTACAGAGAACCATATTGCCAAAGCTTACACAACAAAAAAGTACAGTTTTCCAACATTCTGTAGGTGTCAAACAATTTTGACCCTTGTTGGGTACATACAATATTACTTTTAAACAATATTAATTTAAACAGTCTTTCTACATCATTGGGTACATTCAATATTAATTTTAAACAGTCCTCAGGTTGTGACATGTTGTTACATATTTGGCACCAAGGTATGGTCTGTCTCCTTCTCCCAGGACTAATCTTAATTTTGACAGGTCATCCAAATCCTTGAAATCTGGGGTTGTTTGGCTGAGCTTGTTAAATAATATGTTTCTTGATGTGTTGAATTTTTCGCATTTTAGGAGGAAATGCATTTCTGTTTCAACCTCGCCGGTCAGACATTGATCGCATATTCTATTCTCTCTGGGCTGCCAGGATTTCTTGTATCTCCCTTTTTCAATTGCCAGTTGGTGGTCGCTTAGTCTGTACCTGGTGAGGGTCTGTCTCTGTTTTGTGTCTCTGATGGTCGAGAGATAGTCTGCCAGTTTATATTCTCTTTTTAGGGCCCGGTAACATTCTAATCTGCTTTGGCTTTTGGTTATTTTGTTCCAATGTTCCAGGTAGGTTTCTTTGCATTGTTTAATGATTTGGTTCACTGTGTTGGTCTGGGACTGGTCAGGGTCCGGCTGAGTAGGAGTACTTAGTTTCAGTAGCAGCTGACTCAGGGGACTCTTTTCTGGGTTTAGCTCTTGGGTCTGGAAGGCTTTAAAATGAAGGGTGTCTGGGGAGCTAGATTTGAGGTGATTTAGGAAGTTTAGTGCTCATTTGTGGATGTTTATTATCAGTGGGTATCTGCCTAGTTCGGCTCTGCATGCATTTGTTGGTGTTTTCCTTTGGGTGCAAAGGATGCTTTGGCAAAATTCTGCATGTAGGGCTTCTATTGTGTGTTTTTCCCATTTAGTGTAGCTATGGTGATTGAGCGGGCCCCATACTTCACTACCGTACAGCGCAATGGGCAGGATTATGCTGTCAAATATTTTGAGCCAGATTTTGATTGGGATTTGGATGTTGTAGAATTTTCTTTTTATTGCATATAGGGCTCTTCGGGCTTTTTCTTTTAGTGCATTCACTGCTATGCTGAAGCTCCCTGATGCTGTAATGGTTAGACCAAGGTAAGTGTAGCTCATAGTGTGTCCTATGATGGTATCACTGAGAGTAAACTGGTATTTGTTTTCCTGACACCTGGGCCTTTTTTGAAAAATCATGATGTTGGTTTTCTTTAGATTTACTGTTAGAGCCCAGTTTTGGCAGTATTTGTCGAGTAGGTCTAGTTGTTGCTGTAATCCCTGTTCTGTGGGAGACAGCAGAACCAGGTCGTCTGCATAGAACAGGGATTTCACTTCTCCATCCAGGAGACAGAGACCCGGTGACTCGCTTTGCTCCAGCATGTCTGCTAATTCATTTATGTATATGTTGAACAGGGTCAGGCTCAAATTGCAGCCCTGCCGGACGCCTCTTCTCTGGGTGAAGAAACCGGTGCGTTTGTCTCCAATTTTGACCCCGCATTTATTTTTCAGATACATCGATTTAATAAGGTCATAGACTTTGCCCCCTATTCCGCACTGAAGAAGTTTATAATAGAGCCCTTCGTGCCAGATAGAGTCAAAGGCTTTCTTGAAGTCAATGAAACAAGCGAATATTTTCCCATTTTTTGTTTGGTGTATATGTTTTTCAATGAGAGTGTGAAGGGTATAGATATGGTCGGTGGTGCGGTGTTTTGGGAGAAAGCCTATTTGATTTTTTCTCAGGATATTATGTTTGTTAAGAAAATCCAGTAATCTACTATTTAGAATACTGCAGAATAATTTCCCTAGACAACTGTTGACACAGATGCCGCGGTAGTTATTTGGGTCTGATTTGTTTCCACTTTTATATATTGGAGAGATGAGACCTTGGCACCAGATATCGGGAAAACAGCCTGAACGTAATATGATGTTGAATAACTTGAGCACCGCACCCCGCATCTCCATATTGCTGAACTTGAGCATTTCATTTTTGATGTTGTCTGGACCACAGGCTTTCTTTAGGTGGAGAGATTTTGTTTTTGTGGCCAGTTCTTTCCATGTGATTGGGGAGTCTAGAGGGTTTTGGTTGTCTTTAATTGTTGCTTCTAATGTGTGGAGTTTTTCTGTGACATGATGTTGACTTGGGTTTGTTTCGTTTATTGGGATGTCTTTGTAGAGGTTTTCAAAGTGTGTTCTCCAGATGTCGCCATCTTGGATTGGTAATGCTTGCAATTGTGTTGTACTCAGGTTATTCCACATTTCCCAGAATTGATTTGGATTAGTGGAGTTTTCAATTTCTTCGAGTATTTTGTGGGTATAATTTTGTGTTTTGTTTCTAATGGTGTGTTTATATCTTTTGAGGGTCTCATTGTATCTAATACGTAGGTCTGGATTGTTTGGTTGGCGATGCTTTTGGTTTGATATTTTTCTCAGGTCTTTTCTGGCATTTTTGCATTCGTGGTCAAACCATTTCTCATTTTTATTTTGTCTTTTGTAACATTTCCTCTTCTGTTTCACAAGGTCGGCTTTTACAGCTGCCTCATGGAAGATCATATTTATATCCTCTATGGCCATGTTTACACCATCTCTGGTGATCTCATATAGATTTTCTTTAAATTTTGAAATTTTACTTGTGAGATCAGGTGAACTTAGTGCTGTGATGAATTTATCTCCACTGTCTGGGGCCCATCTGTATGTCTCGTTTATTTTATGTAGCTTACTGGGTTCCTTTTTTGTGTCTGTAGTTTGGGCAGAAAGTTTAAGGTACACATTTATTTGGTTATGGTCTGAGAGGGGGGATTGCTGCCTGACAGTGAATGCGTTGATATCGCAGGGGTCCAGGTCAGTGATTGTATAATCCACCACACTAGACCCAAGAGTTGAGGAATATGTGAGTCTCCCTAAGGAGTCCCCTCTGAACCTACCGTTAACTATGTACAGGCCTAAGGCTCGGCAGAGTTGCACTACCTCCCTACCGCTTTTATTTATTTCACAATCGAGGTTGTTCCGATTTGCGATGGCTAGTGTGACATATAGAGGGGTCTGGCCAAACACATGGTTGTTGCCCTGTGGGTCTATGAAGTCAGGTTCACATCCGGTCCTTGCATTTAGGTCCCCACATAGTAGCACCTTTCCTTGGGCCTGGAAATGGCTGATTTCCATGTGGAGAGTGTCAAATATCTCCTCTTCAAAATATGGCGATTCTATTGGAGGTATGTAGATCGCACATAAGTAAACATCGTTTTTTGCTATTCCTATATTTTTATCTAATTTTAGCCATACGTGTGATTTTCCCTGTTTTATCGGTGAGATGTGTTTGTTCAGTTCTCCTTTATACCACACCAGGATTCCCCCGGAGGTTCTGCCCTTGCGTGTCTTAGTGTTCTTTACTGAGGGCACAATGATTTCATGGTACATTGGAGGACAGTGGGTCGGCATGTCCTTTTGGCACCATGTTTCTGTTAACACAATTATATCAATGTCTTTTATAGCTTTTAGGAATTCAGGGTCTGTACTCTTCATCCCAAAAGTTGAGGAGCGGAGACCCTGGATATTCCAGCAGCTTATGTGGAAAGAACGCATTTATATAGTTCCAAAAAAATGAAATAAAATGGACCTATTTTGTGGGATGAGTGTGGAAACACTATTTTCTATAATGCTAAATGATGATTTAGTATAAATTTCATGAGGCATGCACATATAGCTATCTAATAATAGTAATAATAATGATAAGATAACAATAATGATAATGATAAATAACAATATTAATAATTTAGTGCATTCCTCTCCGGCTTTCTATCAGGCTGTTCATCATCGTCATGATCTTTCTCAGTTCTTGGTCTACAGTCTGTGGTCTAGAGGGGGGTCTTGGGTCAGGTATAAAAGCACGGTTCTGTTGTTGGTTTTGTATAGGGGGGTGGGGGACATTGGTGGTCCTGTTTGGGTTAGGGCTCCCAATGGTAGAGGGGGTGGGAGGGCTGCGTCTTTTGGCAGTGTTTGTGAGGTTTCTTGCGAAGACCCACATCCGCTGTTTGAGTAGATGTATTTCGTCATAGAGGTCCCTTGTGTTGATGTTTGGATGATGGGCCAGGTAGACGTTGGGGAAGACAGAACATCTCGTGTCGATCTCCCTGTTGGTCTCTCAGTTTTCTCTCTCTCTCTCTCTCCTCAGTTTTCTCGCTCTCTCTCCTCACAGATTTCTCGCTCTCTTTCTCCTCTCAGTTTTCTCTCTCTCTCTCTCCTCTTAGTTTCCTCGCTCTCTCTCTCCTCTCAGTTTTCTCTCTCTCTCTCTCTCCTATCAGTTTTCTCGCTCGGTTACTTAGTTTCCTCGCTCTCTCTCCCCTATCAGTTTTCTCTCTCTCGCTCTCTCTCAGTTTTCTTGCTCTCTCTCTTTCCTCTCTGTTTTCTCGCTCTCTCTCCTCAAAATTCTCGCTCTCTATCTCCTCTCAATTTTCTCGCCTTCGTTCTAGTCTCAGTTTTCTCGCTCTCTCTCCTCAGTATTCTCTCTCTCCTCTCAGTTCTCTCTCTCTCCTCTCAGTTTTCACTATTTCTCCTCACAGTTTTCTCTCTCTCTCCTCAGTTTTCTCTCTCTCCTCTCAGTTCCCTCTCTCTCTCCTGCTTTTCTCTCTCTCCTGTTTTCTCTCTCCCTCTCCTCAGTTCTCTCTCTCTCCTGTTTTCTCTCTCTCTCTCTCGCTCAACTCTCAGTTCTCTCTCTCTCTCTGTTTTCTTTCTCTTTCTCCTCTCAGTTTTCCTTCTCTCTTTCCACTCAGTTTTCTTTCTCTCTCTCCTCTCAGTTCTCTCTCTCTCTCTCCTCAGTTTTCCCTCTCTCTCTCCTTTCAGTTTTCTCACTCTCTCTCTCCTCTCAGTTCTTTCTCTCCTCTCAGTTTTCTCGCTCTCTCTCTTAGTTTCCTCGCTCTCTCTCTCTCTCCTCTCAGTTTTCTCTCCTCTCTCTCTCCTCTCAGTTTTCTTGCTTGCTCTCTCATAGCAGTTGTCTCACTCGGTGTCTTAGATTTCTTGCTCTCCCCTATCAGTTTTCTCTCTCTCGCTCTCTCTCAGTTTTCTCGCTGTCTCTCTTTCCTCTCTGTTTTCTCACTCTCTCTCTTCTCAAAATTCTCACTCTCTATCTCCTCTCAGTTTTTGCGCCTTCGTTCTAGTCTCAGTTGTCTCAATCTCTCTCCTCAGTTTTCTCGCTCACTCTTTCCTCTTAGTTTTCTCGCTCTCTCACTCCTCTCAGTTTTCTCGCTCTCTTGCTCCTCTCAGTTTTCTCGCTCACTGTTTCCTCTCAGTTTTCTCGCTCTCTCTCCTCACAGTTTTCTCGCTCTCTCTCTCTCTCCTCTCAGTTTTCTCTCTCTCCTCAGTTTACTCTCTCATAGAAACATAAACATAGAAGATAGGAGCAGGAGTAGGCCATTCGGCCCCTCGAGCCTGCCGCTATTTAATGAGATCATGGCTGATCATCCAAATTCAGATCCCTGTCCCTACTTTCTCCCCATATCCCGTGATCCCTTTAGCCTTAAGAAATATATCTAACATCTTCTTGAATATATTTAATGAAGTGGCCTCAACTGCTTTCTGTGGTAGAGAATGCCACAGGTTCACCACTCTCTGAGTGAAGAAAGTCCTCCTCATCTCAGTCCTAAATGGCATACCGCTTATCCTTAGACTGTGACCCCTGGTTCTGGACTCCCCCGCCATCAGGACCATCCTTCCTGCATCTAGTCTGTCTAGTCCTGTTAGAGTTTTATAAGTTTCAATGAGATCCCTGATGTAAAAAGACTACTGAGTGCTTGGTTTGAGAATAAAACAAGGCTTTAATCAACTGTTTCAAAAACCATGAGATTTCTAGTTCCTAGTTATAGAAACATCCTGAGCAAGCTGGGCCCACACCCGAATATTTATAGTCCTTTTTAAAAAAATTCATTGATGGGATGTGGGCGTCGCTGGCTAGGCCCACATCCCATTTAGTGCCCATCCCTAATTGCCCTTGAGAAGATGGTGGTGAGCTGCCTTCTTGAACCGCTGCAGTCCATATGGTGTAGGTGCACCCACAATGCTGTTAGGAAGGGAGTTCCAGGATTTTGGCCCAGCAACAGTGAAGGAACGGCGATACAGGTCCAAGTCAGGATGGTGTGTGGCTTGGAGGGGAACTTGTAGGTGGTGATGTTCCCATGCGTCTGCTGCCCTTGTCCTTCTAAGTGGTAGAGGTCGCGGGTTTGGAAGGTGCTGTTGAAGGAGCTTTGGTGAGTTGCTGCAGTGCATCTTGTAGATGGTACACACTGCAGCCACAGTGCGCTGGTGGTGGAGGGAGTGAATGTTGAAGGTGGTGGATGGAGTGCCAATCAAGCGGGCTGCTTTATCCTGAATGGTGTCGAGCTTCTTGAGTGTTGTTGGAGCTGCACTCATCCAGGCAAGTGGAGAGTATTTCATCACACTCCTGACTTGTGCCTTGTGGATGGTGGAAAGGCTTTGGGGAGTCAGGAGGTGAGACACTCGCCGCAGAATTCCCAGCCTCTGGCCTGCTCTTGTAGCCACAGTATATGGCCACCAAGTGTTACTTCATGAGTCATGATAAGATTCTTGTGAGAAGTCACACAACACCAGGTTATAGTCCAATCGCTTTATTTGAGATCACAAGCTTTCAGAGCGCTGCTCCTTCTTCAGGTGAAGTGAAGAGATGCATATAGGCACAGCATATATAATCAGAGAACACTGCCAGATGTTTACAGGTAATCTTTCTAACTGCCCTTTATCACACCTCGGCAGAGAGATAATCACAGCAAACAAAAGTGTGAACAGTGTCCAAACAGGTCAGTCAGGAAAACATTACATCAAAGAACAATGAGGTGGGGTCACAAGGGGTCAAATGTTACAGATGCTGGGGTCTGTATGAAAAACAAAAAACAAATAAAGCTGTTGGACTATAACCTGGTGTTGTGTGAATTCTCACATTTGTCCACCCCAGTCCAACACCGGCATCTCCACATCATAGAAACATAGAAACATAGAAGATAGGAGCAGGAGTAGGCCATTCGGCCCTTCGAGCCTGCTCCGCCATTCAATGAGATCATGGCTGATCATTCAAATTCAGTACCCTGTCCCTGCCTTCTCCCCATATCCCTTGATCCCTTTAGCCTTAAGAAATATATCCAACTCTTTCTTGAATATACTTAATGAACTGGCCTCCACCGCCCTCTGTGGCAGAGAATTCCACAGGTTCACCACTCTCTGGGTGAAGAAATTCCTCCTCATTTCAGTCCTAAATGGCTTACCCCTTATCCTTTGACTATGACCCCTAGTTCTGGACTCCCCGGCCATCAGAAACATCCTTCCTGCATCTAGTCTGTACAGGCCTGACAGAATTTTATAGGTTTCGATGAGATCCCCTCTCAATCTTCTAAACTCCAGTGAGTATAAGCCCAATCGACACAATCTCTCCTCATACGTCATTCTTGCCATCCCAGGTATCAGTCTGGTGAATCTTCGCTGCACTCCTTCCATGGCAAGAACGTCCTTCCTCAGGTAAGGCAACCAAAACTGCACACAATACTCAAGGTGTGGTCTCACCAAGGCCCTGTACAACTGCAGAAAGACATCCTTGTTCTTGTACTCGGACCCTCTTGCTACGAAGGCCAACATACCATTTGCCTTCTTAACCGCCTGCTGCACCTGCATGCTTACCTTCAGCGACTGGTGTACAAGAACACCCAGGTCTCTTTGCACTTCCCCTTCTCCCAATCTATTGCCATTCAAATAATAATCTGCCTTCCTGTTTTTGCCACCAAAGTGGATAACCTCACATTTATCCACATTATAGTGCATTTGCCATGTTTCTGCCCAATCACCCAACCTGTCCAAATCGTGCTGGAGTTTCACGACATCCTCCTCACAGCCTACCCTCCCACCCAGCTTTGTGTCGTCTGCAAATTTGGAGATATTACATCCAATTCCCTCGTCCAGATCATTAATATATATTGTGAACAGCTGGGGTCCTAGGACCGATCCTTGCGGTACCCCACTAGTCACTGCCTGCCACTCGGAAAACGACCCGTTTATTCCAACTCTTTGCTTTCTGTCCGCCAACCAGTTCTCTATCCAAGTCAATACCTTGCCCCCAATCCCATGTGCCTTAATTTTGCACGCTAATCTCTTATGCGGGACCTTATCGAAAGCCTTCTGAAAGTCCAAATACACCACATCCACTGGTTTTCCCTTATCTATTTTACCAGTTACATCCTCAAAAAATTCAAGCAGATTAGTCAAGCATGATTTACCTTTTGTAAATCCATGTTGACTTTGTCCGATCCAGTCACTGCTTTCCAAGTGCTCTGCTATTACATCTTTTATAATGGACTCTAGCATTTTCCCCACTACCGATGTCAAGCTTACCGGTCTATAATTCCCCGCCTTTTCTCTACCACCTTTTTTGAATAGTGGGGCAACATTAGCTACCCACCAATCCATGGG
Organism: Somniosus microcephalus; assembly: GCF_052327205.1. Taxonomy (NCBI): domain Eukaryota; kingdom Metazoa; phylum Chordata; class Chondrichthyes; order Squaliformes; family Somniosidae; genus Somniosus; species Somniosus microcephalus. Next base: position 233,049,477 of record NC_140988.1, on the reverse strand, counting down.
TACTGTTCCAGAGTCTATCGAGTTCTGGAAGATGACCAGCAATGCATCTACTATTTCTAGGGCCACTTCCTTAAGTACCCTGGGATGTAGATTATCAGGCCCTGGGGATTTATCGGCCTTCAGTCCCATCAATTTTCCTAACACCATTTCCCTACAAATACTGATTTCCTTCAGTTCCACCCTTTCATCAGACCCTATGTTCCCCGGCATCTCTGGGAGGTTATTTGTGTCCTCCTTTGTGAAGACAGAATCAAAATATGTATTTAGTTGGTCAGCCATTTCTTTGTTCCCCATTATAAATTCCCCCGATTCTGACTGCAAGGGACCTACTCTTGACTTCACCAATCATTTTCTCTTCACATATCTACAAAAGCTTTTACAGTCATAAGAACATAAGAACATAAGAAAAAGGAGCAGGAGTAGGCCAGTCGGCCCCTCGAGCCTGCTCCGCCATTCAGTAAGATCATGGCGGATCTGATCCTAACCACCAATCTACTATCACAGAACCATCTCCTGAATCTAACAGAATTAGACACACGAAATAGGAGCAGGATCAGAGTACATGGCCCCTGGGCCCGCTCCGCTACCCACAGGGCCATGACCGATCCGAACCTAGACTCATGTCCAAATTCCTGCCCGCTCCCCATAACCCTTTATTCCCTTTACTTCTAGGAAACTGTCTATTTCTGTTTTAAATTTATGCAATGATGTAGCTTCTACAGCTTTTTGGGGCAGCATATTCCATGGACCTACCACCCTCTGAGTGAAGTAGTTCCTCCTCATCTCAGTTTTGAAAGAGCAGCCCCTTATTCTAAGACTATGCCCCCTAGTTCTAGTTTCACCCATCATCGGGAACATCCTCCCCACATCCACCCGATCCAACCCCTTCACAATCTTATATGTTTCAATAAGATCGCCTCTCATTCTTCTGAACTCCAATGAGTAGAGTCCCAATCTACTCAATTCAATTCAATTCAATTCAATTCAAATCGCTTTATTGGCATGACAAGTTACATCTTATGTTGCCAAAGCATCGGAAAACATTCATGTTTGTTCACAAAAATACAGATCTATCCATACAGTGTATAAACAGATATATCCCTGAGTGTATAAATATACTTTCATATAATTTATATATACTCTTTTCTTATATTTAGTGGTTGTCCCTCTGTTTATGGCAAGCTGTAACATAGTGTGCCGCTAGTGTTACGCAATTTCTCTCTTCCCCTAGTAGGTAAAGGAGTTTTTGGTCGTCATTCAAATTTCTGAAATCCGGGCATATTTTTGTGAATTTTGGGTAGAAATTCTCCCTTATGCCCTGATATTTTCTACAAGCTGTGAGGAAGTGCATCTCTGTCTCCACCACTCCCTGACTCAACCTCTCCTCATATGTCCATCCCCTCATCCCCGGGATTAACCGAGTGAACCTTCTTTGTACTGACTCGAGAGCAAGTATGTCTTTTCTTAAGTATGGACACCAAAACTGTATGCAGTATTCCAGGTGCGGTCTCACCAATACCTTGTACAACTGAAGCAATACCTCCCTATTTTTATATTCTATCCCCCTAGCAATGAAAGCCAACATTCCATTGGCCTTCTTAATCACTTGCTGCACCTGCATACTAACCTTTTGAGTTTCGTGCACCAGGACCCCCAGATTCCTTTGTACTTCAGTACTTTCCAGTTTCTTGCCATTAAGATAATAACCTGCTCTACGATTTTTCCTGCCAAAGTGCATAACCTCACACTTTCCAGTATTGTATTCCATCTGCCAAATCTCTGCCCACTTACTTAGCCTGTCTATGTCCCCTTGCAGGTTTTTTATGTCCTCCTCACTCATTACTTTCCCTCCCATCTTAGTATCATCTGCAAACTTTGATATGTTACACTCGGTCCCCTCCTCCAAATCATTAATATAGATTGTAAAGAGTTGGGGACCCAGCACTGACCCCTGTGGAACACCACTAGTTACTGATTGCCAGTCCGAGAATGAACCATTTATCCCAACTCTCTGCCTTCTGTTAGATAGCCAATCCTCTATCCATGCCAGAATATTACCCCCAATCCCGTGATTTTTTATCTTAAGCAATAATCTTTTGTGTGGCACCTTGTCAAATGCCTTTTGGAAGTCTAAATACACTACGTCCACTGGTTCCCCTTTATCCACCCGATATGTTACTTCCTCAAAGAACTCCAGCAAATTTGTCAAACATGACTTCCCCTTCATAAAACCATGCTGACTTTGTCCTATTAAATGATGATTATCCAAATGTCCTGTTACTGTCTCCTTAATAATGGACTCCAATATTTTACCTACCACAGATGTTAGGCTAACCAGTCTATAGTTTCCAGCCTTCTGTCTACTGCCCTTTTTAAATAAGGGCATTACATTAGCAGTTTTCCAGTCTGCCGGGACCTTTGCTGAGTCCAGGGAGTTTTGGAAAATTATTACCAATGCATCCACAATCCCTACCGCCACTTCCCTCAAGACCCTAGGATGTGAGCCATCAGGTCCAGGTGATTTATCTGCCTTGAGTCCCATTATTTTACCGAGTACCACTTCCTTAGTGATTTTGATCGTGTTTAGCTCCTCTCCCCCTATTGCCCCCTGTTTCTCCAGTGTTGGGATATTCTTAGTGTCTTCTACTGTAAAGACTGATACAAAATATTCATTCAGTGTTTTTGCCATCTCCATATTTCCCACCATTAATTTCCCGGTCTCATCCTCTAAGGGACCAACATTTACTTTAGCCACCCTTTTTCTTTTTATATAACTATAAAAACTCTTACTATCTGTTTTTATATTTTTTGCTAATTTACTTTCATAATCTATCTTCCCTTTCTTAATCAATCTTTTTGTTATTTTTTGCTGTCTTTTAAAGTTTTCCCAATCCTCTATCCTCCCACTAGATTTGGCTACCTTATATGCCCTTGTTTTTAGTCGAATACTATCCTTAATTTCTTTACTTAGCCACGGATGGCTGCCTTTTCTTTTACACCCTTTTCTTCTCAGTGGAATATCCTTTAATCTATTTTCCCAATCCACTCTACTCAATTCCGCTCTCATACCTTCATAGTCTCCTTTATTCAAGCTTAGCATGCTTGTTTGAGATCCAACCTTCTCACCCTCTAATTGAATATGGAATTCAACCATGTTATGGTCACTCATTCCAAGGGGATCCTTTACTAGGACATTTTTAATTAATCCTGTCTCGTTACACAGGACCAGATCTAAGGTTGCTTGCCCCCAGGTCGGTTCAGTTACATACTGCTCGAGAAACCCATCCCTAATACACTCAATGAACTCATCCTCAAGGCAGCCCTGCCCAATTTGATTTGTCCAATTAATATGATAGTTAAAATCCCCCATAATTATAGATGTTCCCTTATTACAAGCCTCAACTATTTCCTGATTGATACTCCGTCCAACAGAGTTGCAACTGTTCGGAGGCCTATAGACTACGCCCACTAGTGTTTTTTTCCCCTTATTATTCCTTACCTCCACCCAAACTGTTTCATTATCCTGATCTTTTGACCCAATATCATTTCTCTGTATTACAGTGATTCCTTCCTTTATTAACATAGCGACCCCACCTCCCCTTCCTTCCTGCCTGTCCTTCCTGATCGTTAAATAACCTGGTATGTTTAATTCCCAGGCATTGTCACCCTGCAGCCATGTTTCTGTAATGGCCACAAGATCATACCCATATGTAGTTATTTGTGCCATTAACTTGTCTATTTTGTTACGAATGCTACGTGTATTCAGATAGAGAACTTTCAAATATGTTTTGTGACACTTAGTTCCTGCTTTTGCCCTTTTTATTACTTTACCTTTTACTCCATACCTTCTGCCCCTTCCTGACATGCTCTGGTTTTTAATTTCCCCACTGCTACCTATGTCTATGACCTTCTCTGTTGTCATTTTTATTATTTGGTCTCTAGGAACCTCCCCCCCACTAGTTAGTTTAAAGCCCTCTCTACAGCCCTAGTTATATGATCTGCCAGGACTCTAGTCCCAGCACTGGCCAAGTGAAGCCCGTCCCAATGGAACAGCTCCCTCCTGCCCCAGTACTGGTGCCAGTGTCCCAGGAAGCAAAACCCATTTATCCCGCACCAGTCTTTGAGCCACGCATTTAACTCTCTAATTTTATTTGTCCTAGCCAAATTCGCTCATGGCTCAGGTAATAATCCCTTGAGGTTCTGTCTTTTAATTTGACCCCTAGCTGCTCATACTCCTTTAACAGAACCGGCTTCCTAGTCCTATCTACGTCGTTTGTACCAACATGGACCACGACAACTGGATCCACCCCCTCCCACTGCAAGTTTCTTTCAAGCCCAGAGGAGATGTCCTTAACCCTGGCACCGGGTAGGCAACACAGCCTTCGGGGCTCTCACTCTCGGCTGCAGAGAACTCTATCTATCCCCCTAATAATACTATCCCCTACCACTACAACATTTCTATTTACTCCCCCCTCTTGAATGGCCCCCCGTTCCACGGTGCTGTGGCCAGGTTGCTCATCTTCCCTGCAGTCCCTGCTCCTGTCCCCACAGGGAGTAAGAACCTCGAACCTGTTGGTCAAGAGCAAGGGCTGCGGCTCCTCCAGCTCTACCTCCTGGATCCCCGTACCTGCCTCACTCATAGTCACACCGTCCTGTCCCTGACCATGGGCTACATCTGAATTATTTAACTTCATAGGTGTGACCACCTCCTGATACACAGAGTCCAGGTACTTCTCCCCCTCCCTGATGTGTCGCAGTGTCTGAAGCTCAGACTCCAGTTTTTATGTTCCTTGCAAGCTTACTCTCATATTCTATTTTCCCTTTCTTAATTAATCCCTTTGTCCTCCTTTGTTGAATCCTAAACTGCTCCCAATCCTCAGGATTATTGCTTTTGCTGGCCAATTCATATGCCCTCTCCTTGGACCTTATGCTATCCCTAATTTCCCTTGTTAGCCACGGTTGGGTCACCTTTTTTGTTTTATTTTTATGCCAAACTGGGATGAACAAATTCTGTAGTTCATCCATTTGGTCTTGAATGTTTGCCATTGCCTATCCACCATCAACCCTTTGAGTGCCATTCCCCAATCAATCCTACCCAACTCGCTCCTCAGACCATCATAGTTTCCTTTATTTAAATTGAGGACCCTAGTCTCCAAGTCAACTACTTCATTCTCCAGCTTAATGAAGAATTCGATCATATTATGATCGCTCCGACCCAAGGGGCCTCATACAACAAGATTGCTAATTAATCCTTTCTCGTTACATAATACACAGTCTAAGATGGCCTGATAAGATTCTTGACATCCTTCTCACCTGAAAGTTTTGGAAGTCCGACGACTTCCTTCTAGCCGATTAGGCGGATCACGAATAGGCGCAGTCTTTTAGATCTTCACTTGTGGCTGGAAAGCACGTCTCCTCAGACCGTGCCTTGGTCCCTGGGTCGCTTGGTCCATACTGGTAGATCAACGGGGCCCATGTCACCTTGATCGACTGCGGAAGACAAGGGAGATCGTGACACCGGGTGCGGGTCCCCACAGGCACAGAGCTGGCATCATCTTGGTTGCTATCTGGGGATTGACCGGCATCCTGGCTTCGGGTGGCCATCCCATGGGAAGCGTCGGCTCCCCGAGTTGATCCAGTGGAGTAGCCGGCAGATCCCTTGATGTCCCAGGTAGGGCATCATCCTCAAAGGAGCGCAGAGCGTCGGCATCATTACCATGGGTCCCTCTACCAGTTGGGTCCGTGGGACTAGTAGGACAGGGAGCCAGATCTCGGAGTGAAACGGTGGACTCCCGGCCATCAGGGTACCGCACGTGCGCGTAAGTGTGATTAACGTCCGCTCGTTCCACCTTGTCGATGTGGGAATCGTTTTTGGAAGATCGGACGAATCTTCAGAGCAGCACGGGGCCGGGAGCTGCCAACCATGATGGTAGGGATGTCCCATGAGTGGAGCGACGCTGGAACCTGAAGAATCGCTCGTGAGGAGTGACATTGGTGGACTTAGAAAGAAGAGACCTGATGGAATGCAACGCGTCAGGGAGCATAGTTTCCCACTGCTGGTCAGTTAGAACAGCATTCCAAATGATAGCGTTGTATCTCTCAACCTGTCCGTTACCGATGGGATGGTATGGTGTCATTTTACTTGTGGTGATTCCCTGTTGGGAAAGATAACTTTTGAGTTCGCTTGACATGAAGGAGGGACCGCGATCAAAGTGGATGAAATTGGCCGTACCGCAAAGAAAAAAGAGTTTATCGAGGCATTTGATCACTGTGGAAGTAAGCATATTGGAACAGGGGAAAGCAAATGGAAAGCGTGAATATTCGTCCACCATAGTAAGCAAGTAGGTGTTTCATGTTGAGGAAGGCAATGGCCCTTTAATGTCAATGCTGAGTCGCTGCATAGGCTGCATAGCGTGTATGAGCTAGCCATCTGACAGATGGAAGAATTGCAGTTTTAATTCCGCACAAATTCTACAGGTGGAGCATGTTCTTTTCACATCTTCCGTAGAAAATAGGAGATTTTTAGATCGCACAAAGTGCAACATACGGGTAACGCCAGGATGGCATAAGTCAGTATGAAGATCCGCAAGAGTCGAAGTTGACATAGAAGAGCAGAATGCACGCATGAGGGTATCCGGGACTATATTTTCTTTGCCGGCTCGATAATGTATGGTGTAGCCAAAGGCAGCCAATTCCATCCTCCAGAGCTGTATTTTGTTATTCTTGAGCTTAGTGCGCTTCCGGTTATCCAGCATAAAGGCCACGGATCGCTGATCGGTTATAAGCGTGAAATAGCGACGAGCGAGAAAATGACTCCATTTATGTACTGTTTCGATGATAGCCGTAGCCTCCTTCTCGACAGGAGGATAATAGAGCTCGCTACCCTGCAAAGTTCTGGCCAGAATTGCCACGGGTCGACCACCTTGATTCAAGGTAGCCGAGATCACCACCTCCGATGCATCGCACTCGACCAGGAAAGAATGATTTTCATCGATGGAACGAAGCGTGGCTTTTTCCATTTGTCGCTTGAGGAGGTTGAAAGCTGAAATAGCCGTTGCCTCCAACGGAAATGACTTCTCATGAAGCAGGGGCTGGATCTTGTTGGAGAAGTGGGGTATCCACTTCGCATAATAGGCGAACATGCCGAGTGCCCGACGAAGAGAGCCGAGATTCGTAGGGAGAGGGAGCTCCTGAAGCGGACGAAGTCGCTCCCGATCCAGTTTGATGACAACGTTGCCCAGCCAATAGCCAAGGATATTGACTGATGGTACTGATTTCACAGATGTGGACTCATTTAAGGTTAAGTTGCGATGACGGAGAACGTCATAACATTTCTGGAGGTTGGCATCATGCTCCTTCTGGTCATGACCAACAATGGTGATATTATCCAGATATGGAAAAGTGTCCGTTAAGTTCTCTTGTTTGACTAGGCTATCCATTGCCCATTGAAGATGGCCACCCCATTGGTGACCCCAAATGGAAGGCGACAAAACTGATAAAGCCGACCATTGGCCTCAAAGGCCGTATACTTTTTGTCAGAGTCCTTTAATGGTACTTGATAGTATGCGCTCTTTAAATCAAAAGTTGAAAATACCTTGTAGTTGGCAAGGTTATTGACCACATCATCGATGCGTGGTAGTGGGTAGGCATCCAGGTCGGTATACTGGTTAATAGTTTGTGAGTAATCGATGCAAAGACGTTTCTTTTGTTGCTTCAGAGGATTTTTAACAGCGACGACTTGAGCCCACCAGGAAGCTGAACATGGCTCAATGATACCGTCAGCTAGAAGGCGAGAGATTTCTGCCTCGATAAAGGATTGATCATCTTGGCTGAAACGTCATGATTTAGTGACTATGGGCTTACATCGGGGGGAAAGATTGGCAAACAAGGAGGGCTCGTCGAGTGAAGCTGCCGAATGTGCACAAAATGGTACTTTGGAAATAGCAAGCTCCGGCTTTGACCCTCCAAACTCGAAAGTGAGTCTTTTGTGTTGTTTCTGGAAATCCTGTCCCAGGAGCACATCACTGCATAGGTTCTTGAGCACCCCGAACCGGGTGGAGAAATAAGTGCGGCCATTGAGAATAAGGTCGACAAGACAAAAGCCGGAGGAGTTGGTGGTCAGTGTTGTCAGAGCCATTGCAATTTCCCTGTCCGAGGGGTAAATACGCAGTTTTAACTTACTGACAGCCCGCTCACTAATGAAGCTGTCAGAGCTGCATGAGTCGAATAGTGCATTCAAAATGTGTCCATTTACCAAAACCTTCATGGCTGCATGGGACAGACTTTGGGGAAAAACAGCTGTGATGGGAGGAGGGGCAGTTTTACCCTTGACAGCTGTAACCTTAGTAGTGGTTCTTGGGGGAGGAGCAGTTTTATAGATTGCAGCTGTAACCTTAGTAGTGGCTCTTGGGGGAGGAGCAGTTTTATCGATAATAGCTGCAAAACTAACAGGAGCTCTCGACCGGTATACCTTAGAAAAGTGGCCCTTCGTACTAACAGAGGCTCTTGACTGGCACACCTTAGAAAAGTGACCTTTCTTACTGCAATGATTGCAGACTGCGTTACGAGCAGGACAAAATTTTCTATAGTGGAATGCACCTCCACAGAAGAAACACTTCCTTCCAGATTGCCAAGGTGCCACTAGGGCGGGGTCATCATCAGTGAAGGCTTCTAGGGCAGGGTTGTCATCAGCCAGGTGGGAGTCATCATCAGTGAGGTCTTCCGCCCGAGGCCTGTCAAAGGAGTCACGAAAAGTGATAGCAGCAGCCCGTGCATGTGGCGAAAGATAGGTATCTGCATTCCTCTTTGCTAAGTCCAGTGAACATGCGTGGTCATAGGCAGCCCGTAACTTGAGGGTTTTATTCTCCAACAAACGCTGACGTATGAAGGGAGACACAATCCCATTAATAAAGGAATCATGAATTAACTCCTCCTGGTACTGTTCAGCTGTGACAGCTTTAAGATTACAATCCTTGCTGAGCCTGCGAAGTTTCTGAAGGAATTCGTCAAGTGAGTCCCCGGGTTTTTGTTGAGTTGTGGCCAGTAGATGCCGAGCAAAAATTTCATTTGGGGACTTAACATACAGCTGCTGTAGTATTTGGATAGTGGAGTCATAGTCTACACAGTCTTCGATATAGTCAAACACCTGAGGGGATACATAGTTGGCAAGCATTCGTAACTTATTAGGAACATTCTCACCACACTCCTCAAGGAAGTTGCTAAAGGTACGATACCAATGTTTCCCTAACTTAGCAGCTGTAAGTGAATTCGGGTCCAGGTCGAGATGGGCAGGTCTGAGTAGTTTCTCCACGATGGATCGATTACTTCATCCGAGTTCCCTTCTACGGTTTGAGTCGTAGCCGCCTGTTCCCAAGACCACTCACAGCGTGGAGCAGGTTCGGTTGATTAAATTGATGTAAAAAGACTACTGACCGCTTGGTTTGAGTATAAAACAAGGCTTTAATTAACTGTTTCACAACCATGAGATTTCTAGTTACATCACTAGTTCCTGGTTACAGAAACGTCCTGAGCAAGCTAGGCCTACACCCGAGTATTTATACTCCTTGGACGGTGCCACCAGCTGGCTGCCCAATGTTACTTCATGAGTCTTGGTATGATTCATAATAATCCCCTCTCATTCTTCTACTCTCTGGATCACTCCCGGTGCCACGTGCTAGTGAGTATAGGAATAGGAGGATAGAGCAGATGAATGCGTGGCTAAAGAGTTGGTGCAGGAGGGAGGGCTTTAGTTTCCTGGATCACTGGGCCTGCTTCTGGGAAAGGTGGGACTTGTACAAGTCGGACGGGTTGCACCTGAACCAGAGCGGGATAAATATCCTTGCGGGGAGGTTTGCTAGCACTGTTCGGGGGGGTTTAAACTAAAATGGCAGGGGGTTGGGAACCTGAGCAGGGAGACAGAGGAAAGGAAAACAGGGATAAAAGCAAAAGATAGGAAGGAGAAAAACAAAAGTGGCAGTCAGAGAAATCAACGGTTTAAATCAAACGTGGCCACAGTAAATAATAATTCTAATAGGTCTAAGAGCGTTAAAAAAACAAGCCTGAAGGCTTTGTGTCTTAATGCGAGGAGCATTTGTAATAAGGTGGATGAATTGGCTGCGCAAATAGAGGTAAACGAATACGATTTGGTTGGGATTACAGAAACGTGGCTCAAGGATGGCCAAGACTGGGAACTCAACATCCAGGGGTATTCAATATTCAGGAAAGATAGGCAAAAAGGAAAGAGAGGTGGGGTAGCATTACTGGTTAAAGAAGGGATTAATACAATTGTAATGAAGGATATTAGCTCTGATGATGCGGAATCTGTATGGGTAGAATTGAGAAATACTAAGGGGAAAAAAACATTCGTGGGAGTGGTATATAGACCTCCAAACAGTAAGGTGGAGGTTGGGGATGGCATTAAAAGGGAAATTAAAGAAGCGTGCAATAAGGGCACAGCAGTCATCATGGGTGACTTTAACCTACATATAGATTGGGCCAACCAAATTAGTAACAATACTGTGGAGGAGGAATTCCTGGAGTGTTTACAGGATGGTTTCCTGGACCAATATGTCGAGGAACCAACCAGAGATCAGGCCATCTTAGACTGGGTATTATGTAACGAGAAAGGATTAATTAGCAATCTTGTTGTACGAGGCCCCTTGGGTCGGAGCGATCATAATATGATCGAATTCTTCATTAAGATGGAGAATGAAGTAGTTGACTCAGAGACAAGGGTCCTCAATTTAAATAAAGGAAACTATGATGGTCTGAGGAGCGAGTTGGGCAGGATTGAGTGGGGAATGGTGCTCAAAGGGTTAACGGTGGATAGGCAATGGCAAACATTCAAAGACCGAATGGATGAGCTGCAGAATTTGTTCATCCCAGTTTGGCGCAAAAATAAAACAAAAAAGGTGACTCAACCGTGGCTAACAAGGGATATTAGGGATAGCATAAGATCCAAGGAGAGGACATATAAATTGGCTAGAAAAAGCAATAATCCTGAGGATTGGGAGCAGTTTAGGAGTCAACAAAGGAGGACAAAGGGATTGATTAAGAAAGGGAAAATAGAATATGAGAGTAAGCTTTCAGGGAACATAAAAACTGACTGTAAAAGCTTTTATAGATAAGTGAAGAGAAAAAGATTAGTGAAGTCAAGCGTAGGTCCCTTGCAGTCAGAATCGGGGGAATTTATAATGGGAAACAAGGAAATGGCAGACCAACTAAATGCATACTTTGGTTCTGTCTTCACAAAGGAGGACACAAATAACCTCCCAGAGATGCCGGGGAACATAGGGTCCGATGAAAGCGAGGAACTGAAAGAAATCAGTATTTGTAGGAAAATGGTGTTAGGAAAATTGATGGGACTGAAAGCCGATAAATCCCCAGGGCCTGATGGTCTACATCCCAGTGTACTTAAGGAAGTGGCCCTAGAGATAGTAGAGGCACTACTGATTTTCTTCCAGAACTCGATAGACTCTGGAACGGTACCCATGGATTGGAGGGTAGCTAATGTTACCCCACTATTCAAAAAAGGTGGTAGAGAAAAAGCGGGGAATTATAGACCGGTAAGCCTGACATCGGTAGTGGGGAAAATGCTAGAGTCTATTATAAAAGATGTAATAGCAGAGCACTTGGAAAGCAGTGACTGGATCGGACAAAGTCAACATGGATTTACAAAAGGTAAATCATGCTTGACTAATCTACTGGAATTTTTTGAGGATGTAACTGGTAAAATAGATAAGGGAGAACCAGTGGATGTGGTGTATTTGGACTTTCAGAAGGCTTTCGATAAGGTCCCACATAAGAGATTAGCGTGCAAAATTAAGGCACATGGGATTGGGGGCAAGGTATTGACTTGGATAGAGAATTGGTTGGCGGACAGAAAGCAAAGAGTTGGAATAAACGGGTCGTTTTCCGAGTGGCAGGCAGTGACTAGTGGGGTACCGCAAGGATCGGTCCTAGGACCCCAGCTGTTCACAATATATATTAATGATCTGGATGAGGGAATTGGATGTAATATCTCCAAATTTGCAGACGACACAAAGCTGGGCGGGAGGGTAAGCTGCGAGGAGGATGTCGGGAAAATCCAGTACGATTTGGACAGGTTGGGTGATTGGGCAGAAACATGGCAAATGCACTATAATGTGGATAAATGTGAGGTTATCCACTTTGGTGGCAAAAACAGGAAGGCAGATTATTATTTGAATGGCAATAGATTGGGAGAAGGGGAAGTGCAAAGAGACCTGGGTGTCCTTGTGCACCAGTCGCTGAAGGTAAGCATGCAGGTGCAGCAGGCGGTTAAGAAGGCAAATGGTATGTTGGCCTTTGTAGCAAGAGGGTTCGAGTACAGGAACAAGGATGTCTTGCTACAGTTGTACAGGGCCTTGGTGAGACCGCACCTTGAGTATTGTGTGCAGTTTTGGTCACCATACCTGAGGAAGGACGTTCTTGCCATGGAGGGAGTGCAGCGAATATTCACCAGGCTGATACCTGGGATGGCAGGAATGACGTATGAGGAGAGATTGTGTCGATTGGGCTTATACTCACTGGAGTTTAGAAGATTGAGAGGGGATCTCATTGAGACCTATAAAATTCTGTCAGGTCTGGACAGACTAGATGCAGGAAGGATGTTTCTGATGGCCGGGGAGTCCAGAACCAGGGGTCATAGTCTAAGGATAAGGGGTAAGCCATTTAGGACTGAAATGAGGAGGAATTTCTTCACCCAGAGAGTGGTGAACCTGTGGAATTCTCTGCCACAGAGGGCGGTGGAGGCCAGTTCATTAAATATATTCAAGAAAGAGTTGGATATGTTTCTTGAGGCTGAAGGGATCAAGAGATATGGGGAAAAGGCGGTGACAGGGTACTGAGTTTGGATGATCAGCCATGATCACATTGAATGGCGGAGCAGGCTCGAAGGGCCGAATGGTCTACTCCTGCTACTATCTTCTATGTTTCTATGTTTCTATGTAACTCTAGCGAATATAAGCCTAATTGACCCAATCTCTCTTCATACGTCATTCCTGCCATCCCAGGTATCAGTCTGGTGAATCTGCGCTGCACTCCCTCCATGACAAGAACATCCTTCCTCAGATAAGGCGATCAAAACTGCACACAAAACTCAAGGTGTGGTCTCACCAAGGCCCTGTACAACTGCAGCAAGACATCCTTGTTCATGTACTCAAATCCTCTCACTATGAAGGCCAACAAAGCATTTGCCTTCTTAACCGCCTGCTGCACCTGCATGCTTACCTTCAGCGACTGGTGTACAAGGACACCCAGGTCTCATTGCACTTCTTCTTTTCCCAATCTATTACCGTTCAGATAATAATCTACCTTCCTGTTTTGGCCACCAAAGTGGATAACCTCGCATTTATCCACATTATACTACATCTGCCATGCATCTGGCCAATCACCCAACCTGTCCAAATCATACTGAAGTTTCTCTGCATCCTCCTCACAGCACACACGCCCACCCAGCTTTGTGTCATCTGCAAACTTGGAGATATTACATCTAGTTCCCTCATCTAGATAATGAATATATATTGTGGATAGCTGGGGTCCTAGCACCGATCCCTGCAGTACCTCACCAGTCACTGCCTGCCACTCGGAGAAAGATCCGTTTATTCCAACTCTTTGCTTCCTGTCTGCCAACCAGTTCTCTATCCAAGTCAGTACCTTACCCCCAATCAGAGATTCTGGTAAATACATAGAAACATAGAAGATAAGAGCAGGAGTAGACCATTCGGCCCCTCGAGCCTGCTCCGCCATTCAATGCGATCATGGCTGATCATCCAAATTCAGTTCCCTGTCCCTGCTTTCTCCCCATATCCCTTGATACCCTTAGCCTTAAGAAATATATCTAACTCCTTCTTGAATATATTTAATGAATTGGCCTCAACTGTCTTCTGTGGTAGAGAATTCCACAGGTTCTCCACTATGTGGGGGAAGAATTTCCTCCTCATCTCAGTCCTAAATGGCTTATCCCTTATCCTTCGACTGTGACCCCTGGTTCTGGAATTCCCCACCATCGGGAACAGCCTTCCTGCATCTAGTCTGTCTGGTTCTGTTAGAATTTTATAAGTTTCAATGGGATCCCCTCTCATTCTTCTAAGCTCTAGGGAATATAAGCCTAATCGACCCAATCTCTCTTCATATGTCATCACTGCCATCCCATGTATCAGTCTGGTGAATCTTCGCTGCACTTCCTCCATGAGAAGAACATCCTTCCTCAGATAAGGTGACGAAAACTGCACACAATACTCAAGGTGTGGTCTCACCAAGGCCCTGTACAACTGCAGCAAGACATCCTTGCTCCTGTACTCGAATCCTCTTGCTATGAAGGCCAGCATACCATTTGCCTTCTTAACCGCCTGCTGCACCTGCATGCTTACCTTCAGCGACTGGTGTACAAGGACACCCAGGTCTCATTGCACTTCCCCTTTTCCCAATCTATTACCGTTCATATAATAATCTGCCTTCCTGTTTTTGTCACCAAAGTGGATAACCTCGCATTTATCCGCATTATACTGCATCTGCCATGCATCTGCCCAATCGCCCAACCTGTCCAAATCGTACTGGAGTTTCTCTGCATCCTCCTCACAGCACACACACCAACCCAGCTTTGTGTTGTCTGCAAACTTGGAGATATTACATCTAGTTCCCTTGTCTAGATCATTAATATATATTGTGAATAACTGAGGTCCTAGCACCGATCCCTGCGGCACCCCACTAGTCACTGCCTTCTACTCGGAAAAAGACCCGTTTATTCCAACTCTTTGCTTCCTGTCTGCCAACCAGTTTTCTATCCAAGTCAGTACCTTACCCCCAATCCCATGTGCTTTAACTTTGCACGCTAGTCTCTTATGCGGGATCTTATCGAAAGCCTTCTGAAAGTCCAAATATATCACACCCACTGGTTCTCCCTTATCTATTCTACCAGTTACATCCTCAAAAAATTCCAGTAGATTAGTCAAGCATGATTTACCTTTAGTATATCCATGTTGATTTTGTCTGATCCTGTCACTGTCTTCCAAGTGCTCTGCTATTACATCTTTTATAATGGACTCTAGCAATTCCCCACTACCGATGTCAGGCTTACCAATGTATAATTCCCTGTTTTTTCACTACTACCTTTTTTCAATAGTGGGGTAACATTAGCTACCCTGCAATCCATGGGAACTGTTGCAGAGGCTATAGAATTTTGGAAGATGACCAGCAATGCATCTATTATTTCTAGAGCCACTTCCTTAAGTACCCTAGGATATAGATTATCAGGCCCTGGGAATTTATCGGCCTTCAATCCCATTTCCCTATAAATACTGATTTCATTCAGTTCCTCCCTCTCATTAGACCCTGTGCTCCCCGACATCTCTGGGAGTTTATTTGTGTCCTTCTTTGTGAAGACAGAACCAAAGTATGTATTTAATTGGTCTGCCATGTCTTTGTTCCTCATTATAAATTCCCCTGATTCTGACTGCAAGGGACCTACGCTTGACTTTACCAATCTTTTTCTCTTCACTTATCTATAGAAGCTTTTACAGTCAGTTTTTATGTTCCCTGAAAGCTTACTCTCATACTCTATTTTCCCCCTCTTAATTAATCCCTTTGTCCTCCTTTGCTGAATCCTAAACTGCTCCCAATCCTCAGGTTTGCTGCTTTTTCTGGCCAATTTATATGTCCTCTCCTTGGATCTTATGCTAGCCCTAATTTCTCTTGTTAGCCAATGTTGAGTCACCTTTTTTGTTTTATTTTTATGCCAAACTGGGATGAACAAATTCTGTAGTTCATCCATGCGATCTTTAAATGTTTGCCATTGCCTATTCACCGTCAACCCTTTAAGTAACATTCTCCAATCCATCCTAGCCAACTCGCACCTCATACCATCATAATTTCCTTTATTTAAATTCAGTACCCAAGTCTCTGAATCAACTACTTCACTCTCCATCTTACTGAAGAATTCTATCATATTATGATCACTCCTCCCCAAATCTCCTTTGCACCCTCTCAGGGGCCTTTACATCCTTCGTAGAGTGACCAGAGCTGGACGCAATACTCCAGTTGTGGCCTACCCAGCGCTTTATAAAGGTTCAGCATAAGTTCTCTACTTTTGTACTCAATACCTCTATTTATGAAGCCCAAGATCCCATAAGTATTTATCCACAAGGCCGAGCGGGTTGGCAGGACAATTTGCCGCTTTTTCAACCAAAAATGTCCGTCAGAAAGGAGAGCACTTCAAAGTTTAAAACATTTGTGTTGGGATATTTGGTGCACGTTTTTTTCCAGGTGTAAGCAAACGTTCCGTGTAAACTTATCTGACTTTGCCCTCTTCCACAGCACAACAGCAATTTTAATAAAAAGCTTTTTCTTCAGAAAAAAGTCTGCATTTTATCTCTTTAAGACTGACATGGACAATCACCTTTATCTAAAAAGGAAGGACATTATAACACACAGGTGCCTAGACAGCATCAATTTGCATTTTTACAGCACCTTCAACGTAGTAAAACGTCCCAAGGCGCTTCACCAGAGTGCAATCATGACAGATTTTGACACCGAGCCACATAAGGAGATATTGGGACAGGTGATCAAACACTTGGTCAAAGAGGTAGGTTTTAAGCATCAAGGGGTATGGGAAGACAGAGCGAATATGGTATTGAGATAGAGGATCAGCCATGATCATATTGAATGGTGGAGCAGGCCCGAAGGGCCGAATGGCCTACCCCTGCTCCTATTTTTCTATTTTTCTATTCCTTGTGCTTTAACTTTGCATGCTAATCTCTTATGCGGGATCTTATCAAAAGCCTTCTGAAAGTCCAAATACACCACATCCACTGGTTCTCCTCCTCTCAGTTTTCTCTCTCTCTCTCTCCTCTCAGTTTTCTCTCTCTCGCTCCACTCTGTTTTCTCTCTCGCTCTACTCTCAGTTTTCTTTTTCTCTCTCCTCAGTTTTCTCTCTCTCTCTTTATAACTTACTCTCTCCTCTCAGTTTTCCCTCTATCTCTTTCTCCTCAGTTTTCTCGCTCTCTCCTCTCAGTTTTCTCTGTCTCTCCTCTCAGTTTTCTCTCTCTCTCCTCTCAGTTTTCTCGCTCTCTCTATCCTCTGTTTCCACGTTATCTCTCTCCTCAGTTTTCTCTCTCTCTTAGTTTTCTCACTCTCTCTATCTCCTATCAGTTTTCTCACTCACTCTCTCTCTCCTCTCAGTTTTCTCTCTCCGCTCAGTTTTCTCGCTCTCTCTCTCCTCTCAGTTTTCTCGCTCTCTCGCTCCTCTCAGTTTACTCGCTCTCTATCTCCTCTCAGTGTTCACGCTCGCACTCTCCTCTTAGTTTACTCGCTCTCTCTCGGTCTTTGCAATTTTCTCTCTCTCCTGTTTTCTCTCTCTCTCCTCTCAGTTTTCTCTCTCTCTCTATCTTCTCATCTTTCTCTCTCTCCTCTCAGTTTTCTCTCTCCTCTCAATTTTCTCGCTCACTCTCTCTCCTCTCAATTTTCTCTCTCTCTCCTATCAGTTTTCTAACCCTCTCTCCTCTCAGTTTACTCTCTCCTCTCAGTGCACCCTCTCTCTTCTCAGTTCCCTCTCTCTCTTCTCAGTTCTCTCTCGCCTCTCAGTTCTCTCTCTCGCCTCTCAGTTCTCTCTCTCCTCTCAGTTCTCTCCTCTCAGTTCTCTCTCTCTTCTCTCAGTTTTCTGCTCTCTCTCTCCACTCAGTTTTCAATATTTCTCCTCAGTATTCTCTCTCTCTCCTCAGTTTTCTCTCTCACGCTCTGCTCTCAGTTCTCTCTCTCTCCTGTTTTTTCTCTCTCTCTCCTTAGTTTTCTCTCTCTCTCCTCAGTTTTTTTCCATCTCTCCTCTCAGTTTTCTCTCTCACACCTCTCATTTTTCTTGCTCTCTCCTTTCAGTTTTCTCACTCTGCTCTCAGTTTTCTCGCTCTCTCGCTCCTCTCAGTTTTCTTGCTCTTTCCTCAGTTTTCTCTCTCTCTCCTCTCAGTTTTCTTTCTCTCTCCTCTCAGTTTTCTCACCCTCTCCCTCCTCTCAGTTTTCTCGCTCTCTCTCCTCTCAGTTCTCTCTCTCTCTCCTCTCAGTTCTCTCTCTCCTCTCAGTTCTCTCTCTCTCTCCTCTCAGTTTTCTCACCCTCTCCCTCCTCTCAGTTTTCTCGCTCTCTCTCCTCTCAGTTCTCTCTCTCAATTTTACAATTTACAATTTAATTTTACAATTTAAATCGCTTTATTGGCATGATAAGTTACATCTTATGTTGCCAAAGCATCAAAATACATTTATGGTTCAGCACATAAACGCAGTTCTATTCATACAGTGTATAAACAGGTATATCCCTGAGTGTATAAATATACATTCGCATTGTTTATATATATTTTTTTCTTAGCTTACTGGTTGTCCCTCTGTTCATGGCAAGCTGCAACATAGTGCGCCGCCAGCGTTACACAGCTTCTCTCCTCTCCCAGTAGGAATGGGAGTTTTTGGTTGTCATTCAGATTTCTGAAATCAGGGCATATTTGTGAGAATTTTTGGTAGAAATTCTCCCTGATGCCCTGATATTTTCCACAAGCTGTGAGGAAGTGCATCTCTGTCTCCACCACTCCCTGACTGCAGTGAGAGCATATCCTGTCCTCTCTTGGCAGCCTGGTCTGCCTGTGTCTGCCTTTTTCGATCGCTAGGCTATGTTCGCTAAGTCTGTACCTTGTCAAGGTTCTTCTCAGTTTGTTATCCTTTACCATGGTCAGGTAATCAGCTATGTTGTATTGTCTGTTTAGGGCCAAGTAGCAATTGAGTTTGCTTTGGGTTTTTGTTGTTTCTGCCCAATATGTCAGATATTTTTCCTTTTGCTTAGCGACGATTGTGTTGGGTCGAATTCTTTGTGTTACCCTGTCACTGTCCTGGGGCTGGTTATTGTTAGTATTGTTAGTAGTTACTTCACTGAGTCCCAGGACTAGTTGACTGAGGGTATTCTTCTTTATGGTCAGCTCTTGGCATTTCAGGGCGTCGTAGTGATAGCATTGGGGATTGCTCATTTGTAGGTGATTCCAAAATTTGGTGGCTCTTTTTTGGATAGTGATTATTAATGGATATTGGCCTAGTTCCGCCCTGCATGCATTGTTTACTGTTTTCCTTTGAGTCCGGAGGATACTTTTACAGAATTCTGCATGTAGGATCTCAATTGGGTGTTTGTCCCATTTTGCAAATTCTTGTTGAGTTAGCGGTCCCCATACCTCACTGCCATAGAGTGCAATTGGTTCAATTACTGATTTGAAAATTTTGAGCCAAATGCTAATTGGGATTTCTATTTGGATTGATTTTTTGATGGCATAGAAAGCCCTTCTTGCTTTCTCTTTCAGTTCATTCACAGCCAGTTTGAAGTTTCCCGTAGAACTGATTTTTAAGCCCAAGTATGTGTAGTTAGTGGTTTGTTCAATTTTGGTTGTTCCTACTGTGAAATTTATTTTGGGTCCCTGATGTTTGGATCTTTGCTGGAACACAAGGACTTTGGTTTTTTGGGGATTTATTGTCAGGGCCCAAGTCTGGCAGTACGACTCCAGCAGGTCCAGGTTTTGCTGTAGCCCCTCTTTAGTAGGTGACAGCAGAACCAGGTCGTCTGCATAGAGGAGGAATTTAACCTTGGATTCATATAGGGTGAGGCCGGGTGCTGTAGATTGTTCAAGTAGTTTTGCCAATCCATTTATGTAAATATTAAAGAGTGTCGGTGAGATTGGCGAGCCCTGCGTCACCCCCCGCCCCTGTGGGAAGTATTTTGTTTGTTTGTCTCCAATTTTAACTGCACATTTGTTGTTTGTATACATTGATTTAATTACATCATATGTTTTCCCTCCTACCCCACTTTCGATAAGTTTCAGGAATAAACCGTCATGCCTCTCTCTCCTCTCAGTTCTCTCTCTCCTCTCAGTTCTCTCTCTCTCCTCTCAGTTCTCTCTCTCCTCTCAGTTCTCTCTCTCCTCTCAGTTTTCATTATTTCTGCTCACAGTTTTCTCTCTCTCGCTCTCATCTCAGTTCTCTCTCTCCTGTTTTCTCTCTCGCTCTCCTATTTTTCTCTCTCTCTCTCCTGTTTTCTCTCTCTCTCTCTACTGTTTTCCCCCTCTCTCTCTAGCTCTCTTTTCAGTTCTCTCTCTCTCTCTCCTGTTTTTTCTCTTTCTCCTTTGTTTTCTCTCTCTCTGCCCTTAGTTTTCTCTCTTTCTCTCTCTTTCCTCTCAGATTTCTCTCTCTCTTCTCAGTTCTCCCTCTCTCCTCTCTGTTTTCTCGCTCTCTCTCTCTTCTCAGTTTTCTTGCTATCTCTCCCCTCAGTTACACAGAAACATAGAAGATAGGAGCAGGAGTAGGCCATTCAGCCCCTCGAGCCTGCTCCGGCATTTAATGAGATCATGGCTGATCATCCAAATTCAGTACCCTGTCCCTGCCTTCTCCCCATATCCCTTGATCCCTTTAGCCTTAAGAAATATATCTAACTCCTTCTTGAGTATATTTAATGAATTGGCCTCAACTGACTTCTTTGGTAGAGAAATCCACAGGTTCACCACTCTCTGGGTGAAGAAATTCCTCCTCATCTCAGTCCTAAATGGCTTAACCCTTATCCGTAGACTGTGGCCCTTGGTTTTGGATCCCGTCCAATGGGAAAATCCTTCCTCCATCTAGTCTGTCTAGTCCTGTTAGACTTTTATAAGTTTCAATGAGATCCCCTCTCATTCTTCTAAACTCTAGCGAATATAAGCCTAATCGACCCAATTTCTCTTCATACGTCATTCCTGCCATCCCAGGTATCAGTCTGGTGAATCTTCGCTGCACTCCCTCCATGGTAAAAACATCCTTCCTCAGAAAAGGTGACCAAAACTGCACACAATACTCAAGGTGTGGTCTTACCAAGGCCCTGTATAACTGCAGCAAGACATCCTTGCTCCTGTACTTGAATCCTCTCGCTATAAAGGCCAACATACCATTTGCCTTCTTAACCGCCTGCTGCACCTGCATGCTTACCTTCAGCGACTGGTGCACAAGGACACCCAGGTCTTGTTGCACTTCCCCTTTTCCCAATCTATTGCCGTTCAGATAATAATCTGCCTTCCTGTTTTTGCCACCAAAGTGGATAACCTCGCATTCATCCACATTATACTGCATCTGCCATACATCTGCCCAATCACCCAATGTGTCCAAATCATACTGGAGTTTCTCTGCATCCGCCTCACAGCACACATGCCCACCCAGTTTTGTGTAATCTGCAAACTTGGAGATATTACATCTAGTTCCCTCATCTAGATCGTTAATGTAAAATTTGCATATTGATTTATCATTGGCCCGCAGGCATCTGTAAGGAATACCTATTATTCACATGTGATCACATGCTGAGTTGCCAGTGGCCTGCAGGCATCTGTAAGGACTGCTATTGTTTTGGAGGACCCAGGGTCCTGACTCCATCTTGTCCACACAGTGCTGTACTGCTGTGAGTCAGATCAGACCTGATGCTTCATTAAAAGAGTGTAAACTGTAATACTCTGTTGTCCTGCAATCTATTAGTTTTGTACAAAGTGTGCAAAACAAGACAGTTAATATATATTGTGTATAGCTGGGGTCCTAGCACCGATCCCTGCGGTACCCCACTAGTCACTGCCTGCCACTTGGAAAAGACCCCTTTTACCCAACTCTTTGCTTCCTGTCTGCCAACCAGTTCTCTCTCTCTCTCCTGTTTTCTCTCTTCTCTCCTGTTTTCTCTCCCTCTCTCTCGCTCTCCGCTCAGTTCTCTCTCTCCTGTTTCTCTCTCCTTTGTTTTCTCTCTCTCTCCTTAGTTTTCTCTCTCTCTCCTCAGTTTTCTCTCTCTCTCCTCTCAGTTCTCTCTCTCTCTCCTCTCAGTTTTCTCTCTCTCTCTCCTCTCTGCTTTCTCGCTCTCTCTCTCTCCTCTCAGTTTTCTCACTATCTCTCTCCTCAGTTTTCTCTCTCTCTCCTCTCATTTCTCTCTTAATAACTCACACTCTCTCTCTCCTCTGTTTTCTCGCTCGCTCTCTCCTCTCAGTTTTCTCGCTCTCCCTCTCCTCTCACTTTTCTTGCTCTCTCTCTCTCCTCTCAGATTTTTTTCTCTCTCTCTCCTCTCAGTTTTCTCTCTCTCTCTCCTCAGTTTTCTCTCTCTCTCCTCTCAATTTTCTCGGCCTCTCTCTCCTCTCAGTTCTCTCTCTCTCTCTCCTCTCAGTTCTCTTGCTCTCTCTCTCCTCTCAGTTCTCTCTCTCTCTCTCCTCTCAGTTTTCTTGCTCTCTCTCCTCTCAGTTCTCTCTCTCTCTCCTCTCAGTTCTCTCTCTCCTCACAGATCTCTCTCTCACCTCTGTTTTCTCTCTCGTCTCCGTTTTCTCTCTCTCCTCAGTTTTTTCTCTCTCTCCTTTCAGTTTTCTCTCCCTCCCTCCTCTCAGTTTTATCTCTCTCTCTCCTCTCTGTTTTCTCTCTCTTTCTCTACTCAGTTTTCTCTCTCTCCTCTCAGTTTTCTCTCTCTCGCTCTCCTCTCAGTTCTCTCTCTCCCTCCTGTTTTTCTCTATCTCTCCTCAGTTTTCTCTTCTCTCTCTTGCTCTCGTCTCAGTTCTCCCTCTCTCTCCTGTTTTCTCTCTCTCCTCTCAGTTTTCTCACTCTCTGTCCTCAGTTTTGTCAGTCTCTCTATCCTCTCAGTTTTCTTGCTCTCCCTTGTAAGCGGTTTTGATCCTAGCCCAATTGTTAGATGGATGGTTCAAATTGCCTCTGCCTTACGAAAGTTCTATACCCGGGAATTATTACTCAGTGTGTAAATGGTATAAGTCACAGACAGGAATGCTTCGGTGAAAAATCAGACTTATATTCATTTGGTCTAACATACACTGGCTAAAACATGCACTACTAAACAAAATCACTGTCTGTGGAGAATAAGATCCAGGTTACAAACAACATGCATACAGTACACAACTGGGAACTATAACATGCAGTAATTCCCTTGTTGCTATGGTGGACTCTAATTCCACCCCTACCAACGAATTACCCAGCTGCATGAACCCCTTCGCCTGGCTGAACCAAATGAAGCTTTCACCCCGGAATAGCCCAAAAACTTCACTTCTGAGAAAAACTCTGAGCCCTTACAGCTCACTCAGCTCGCATGGGATATCTGGTTACTGGCTTGGGACACTCGAGACTATGCTTACCACCACACACAGTCGGTCTCGATCGCTCCGCTCAGCGGCTTCTTCCTCTGGTACTTCTTGTTAGGTCGATCTTGGTGGAGCGGGAGCGAGAGAGAGAGAAAGAATGGTGGAAAAGAATCTATCTTTACAGGAGTCTGACTACCACTTTCTTTCCCGCCAATCTTTAATATCCTTTTGTTTCTAAGCACTCCGGTGCTTAATCAGTGATGGGTCATCATCAGACGCATGAGTATTCCATGATTGGACTAATGGCCCTAAGTCTGGGACATATCTTCGGTCTTTGTGTTGGGAAAAACTGGCTCCTCTTCGGCTGGCTGAGGCTAGTGGGTTCATTGTTCTGCTTCTCTTCTGAGATGCAGGTGAGAAGTGCTTTTTCATATTAGAGTGGCTTTCTAATAGGTTCAAGTTAATGGATGCCTCAGGGTCCTCAGCCCCCTCGTCAATGGCCCCCCTTCCTTTTTCCAGGACTGTCGGGCGAACCCATACATTCTGGATGACTGACAGTTCTTTTGTCACAGCCAACTGCCATGCGTTCTCTGGAGTTTTAACAAACCAGGTTTTCACGTACCTGCACAGGGTGATCCCATCACAGGGAAAACACCCTCAGATAAATCCCATAAAGTCCACAAAAATATTCTCGATTGAGTCCATTCTTCAAACAGAGTCTTTGCGATCTCTTCAGTCCCCCATTTGATGCTTTTCTTTCCACAAAGCATCACTCGACGAGAGAGCAAAAGCCAAAGTCTCCCACAAGTGAAGCTGTTTCCCTGATTTTATGTTTTAAACCCCAGAACTGTACCCCTTACTGCGTGTCATAGTTCCCTTCTACCGAGTCAAAACATCAGCGAAACAGCTTCTTAACACATTCAAATGGCTGGGTTCCAATTCCCATCGACAAACTTCAAGTCAAAATACAGAACCTTAATAAGATCCACAGGACATTACCAAAAAGTCACCATGCACATCACACAATACAGCATTGACAGGTGGTAACACATTACAAAAATGCAACAGCGCACATCGCGCAATACAGAGTGTAAAACTATAACCAGAATGCAATACACTTGCTTACAGAACTTTGGTACATTACAGGTTTTGGAAGGAAAAAACCATCATCAACATAAATCGAATTACACCTTTCCGGATCGCTCTAACACCCATTGCCACCATACTCGGAGCATCTGGCTCCGTCGCCTGCAGCTGGTGTACAAGTAGCTTACAAGCAACAATTGTATGATAACTAATGCATGGGAACAGATGCGAATCCAGGGGGGAATCTCTATACTCAGACCAATGTCCCACCATGGTAGTGAGACAATCCCTTTGATCTCCTCCCCCACTTCTACTGTCTTTTGCTCTAAAGTGTAACAATGTTTCTGGGAGAGCTCAATGGTCTTTATTAAATCAGTGAGGTGTTTCGGCAGAAAAGGAATCAGGTACCCGAAACGCTCCACATAGCAACGCTGTGGCTATATCGTTCCAGGTCCCTCTTCTCTGCCTCCCGGACCCCACACTATCCCCAACATTCAGATTATAAAGCTGTTCTTTCTCTACATTTCCATAGTCTAGTTCATAAAATTCCTGAAACATCGCTTTTAACAGAGCTTCATAAAGCTTCTCCGTCTTCCTTGGACACCACACAGGCAGATGGGCTTCAGTCAGGTTCAGGATCACGGATGCCACGGCATAGTGCACATTCTGAAACAACACTTTGTCAGTAGGGATTAACGCCAACCCATTTCCTGGACCCCTGGTGGTGGTGGGACACCCATCTACAGTCGTCTGTACCGTCGGGGCTCTTGGCGGGGGCTTCCTGGTGTATGGGATGAGCTCTGTGGCGTTGATGGTGTTCGGGGGTTTTGGGATCACATAGGAGTCCACAGTCCGATCCCAACCAATCCCACCCCCAGCATCCTGCCATCGCCTGCTAAACGCAATCGACACACCCACTGGGCAGATCTTTTCCGACCCCCACATACACACATAAATCCCTTCCTCGGATTCCCACCACTTACCCCAACACACATTCACTCCTCCCTGAGAACCCGTGATCGTCCAGTACGTGTTATTAATTAGTCTTTCCCAGTCACCTAGCTGGTCCCCTGTATCCGCGCTCAGTTTCCTGAGCCACCACCACCTTCCCAGTGGATTGTGTTCCCTACAGCTAAGGCACTCCCGTTTACCCTCTGTTAACCTAACCCGGGAGGTGGTAACCCCTATTCTCGGGCATGGGATGGATGCTTCACCATAGGTGAACTTGTCATGGCCGGAATACGGATGGAATTCGACCCCAGCCATCCAGGCCATCTTCCGTCGTGGAGATAGACGCTCACCCCATCCTTCGAGCCACCTCCAGTGGTCATGGTCGGTCCGTCTCTGCTGGTGCAGCCGAAGACAACCGATACCTCTGTGTCACCCCTGTGACTCGTGCTAGCTTCAATCATGATGATCAGGACTACCATGGCTGACATCATTTTGTTCTTAGGCATTCCCTGAAAACACACAGAATGCAACGTTGGCCTTGGGAGATGCCTCACCTTTCCAGACGCAGCTACACACGATTACATTTGGTATCCACAGCATACATGTAAATTCAAAATATACAGACAAGCTAAGGCAACAGACAGGAGAGAAAGAAGTTATGTACAGCGCCACCCATCTCCGGGTGGCCACACTAGGTCTCCTTGACCCTGGGCCTCTTACGACTCCGGCTTCCTTCATTCACCGGTGTGTAAGGAGGCGTCCACGGCACCCTCGGCCGTGGGATCCTGGCACTCCTTCTCACTCCTGCCCCCAAAGGCGGAACGACTGGTCCCCCTGTGGGCTCCTCACAGTCCCAGATTATGGGCTAGAGACCCACACCTGTAGTGCAGTTCACCACTCCCTGCTGTTTCCTCCTCTTATCAGCTCTTTCCCCAGGGTTGAAAAGCTTGCACTGATTGATATGGAACCGCTAAGTGCGTCGGGGCATTTTGACCACATATACCATCGGACTTGCCCTATCCATGATACTGTACGGTCCCATGTATAGCGGTTCAAATGTCCCTACCCTGGTGAAGTTTCTAACCATTACTTGATCCCCGACCTTCCACTTATGGTGCCTCTGAGGCTCAAGCAATAAACAATTTCTACGATGTTGCTTCCCCATGCTACTGGCAGCCTGCCAATGGATCTGTCTGAGATGCTCAAGCAAATTCTTAACAAACCGGTCCCGGTTCACCTCTCTCAACTGACCTTGAAGGGATAATTACAAGTCCTAGCCCTGTTCGGGCTACCCCAGATCTGGTGTATTCCCCAGACTTTCACCTTCAACTTAAGTTAGAGATAGCTGAATTCCATAAGATGCTTAAATGGGTCTAAAGATTCAGGCTATCTCTCCCTAAAGGAAAGGAACGACTGAAGATATTACCATCCTCCAGATAGCACTTTTAGTAAGTTGAACTAGATTGTAACCTTTTGGATATTATGAGGGTCCGGAATACCCCCCAGAATTCTGCAACTCCTTACAAAACAGTGTACAGAAATTGGGTTCATGAGTTTATACAGAAATACTCTTTGAGATAATTCTCAAACTATATAGTTTTATTTAAGAGCCAACATTCATTTAACACCTGTTGAGTCAGTCGCAACATTAACAATTCAAAATACTAATAGCTTACATTTCTTATTTCTCAGAGATCCTTATTTTCAAATCTTTACTTCGTTAGATTTCTACATTTCTTATTTATTTCGAAATCCAGAACATCCACCAAAATCAAATATCTTGATTAGCCGAGACTCACAGTTAAAAACTTACAGATGGTGCCTATAAAGTTGAGAAATGCTTGGCCCATTCAGCGACTTCTAACTTTCTGTTTGAAAAGGTCTATCTTTTATACCTCTTTTGCAGTGGTTTATTCTTTGAAGTTCTCTGCTGATGTAAGCTAATTGTCTTTATTGATACCTCTGTTGAATGCTTTCTATCTTACTGTCAATTCAACTATTGCATGCATAATTATGTCTCGACCTTTAGGTGTTCCAAAAACTATGATCAAAACAATATGACAGCAATGGTTTCTGTTTGATGCCATTCTTATTGAAGATTTTCCATTCAATTCTTAATATAGGCTTTGCTGGTTTTAGCAGATGTTGAGACTCCCAACTGCTCCAAGTTCAATACAAACACAATGTAATTGCTTGGTGTATCTATTGAAGTCATATCTTCAAAGTGTTCTTGTTGGTATCGTATTTACTATGTATAAATTAAAGACACTTCAACTAGGGTGGTTCATGCATTTCTAGCTATCTCAATTGGTTGCATATTTAATCGTGTGTTTCCTGTCTTCCAAGTTTAACATAAAAACTATTTGACCAGCAGGTGTTTCTTTAACTTGATGTCATCTTTTCAAAGGCACATGGTTTTTTAATATTCTGTTTCTGTTTCCCTGAGTGTTAGCTTATAACACCTTAAACTGGGTCTTCCATTGTGTTATTCCCAAACTCCAGACCCACTGGAATCGTCAAACTGCCATTTCAATAGAGTCATTGTTTTAGTATATTTAACCAATTCCCATTTCAAAGCTTGTTTGGTTTTTACAACTTTGTTATCAAACCATCCCATCTCAGAAGCCTGTTTTCTGTTTGCAGCCTGTGTCTCCGAGGCTTTCCAGACTTTTGAACCCAGTATATCATGTATTAATAATGTCAGAAATCATAGGATGCTGTATTTTTCTGAAATATGGCTTATTCCTTCATAACCTTCCATGAGAACCGGGGCCAGTACATGCCAGTCATGAGCTCATGCGGGGAATACCCTGTGCTTCTAGACAGGCTGGCTCAGACCCCCATCAGAACTAACAGCAAGACCTCTGCCCATTCTCTAGGTGAGTCTCCCGTCTCCTTCCATAACCTTTCCTTGATGGTCCTATTCATCCGCTCCACAATCCCCGATGACTGCGGGTTGTGTGCGACGTGCCATTTACCCTCTATACCTAGCATCTTCAGAGTCGCCTGCATGACTGCCCCTGTGAAGTGACTCCACACACTGTGGTAGCCCCCACCTAGAGAACACTTCTCTCACTAGAATCTTTGTGGTCCCCAAAGCTGTGGCTGTTTAGCATGGGAAGGCTTCTACCCATTTAGAGAACACATCCACCAGGACCAGGCAGTACTTGTAGCCCCCTGTGCGGTGGGCAGGGGTCCGATATAATCGACCTGTATGAACTGCCATAGTCCCTCCACTCTCCTAGTGTTTCCCATGGATACCTTCCTTTTCTGGGGGTCAGGGTTGTTTGCAGAACACACCAAGCAATCCGCGCAGAAGTCGCGGACATCCTCCCTCAGTTGCGGCCACCACCCTGCCTGTTCCACCCATTGACAGGTGGTTTCCGGCCCGGGGTGCCCCGCTCCTGGATCTTCGTGGGCCAACTGAAGGAATTCTCTCTGGTGCTGCTGCGGAACTACCACTGTTACCCTGTGAAAACCATCCCTTCCTTTACCGTAATACCTGCCACTCCGTATGGACCCTCTACCTTATCTTCCTTAGGTAGCATCTCCAGAACAGCCTTTAGGGTGGGATCCCGTGCCTGGACCATCTTTAGTTCTGGGGCCAATGCTACCCCTGAACTCCCTTGGGTCCCACCTCTGTCTCTGATCGCTGCTACCAGACTCGACCCATATGGATCCCAAAACTTGCCCGTTCGAGCACCCTCTTTGGCCAGCACGTCGGCCTGCTGATTGCCTTCCGCACGGGGTTCTGTCTTAGAACGGGCCTTGACTTTGAGAATATAGAAATCCCCCTGGGTTCCTATCAACATTACGATCTGTTGCAACAATGGCTTGGTTGCTAGGGGTTTCCCGTCTGCAGATGTGAACCCGCGACGAGACCAAATGGCTAAATATTCTGTACATGAATTGCAAGTGAACATGCTGTCTGAGCAAATCGTGTAGGGTGTAGGGAACTCTTAGGGTGGGTAACCACATACACCACCGCTGACAGTTCAGCGTGCTGGGCGCTCATGGTGCTCGGGAGTTTAATGGCCTTGGCAATGCCTGCCTTTGGGTCAAAAAGCCCGTGTGATAAAAATAATAACTTCCGGGAAGTTATGTCATCACTTCCTGTGAACTATGAACTGTGTACATACCTCACTTCCTGTCATATGTCACTTCCTGTTGGACTGGTATAAATACTGGTCTGTTCAGTATTGTAAGAGGCTTCTACCAGAGGCATGGTAAAGACCTCTCTTGTATATAGTGTGTTTATAAGTTACTTAAAGCTTACTTTAAAGTTACTTGATGGTAAGTCTCCTTTTTCTTACATCAATTTAAGTAACTTAGTATTTACACTGACAAATACTAGACCTTCAGACAAACTCGGAAGTTAAGGATCCAGGGAACCACCCATCATGGAGAAAATCCTTAGACCTATTCGTCTGGACTTGGACCCGAATACACCAGCAGCTGGCAGGGTATGGAAGCATTGGTATCGTACTTTTGAGAATTTTCTGGATGAATGTAAAGCGGATGCTCCTGCTAAATTGAAGATACTTGTCAATTATATGACCCCAAAAGTGTTCGAATATGTTGATGAATGGGATAATTACGAAGAGGTGATTCGGGCACTTAAGAAACTGTATGCGAAGACCCCAAATGAGGTCTATGCTAGACATCTACTGGCCACAGCCCGACAAGGGCCAGGGGAATCAATTGACGAATTCCTGCAAGAACTTCGCAGGCTCAGCGTAGATTGTAACTTTCAGGCAGCCTCAGCTGAGCTGTACCGCCAAGAAATGATTCGTGATGCTTTCATCTGCGGGATTGCCTCTCCATTTTTACGCCAGCATCTACTAGAAAGTAAAACACTTGAGCTACAAAAAGCTTTTGACCTAGCTTGTTCACTGGATTTGGCAAAGAGAAATGCAGACCTCTATCAGCTGCCCAGATCTCGATCTGCTGCTGCAGCTGCAACCAGACAATTCAAGCGGTCTCAGGTGAACCCTATCATGGGGGAATCTAATTCTGATAATTCTGATGAAGAGGAGGAGGACGACCCCACTTTAGCAGCCTCTTGGCAATCTAGGAAGGAATGCTTCTTTTGTGGAGATGCTTTTCACCCTAGGAAAACCTGCCCTGCTCGCAATGCAATCTGCAGTTATTGCGGGAAAAAAGGACACTTTGCTAAAGTTTGCGTATCAAGGGCCTCTACGAGGGCCAATCCAGCTAAGGCCTACCGAACTGCCCCAATTAGGGCCTATCAAGATGCTCCAGCTAGGACCTATCAAGCTTCCTCTCGAGCTCTCTCCCGAAGAAGCACACCGAGAGTTTTAGCCACTCTCTGTGCAACGACACCAATTACAGCTGCTTGCCCACAGAGCCTGTCTCATGCAGCCACAAAAATTTCAATTAAAGGGCATACCTTAGATGCCTTAATTGACTCAGGAAGTACTGATAGTTTCATTAAGGAACAGATTGTTGCGAAATTGAAACTACATGTCTTCCCATCGGACCAGGCAATTGCGATGGCCCAGTCATCACTTAATACCAGAATCTCCGGCTTTTGTGTTGTTGATATGACACTTCATGGTCGTATGTATCCCTCCACCCGACTTTCGGTGCTCAAGGACTTATGTAGTGATCTCCTCTTAGGGCTGGACTTCCAAAAACAGCATAAGAAACTCACCATTGAGTTTGATGGATCCAAACCCGGACTTACTATTTCTAATATACCATCTAAATTACCATTTTGTGCATTATCAGCAGCTTCACTGGATGAACCCTCATTATTTGCCAGTATTCCGCCTCAATGCGAACCGATAATAACGAAATCGCGGCGCTTTAATCAGGAAGACCAATCTTTTATTGCGGCTGAAATCTCTCGACTTCTAGCAGAGGATATCATTGAACCATGTTCGTCGCCCTGGCGGGCTCAAGTCGTCATTGTCAAGAACCCTCTAAAACCTCACAAACAGCGACTATGCATCGATTATTCGCAAACCATCAATCAATATACCGACTTGGACGCCTACCCATTGCCACGCATTGATGATATGGTTAATAAACTGGCCGAATACAAAGTGTTCTCAACTTACGATTTAAAAAGTGCCTATCATCAGTTACCCTTGAAGGTCTCAGATAAGCAGTACACAGCCTTTGAGGCTAATGGACGGCTGTACCAATTTCGTCGCCTCCCATTCGGGGTTACTAATGGAGTGGCTGTCTTTCAACGGGCAATGGGTGGCCTGGTTAAGCAGGAAAACCTAAGGGACACTTTTCCCTATCTTGATAACATTACCATTGCAGGTCACGATCAACAGGAACACGACTCCAACCTCCAAAAATTTTGGGATGCCCTCCATCGCCGTAATTTGACCCTGAATGAATCCAAATCTGTTGAGTCGCAACCGACCATCAACATCCTTGGCTACTGCGTAGGCAATGGTAACATTAAGCCAGACCCAGAAAGACTTCGCCCGCTCCAAGAGCTCCCGTCACCTAAGAATCCAGCTTCTTTACGTCGGGCTCTCGGTCTGTTTGCATACTACGCTAAATGGATTCCTCATTTTTCGGACAAAATCCAACCCTTGCTGCATGCTAGATCATTTCCACTGGGAACAGCGGCTGTTGCAGCCTTTAACCTTCTCAAAAAACAGTTGGAGAAAGCGGCTCTTCACTCCATTGATGAGAATCTCCCTTTCGTGGTTGAATGTGATGCCTCGGAGGTGGCGATCTCGGCTACTCTGAATCAGGAAGGTCGTCCTGTAGCATTTATGTCCAGGACCTTACAAGGTGCCGAGCTACATTATCCTCCGGTTGAGAAAGAAGCCACAGCCATCATAGAGGCAGTACGGAAGTGGAACCATTTTCTAGCTCGCCAGCACTTTACATTGATCACGGACCAACGATCAGTCGCCTTCATGCTCGATAATCGAAAACGAACCAAAATTAAGAATAATAAAATACAACTTTGGAGGATGGAACTGGCCTCTTTTGGTTATACCATTCTCTATCGGCCTGGCAAGGAGAATGTGGCCCCGGACACCCTCACACGGGCATTCTGCTCCACTATGTCATCCTCCACTCTTATGGATGTCCACAATGGTTTGTGTCATCCTGGCATTACGCGCATGCTACATTTCGTACGATCACGGAATCTCCCTTTTTCCACTGGAGATGTAAAGAAAATATGCTCAGAATGCCGGCTTTGTGCGGAATTAAAACCTCAGTTCTTCCGCCCCTCAGATGGTATACTCATACATGCAACCCAACCGATGCAACGACTTAGCATCGATTTTAAGGGCCCAGTGCCCTCTTCAACTCGGAACACATATTTGCTCACCATGATCGACGAATATTCACGTTTTCCGTTTGCCTTCCCCTGCTCCAATATGCTGGCGTCCACAGTAATCTGCTGCCTTGAGCAGGTATTTTCTCTCTGTGGCATGCCGGCTTATATTCACTCAGATCGGGGTCCATCCTTTATGTCAAGGGAACTCAAGGACTACCTCTCAGAACGGGGAATTGCTACAAGCAAAACAACACCATACCATCCCATCGGAAATGGGCAGGTAGAGAGGTATAACGGTATCATCTGGAATTCCGTACGTCTCGCTTTAAGATCTCGGGGCCTACCAGACCAGCAATGGGAAACAGTGCTTCCGGATGCATTGCACTCTATACAGTCCCTGCTTTCTACAGCCACAAATACTACACCTCATGAGCGGTTCTTTGGATTCCAGCGTCGCTCATCTCATGGGACATCACTCCCGTCATGGCTAACTACTCCTGGACCTGTATTACTCTGAAGGAACGTTCGGACGTCTAAAAATGACCCTCTTGTAGACGAGGTCGAACTAACCGATGCCAACCCCACCTATGCAAACATACGATATTACGACGGCCGAGAATCTACCGTATCATTACGGGATCTGGCTCCCTGCCCACCAGGACCTAGTGGGACATCGGGTGATGGCATTTCACCAAGAAACTCTTGGGACCTATCGGGTACCCCTCTCCAGGATCCTAATCGGACACCAACTAGCTTGGTGCCGGTAGAACCCCGTGCTCAAGGTTGCGACCCTCCCAGTACCGCGCATGAAAGTACTGATCCGCCACAGACCAGCTCTGCACCTCCCTCTGAACAGAGGCAGTCCGACTTTGAACCTATTGGGGCTCGTACTCGAAGCCATGATCTCCCCGACCCTTCACAGGGCAATCCAGGCCACACAGACTCTGACCAATGGCCAACCGCATGTAAGCGGACCAGCGACCCGCTACGACGGGAATCCAAACGGGTGTGACTCTTCCTTGTTCGGCGGCTGCGGACCAAAAGGTAGACCACAGCCTCCTAACCCTGCAGGAGGGAAGAATGTGATAAAAATAATAACTTCCGGGAAGTTATGTCATCACTTCCTGTGAACTATGAACTGTGTACATACCTCACTTCCTGTCATATGTCACTTCCTGTTGGACTGGTATAAATACTGGTCTGTTCAGTATTGTAAGAGGCTTCTACCAGAGGCATGGTAAAGACCTCTCTTGTATATAGTGTGTTTATAAGTTACTTAAAGCTTACTTTAAAGTTACTTGATGGTAAGTCTCCTTTTTCTTACATCAGCCCGCATCCAGTGAGTCGCTCCCCGGCCACCACTGTACTGTACCCGTCTACATAGATCTCGTGGCCCGTGGGATGGATCCTGGCCCGAAACCCTATGTCTACGTCCCACAACCCTTCAACGGAACATTTGTGGGCCACCCCTGGGTAGATCAAATTTGCTGCGAGCTTGGGCTCACAGAGACCTTTCACACTCAAATTCGTCTGAGAGAGAAACAAAGTCCAGCAAGCAATGCGTGCTCTGCTCACCATGCCGTCCTTTATCCTCCCATCCAGAAGCATCTGAGTAGGCGTATGATGGGTTAAGAGAGTTATCGGGGGCACCGCCGTGAAGATTTGTGATCTCCTCATGGCCCAATGTGTGGCAAGCAGGTGCCTCTCACAATTGGAATACCCCCTCTCTACATCTGTGAGGATTCTTGATGAGTATACCACAGGCCTCAGCTTGCCATGGCGCTCCTGGAGCAGTACTGTGCTCAAAATGTCCCCTGTGGTAGCAACCTCCAAAAATAATGCCTTTCCCCCATCAATTGCTCCTAAAGCCGGTGCGGTCTGCAGATCTCGCTTCAGACAACTAAAAGCTGCCATGCAGTCCTCATCCCACTCCCAGCCCACTCCCTTGTGGAGGAGCCGGAGTAGAGGAGCTGCCGTAGTGGCATAGTCCTCTATGAAATCCCTGCGGTACCCTGTGACTCCCAGGAAGGATCTTACCCCCGTTACCTTGGTCGGTGCAGGTAGCTCCTGTACCGCCTTCCTCCACGCCTCATTGATGGTCCTCTCCCCAGCATGCGCAGTCAGCCCAAAGAATTTTACTTCCTGCTGGCCGATCTGTGCTTTATTGGGATTAACCTTGAACCTAGCTTCCTTTAACAGACTCAGCAGTTCAGCCAGCAGTGGGCCATGCTCCTCCCCCTCATTGGAGAACAAAAGCAGGTTGTCCATGTACTGCACAAGCTGCTGTGGTCTGCTGAACCCTTTTAAACAGTTGGCCATACGTTGGTGGAAAATAGAAGGACTGTTATGAAACCCTTGGGGAAGGCAGATCCATGTGTACTGCTGACCCTTGAAAGTGAATGCGAACTTTTACTGGTCCTCCCTTTTGAGAGGGATAGACCAGAATCCATCCGAAATATCTAGCACTGTGAATGTTTTCGCGGATGCTGGGATACTCCCGATCAGGTCAGCTACGGTTGCGACGGTGGGGGCACAGGCTGGGATGTTCTTGTTAAGAACCCGATAGTCCACAGTGGCTCTCCACGAATTGTCTGGTTTCCTAACCGGCCAAATCGGAGAGTTTACATGGGTCGCTATGGGTCTCAACACACTCTGCTCAACCAGTGATCCCAATGCCGTCTCTAAATCCGTCTCTGCATCTCTGGGGAAGTTGTACTGTTTCTGTGTTCAGGCCATGGTGCCTCCTTCTACCCTGACCACCACCCCTATTAGCCTCTCACAGTCGTGCTTGTGTGTAGCGAATGACACGAGGTTGGCTCGCACATCCGCTATGTACTCCGCCGGGGTAGAAGTGACCAAAAGTTCAAGGTCATAACTACCCTTAGGCTTCATCATGCACATGGTTTCCTTGCCTTGCTGAAGGGTTAATTACAGTCCTAGCCCTTTTGGGCCATCCCAGATCAGGCGTATGTTATTATGTTCATAAATATGTAGATGTTTTCATTATGAACAGCTAGCTTGAGCTAGTCATTTATTCAGCCATGTGGACTAGTGTACAGGCATCCATCTTGACTACTGCCTTGTGGGTAGCCCACTACTAAACATACAGCTCCACCTAGTGTACCATTCTAGAATGACATGTTACTGATCATTACATCCCCCTTCCTTAGAGGTTAAACAAAATCAATATCAATCAATATCAATCAATCATAACGACATAAACATCTTCACAACAGTCAACACATCTTCAAAGCTTTACTTTATGAACTCTAAGCTTTTCATTCTTTTATTATAGTTTTCTTTGTCTTCAAAGATTAAGTCTATCATGCTTTTTTACTTCACGTGTGGATCTTCTCAGCAAAGGTAAGTCTGATGTGTTTTCATGAGAGCCTGTATGTGTGTTTGTGTTAGATTGTTCTGGTGGTGAGTGACAAGATTCAGTTTCGGCATTGTCATCGATTTGCTCTTGGATAGTTTCTTGTGTTTTCAGGAGGGAACGGCAGTTCCTCCTGAGAATCTGTCCTTCCTCAGTTCTAACAGTGTATGACCTTGGTCCTACTTCCTCAAGAGCTGTAGCTTTCCTGTTCCATGCATCTGGATCCTGTCAATGGTTTCAGAGTTTTGGATGACTTGTCATAGTGTGATTTCTGTTTCAGCTTTAACAGTTGAAGTCTCTGTCTCAGTTCCTTACTCTGCTTTTCTTTTGCACAGCAGGGTAGCATGGTGCGCAACTTGCGACCCATTAGGAGTTCAGCAGGTGAAGAACCAGAGTCTAAAGGGGAGGCTCGGTAGCTCAGCAGGGCGAGATAAGGATCAGATTTGCTTTCTGTTGTTTTCTTCAGTAGCTGTTTGAGAACTTGAACACCTTTCTCTGCATTACCATTCGACTGAGCATACAGAGGACTGGATGTGATGTGCTGAAAGTCATAATGTGCTGCAAACTGTTGCTACTCCTTACAGTTGAAGCACGGACCATTGTCGCTAACGGCAATCCTGGGAATTCCATGTCTGGCGAAGGTGGATTTAACATGCATTATGACACTGCTTGCTGATGTGCTTGAGAGCAGCGCCATCTCAGGATAGTTAGAATAGTAGTCAATCACTAATAGATAGTCTTTACCATTCAAATGAAGAAGGTCCATACCAACCTTTTGCCATGGTGCTGTTGGTAAGTCAGCTACTATTATTGGTTCCTTTGCTTGTTTGTTTTGGTGTTTCTGACATGTCTCACATTCGCCTATCATGTTCTCAATGTCCTTATTTATGCCAGGCCAATACACAGTGTCTCTTGCTCTCCTTTTGCATTTTTCAATTCCGAGGTGTCCCTCATGAATCCTTTTGAGCATGTCTTGACGTAGAGCCTGTGGAATGACTATTCTGTTCTGTTTTAGTAATAGTCCACTTACGACACTTAACTCTGACCTGATGTGATAGTACTTTGGACAGGAACCTTTTGGCCAACCATGATGAATGTTCTCTATTACTGTTTGTAACACTGTGGCCTAGAAATTCAGTTGGCTTTGCACCCAGTTTTCGCCCAAAGAGGGCTTTTGCGCCAATAGAGGAGTTCGCGCTGATATTCAGCGCTGCGGTAATGGCGGCGGTAGCCGGTAGCGCTGCGCTGGCACCGATGACGTCATCGGTGTGCGCAGTGCCCCGGTTCCACCCCGATTCCGGCCCGAATCCCATATTCAGTTGCCGCCGCCTCCTCCGTGGCGGCCGCTACTTACATCCAGAGACCAGGGCCTTACTGCAGCCTTAGTGGAGCACATAAAGGTGGAGGTGCGGCCGGCCGCTTTTTCGGTGGCCGCCTGCCCGCACCTCCTTCCCCGGCCTCCTCCACCACACCCCCGTGGCATTGCCGGCTGCTTTCCGCGAGCCTGGCACTTCTCCGTGGTGCCGGGCTCATTTGCCGGCACAATCCAGCGGCGATCTCCCCGTTGCAGGCACCTCCACCTTAAGAGAAGGAGGAGGCCTGCAGTACCGCAGCCTGCCGCACTGCATCGGGTGGCGCAGCGGCGCCTACAGCGCTGAAATTCAGTTTCAGTGCCCCAAGCGGGGGCGGGCACACCCTGGAATAGCGCCCGGTTCCAACTTGGGGCGCAAAAACCGAATATCTGACGGGCGCAACTGGCTCCACGCTCAGCGCTAACTTTTGGGCGCAAACCAGCTGGCGGGCCCAAACTGAATTTCTAGGCCTGTATCTTTTACTGTTTCTTCTGCTATTTGCTTTGATTTTGTGTCTGACATGGGCAGCGCAGCAGTGACCATACTCACATGAACATCCACGTCTTCCTCAGTAGAGCTCACATGACTCATTGTGGGTGCTCGGGATAGTGCATCTGCTAACACTATGTGTTTGCCTGGTGTGTAGATCAGTTCAAAGTCATATCTTTGCAGCTTCATCATGAGTCGTTGAATCCGTGGAGACATCTCATTCAGATTTTTTTTTTTTAATGGCAACCAGTGGGCAGTGGTCTGTCTCAACTGTGAAGGTGGGAAGTCCATATATGTAGCCATGGAACTTTTCTAGTCCAACTACCAAGCCTAGACATTCCTTTTCAATCTGGGCGTATCGACACTCAGAATCAGTCATAGACCTGGAGGCATAGGCAACAGGCTTCCAATCTTCACCCTCTGCTTGTAGCAAGACCGCGCCTAGGCCATCTTTTGATGCATCCATTGACACTTTGATTCTCTTTGTTGGGTCAAAGAAGGTGAGTACAGGTGTGGCTGTCAGCACTGTTTTGAGGTTCATCCACTCTTGTTCATGTCTTTCTGTCCATGCAAACTCATTTGTTTTATGTAGCAGGTCTCGCAGACAGGCTGTCTTGGCTGACAAGTTAAGTTTATCATCCCCATGATGCATAGCACTCCTTTTTTGTCAGTGGGTCGAGGCATTTTGAGCATGGTGTTTACTTTTTCCATATCTGACTCTATTCCTTTACATAGATTATCTCCTAGGAAAGTGACTTCCTGGATGCCAAACTGACACTTGGCTTTGTTGAGCTTCAGTCCATTCCAGCGTATGCTCTGTAGCACTTTAGTCAGTCGCTCATTGTGTTCTTTCAGCATGGAGCCCCAGATGATGATGTCATCAACATAGACACGAACTCCTTCCAGACCTTCAATTATGTGTTCCATCACTCTATGAAAGATTTCAGATGCAGATATTATCCCGAAAGGCATTCTGAGGAAACAATATATGCCAAATGGTGTGTTGAAGGTACAGTATTTGGTGCTCTCTTCATCCAGTTTTAGTTGCCAAAATCCTTGTGAGGCATCGAGCTTTGTGAAGTATCTGGCACCTGACATTTCACTGGTGATTTCTTCTCGCTTGGGAATCTGGTAGTGTTCACGTTTTACGTTTGCATTTAAGTCTTTTGGATCCATGCATACTCTTAGATCATTGTTCTTTTTCTTTACACATACCATGGAGTTAACCCAGTCTGTTGGCTCTTCGACTTTCCTGATGACTCCTAGTGTGGTCATTCTGTCCAGTTCTTTCTTGAGCCGGTCATGCAGGGGTGCTGGAACTCTCCATGGAGCATGTACCACTGGCTGAGCATCCTTCTTTAGCTGGATCTTGTAAGTGAATGGTAGAACTCCAAATCCTTTGAATACATCCTGGAAATTACTCACTACAGAATCCACCGAGTCATCTGGTCTGCTTATGGCACAGTTTATACGGTAGACTCTCTTGACCAGTTCTAAGTCCTCACAAGCTTTGTCACCTAATAGTGAATCAAGTCCTTCAGCCACAACAGAAAACATGAGATGATGCACTTTGTCTTTGACTGTCACTTTAAGTCTGCATACACCTAAGCTATCTATTTTCTGTCCATTATAGTTCTTCAGTAGTACTGACTTTTTCTGTATTTTGGGCTTTTCTTTCATATTTTTTATGTCACTCACACTGATTAAGTTTGCTTTTGCCCCAGTGTCTAGTTTCAATGTAACTAATGCTCCATTTACCTGCAGTGGCATCATCCATTTTTCCTCTTTTACTGCATTAACTTTATGTTCAGCATTGTCCATTCCTGAGTGCTGCACATTTTCTGTATCCTTTTCTATATTGACACATGACACCATTCCTACAAAAATGTCTCACTTAAATCAGTGTCCTCAATCACATTGAGTTGTTGCCCTTTCTTTGTTTTTACTTTTGAAAAGCATTGTTTGGCAAAGTGATTCTTTCCATTACATTTTGTGCACATTTTCCCAAACGCTGGGCATTGTCTTGACTGGTGCTGGTAACCACAGCATTTACAATTAAAAGTTCCATCCTCCGATTGCTTTGCATTTCTGTTCTGCCCACGTTTCTTCCCCTTGTAGGACACAGCATCGACAGCAGCACTGTCATTCACTACAGTTGCATTATTATTAATTTCACTGAAAGTCTTTGCGTGCTGTTGAGCTAGCTCACTGGCATGGCATATTTTCACAGCTTTCTCCAATGTTAGTTCAGTTTCTCTCAACAAACATTCCCTGACCTTTTTATCATGAATACCAAACACAATCTGGTCATGAATCATGGATGATTTCAGTTCAGAGAAATTACATGTCTGTGCTTTCAGTTTCAGATTGGTCACAAAGCTATCAAAAGTCTCATTTTGCTGCTGTGTCCATGAACGGAACATGTACCTCTCATAGGTCTCGTTCTTTTGGGGAGAACAATGGCCTAGAAATTGAGTGGGCTTTGCGCCCATTTTGCGGCGCTAGAGGTCATTGCGCTGGACTTACAGCCGGTTCAGAAATTCCCTGGGGCCCTACCATCGGCGGTAGACCGGTTGCGCTGCGCCGGCACCGATGACGTCATCGGTGTGCGCAGCGTCCCGGTTGCCGTGGTGACGGGCCCCAACGCCGAAATTGAGTTGCGGCCGCCTCACCCGTGGCAGCCGCAACTAAGACTCTGGCAACCGAGTCTTACAGGAGTTTGCGCCGGCGCATTAAGGTCGCGCGGTGGCCGGACGCTTTCCCGCCGGCCGCCTGCCCGCACCTCCCTCCCCGGACTCCTCCACCCCCCCCCGCGGAACAGATGCTTCTGGGCTGCGAGCCCGGCACTTCCCCGAGGTGCCGGGCTCATTTTTGTAAAGATTTTACCGGCCAGCGGGTGGGTGCAGGCAGCTCCTCCTTAACTGAAGGAGGAGGCCTGCACTTCCCGAGCCTGCCGCACCGCATCAGGCGCCGCAGCGCCGGAATCGCGCCGCTATGCGGCAGGTAGCACCCATTTTCAGGCGCAAACACCCTTCAGTAGCGCCGGCAGCCGTTTGGGCGCGGCGCTACTGAATTTTTGGCGCGCGCAGGGGGACTTAGCGCCGGCGCTAACTTTCCGGCGCTAAAGCCCTGGCGCGGCGCCAACTGAATTTCTAGGCCAATGTGTATCAAACTTATTTAGCAAATCGTCCATTTTTTCTCTGTCCTCCTCTTGGTCAAATACAAATGTATTAAATACCTCTATCGCCTGCGGGCCTGCAACCATGAGCAGTAATGCTATTTTCCTTGCATCTGGCATCGTACCGAACCCGATGGCAGCAATATAGAGTTCGAATTGTTGTTTGAAAGTCCGCCAATTGCAGCCGACATTCCCCGTGAGTTTCAAACCCTCCGGTGGCTTCAAATTCTCCATGTCACGTTTCACAATATTCAGCAGATATTACCAGTTCTGGTACCATGTTATGTTCATAAATAAGTAGACGTTTTCATTATGAACAGCTAGCTTGAGCTAGTCATTCATTCAGCCATGTGGACTAGTGTACAGGCATCCATCTTGACTACTGCCTTGTGGGTAGCCCACTGCTAAACATACAGCTCCACCTAGTGTACCATTCTAGAATGACATGTTACTGATCATTACAGCGTATTCCCCAGACGTTCACTCGCAACTTAAGTTAGAGATAGCCGAATTCCATAAGACGCTTTCCATAAGGTTCAGGCTATCTCTCCCTAAAGGAAAGGAATGACTAAAGATGTTACCGTCCTCCGGATAATACTTTTAATAAGTTGAACTAGACTGTAACCTTCTGGATATTATTAGGGTCCGTAATATCCCCCAGATTTCTACAGCTCCTTACAAAAGTGTGTACAGAATTTGTGGGTTCGCGAGTCTATACAGATTCACTCTTTGAGACAATTCTAAAAATATATAGTTTTATTTACGAGCCATCATTCAGTTAACATCTGTTGAATCAGTCACAACATTAACAATTCAAAGTAGAATTAGCTTACATTTCTTATTTCTCAGAGATCCTTATTCTCAAATCTTTACTTCTTTATATTTCTTATTTCTTACTTATTTCTAAATCCAGAACATTTCTTATTTATAATTCCAGAAGCTCCACCAAGAATCAACCATTTTGATACACCCAAGACTCATAGTTAAAAACTTACAGAGATGCCTCTGGAAAGTTGAGAATCACCGTGCCCGTTCAGCGAATTCTGACTTTCTGTTAAAAAGGTCTTATTTTTATACCCTTTTGGCTTTGGTTTCTTCTTTGATGTTCTCTGCTGATGTCAGCTAATTGTCTTTATTTATCCCTCTGTTTGAATGCTTCCTTTGTTACTATCGATTCAACTATTGCATGCATAATTATTTCTCTACTTTTAGGTGTTCCAAAAACTATCATAAAAACAATGACAGCTATGGTTTTTGTTTGATGTCATTCTTACCAAAGATTCTTCATTCATTTATTAATATTGGCTTAACTGCCTTTTAGCAGACATTTTGACTCTGTTCTGCTTCAAGTTTAATACAAACACAATGCAATTGCTTGGTGTCATCTATTGAAGTTATATCTTCAAAGTCTTGTTGGTATGTTTTTTACTATATATAAATCAAAACCACTTTAACTGTGTGTTTACTTGTTTTCTAGCTATCTCAATTGGTTGCATATTTAATCGTGTTTCCTGTCATCCAAGTTTAACATAAAACTATTTGACCAGCAGGTTTCTTTACTTGATGTCATGTTTTCAAAGGCACATGCCTCTTTTAATGTTTGTATTTCTGTTTTATCGGGTCAGCTTGTAACACCTAAATTGAGTCTTCCCATTGTGTCCGTTGCAAACCGTAGACCTTTCAGAATCACCAATGGTTTGCTTCAATCTTTCATTGTTTTAGAATATTTAACTAATGCCCATTTCAGAGCTTGTTTACAGCTTTGTTATCAACGGATCTTTTCTCAGAAGCCTGTATTTCTGTTTACAGCCTGTCTGCTGAGACTTGAGTATTTTAAACCCAGTGTATCTTTTATTAATAATATTAGAAATCTGTTCATAGTATCGTTTTTTCCCTGAATCATGGCTATTCCTTCACATTGCTTCCCTGGTAAAACTACCACCATCTTCTCATTTCCCGTGCATACTGCCCCCCAAAGACAGCGACTCTGGAAATCCACCAATATCCTGTGGGCCAGTATGAAGTCTGCCCCCAAAATGCCTATTCCCCCCCACTCCCACCACATCAGGACACATTTCCACTCTGTATGGATGTACCCAGATCGATGGCTAGCGGGATGGAGAAAGACCCAGCCTGTTCGTTCCCGGTGAACCCTACTAAGTTATATGGGACCCCGCTCGATAGAGGTGATGTGGTCGGGTTATCCGCATAGACAATGGTGCTTGAAGCTCCAGTGTCCAGCAGATAGGTCCCTTGCACCTTCTCCACCCCCATCTTCACACACCGTCTCTTCCAAGCATCATAACTTAGTGGGCACAGGTAAACGGGCGGAGAAACCCCTAGTCATGGGTCGGAATTGTTCGGGGCGGATGGGAGTACGCTGCCCGCTGCCGCGTCCATCCTATCTTGCCCTGCCGGAAAGACTGCACAGAGAGCAGCCATTAATACCGCAAACGGATCAGTGCTGCTTCCTGCCACAGCTGTGGCTTTCTGCACTGGTGCTGGAGGAGCTCCTTTCCCGCTTCTTTTGTCAGAGACTGGGCAGTCTTTCCTCCAGTGCCCTTTACTCCCGCACCCATAACAACCCTGCTTCTTCCCTGAGCTACCCCCTTCCTGGCACCACTCTCTTCTAACATTGCCTCCACTAGGCTTTAACTCATAAACTCTGCCCTTTACTTTGTCATCCTCACCCCTACCATTCTTAAAAGAGAGAGTTAACTGCCGGATCACACTCTCTTCTGTGGTCTGGGGATCCCTGGAATCGAACCACCCCTCTGCTTTGGCCTTGATGTTGGGCAGGCTGTTCGCCACCAGGGTCCTCAGCCAATGAGCCATAGGCTTCCCCTGCAGCTGCACCCGGTCGGGCACCCCGCACAGGCACCCCGGTAGACGGGCCTAAGCCTGTCCGCGAAAGCCTGTGATGCCTCCCCAGCTGACTGCAGTGTCCTTTCCACTCGGGAGAAGGGACTCCATCATTGAGGCCCATAGCCTCTAGGATGTCATCCTTTATCCCCTCTAATGTACCCTGCCCCCGCTTGCTACCCGCTGAGAGTGACTGGTACAACCTACTATCCAGGGAAAACTAAAGTAATTTGGCTGTCTCAGCTTCGTTACAATTATTGATCCCCCCCCCACCTGCTCCACATCCGTAAAATGGACAGATGGGTCCCTTTTGCTGGTCACTTTGGTCAGGTTAGAGACCATTGCCTGCAGTTGGGGGTCGTATACGGGACCACAAAGTCACTCTGCAGTGGTCCTTGCGCTTGACCCTCTACGGGCGCACCGTATTTCCGCTGCCGGACAGGGCACATGGGTCCTGGTTCCGGCACTTCGGACGGTGGTCGAGCGTCCTCCTCTGCCTCACAGTCCTTATGATCTCCCTCCTGCTCTTCCTCATCTACCCGGGCCATTCCTGGAGCTACCAAGCAGACCATCCCTTTGGCCTTAGATAGAGCATCGGTCAAATTCCAGATCTGCTCCTGGCAAGGACCATGATTACCCGTATCAAACCCTCCAGCGCTGGCGACTCTGTATGCC
Organism: Somniosus microcephalus; assembly: GCF_052327205.1. NCBI lineage: Eukaryota > Metazoa > Chordata > Chondrichthyes > Squaliformes > Somniosidae > Somniosus > Somniosus microcephalus. The sequence continues at coordinate 233,005,127 of NC_140988.1, read as the reverse complement.
ACCTGAATATCCTTCAACTGCCCTCCCAGCACCTTTAACTCACTCGACAAGCGAGCATTTTCCTCCCTAACCATCCTCTCATTCCCCTTTGCCTCAGTTACCTGGCATTGCAGGAACTCCTTATGGTTATGGAAGGTTTCCTCCTGGCTTATTCTTCCCTGCTTCTCATCCCTTAGCTCCGTGCATAACCTGCTCCCTGCTACAGCCCTTGCGTCTGACTGTGCCTCGGACTCCCTGAGCTCTGCCTCTAACTTCGCAACCTGCTTATCTAGCAGTTGGACTTGCCTTTGTAGTCAGACGAGCCATATCGCCTTTTCAATGCTGCGCCTATGCTCCTTGCCCTCCGTCCATTCTGCCGCTGCATCCACCGGACACTCAGCACGCAACAAACCTAGCACCCACTTCTTAGTGACGTTAACCTTCTTAAACACATATGAAGAAATCCTTTCCTCCATTTGGGATCTTTCGCCAGAAGCGCTGTCCATGACTGATTTGCACTCCTTTTAGCCAGGTTCTGCCTGCGGTCGCCAAGAGATGTAAGCGGTTTTGATCCTAGCCCAATTGCTAGATAGACGGTTCAAATCGCCCCCGCCTTACGAAAGTTCTATACCCGGGAATTATTATTCAGAGTTTAAATGGAATAAATCATGGGCAGAAATGCTTCGGTGAAAAATCAGACTTATATTTATTTGGTCTAACATACACTGGCTAAAACATGCAATACTAAACAAAATCACTGTCTCTGTGGAGAATAAGATCCAGGTTACAAACAACATACATACAGTACACAACTGGGGACTATAACAAGCAGTAATTCCTTTGTTGCTATGGTGGACTCTAACTCCACCCCTACCAACGAATTACCCAGTCGCATAAGCCCCTTCGCCTGGCTGAAGCAAACAAAGCTCCCACCCCGGAATAGCCCAAAAACTTCACTTCTGAGAAAAACTCTGAGCCCTTACAGCTCACCCAGTTCGCATGGGATATCAGGTTACCGGCTTGGGACACTCGAGACTATGCTTACCACCACACACAGTTGGTCTCGATCGCTCCGCTCTGCGGCTTCTTCCTCTGGTACTTTTTGTAAGTTCGATCTTGTTGGAGCGGGAGCAAGAGAGAGAGAAAGAATGGTGGGAAAGGATCTATCTTTATAGGAGCCTGGCTACCCCTATCTTTCCCACCAATCTTTAAAATCCATTTGTTTCGAAGCACTCCGGTGCTTAATCAGTGATGGGTCATCATTGGACCCATGAGTATTCCGTGATTGGGCTAATGGCCCTAAGTCTGGGACATATCTTCGGTCTTTGTGTTGGGAAATATTGGCTCCTCTTCGGCTGGCTGAGGCTAGTGGGTTCATTGTTCTGCTTCTCTTCTGAGATGGAGGTGAGAAGTGCTTTTGCATATTAGAGTGGCTTTCTAATACTTTCAAGTTCAATGGGTGCCTCAGAGTCCTCAGCCCCTTCGTCAATGGCCCCCTTCCTTTTCCCAGGATGGTCGGGCGAACCCATACAATCCAGATGACTGACAGTTCTTTTGTCACAGCCAACTGCCATGCATTCTCTGGAGTTTTAAGAAACCAGGTTTTCACGTATCTGCACAGTGCAAACCATCACAGGGAAAACGCCCTCAGAAAAATCCCATAAATTCCACAAAAATATTCTCGACTGAGTTCATTCTTCAAACAGAGACTTTGGCCCCGATTTTCTGGCCGCCGCCAGGCGGCTTTTCATGCGGCGGGGGCCGAATATCGGCGAAAAAGTGGGTCGGGAACCCCCCCGCCTGATTCCCCGCCCCGTCTGACTTTCGGACTGCCGTTTCCGCGCGCCCCGCTTCAGTCCCGTCCGCCGCTGGCGGGACTGGTCGTCGGAGCACTAACAAGCAATTATCTGCTTGTTGAAGTGGATTTTCCCATGCCGTTGTGACTTTGGGGCTTTCCCCACCTGAAACCCGCCTGCAGGGAACCCGGCCACTGAGAGCTGGCATGAAAACAGCTGGCTTGCTTGCTTGCAGCAGCAGGTCGCTGAGGGCTGAAGAGATTTAAATAGGCAGCATTTGCAGACAGCAGGACCTTGTTGATCAAGGCTTGTGGGAACTTTTTGAAGCCTTAGGAGCAGGTGTAGAAAGTTGGAGCCTCACACACTTCTCCAGTGTGAGCTCCTGGGAAGCCCCTTTCACCACTCGAACTCAGCACCTCCTCAACGGAGGCATCTGCCAGAAGCATGGGAGGCCTTTGGTACATTCCCTTCCTGGCATTAGAGGATCTCCAACAGCAGAGGCTGTATCGATTTGTATGTGGGTTCAATGATGACACATTCATGAAAGAGAATGCCTTTTAATCTAAAGTATTACAACTCAGTTAACAGCATTACAGGAGACACCATCTTAGAGATCTATCTAAAACGAAACTAAAACTAAACTGCTTGTCTCTCACATGCCCTCTGCTGGTCAGGCATAAATAATCAAACAGGCAAATATGCTGGTGAGGCATCATAATCAAACAGGCAAATACCATCACTATTTGCTGATATCATTACATCTCCCTTTCTTAAAACAAAAGTATTTTACTTTTATCTAACAACATGTTTTCTTTGTATTACTCTGCATTTTAACTGTAACACTTAATGAACTTACATTATCATTATCATTATCAAGGTTTTTTAACCTTGTTTTGTGTGTTCACATGAAATATGTAAATACACTAAAACTTGAAGAAAGAATAAGATAGCATTACTTCCTTCTATAACAAGAGTCCTTAAACTTGCTCAATGAGTCTCTCAGGAGGCTTCGCGCGTCTTGAGGATTTTCTGATTGATTGTCCTTGAATCTGAGTTGTTGCCTCAGATGATGATTTCTCAGCTGTGTGATCAGGTTGTTCAACAGTATCAGTCTTTTGACCTGCTGTGTGATCAGGTTGTTCAACAGTATCAGTCTTTTGACCTGCTGTGGCTGGTCCCATGAGAAGATCCCGACGATTTCTTCGCAGAACAGCACCCTCATCTGTCTGAATGGTGTATGATCTTGGTTGAACTTCACTCAGGACAGTTCCCTTCTGAGTCCATATGTTTGTTTTGTCTTTGAACCTTACTTGGTCACCAGTGTGGAGTTCAGGTAGGTTTTGTGTTCCTCTGTCATAGTAGTACTTTTGCTTTTCTTTCTTTTGTTCTTTGAACTTCCTCACTTTCTCCCCCTCTTTTGTTTTCAGGAGGTTCTCCGGGATGGGTAGGTTTGACCTTAGCAGACATCCCATAAGGAGTTGGGCTGGTGACATACCACACTCGAGCGGCGTTGTGCGGTATACAAGCATGCTCTGGTAGAAGTCAGTTCCACTGTCTTTTGCCTTGTACATCAGTCTTTTCACTGTCTGGACCGATTTTTCCACTAGTCCATTGGACTGCGGAAAGTGAGGACTTGACGTTGTGTGGACAAAGTCCCACTCTTTGGCAAAGTGTCGGAAACTTGCATTGTAAAACTGGGGTCCGTTGTCTGTGAAGGCCTCGCTTGCCACGCCATGTCTGGAGAATATGGCTTTCATACATGTTATCACAGCATCTGCAGTGGTGGTGTACAGTCTACAAACCTCTGGATACAGGGAGTAATAGTCTGTGACTACAAGATAGTCCTTCCCTTGACATATGAATAGGTCAGCGCCCACCTTCTGGTAAGGCCTGTCTGGCGCTGGGTGTGGCTTTAGTGGTTCTACAGGTAGACTATCCTTTATCCGAAAACCTTGGGACCAGCCGAGTTTCGGATAAAGGAGAATTTCGGATTTCGGAAGGTGGGTCGGCGGGGGTCCGCGGGGGGGTCGGCGGGGGGTCGTGCGCACGACTTACGCTGACGCTCAGCGTAAGTCAGTCGGGGTCGGTGGGGGTCGGGGCCGGCGGGGTACGCGGGGGGGTCGGCGGTTGTCGGGGCTGGCGGGGTCCGCGGGGGGGTCGGCGGTTGTCGGGGTCGGCGGTTGTCGGGGCTGGCGGGGTCGGCGGTTGTCGGGGCTGGCGGGGTCCGCGGGGGGGTCGGCGGTTGTCGGGGCTGGCGGGGTCGGCGGTTGTTGGGGCTGGCGGGGTCGGCGGTTGTCGGGGCTGGCGGGGTCGGCGGTTGTCGGGGCTGGCGGGGTCGGCGGTTGTCGGGGCTGGCGGGGTCGGCGGGGCGGTCGGCGGGGGGTCGTGCGCACGACTTACCATTTATCTGAACTTCCGCAACCGGAACCCTCTAAAAACCAAAGGTTTTTTCGTTCAGCGTAAGTCGTACGCACGACTTACGCTGAACGAAAAAACCTTCGGTTTTTAGAGGGTTTCGGTTTTCGGAAGTCCAGATAAAGAGTAGTCTACCTGTACTGGATTGCTTGCTCGATATTTCAGGCATATTGTGCAGTTTGACACCTCATTTGTCACATCTTGGTTGATTCGTGGCCAGTACATCACCTCTCGTGCTCTTTTCTTACACTTTTCGATTCCCAGATGTCCTCCATGGATCCTTTTTAGCATTTCTCTTCTCAGACTCTTTGGGATAACTATTTTACTTCCTTTGTAGATGATGTCTTCGACCACTGATAGTTCCGCCCTGCAGTTCCAGTACTCTGCCATGTCAGGTGAGCAGTCTTGCTTCATGTTGGGCCATCCATCCAAGATGCTTTTCCTCAGTCGTCTCATTGTTTCATCTTTGTTTGTCTCAGTCTTTATGAGCTCCATTTTTGCATCTGCTATGGGCAGTGCACTTGTGATCATGTCCACGTAGGCGTTCACTTTTTCATCCATTTTGGTGTTTGCGGGCTCACTTGGGTCAACAGCTCTGGACAACGTGTCTGCTGTATACATCAGCTTACGTGTGTACGCAACATTCAGTGTATAGCGTTGCAGCCTGATCATCATTCTTTGAATTCTAAGCGGACAGCTATTTAGTGGCTTTTGGAACAATGCAATCAAGGGCTTATGGTCAGTCTCTACACTGATTGCTTGTCCTGCCACAAACTGGTGAAATCTTTCACAGGCGTATGTGATGCTGAGCAGCTCCTTTTCTATTTGAGCATATCGCGTCTCCGCGTCTGTCATTGAGCGCGATGCATATGCAATAGGTTGCCAGTAGTCATATTTTTACAGAAGAACGGCACCGAGCCCACTCTGTGATGCATCTGATGATATCTTGATGGGTCTCGCTGGGTCATAAAACCTCAGAACTGGTTCCTCTGTGAGCAGTTTCTTTAGATCGCTCCATGACTTCTCATGCTCATGATTCCATTCCCATTCTATGTTCTTTTCAGTTAGTCGTCTCAGTGGCGCCATCTTTTCTGAGAGGTTGGATATGAATTTACCCATGTAGTTGATCATTCCATTAAACCTCTGCACGTCCTTTTTGCATTGTGGCTTTGGCATATTCTCAATGGCGGACACCTTTCTGGGATCTGGTCTGATGCCCTCACTGCTAAGGATATCTCCCACGAATGTCAGTTCTGTCACCCCGAGCTGGCATTTCTCTCTATTCAGCTTCAGGTTTGTTTTCCTTGTTGCTTCCAGCACTTTTTTCAGTCTCTCGTCATGCTCAGTTCTCGTGGTTCCCCATACTATGATGTCATCCATTGATGTATCAACTCCCTCCAGGTGCTCATAGATCATATGGATAGTTTTGTGATACACTTCAGGAGCTGAGGCAATGCCAAATGGTAACCTTAGGAATCTGTATCTGCCAAATGGACTGTTGAACGTGCACAGTCTTGAACTTGCCTCGTCCAGTTTCATCTGCCAAAATCCTGATGATGCATCTAACTTGCTGAAATACTTTGCATTTGTAAACTGTGACATGATTTCCTCACGTGTAGGAAGCTTGAAGTGCTCTCTCTTTATTGCTCTGTTTAGATCTCTTGGATCCAGGCAAATTCTGAGCTTTCCATTCTTTTTGTCCACAACGACGAGGGAACTCACCCACTCAGTTGGCTCATCTATCTTCTGAATCACGTTCAGGCTTTCCATCCTGTCCAACTCTGCCTTCAGTTGCTTTTGAAGAGCAAACGGAACTTTTCTGCATGGATGTATGACCGTTGGCATACTTTTATCTACTCTGATCGTGTGTTCTCCTGGAAGGCAGCCTAGACCCTGAAATAGGTCGTTGTACTCTTTCATGAGTTCGTCATAGACTGTCTCTCCTTCGCTTTCCACAACGAGGACTCTCTTTACCAGGTTCAGTCTCTCACAGGCTATTAAACCTAGTATGGCTTGCACATCCTTTGGCACCACGATTAATGCTAGCGTGTGCTCTCTGTCCTTGTGTGTCACTTTGACAATGCATCTTCCTTTCACTGGTATATCAGTACCTGAGTATCCTGTCACTTTCACTTTTATTCCATGTATCTTTGGTCTGGGTCTAATTTTCTTAAAATCAGTCTCTGATATCACATTAACTTGTGCTCCAGTATCTAATTTAAATGGAATGTGTATGTCATTCACTTTTAGTGTCAACATCCAGTCTCTTTTCTTTTTTGTTTTCAGACACAACATCTACATAGAACTCCTCTATGTCGCTTTCATCTACTGCATGGACCTTGCTTTGTTGCGCTTGGTTCTTGCAGCAACGGGCATAATGGTTGTTTTTGTTGCAACTATTGCATTTTTTACAATATGCTGGACACTTTTTTGGTGGATGCTGTGTACCGCATCGACTACATGACTTTCGATTGCCCCTTTCATTTTTGTTCGCTGGCCACGCCTCTTTTTTCACATTGGCGCTCTTTTTGTTAAACGGTTTGTGTCCGTTCTTTCTCACTGCATCCACATTGCAGCTACTGTCACTGAACAGCTCCTTTGCCTGCGACTTCACAGTCTCTGTAGCCCTACACAGTGCTATGGCTTTTCCCAGGTCTAGATTTTGCTCTCTTAGCAGTCTTTCCCTTAGACCATTATCTGGAATACCACACACCAGTCTGTCTTTTATCAGCGAGTCTGTCAGTCCCCCAAATTCACACGATTTGCTTCTGTTTCTCAGTTCAGTCACATACTGATCAATAGTCTCTCCTGTTTTCTGTACACATGTGAAAAATCTATGCCTCTCAAACGTCACGTTACGTTTAGGTATGCAGTAGGCCTCTGTGGTAAACCACTGTTATTGTATATTGTTACCTCTGGGTGGCGCTGTGTACCAAGGCATGCCTCAGCTGACTCCGCCCACATGACCAGGTATAAAGGTGGGGGTTTCGCCGACTCACTTCCTTCTTGGAACCAGCCACCCACGAGAGGCATACTCTGTTCTCTAGTTAATAAAAGCCTTTTCATCACCTTCCTGATTCATCGTCTTTGATGGAGTAATTGATAAGCGTGTCAATTTTATTAACTAGAAGTAAAATGGCGACACCTGAGCAGCAACAACAGCAGGCGTTGCTGCGAGCCCTCAGACCGGCATGCCTGGACCTCGACCCTCAAGCAGCGGGTTCATCAACCAATTTTGAACACTGGCTGAGCTGCTTTGAATCCTTCCTAGGAGCCTCCGCCGTGACATCGGAGGAGAACAAACTAAAAGTTTTGACCGCCCAGGTGAGCCCTCAAGTATATACGCTCATCCGGGACGCTACTACGTACACGGCGGCCCTCGAACTACTAAAAGGGCAATACACGCGCCGAGTGAACACGATTTACGCCAGACACCTCTTGGGATCCCGCAGGCAGCAACCGGGGGAATCGGTAGAGGCATTTTTACGGGCGTTACAGACACTCTGCAGAGACTGCGACTGTAAGGAGGTAACGGCTGCGGGGCACGCGGAGGGACTTACTTGTGATGCCTTCGTCAGGTGCCTCCAGTCCGACTACTCCCGGCAGAGACTGCTCGAAAGCAAGGAGCTCGACCTGAAGACGGCCGTAGCCCTTGCGCTCTCGCTAGATGCGGCCCACCGAAACCTCAAAGCATACTCACGTAACGGCGCCGCGCCATGGCCATCGCGACCGTGGGACATGGGACCGCCGCCCCCGGCACCAACTGCTGCAGCGATGTCCCGAAATCAACTGGGACAGCCGCCCCCGGTAAGAACCGCAGCGATGCCCCGTAACCAGGCCCAAAAATGCTATTTCTGTGGCCAGTTAAAACACCCTAGAGCGCACTGCCCGGCTAAGACCGCTACCTGCTCGGGCTGCGGGAAGAAAGGCCATTACGCCAATGCCTGCAGGGGGAAACCAGCGAACGCCAGCAGCGCCGCGTGCGAACCATGGGGGCAGCCATCTTATCCGCCATTTTGTGCACCTCCGGCCGCATGGCCGCCGCCATTTTATCCGCCGCACTCAACCGCCACTTCGTCTCCGGACTCGACCACCGTCTCGTCGGATGACCATACCGACTCACTAAGCCTTACCGACTCACTAAGCCATACACTGGCCTCCGTTACGCTGGATCAAGCCCTCCCTCATCATCTATCCAGCTCCATGATGGATATCACGGTAAACGGCCGCGCCACCACTTGCCTAATCGACAGCGGGAGCACAGAGAGTTTTATTCACCCAGACACGGTACGTAGCCACTCCCTCACGGTCCTGCCGACGCGCCATCGGATTTCTATGGCGTCCAAGTCCCATTCAATGGATGTCGGCGGCTACTGTGTGGTGACCCTTTCGGTTGGGGGCACAGAATATAAAAATTTTAAACTTCTAGTCCTGCCCCGTCTCTGCACTGCCGTGCTGCTAGGGTTGGATTTTCAGTGCCACCTTAAAAGTGTCACATTAGCATATGGTGGACCCCTCCCCCCACTCACAGTCTGCAACCAACACCTTTTAAATCGCCCGCCGCAAACCACCTGCAGCCTTTCCACACTAAAAGTCCCCCCCCTCCCTTGTTCGCTAACCTCACCCACGACTGTAAACCCATCGCTACCAAGAGCAGGCGGTACAGCGCCGGGGACAGAGCTTTCATTAGCTCTGAGGTGGAGCGGCTCTTGAAGGAGGGCATTATCGAAGGGAGCACTAGCCCCTGGCGAGCCCAGGTTGTAGTCGTTAAAACCACTGATAAACGCCGCCTGGTCATTGACTACAGCCAAACCATAAACCGGTACACTCAGCTGGACGCATACCCCCTTCCTCGCATATCTGATATGGTCAACCAGATTGCGCAATACAAAGTATTCTCCACCATTGACCTTAAGTCAGCATACCACCAGCTCCCCATCCGCCATGAGGACCGCCAGTATACTGCCTTCGAGGCGAACGGCCGCCTCTACCACTTCCTTAGGGTTCCCTTCGGCGTCACCAACGGGGTTTCGGTCTTCCAAAGGGAGATGGACCGGATGGTTGACGAGAACGCGCTGCAGGCCACCTTTCCCTATCTGGATAACGTCACCATCTGTGGCCACGACCAGCAGGACCATGACGTTAATCTAGAAAAATTCCTCCGTACGGCCCAACGGCTGAACCTAACGTACAATAAAGAGAAATGTATGTTTCGCACCAAACGCCTCGCCATTCTCGGCTGCGTGGTGGAGAACGGAGTCATCGGGCCCGACCCCGACAGAATGCGCCCCCTAATGGAGCTACCCCTCCCCCACTGCCAAAAAGCACTGAAGAGATGCCTGGGGTTTTTCTCCTACTATGCCCAGTGGGTGCCCCACTATGCAGACAAAGCTAGACCCCTCATCAAATCCACCTCCTTCCCCCTGACACCAGAGGCGTGTGCAGCCTTCACTCTTATCAAGAGCGATATCGCGAAGGCCACAATGCACGCAGTGGATGAGTCGATCCCCTTCCAAGTGGAGAGCGATGCATCCGACTTCGCCCTAGCTGCGACCCTTAACCAGGCGGGCAGACCCGTGGCCTTTTTCTCAAGGACCCTCCAGGGCCCCGAGACCCGACACTCCTCTGTCGAAAAGGAGGCCCAGGCTATTGTGGAAGCGGTGCGTCACTGGAGGCATTACCTGGCCGGAAAACGGTTTACCCTGCTCACTGACCAGCGTTCAGTAGCTTTTATGTTTAATAATAAGCAGAGGGGCAAAATCAAGAACGACAAGATCTTGAGGTGGAGAATCAAACTCTCTGCCCGGGAAACTAAATGAGCCCCCAGACGCCCTATCACGTGGTACATGCGCCAACGCGCAGGTTGATAGACTGCAGACCCTCCACAATGACCTCTGCCACCCGGGGGTCACCAGGTTCTTCCATTTCATCAAATCCCGTAACCTGCCCTACTCCATCGAGGAGGTCAGGACCATGGCCAGGAACTGCCAAATCTGTGCCGAGTGCAAACCGCACTTTTATAGGCCGGACAGAGCAAGCCTGATCAAGGCCACTCGCCCCTTCGAGCGCCTGAGCGTCGATTTTAAAGGGCCCCTCCCCTCCTCTGACCGCAATGTGTACTTCCTCAACATAATTGATGAGTACTCCCGTTTCCCGTTTGCCACCCCTTGCCCAGACATGACCAGTACCACGATCATCAAATGTCTGAATGACCTCTTCGCCTTGTTCGGGTTCCCTAGCTATATACATAGCGACAGGGGCTCATCTTTCATGAGCGACAAACTTCGGCAGTACCTGCTAGCGAGAGGTATTGCTACGAGCAGAACCACCAGCTACAACCCCCGGGGGAACGGCCAGGTGGAAAGAGAGAACGCGACGGTTTGGAAGGCCGTCCTCTTAGCCTTAAAATCTAAGGGCCTTCCGACCTCTCGCTGGCAGGAGGTCCTCCCTGCGGCGCTCCACTCCATCCGGTCACTGCTTTGTACTGCCACTAATGCCACCCCTCATGAGCAAATGTTCATTTTCCCCAGGAAGTCCACATCAGGAACCTCGCTACCGGCATGGCTGATTTCTCCTGGGCCCGTCCTACTGCGGAGGCACATAAGGACCCATAAAATGGACCCCCTGGTCGAGAGGGTGCACCTCCTACACGCCAACCCCCAGTATGCCTGGGTGACATACCCAGACGGGCGGGAGGACACGGTCTCCATACGAGATCTCGCACCCTCGGGTACCCCTGAACTACCACCGTTATCCCCCACCACCCCTCCCAATCCAACCCCTGTAGACGACATGCCGGAGCCCCAGGACCCTTCGTTGACCACCCAGACACCAGATCCGACGTTGGATGCTGCAACACCGCCGCCGCCACCACGACGATCAGGACGTCAGACAAGGCCTCCTGATAGACTTAACTACACGAACTTGTAGTACCCTTCACCCCGCCGGACTTAATTTTAAACAAGGGGTGAATGTGGTAAACCACTGTTATTGTATATTGTTACCTCTGGGTGGCGCTGTGTACCAAGGCATGCCTCAGCTGACTCCGCCCACATGACCAGGTATAAAGGTGGGGGTTTCGCCGACTCACTTCCTTCTTGGAACCAGCCACCCACGAGAGGCATGCTCTGTTCTCTAGTTAATAAAAGCCTTTTCATCACCTTCCTGATTCATCGTCTTTTATGGAGTAATTGATAAGCGTATCAGCCTCAAACTGTTCCATTATTTTATCCAGCTTCATTTTGTCTCCATCAGCAGCGAATGTGAAGTTATTATACACCTCCAGCGCTTCATCACCCACGACATGTAAGAACACTGACGCTTTCATTTTATCACTTTTCTCGTCAGCTCCCATTGCCGCTAAATACAACTCCAAACGTTGTTTGAACCTCCTCCAATTTTCAGCCACATTACCTGTCAATTGAAGCTTCGCCGGTGGGAGTAATCATACCATTTTTTCACTTCGTTAGCTATTCTCCAATGGTAAGTAACGAATATGTGGAGGGCTGATTTAACTTCGGATTTTTCCTATTCATCTCTTTCAATCACTTCTGACACCATGTATCGATTTGTATGTGGGTTCAATGATGACACATTCATGAAAGAGAATGTCTTTTAATCTAAAGTATTACAACTCAGTTAACAGCATTACAGGAGACACCATCTTAGAGATCCATCTAAAACAAAACTAAAACTAAACTGCTTGTCTCTCACATGCCCTCTACTGGTCAGGCATAAATAATCAAACAGGCAAATATGCTGGTAAGACATCATAATCAAACAGGCAAATACCATCACTATTTGTTGATATCATTACAGAGGCGGCAGCAGCAGAACCAGGAACAGCAGGATGAGCACCAGGAGCACCAGGCTGCTGCTCACTCACCTGAAGCTGCACAGGCCAGAAGGGGCCAGTGCTTGGAAGTGGCTTGAGAGCACCTTGCTGCGCTTTAGGGGGCCAGTGGGACCCGTTTCTGCACTGGCAGTCCTACTCAGAAGGACTTCCATGAAGATCTGGTTTCTCTGTTCAACAGATGGCCAACGCTCCTCAAGAGATGTCATTCTCTTATGAGCACTCACCATGTTTTCCATACCCTGGTGAGTTATCTCCTGCATGGAGGTTGCCAACCTTTCCATGGTGATGCGTTCATGCGCCAATTACTCCACAAAGGCTCTGCTCATGGTCGCTATGGACTCCTCCATTCGCTCCACACTCGCAGCGACCCTGGAGACAAAACCTGCCAGAGACTCCTGCATCTGTGCATGGAGATCCATCACCTCTTCTCTTGCGGATGGACCCAGAGGCAGAGGGTCAACATGCAGCGCAGCTGAGCTGAGCTCCCAGAGTCCTGCGCCCTCCGACGAGGACTCTCCACTGCTGTCCCTGTCTCCAGAATCTGCTGAGGCTCACTTGTGAGCTGTGAAACACCAGGTGACAACACTACTCTATGTCCCGAAGGTCCCCCCGAGGTGTGAGTGTCTGCGCTGGTGCTGGGTGCGCTTACTTCTGCTGACACTGCGCCCTCAGAGGTTGGAGCTTCCTCTGAGGAGTTTGGCTGCACAGCCTCTTCCTCCTCCACAGTGAGGACGGGGGCTCTGGATGGTACTGTGGGGGAGTAAAGGAAGGAGATAGAGATGTAATGCCAAGGTTCTTCTGGTGACTCCCAGCGAGTTGGCATCTGCTGACACCTGCATCCATGCAGCATTGGTCTCAGTGGGAGGCCTCTTCCTCCCTGACCTAGGGAAGAGGACCGCCCTGTGGGCCCTAGCCCCATCCAATAATGCCTGCAGTGAAGCCTCGTCGAATTTGAAGGCAGCTCGGCCTCTGCCGCTGGCAGCAGCTGGTGCAGACTCCTCTGCCATTGTGCAAGAGTGGTTGAGAAGCCTGCAGAGGTGGAGAAGCTTGCTGGACACTTTGAAAGCACCACGAATGATGACATCATAGTGTGGGGATTTCTGACTCGAATTGGACAATTAGCAAGGCTTCCCACATGCTGGGAATTAATTGGGCACTTGAGGGAAAATTGCGTGGAGCTGGCTGACACTTTTTTATGTGTGTCAGAAACCCCACATTCGGGGAAATCCGACCATTCCCCACACAAGCCGAAAATCGGGGCCTTTGTGATCTCTTCACTCTCTCCTCTCACTTTTCTCGCTCTCCTCAGTTTTCTCTCTCTCTCCTCTCAGCTTTCTCTCTCTTTCTCCTCAGTTTTCTCTCTCTCTGCTCTCAGTTTTCTCGTCCTCTCTCTCCTCTCAGGTTTCTCGCTCTCTCTCCTCTCAGTTTACTCTCTCCTCTCAGTTCTCCCTCTCCACTCAGTTCTCTCTCTCCTCTCAGTTCTTTCTCTCCTCACAGTTCTCTCTCTCTCCTCTCAGTTCTCTCTCTCTCCTCAGTTCTCTCTCTCAGTTCTCTCTCTCCTCTCAGGTTTCTCGCTCTCTCTCCTCTCAGTTTACTCTCTCCTCTCAGTTTACTCTCTCCTCTCAGTTCTCCCTCTCCACTCAGTTCTTTCTCTCCTCACAGTTCTCTCTCTCTCCTCTCAGTTCTCTCTCTCCTCAGTTCTCTCTCTCAGTTCTCTCTCTCCTCTCAGGTTTCTCGCTCTCTCTCCTCTCAGTTTACTCTCTCCTCTCAGTTTACTCTCTCCTCTCAGTTCTCCCTCTCCACTCAGTTCTTTCTCTCCTCACAGTTCTCTCTCTCTCCTCTCAGTTCTCTCTCTCCTCAGTTCTCTCTCTCAGTTCTCTCTCTCCTCTCAGTTTTCAATATATTTGCTCACAGTTTTCTCTCTTCCGCTCTCCTGTTTTTCTCTCTCTCTCTCCTGTTTTCTCTCTCTCTTTCTCTCCTGTTTTCTCTCTCTCTCTCTCTCTCACCTGTGTTCTCTCTCTCCTTTGTTTTCTCTCTCCACTGAAGAGATCGCAAAGTCTCTGAAGAATGGACTCAGTCGGGAAAATTTTTGTGGACTTTATGGGATTTTTCTGAGGGTATTTTCCCTGTTATGGGATCGCCCTGTGCAGATAATTGAACGCTGGTTTGTTAAAACTGTTAGATCCGTGGTTCAGTGGATAAATAATTACACGGATGCTGTACATAAACAAACAACAGGTCTTTACTGGAGGAGGGTCATCTCTAGACTGGGGTACAGAGGCATGCACACAGCTTATATACCGGTGTGGTTACTGCCGGTACTACAGTATACAGGAGCTGTTCAAAGTAGTTCTGACTTAAAGCACATACACTACAATTCCTCCCTTTTTAGATTAATAATACCCCCTTAATATTCAAATAACAATTACATTTGTACATGTACATTCAATAACAAAAGTCCATTTATAGATTCAGTCTTTGGGGCGGCTTCCTAACCCTTTCGGGATAGCGCCTTTCCGGAGGTTCTTGTTCTTGGTGCAGAGGCGATTCTGACCCCTTTTCATCGGGTAGTTCATCGGGTTCTATTAAATCCGTGTGTTAATGGAGACACGGAATGCGGGAGTTGGTTTAACAAGTCTTTACTGAATGGAGACAATCTGGAAACTGAAACGACAGAAGCCTGCCAGGGCCTTTTATACAGGGATGGTCACTGCCGGTACTGCAGTCTGAGACCAGTTATTCCCTTAAAGGACATACACAACAATTCCTCCCCTTTTAGATAAACAGTACATAACATTCATTTAACAACTAAATAATAACTAATTACAATTACAATTACGGTTGCTAGATACATTAGTTGAAGTTAAGCAATTATAAGTTCAGTCTTTGAGGAGGCTTCCTGATTCTGCCTGGATAATGCCTCTTTGGGATATCAGGTTCTTCTGGCAAGGTTGAGTCGGGATCAATGTCGTTGTTTGGTTCGTCTGCTTCCAGTATCACCGATTCTGCGGTAGATGCAATTGGTACTTCGGTTTCATCGCCAGGTGTATCAGATCGTGGTGTGGAGTTGAGGTTTTCCAGTGACTCTAGAATCTGGTCAGCATGGCGTCTTACAATGCTTTCTCCAACGTCCACGGTATACATTAGAGGTCCTTGCCGTGTACAGATCGTTCCTGGCTGCCATTTCTCTGTGCGGTAGTCCCGGGCCAAAACTGGTTGACCTATCTTAAAACTCCTGGTCGGCCTTTCATTCATATTCTGAAACTGCCTGTTCTTCACATCTCTTCTGACGTTTGGCTTAACCAAATCCAAGCGGCATCGTAGTCTTCGATTGAAGAACATCATGGCTGGAGTTTGGTTGGTAACCGCATGTGTCGCATTCCGGTAGGCAAACAAGAAGTTATCCACCTTGTGTTGGAGGGGTATATCTTCATTACACATTGCCTTGATAGCCTTCTTGAATGTTTGAACAAACCTCTCGGCCAATCCATTAGTGGCTGGATGATATGGGGCGGATTGTAATGCTTAACACCATTGTTCTTTAAGAACCTCCGGAACTTTTCAGACACAAACTGTGGTCCATTGTCAGAGCAAATCTGTTCAGGCAGCCCATTCCTGGCGAATATGGTTCGTAAGACTGTGATAGTTTTTTCTGTGGTGGTTGAGGACATTTTTATTACCTCTGGCCACTTTGAATGTGCATCCACCGCAATTAAAAACATCGAGTCCATAAAGGGACCAGCAAAATCAATGTGCACCCTTTGCCATGGAGATGAGGGCCACTCCCATGGATGTAGAGGGGCTTGTGGTGGGGCGTTTTGGACCTTCTGGCATCCTGTACAGCTCTTGGTCATCTCTTCGATTTCTCTATCGATTCCCGGCCACCACACAAACGCTCTGGCTAAGTTCTTCATTTTTACCCCTCCCAGATGACCCTCATGAAGCTCATTGAGCACTCTATCCTTCAATTTGGGTGGAATTACTACTCTGGATCCACACATCAAGTTTCCCCTGCACACTGACACTGTTCTCTTCTCAGCGAGAATGCTGGCAGCAGTGCTTCGCCATGTGCTGGCCATCCCTTCACCGTTAAATCATAGACCCAGGAGAGTGTCGGTTCATTTCGTGTTTCCTTTTCTATGTTTGCATTCGTCACAGGGAGACATTCGACAATAGTCGAGTGGAATAACTCCACTGGATCCACTGCCAGTTCTTCTTCCACCGTCGGCAACGGTAGGCGCGACAATCCATCAGCATTCCCATGCTGTTTAGTTCCTTTGTACTCGATGTCATATTGGTGTGCCCCAAGGAAAAGGGACCACCTCTGTAGCCGTTGTGCCGTCATTATCGGTACGCCCTTCTGAGGGTTGAAAATGGAGACGAGAGGTTGATGATCAGTTATTGAGTAAATTTCTGACCGTGCAGGTAGTGATTGAACTTCTTCACCCCCCACACCAGGCTGAGGGCCTCTCTGTCAATCTGGGCGTAGTTACGCTCGGCTGAAGTTAACGAGCGTGATGCAAAAGCTATTGGCCTCTCAGAACCATCAAGGAATTTATGTGACAGTACCGCCCCAATGCCGTAGGGCGACGCATCACACGCCAGTCTTATCGGTAGTGATGGGTTGTAGTGAGCCAATACTTCTCTTGAAGTAATTAGGTCCTTACTCTTCTGAAAGGCCCGCTTACATTCATTGCTCCATTTCCATGCTACTCCCGTTTGTAGTAGGGCGTTCAGTGGATGCAGAATTGTGGACAAATTCGGCAAAAACTTATGGTAGTAATTCACCAATCCGAGGAATGACCTCAGTTGTGACACATTTTCAGGTGCTGGAGCCTTAACTACCACTTCAATTTTGTCAGGGGACTTATGCAACCCCTCTTCATCAATCGCGTGGCCACAATACGATATCTGTTTCTTGAAAAACTCGCACTTGGGGCGATTGGCTCGTAGCCCATGTTCACGTAGTCTAGTGAGCACCTGCTCTAGGTTGGCAAGGTGTTCACTGTCATCTTCACCTGTCACTAGGATGTCGTCCAAGTAACACTGAGTCCTCAGAATCCCTTGCAGGACTTGTTCCATCGCTCTTTGGCATATCGCCGGAGCTGATGCTACTCCGAATACCAGTCGATTATACTGGTAAAGACCTTTGTGAGTGTTTATCGTGAGATACTTCCTAGAGGATTTTTCAACCTCCATCTGCAAATATGCTTGCGCTAGGTCAATTTTTGTAAAACGCTTCCCTCCGGATAGTGAGGCGAAGATATCTTCTATCCTTGGAAGAGGATATTGTACTGTGTGAAGGACTGGGTTCACTGTCACCTTGAAGTCCCCACAGATGCGAACCTTCCTTGGCTCCTCAGAATTATTGTTTAACGTTTTCTTCATGACAGGAATGATGGGTGTCGCCCACTGTCTCCAGTCTACCTTAGATAACACGCCTGCATTCTCTAGATTCTCCAGCTCTGCCTCGACGGCTGGGCGAATTGCATATGGTCCCGGTCTTGCTTTGAAAAACTTGGGAATTGCATTCTCCTCTATTTTTATCGAGGCGGTTACGCCTTTAAGAGTGCCCAGTTCTTGTTGAAATACCTCTTTGGCTTCAGCTAAGATTGTTGACAACCGTCCAGGAGTGACGTCGTCATCCTTTTTACCAGCCACCGTCAGTGCCTGAATGGAGTGCCAGTCTAAACTTATCTTTCTGATCCATTCACGTCCCAATAACGGTGGTCCACCATGTTGCAGAATGTAGAGATACAATTTCCGTATTTTCTTGCCGTTGTATTCGACAGGCACCCTTATTTTTCCTCTGGGGTATACTTTTTGCCCCGTATATGTCCTCAAGACAATGCATGTCTCTCTCAAGGGTATGTGTGAGAATAGCCGCTCGTAGTCTCGTCGATTCATGACGGTTAGAGCTGATCCTGTATCCAATTCCATTTTGACTTGAGACCCTGCTATTGTGAGGGTGACCCAAATGGTTCGGTGATCCTCTTTTGCGATTACGTTGTGAAGTTTGAGACAGCTTAGTCTCTTGTTCCCGGATTCACTATCGCTCATCTGGTCTTCGGAACTACTGTCCGTCATCTTTTGTACTTTCCTGTACGGTTCCTTAGTAGCCTTTTTATTGTCGTTGGTCTTCTTCTCAGACCTGCAAACTCATGCAATGTGTCCCATCTTTCCGCATTGCCTGCATATTTTGTCCTTGGACCAGCAGTCCTTCTGGTCATGGTTTGTTCTGCCGCAGCGATAACATTTTGCAAATCCCTGTGTCATTACGTGGGTGCCGTATTCCTGTGGCTTTTGTTGTATTTCCGCAGCTCCCCTTGCTGCTGCTTCGTACGATACTGCCACGCTGAAAGCCTTATCTAGCGTCAGCTCTTTCTCTGAGAGTAACCTCTTCTGGGTTCCTTCACTCAGGAGTCCACAGACAAATTTGTCCCGTAAGGTATCTGCCAGTCCTGCTCCGAACTGGCAGTGCTTTGATAGCTTGCGTAGTTCTGTAAGGTAATCAGCATTGCTCTCATTTTTATGCTGATTTCTCCTGTGGAATTAAAATCTTTCTGCTATCAGCAGCGTTGTAGGATTTAGGTGTTCCTGTAGGATAGCAACAATTTCGTTAAAACTCTTCACCTTCAGTTTGGCTGGAGTAATCAGGTCCCGCAATAGGCCGTACGTTCTTGCACCCATTAAATTTAGCAATACCGATGCCTTTTTCTCCTCGGCTATTTTGTTTGCCTCGCAATATACCTTGACTCTTTCCACATACGTGGTCCAGCCTTCTATTGCATTATCGAAGGCAGTGATATCGCCAGTCTTTGGCATCTTGAAAATCTAAGATGGCGTCTCCCGCGCTTTTCCTTCTTCCCCGCCGAGTTAAGATGGCGCCTCCCGCGCTTTCTCACCGCTGCCACTGCTGTCAACGCTGCTCCCCGCGGTATTTTTATTGTTAACCGTTCCCGTCGTGGACACTTCCCTCCCTCTTCTTAGGTCCAAACGCTGCCCGGCTGCGAAGCACCGGCCGCGCCCTGTGTGCTCCACCTTCTCTCTCTCTCTTTGCTTCCCGACTCGCTGCCCGGCCCCGTTGCAGAGCCACCCGATCGAGCTCTAGCCCGCTGCAGCCCAGGAAGAATCAGTTCACTACCTGCCACCAGCCCGATTAGCTGGGAAACCACAGACTGGGGAACCAAGCCTGGCTCTTGACAGTCTCCCCTGCAAGTTTTCAATCCGATGATTTGGAGGGCGGTTGCCCACGGTCGTCGCCCGTTTCTCGAGTTTCTTTGGATTATTTTTTTTTTCTTTTCTGGCTTCGACCTTCAATAACGTTGTCTGAGGTGCTGCCGAGTTGCAGGTAAGTTCGTTTCTTACTCGTCGCCAGTATTAAATCCGTGTGTTAATGGAGACACGGAATGCAGGAGTTGGTTTAACAAGTCTTTACTGAATGGAGACAATCTGGAAACTGAAACTACAGAAGCCTGCCAGGGCCTTTTATACAGGGATGGTCACTGCCGGTACTGCAGTCTGAGACCAGTTATTCCCTTAAAGGGACATACACAACAGGTTCCACTGCTACTGGGTCTGAAGTAGATGCTACCGGTATGTCGGGTTCATCCCCAGGTACTCGAGACATGGGGTTGACGCCTTCCTGTGACGCTAAGATCTGATCGACGTGGCGTCTCACAATGTTCTCCCCGACATCCACTGTGTACATTAATGGCCCCTGCCTTGTACATATCGTTCCGGGTTGCCACTTCTCTGTTCGATAGTCCCGGGCCAAGACTGGTTGCCCTACATTAAAGCTCCTTGTCGGCTTCTCGTTGATGTGCTGGAATTGTTTGTCCTCAACATTTCTTCGCACATTTGGTCTGAGGAAGTACAGACGAGATCTCAACCTTCGGTTAAAGAACATCATGGCCAAGGTCTGGTTGGCAACTGCATGTGTCGCGTTTCGGTAGGCTAATAAGAAATTGCCAATCTTATGCTGTAGTGGAATATCCTCGTCGCACATGGCCTTTATCGCCTTCTTAAAGGTTTGTACGAACCTCTCAGCCAATCCATTGGTGGCTGGATGATACGGGGCGGATGTGTAATGCCTTACCCCATTCCTTTTCGTGAATTTTTGGAACTCGTCGGACACAAACTGTGGTCCATTATCAGAGCAGATCTGCTCTGGCAAACCGTTTCTGGCAAATATGGTCCGTAGGACTGCAATCGTTTTCTCTGTAGTGGTTGAAGACATCTTTATCACCTCAGGCCACTTTGAATGAGCATCCACTGCTATTAAGAACATTGGGTCCATGAATGGACCAGCCAAATCAATGTGCACCCGTTGCCATGGAGAGGACGGCCACTCCCATGGGTGTAGAGGGGCATGTGGTGGTGCATTTTGGACCTTCTGGCATCCTAAGCAGCTCTTAGTTAGGTCTTCGATTTGTTGATCGATTCCCGGCCACCACACATAAGCCCTAGCAAGGCTTTTCATTTTCACTCCCCCCAGATGACCTTCATGTAGCTCCTTTAGCACTCTCTCCCTTAGCTTGGGTGGAATCACCACTCTGGATCCACACATCACTATCCCCTGGCATACTGACAGCTGTTCTCCTCTGGATGAGAATGCTGGCAACAGTGAGTTGCCATGTGTTGGCCATCCCCTCACCGTCAATTCATATACCCGTGACAGCGTCGGATCATTGCGGGTCTCCTTCTCTATATCCGCGTTTGTTACTGGCAATCGTTCAATTATCGATGAATAAAATATCTCGATAGGCTCCACTGCTGGTGCTTCCTCCACCATAGGCAGTGGCAGGCGCGATAGCCCATCAGCGTTCCCATGCTGTTTCGTGCCTTTAATTTCTATTTCATATTGATTCGCCCCTAGAAACAGGGACCATCTTTGTAACCGCTGTGCAGTCATTACTGGCACGCCCTTCTTAGGATTAAAGATGGAGACAAGTGGTTGGTGGTCAGTCAGCAAGGTGAACTTCTGTCCATGCAGACAGTGGTTGAATTTTTTTACTCCCCATACTAGGCTGAGGGCCACCCTGTCAATCTGGGCGTAGTTGCGCTCGGCTGAGGTTAGTGACCGAGACGCAAAGGCTACTGGCCTCTCCAAACCGTCTGGGAATTTGTGCGACAGCACTGCTCCAATGCCGTAGGGTGATACATCACATGCCAAACGAATTGGTAGTGCTGGGTTGAAATGGGCCAACACCTCTTTTGATGTGATCAATTCTTTACACTTCTGGAAAGCTCATCTACATTCGTCATCCCACTTCCATGGTACCCCTGTTTGCAGTAGGGTGTTCAGCGGGTGTAATACCATGGACAAATTTGGTAAGAACTTGTGGTAATAGTTTACCAGCCCGAGGAACGACCTCAGTTGTGACACATTTTCTGGTGCTGGAGCCTTGACTACTGCCTCTGTCTTGTCAGGGGACTTATGTGCCCCTCTTCATCGATGACGTGGCCGCAATACGAGATCTGTTTCTGGAAAAACTCGCACTTGTGGCGATTAGCTCGTAGCCCATATTCCTTTAATCTGGCGAGCACCTTCTCCAAGTTAGCGAGGTGATCACCGTCATTTTCGCCCGTGACCAAGATGTCATCCAAATAACACTGGGTCCCTGGAATCCCTTGCAGGACCTGATCCATCGCCCTTTGCCAGACAGCCGGAGCCGAGGCTACTCCAAACACCAGCCGGTTGTATTGATAGAGACCTTTATGGGTGTTGATCGTAAGGTAATGTTTCAAAGCTTCTTCTACCTCCATTTGCAAGTATGCCTGGGCTAGATCAATTTTTTTGAAGCGTTTACCACCAGATAGCAAGGCGAAAATATCCTCAATTCGTGGAAGCGGATATTGCACCGTGTGAAGGACTGGGCTCACTGTCACCTTAAAATCCCCACAGATGCGGACCTTCTTTGGTTCCCCAGGCGTATTACTCAACGACCTCTTCATTACAGGAACGATGGGTGTAGCCCACTCGCTCCAGTCCACTTTGGACAGTACTCCTGAACGTTCCAACCCTTCCAGCTCTGCTTCAACCGCTGGTCTGATCGCATAAGGCACTGGTCTGGCCTTCAGAAACTTTGGGCTTGCATTAGCCTCTATTTTAATTGTTGCTGTTATTCCTTTTAGTGTTCTTAGTCCCTCCTGGAACACTTCTTTTGCGTCAGTTAGCATTTTTGACAGTTGTCCAGGTGTGACGTCGTCATCCTTTTTGGCCTCCACCTTCAGTGCCTGTATGGAATGCCAATCTAAATGTATCTTCTGGATCCATTCACGTCCTAGCAGTGGTGGTCCTCCATTTGGCAATACATATATATCCATTTTAGGTATTTCCTGACCTTTATATGTCACTTTCACCCTTATTTTTCCTTTGGGGTAGACTTTTTGCCCCGTATACGTCTTCAAGACAATCTCTGTAGCTTTCAAGGGTATGTGTGAAAATAGCCGCTTGTAGTCTCTTTGATTTATGACTGTTAGAGCTGACCCTGTGTCCAATTCCATTTCCACTTGGACTCCGTCTATCTTGAGTGTAACCCAGATAGTCTGGTGATCTTCCATTTCGGTTCCATTATGTAGTTTCAGACAACCCAGCTCCTTGCTTCCGGAGTCTGTGTCACTTTTCTGTTCGTCTGAACCACTGTCCATCACCTGGTGTACCTTTTTGTACTTCTCCTGTGGAGATTTCTTACTGTTGGCTTTCTTCCCAGACCTGCAGACTCTTGCTATGTGTCCTGCTTTCCCACACTGTCTGCACACTTGGTCCTTGAACCAACAATCTTCCTGGTCATGTGTTGTTCTGCCGCAGCGATAGCACTTCCCTGTTCCATAGGTCATTTCGTTGGTGCCATATTCTTGCGGTCTCCGTTGTATCTCTGCAGCGCCCCTTACGGCTGCTTCGTGTGATACTGCCATACTGAAAGCTTTGTCCAGCGTAAGGTCCTTTTCTGATAGAAGCCGTTTCTGGGTTCCTTCACTTTGTAGCCCACACGCAAACTTGTCCCTTAACGTGTCTGCTAGTCCCGCTCCAAACTGACAGTATTTTGATAGCTTGCGCAGTTCCGTTAGGTACTCAGCATTGCTTTCGTCTTTGTGTTGGTTCCTTTTATGGATCTTAAATCGTTCTGCTATCAGCAGCAGTGTGGGGTTTAAGTGGTCCTGTAGGATTTCTACTATGCTTTCAAAATTCTTGTTTACCAGCTTGTCTGGGGTTATTAGGTTTCGCAGTAACCCATAAGTTTTTGCACCCATGGAATTTAACAGAACCAGTGCTTTATTAGCATCTGGCACTTCATTCACCCTGCAGTACACCTCAATACGTTCCACATATGTCGCCCAATCTTCGACTTCATTGTCGAACGTAGAGATACTGCCACTCTTCGGCATCCTTGGTTGTGCATTAACTATCACCAATGGCGCCTCCCGCGCTTCCCCTTCTTCTCCGCTGGCACAAAATGGCATCTCCCACGCTTTCCTTCCTTCCCGCGCTCGCCCGTCTTCTCCGCTGCAGCTTCGCAAAATGGCGTCTCCCGCGTCTTCCTTCTTCTCCGCGGCTCAATGGCGCCTCCCGCGCTCTCCCTGCTTCTCCGCGGCTCAATGGCGTCTCCGCTTGCTTCGCCCCGCGGACCCCGATCAGCTCGTAATCCCTGGCTGTGCTCTGCACGTTCTTCTCTTGATATTTGTCGAAGCCGCTCAGTCTAGAACCCGGCTGTTTCTTACCCTCTCTCTCTCTGGTTTTGCAGTATTTTTCCTCAACGCCGCTCGGTGATCAACACCCGGCTGCGCCCTGCTCTCTTCTCCCTTTTTCTTACCCCGTCGACGCTGCCCGCCTCTCTCTCTCTGCCGTCGGTCGGCTGCAGCCGCCGCTGCTCGGGAAGGGTCTGCTCTGGACCTGTCGTCGGCCTCTTACTGCTCGTTGTGGCTGGGGAACCAAGCCCGGCTCTCCACAGCCTCCCCAGTGAAGTTGGATCTCTGCCTGACTGCTGGGCGGTTGCTCGCGGTCGACGCCCGTGTTCCTGGACTTGACTATTTTTTTTTATGTTGCAGGTAGATTCGCATCAACACTCGTCGCCACTGTTAGATCCGTGGTTCAGTGGATAAATAATTACACAGATGCTGTACATAAACAAACAACAGGGCCCCGATTTTCGGGCAGCTGTCGGGCGGCTTTTCATGCGGCCGTGGTCCGGTAAATCGCGGAAGAAGCGGGTCGGGACCCCCCCCCCGCCTGATTCCCCGCCCCGTCCGACTTTCGGACTGCTGTTTTCACGCGCCCCGCTTCAGTCCCGCCCGCCGCTGGCGGGACTGGTCATCGGAGCACTAACAAGCAATAATCTGCTTGTTGAAGTGGATTTTCCCGTGCCGTTGCGACTTTGGGGCTTTCCCCACCTGAAACCCGCCTGCGGGTAACCCCGCCGATGAGAGCTGGCGTGAAAACAGCTGGCTTGCTTGCTTGCAGCAGCAGGTCGCTGAGGGCTGAAGATCTTTAAAGAGGCAGCATTTGCAGGCTGCAGGACCTTGTTGATCAAGGCTTGGGGGAACTATTTGAAGCCTTAGGAGCAGCTGCAGAAAGTTGGAGCCTCACACACTTCTTCAGTGTGAGCTCCTGGGAAGCCCCTCTCACCACCCTAACTCAGGACCTCCTCAACCGAGGCATCTGCTAGAAGCATGGGAGGCCTTTGGCACCTTCCCTTCCTGGCATTAGAGGATCTCCAACAGCAGAGGTGGCAGCAGCAGAACCAGGAACAGCAGGATGATTACCAGGAGCACCAGGCTGCTGCTCACTCACCTGAAGCTGCACAAGCCAGAAGGGGCCAGCGCTTGGAAGTGGCTTGAGAGCACCTTGCTGCGCTTTAGGGGGCCAGTGGGACCAGTTTCTGCACTGGCAGTCCTACTCAGAAGGACTTCCATGAAGATCTGGTTTCTCTGTTCAACAGATGGCCAACGCTCCTCAAGAGATGTCATTCTCTTATGAGCACTCACCATGTCTTCCGTATGCTGGCAAGTTATCTCCACCATGGAGGATGCCAACCTTTCCATGGTGCTGCGTTCATGCACCAATGACTCCACAAAGGCTCTGCTCATGGTCGCTATGGACTCCTCCAGTCTCTCCACACTCGCAGCGACCCTGGAGACAAAACCTGCCAGAGACTCCTGCATCTGTGCATGGAGATCCATCACCTCTTCTCTTGCGGATGGACCCAGAGGCAGAGGGTTGAGATGCAGCGCAGCTGAGCTGAGCTGGCAGAGCCCTGCGCCCTCCGACGAGGACTCTCCACTGCTGTCCCTGTCTCCAGAATCTGCTGAGGCTCACTTGTGAGCTGTGAAACACCAGGTGACAACACTACTCTATGTCCCAAAGGTCCCCCCGAGGTGTGAGTGTCTGCGCTGGTGCTGGGTGCACTTACTTCTGCTGACGCTGCGCCCTCAGAGGTTGGAGCTTCCTCTGAGGAGTCTTGCTGCACAGCCTCTTCCTCCTCCACAGTGAGGACGGGGGCTCTGGATGGTACTGTGGGGGAGTAAAGGAAGGAGATAGAGATGTACTGCCAAGGTTCTTCTGGTGACTCCCAGCGAGTTGGCATCTGCTGACACCTGCATCCATGCAGCATTGGTCTCAGTGGGAGGCCTCTTCCTCCCTGACCTAGGGAAGAGGACCTCCCTGTGGGCCCTAACCCCATCCAATAATGCCTGCAGTGAAGCCTCGTCGAATTTGAAGGCAGCTCGGGGTCTGGCACTGGCCACAGCTGCTGTAGGCTCCTTATGCCATCCTGTATGGTTCATTTGGAAGCCTTCAGAGGATGCAGTGCTTGCCATGGACCTTGAAAGCACCACGAATGATGACATCATACTGTGGGGATTTCTGACTCGATTTAGACAATTAGCAAGGCTTCCCACATGCTGGGAATTAATTGGCCAATTGAGGGAAAATTGCGTGGGGCTGGCTGACACTTTTTTACGTATGTCAGAAACCCCACATTCGGGGAAATCTGACCATTTCCCACACAAGCCGAAAATCGGGGCCCCAGGTCTTTACTGGAGGAGGGTCATCTCTAGACTGGGGTACAGAGGCATGCGCACAGCTTATATACCGGTGTGGTTGCTGCCGGTACTACAGTATACAGGAGCTGTAAAAAGTAGTTCTGACTTAAAGCACATACACTACAAAAGCTCCAGAGAGTGCATGGCAGTTCGCTGTGACAAAAGAACTGTCCATCATGTATGGGTTTGCCCAACAGTCCTGGAAAAAGGAAGGGGGCCATTGAACTTGGAACTGATTAGAAAAGCCACTCTAATATGCAAAGCACTTCTCACCTCCATCTCAGAAGAGAAGCAGAACAATGAACCCACTGGCCTCACCCAGCCAGAAGGGAGCCAGTTTTCCCAACCCAAAGACCGAAAGATATGTCCCAGACTTGTAAGGGGTGGTGTTTTGGGGTCAGCTTCACCTCTGACTTATGAGCAGTTCGAATCGCTCCCACTCCCTTGGTTCTAGACCTTGGACTTATTTGGGGGTTGTGATAAAAGTGCAGCAAACAACTGATTTTGGTGCAAGAACTTTGATCTTTATTTGAGAAAGAAAATACAACACAATAATAACACTCTAATAAACAGGGAAACACTTCGACATACACGAGGAAAAAATTACAGTAGACAGAAGGACCAGGGGTAATGCTCACCAAAACAACTTAGAGTCTTAGGCCTAGAAATTGGGTATAGCCCCGCTTAGGGCGTTAGAAGTGGTGCTGCGCAAATTTTATAGCCAGACGCAACTTATCGCCACCTCGCGCGATATTGGGTTGCAGCGCCCCTAAAGGTGATTGAGGCGCGAGTTCAGGCATTACACGGGGCTCCTAAGGCGCTAACTCGGTGGCGCTACTCAATATCGGCGCAGGCGGGCGCAGTGCAGGTGCTGTGAATAATCGATGACCACGAGACTTTCAGGCGCCGGCCAGCTCTGAAAGGGATGGGTCAGTCAGCTCCAGCATCCACACTCTGCGCCTTGTAGGCCTGAAAATCGGAGCAGGCCCTTCTCTGGCGCAAAAAACTTGGAGTAGATGGAGAGGGTGAGGCAGAGAGCAGAGCGCTTCACCAATGAGGCTCTGGAGGTATTGGTGGCCGCAGTGGAGTGCCGGCGAGATGTACTCTACCCAGACAATGGCAGGAGGCCTAATCATAAGGACTACTGACGAGCTTGGAGGGATGTTTGTCAGAGGGTCAACTCCAGCAGCATGGCGACCAGGAGCCCTGTGGAGTGCAGGAAGAAATTCAACGACCTCACGCGGGTCGTGAGGGTGAGTGGTGTTTATGCAACCTTCTGCATCCCTCCATTTGCACCTGATTTTATGGCTACAGGGTGCGCTATGCCCCAATGGCCATCTGTCAGCAAGCACCCATGGCCCTTTCTGGGCACACACATGCACATTTGACTCAGGACATTATGTAAGGGCTTTTCCACCATGGGGGTCATGAGATGATAACTCAGGGCATCATGTGAGGGCTGTTCCACCATGGGGGGCATGAGATGATAACTCAGAGCATCATGTGAGGGCTGTTCCACCATGGGGGGCATGAGATGATAACTCAGGGCATCATGTAACATCACTTCCCGTCCTTTCCCCTGCAGGCCAAGCTGGCGAAGATCCGCAAGGACCAGCTTCGCACCGGAGGAGGTCCTCCTCAACTGCAGACTCTGACGGATCTCGAGGAGAGAGTCCACCAGATTGTTGGAGGACGTCTGAGTGGTCCTGTCACCACTGCAGCTGCCGACCCCATTGTCCACAGCGATGGTAAGGTTCTCACCTTTTACAGCTGTCTCCTTCCACTTGTTTCCCCCGCCAGCATGCTTTCTCACTGTGGACCCATGTCATAGCATTGCCGCACTCTTGCATCCCTTGCTGCCAAACTGTCCTTTTGCTAAAGCCACTCTTCAAGCTCCCTGCTTTCAGATGCTGCATCACCAGCTCGGGAGCCGGCCCCTCACGCTGCCAGTGCCAGTGCCTCCGGAGGTGACGATCAGGAGGAAGCCGGACCATCCGTGCCAGCCTCAGGGGAGCCAACGCATCTGGAGACTGGGGATAGTAGTTCCCTAGAGGGGAGGGGGGCGGCTCTGATGAGGAGCCAGTTGCAGGAACCAGCGGCCTGCAGCAACGTGAGGGGGGTAGGGAAGCTCGGGGTCCGTCTCCCCGGAGGGCGAGGCAGGCCACGATGACTGCTGCACAGAGTGCAGAGGAGGTGCGTAGCCTTGCCGATATGAGCGCTCAAGCCCGGCTCGGGCACACTGAGCTTATGGCTGCAGTGGGGAGGATACCTGAGTCGATTGACACACTGGCAAAGAGTGTGCTGGACTTTGGGGCAGCAATGGAAAGGACTGTCCAGGGCTTCGGGGCAGCAATGGAAAGGCCTGTCCAAGGCTTCGGGGCAGCAATGGAAATCACTGTTCCGGCCTTGTCCGAAGCAGTGGAAAGGACTGTTCCGGCCTTGTCTGAAGCAGTGGAAAGGACTGTCCATGGCTTCTCCGAAGCACTGGAACCTGCCACGCAGGTCCTCACTGCTGCCACGCAGTCACTTGCTGGCCTCGTCCACACGCAAATTGAGGCCACGCGAACACTCACTGCTGCCACCCTAGCTGCATCAGGCAGGATCACCCCGGGCCCTTGCAGCACCACAGCAGGCCGTGAATCTGTGGAGCAGTCGATTGCGGCGGGTGATCCGGTGCGGCCCCGTCAGAGTGCCAGTGTGTCGGCCGACCACGGTGCAGGTGTCCTCTCTCGGCATGTGAGCATTCCTGATGCCACCGCTGGAACGTCAGCAGTGCAGCTGCAACCACCTGCACGGCAGACTGCTTCCAGCCATGCCCAGTTGGAGCAGCCAGCTTCCGTGCCCTCCAAGCCCAGAGGTCGTCCAGGCCGTCCCTCAGGGGCTTCAGCGCTTCCAGACACTCAGCAGGCGTCCCCCAGCCTTGACGCAGCCACTGGGGTCCAATTACGGAGGAGCTGCAGGGAGGGAAGGGGCCGACCTCGTAAGAGAAGTCGGTCTCCATCAAGGGGTCAACAGTAGAGGGAGGTGCTAAGACGTCTCTTTTTTCGAATTCAGGGCCGTCCACACCTGCTGTGTTTGTTTGTTATGTTTTGGTTAGTCTCGCCGGTTTGCCAGACAGTTATCTGTTAGATTGTTAGTTATGCTTTCTGTTGCCATTACGTTGTCATGCTGGAAGGAAGCACTTGTTTGAAAATAAAGAAAATGTTTTATTTACAATGGAGCTGTAGACTATTTACAATAATGGTGGCCTTCATAGGCTTACTGCGAACCGAAGGGCGCTGTTCCAAACACACCCAGCATTCCGTCCGAGGGGCCTAGAACCGAGTCCTTATGAGCCTCTGACGAACGGTCCTTCCAGTTTCTGGAGCCCTCCCATCTTTCTCCTCCTCCTCCTCCTCCTTCTGCTACTCCTCGTCCGCATGCTCCTCCTCCTCCTCGTTCGCCTGCTCTGCTGAACCTTGAGGGTCGGCTGGCATTGGCTGGGTGCGTCGAATGGCCAGGTTGTGGAGCATGCAGCAGACAACGACGATGCGTGCCGCATGCTCCAGCGAGTACTGTAGGGCGCCCCCCGAATGGTCGAGACAACGGAAATGCTGCTTCATCACACCAATTGTGTGCTCCACAATGTTCCTGGTCGACTGATGGCTGTTGTTGTAATGCTCTTCTGCCGGGGTGCTGGGCAAACGGAGCGGGGTCATGAGCCATGGGCAGAGAGGATAGCCCTTGTCGCCAAGAAGCCAGCCTCGTGGGTGAGCCGGGGCCTCAAAAAGGTCAGCCACTGAGGTCTACCGCAGGATGAACACGTCGTGGCTGCTGCCCGGGAATTGTGCGTTGACCGCCATGATCATCTGCCTGTGATCACAGACCAGCTGCACATTGAGGGAGTGGAACCCCTTGCGGTTGCGGAACTCCTCAGGATTCTGTAATGGTGCCCGCAAAGCCACGTGTGTGCAATCAATGGCCCCCTGCACCATGGGGAAGTCCGCAATAGCCGCGAAGCCCTGCGCGCGCTCCCCCTGCTTCTCCAGGGTCACAGGGAAGGTGATTAATTCGCGCCTCCTTCTATAGAGGGCAGCTGTCACTTGCCGGATGCAGCAATGCACCGCAAATTGTGAAACATTTGCTATGTCCCCAGTTGCTGCCTGAAATGAGCCGCTGGCGAAAAAGTTGAGGGCAACAGTGACTTTGACGGCCACCGACAGAGAGGTCCTGCACCGTAGCCGCGGCTGCAGATCTTCAGCAAGCAGGTGGCACAGCTCAGTCACAACATCCTTACCGAATCTGAGCCTTCGCAGACACTGCTCCTCCGACATGGTAAGGTATGAGACCTGCTGCCTGAAAATCCTGGCAGCGTATGGTCGGATTTGGCGACGCCCATTGCCCCTCCTCCTTCTTGCCAATCCCGGCCCTCTCTCCCTCCGCCGCTGTGCCCTTGCCAGTTGTTCAGCCAGGAGGACGTTCCCCTGCAAAGCAACTCCCATTATTATGTCAGACGAGTAAGACGCAGTAATCTCTCATGATCAAACTGTTCTGGACAGGGCTGAAGGTCCCAAGGCTCTGCTGGCTCAATGAGAAGAACGCTCTCCAACTGAAGGTCTGCAACTCTCTCCAGCAGCGAGCAGGATGGCCAGCCCAAATGGCTGCTGCTTTTATACTAGTGTTGTCCCCTTTAAAGGGTGCCCCCCCGAGTCCGAGAAGGACCTGGTAACGTTCCATCCAACTGTCACTAATAGCGGAACGGAGGGGGGCACCACTGAATTTCCGGTCCGGGGCGCCAAAAAGGCGTTGCACACTGAAATGACGTCATGATCTGCCTGTGCCCGCGAGCGGGCGCAAAGAGTTGGCGCCGGCGCTGAAAGGCTACTCAATATGGCAGGAAGCGCTGGGTTCATTGCGCCCGCCCGAAAATTGGGTAACGCCCCAAATCTCGGGCTCTTTAGGCGCTAATCGCTGGCGCTACCAACCGAATTTCTCCCCCTTAGAGTTATACAGCACAGAAAGAGGCCCTTCGGCCCATCGCGTCCGCGCCGGCCATCAAGCCCTATCTAATCTAATCCCATTTTCCAGCATTTGGTCCGTAGCCTTGTATGCTATGGCATTGCAAGTGCTCATCCAAATGCTTCTTGAATGTTGTGAGGGTTCCTGCCTCTACCATCCTTTCAGGCAGTGAGTTCCAGATTCCAACCACCCTCTGGCTCTGGGTGAAAAAGGCTTTCCTCAAATCCCCTCTAAACCCCTTACCTTGAATCTACGCCCCCTTGTTATTGACCCCTCTACTAAGGGAAAAAGTTCCTTTCTATCTACCCTATCTATGCCCCTCATAATTTTGTACACCTCAATCAGGTCTCCCCTCAGCCTTCTCTGCTCCAAGGAAAACAACCCCAGCCTGTCCAGTCTTTCTTCATAGCTGAAGCGCTCTAGCCCAGGTAACATCCTGATGAATCTCCTCTGCACCCTCTCCAAAGCAATCACATCCTTCCTATAGTGTATCGACCAGAACTGCACACAGTATTCCAGCTGTGGCCTATCCAGCATTTTGTACAGCTCCATCATAATCTCCCTGCTCTTATATTCTATGCCTCGGCTAATGAAGGCAAGTATCCCATATGCCTTTTTAACCACCTTATCCACCTGTTCTGCTGCCTTCAGGGATCTATGTACATGCACACCAAGGTCCCTCTGATCCTCTGTCTTTCCTAGGGTCTTACCATCCATTGTGTATTCCCTTGCCTTGTTAGTCCCTCCAAAATACATCACCTCACACTTTTCAGGGTTAAATTCCATTTGCCAATGTTCCGCCCATCTGACCAACCCATCTATATCGTCCTGCAGACTGAGGCTACCCGCCTCGCTATTTACCACCCCACCAATTTTCGTGTCATCTGCGAACTTACTGATCATACCTTTTACATTCACATCCAAATCATTAATGTAGACCACAAACAGCAAGGGACCCAGCACCGATCCTTGTGGTACACCACTGGACACAGGCTT
The DNA here is from genome assembly GCF_052327205.1 of Somniosus microcephalus. NCBI lineage: Eukaryota > Metazoa > Chordata > Chondrichthyes > Squaliformes > Somniosidae > Somniosus > Somniosus microcephalus. Next base: position 232,973,045 of record NC_140988.1, on the reverse strand, counting down.
CCAGTCACAAAAACAACCTTCCACCATCACCCTCTGCCTTCTGCCACTAAGCCAGTTTTGGATCCAATGTGCCAAGGCACCCTGGATCCCATGGGCTCTTACCTTCCTGACCAGTCTCCTATGCGGGACTTTATCGAAAGCCTTACTGAAATCCATGTAAACCACATCCACTGCACTACCCTCATCCACACACCGAGTCACCCCCTCGAAAAATTCAATCAAATTGGTCAGACATGATCTTCTCTTGACAAAGCCATGCTGGCTATCCCTAATTAATCCCTGCCTCTCCAAGTGGAGACCAATTCTGTCCCTCAGAATTTTTTCCAATAATTTCCCTAACACTGATGTTAGGCTCACTGCCCTGTAATTCCCTCGTTTATCCCTACTATCCTTCTTGAATAATGGTACTACTTTAGCTGTTCTCCAGTCGTCTGGCACACCCCCTGTGGCCAGAGAGGTTCTGAAAATTTGTGTCAGAGCCCCTGCAATCTCCTCCTTTGCCTCACATAGTAGCCTGGGATACGTCTCGTCCAGGCCTGGGGATTTATCCACTTTTAAGCCTGCTAAAACCGCTAGTACCTCATCCCTCTCGATGCTAATATGTTCAAGTATATCACAGTCCCCCTGCCCGATTTCTATGTCCACATCGTCCTTCTCCATAGTGAACACAGATGCAAAATTTCATTTAAAACCCCACCTACATCCTCTGGCTCTACACACAGTTTGCCACTTTGGTCCCTAATGGGCCCTACTCTTTCCCTAGTTATCCTCTTGCCCTTAATATACTTAGAAAACACCTTAGGATTTTCCTTTATTTTGCTCGCCAGTGTTATTTCATGGCCCCTCCTCGCTCTCCTAATTTCTTTTTTAAGCATCCCCCTGTACTTTTTATACTCCTCTAGGGCTTCCTCTGTCTTTAGTCCTTTGTATCTGCCAAAAGACCCCCTTTTTTCCCTAATCCATTCTCGTATATCCCTTGACATCCAAGGTTCCCTGGGCTTGTTGGTCCCACCCTTGACCTTTGCGGGAACATGTTGCCATTGTACTCTCTCAATTTCCTTTCTGAAAGACTCCCATTGCTCCGATGTGGATTTTCCTTCAAGTAGCTGATCCCAGTCCACATTGGCCAGATCCTGCCTTATCATATTAAAATTGGCCTTCCCCCAATTTAGAACCTTTATTTCTGGTCCATCCTTGTCCTTTTCCATGACTACCTTAAATCTCACCGAATTATGGTCACTGTCACCAAAGTGCTCACCTACTAACACTTCTACCACTTGCCCGGCAACATTCCCTAGAATTAGGTCCAGTACCGCCCCCTCTCTTGTAGGACTTTCTACATGCTGGCTCAAAAAGCTCTCCTGGATGCACTTTAAGAATTCTGCACCCTCTAAGCCTTTCACACTCTGACTATCCCAGTTAATATTGGGGAAGTTGAGCACACTTCTCTGAGATTTGCCTACCTATCTGTTCCTCTATCTCCCCCTGGCTGTTTGGGGGCCTATAGTACACTCCCAGCAAAGTGCTAGCCCCCTTTTTGTTTTTAAGTTCAACCCATATGGCCTCATTAGAGGAACCTGTTAATATATCATCCCTCCTTACAGCAGTAATTGTCTCCTTAATTAATATTGTGATACCCCCTCCTCTTTTACCCCCCCCGTCTCGCCTGAAGATTCTATACCCCAGAATATTGAGCTGCCAGTCTTGCCCCTCCCTCAACCATGTCTCCGTGATAGCAACAATATCATACTCCCATGTGTTCATGAACACTTTCAGTTCATCCACCTTATTCGTAAGACTCCTTGCATTAAAATAAATGCCATTTAGCCTTGCCCTACTCCCTTGTGCCGTTACATATTTGCTCTGCCTTCCAGTCTGACTTATTTTTTCCTCTATATTTAGCTGTACATCACCCCCTATTATAGCTCCACTCTGTATCCCATCCCCCTGCCAAGTTAGTTTAAACCCCCCCGAACAGTGCTAGCAAACCTTCCCGCAAGGATATTTGTCCCATTCTGGTTCAGGTGCAACCCGTCCAACTTGTACAAGTCCCACCTTCCCCAGAAGCAGGCCCAGTGATCCAGGAAACTAAAGCCCTCCCTCCTGCACCAACTCTTTAGCCACGCATTCATCTGCTCTATCCTCCTAATCCTATACTCACTAGCACGTGGCACCGGGAGTAATCCAGAGATTACAACCTTTGAGGTCCTGCTCTTTAGTCTGCTGCCTAGCTCCATAAATTCTTGCTGCAGGACCTCATCCCTCTTCCTACCCATGTCATTGGTCCAATGTGAACCACGACCTCTGACTGTTCACCCTCCCCCTTCAGAATGCCCTGCAGCCGTTCAGTGACATCCTTGATCCTGGCACCAGGGAGGCAACAAACCATCCTGGAGTCATGTCTACGGCCACAGAAACGCCTATCTGTTCCCCTTACGATAGAACCCCCTACCACTATTGCTCTCCCACTCTTTTTCCTCCCTTCTTGAGCAGCAGAAGCACCCCTGGTGCCAGGAAGTTGGCTGCTGCTGCCTTCCTCTGGTAAGTCATCCCCCTCAACAGTATCCAAATCGGTATACCTATTTGAGAGGGGGATGTGCACAGGGGACCCCTGCACTACCTGCCTGCTTCTACTGCTCCGCCTGATGGTCACCCATTTCCCTTCTGCCTGTGCAGCCCTTACTTGACAGTTGAGCTGGTTTACGATTTCGGGGTTCACTAGTTGTGTCGGTTGGGGCCTGCCGTACCCAGATGCGGTAGAGGACTTCACCTGCATAGCTGGTCAGCCTTCGTGAGTCCGCTGATGTGGTAGGGTGCGTATTGGATCTATCAGGTGAGTACCCAATTTTCTTTGGCTAGAAATAGGGTCTAGAGTCTTTTGGATAAAATCTTACCCAGGGGTAAGTCAGGATAGATTGTAGAGTGGAAAAGCCTTGCGGAATCTTCGGTTTCTTCCAAGTTGGTCTTTTGTTGGTCGCAGTGGCCCAATATTACCCGGTTGGCTGTGGGTAATATTCGTTTGGTTGTTTTGTGGGACCCTTGGTGCTGCGAGGTGTCCGTTAGTGTGTTACTTCTTTGAGAGAGAACTGCTTCAAGATGTTTGCTCCTTGACCTTGATGTTGCTCGGCAATGGCTCTCCTTGAACTTGGAACTCTGGGATGATACCTTGCTGAACTGTACTCTGCCTTGCTGAACTTGAACTTACTGAACTGTGAGATGATACCTTGCTGAACTGTACTCCGCCTTGCTGAACTTGAACTTACTGAACTGTGAGATGATAGCTTGCTGAACTGTACTCCACCTTGCTCTAGGGGGGGAGGAACTAAATACAATTAAAATCACTAAGGAAGTGGTACTTGGTAAAATAATGGGACTCAAGGCGGATAAATCCCCTGGACCTGATGGCTTGCATCCCAGGGTCTTGAGGGAAGTAGCGGTAGGGATTGTGGATGCATTGGTAATAATTTTCCAAAACTCACTGGACTCAGCAAAGGTCCCGGCAGATTGGAAAACTGCTAATGTAACACCATTATTTAAAAAGGGTAGTAGGCAGAAGGCTGGAAACTATAGACCTGTTAGCCTAACATCTGTGGTTGGTAAAATGTTAGAGTCCATTATTAAGGAGACAGTAACGGGACATTTGGATAAACACAATTTAATAGGGCAAACTCAGCATGGTTTCATGAAGGGGAAGTCATGTTTAACAAATTTGCTTGAGTTTTTTGAGGAAGTAACATACAGGGTGGATAAAGGGGAACCAGTGGACGTAGTGTATTTAGACTTCCAAAAGGCATTTGACAAGGTGCCACACAAAAGATTATTGCTCAAGATAAAAAATCACGGGATTGGGGGTAATATTCTGGCGTGGGTGGAGGATTGGCTCTCTAACAGAAAGCAGAGAGTTGGGATAAATGGTTCGTTCTCAGATTGGCAACCAGTAACTAGTGGTGTTCCGCAGGGGTCAGTGCTGGGTCCCCAACTCTTTACAATCTATATTAACGATTTGGAGGAGGGGACCGAGTGTAACATATCAAAGTTTGCAGATGATACAAAGATGGGACGGAAAGTAGTGAGTGAGGAGGACATAAAAAACCTGCAAAGGGACATAGACAGGCTAAGTAAGTGGGCAGAGATTTGGCAGATGGAATACAATACTGGAAAGTGTGAAGTTATGCACTTTGGCAGGAAAAATCATAGAGCAAGTTATTATCTTAATGGCAAGAAACTGGAAAGTACTGTAGTACAAAGGGATCTGGGGGTCCTGGTGCACGAAACTCAAAAAGTTAGTATGCAGGTGCAGCAAGTGATCAAGAAGGCCAATGGAATGTTGGCTTTTATTGCTAGGGGGTTGGAATATAAAAACAGGGAGGTATTGCTGCAGTTGTACAAGGTATTGGTGAGGCCGCACCTGGAATACTGCATACAGTTTTGGTGTCCATACTTAAGAAAAGACATACTTGCTCTCGAGTCAGTACAAAGAAGGTTCACTCGGTTAATCCCGGGGATGAGGGGGTGGTCATATGAGGAGAGGTTGAGTAGATTGGGACTCTACTCATTGGAGTTCAGAAGAATGAGAGGCGATCTTATTGAAACATATAAGATTGTGAAGGGGCTTGATCGGGTGGATGCGGTGAGGATGTTCCCAATGATGGGTGAAACTAGAACTAGGGGGCATAATCTTAAAATAAGGGGCTGCTCATTCAAAACTGAGATGAGGAGAAACTTCTTCACTCAGAGGGTGGTAGGTTTGTGGAATTTGCTGCCCCAGAAAGCTGTGGAAGCTACATCATTAAATAAATTTAAAACAGAAATAGATAGTTTCCTAGAAGTAAAGGGAATAAAGGGTTACGGGGAGCGGGCAGGAAATTGGACATGAGTCTGGGTTCGGAATGGTCATGGCCCTGTGGGTAGTGGAGCGGGCCCAGGGGCCGTGTAGCCTTGTTCTGCTCCTACTGTGTTCTAATTCTGTTAGATTTCAGGAGATGGTTTTATTCCTGTTCCTGGCTGGGGTGGAGATCGCCTTTACAGAAGGTAAGTACTGTAGAAAATATAGGGACAGAGTGATCTCCTGGAAGAATTTCGATCGCCTAGATGGGTCGGAGAGGAATTTCCCAGATTTTTTTCTCCCAAATTGGCCATTGGGTCTTTATCTGGTTTTTCGCCTCTCCCGGGAGATCACATGGGTTCGGGTGGATGCAGAGTGATAGAAGATTTGAGGTTAGGATCAGATCAGCCATGATCTTATTGAATGGTGGAGCAGGCTCGAGGGGCCGATTGGCCTACTCCTGCTCCTATTTCTTATGTTCTTATGTTCTTATGTTCTTGCTAAACTTGAACTTACTGATCTGTGAGATGATAGCTTGCTGAACTGTACTCCGCCTTGCTGAACTTGAACTTACTGAACTGTGAGATGATAGCTTGCTGAACTGTACTCCGCCTTGCTGAACTTGAACTTACTGAACTGTGAGATGATAGCTTGCTGAACTGTACTCCGCCTTGCTAAACTTGAACTTACTGAACTGTGAGATGATACCTTGCTGAACTGTACTGTTTAACTGTTGAACAGGCCCCCAATTATACAAAACAAGGCCTGCTAATCTGCGCACCAAATCTGTTCATGTCCTTTGTTAGATTTTGGCGGGCTTGTTAATGTTAAGTTGTGTAAATTGTTTAAGCGGGTTCGAGATGGCTTCCTGAGTTGTTGAAGTAGTTAAAAAATGTGAGAAATAGTTTCGGGATGGTTTTCCTGAGCTGTTGAACTCTTATCTAATTGTAGTGAATTGTCCTCAAGCTTTGAGTTTCCTGTGGGGCCTGAGATTTTTTTGTAGGTTGGCTAAACGGTTTGTATTATGCATGTTTTTGGATAGGTCTTGTGAGGCTGTTCTTCCGTGGGTCTATTGTTAGCATGTAAATTTCTTGATAGGGGCTGAGTGACGTTTACAGTTCCCCCAGACAGCTTGATTAACTCCAATACTCAAACTGTCGAACTGCAGAGGTTGATCCCATTTCTTTGTTGCAGCCTTTCCTCCCAAACATGCCTGAACATGTCCTTTTAAAAATGCCAAGTCTGATTTCTGATCTTGAATCTCCTTGTTGGGCCCAACATGCCCGTTTATCACTCCTGAAGTTTTTAGCAAGGGTCCAAAATCACTTTAATAGGCTTATCCTTTGTTTTTGAGGGATCTGTTAATTTTGAGAATCTTACAGACTTAGGGCCATTAATCCAATACGCATGGGTCCGACGATGACCCATCACTGATTAAGCACCGGAGTACTCAGAAGCAAATGGATTTTATAGATTGGCGGGAAAAGATAGGGGAAGCCAGACCCCTATAAAGACAGGCTCTTTTTCCACCACTCTCTCTCTCTCGTTCCTGCTCCAACAAGACAAGAAGTACCAGAGAAGCTGACGAGCAGAGCGATCGAAACCGGGGTAAGCATATTCCCTCAGAAGTGAAGTTTTTGGGCTATTCTGAGGGTGGGAGCTTCATTTGGTTCAGCCAGGCAAAGGGGTTTATGCGAATGGGTAATTCGTTGGTAGGGGTGGAGTTAGAGTCCACCATAGCAACAAGGGAATTACTGCCTGTTATAGTCCCCAGTTTTGTACTGTATGTATGTTGATTGTATTCTGGATTTTATTCTCCACAGGGACAGTGATTTCGTTTAGTAGTGCATGTTTTAACCAGTGTATGTTAGACCAAATAAATACAAGTTTGATTTTTCACCGAAGCATTCCTGTCCGTGACTTATTTCATTTACACTCTGAATAATAATTCCCGGGTATAGAACTTTCGTAAGGCGGGGGCGATTCGAACTGTCTGTCTAGCAATTGGGCTAGGATCAAAAACCGCTTACATCTCTTGGCGACCAGCGGCAGGATGTGGGTTAAAGGAGTGTAAATCAGTCATGGACAGCGCTTCTGGCGAAAGATCCCAAATGGAGAAAAGGATTTCTTCATATGTGTTTAAGAAGGTTAACGTCACTAAGAAGTGGGTGCTAGGCTTGTTGCGTGCTGAGCATCTGGTGGACGCAGCGGCAGAATGGACGGAGGGCAAGGAGCATAGGCGCAGCATTGAAAAGGCGACATGGCTCATCTGTCTACAAAGACAAGTCCAACTGCTAGATAAGCAGGTTGCTAAGTTAGAGGCAGAGCTCAGGGAGTCCGAGGCACAGTCAGACGCAAGGGCTGTAGTAGGGGGCAGGTTATGCACGGAGCTAAGGGATGAGAAGCAGGAAAGAATAAGCCAGGAGGAAACCTTCCATAACCATAAGGAGTTCCTGCAATGCCAGGTAACTGAGGCAAAGGGGAACGAGAGGGTGGTTAGGGAGGAGAACGCTCGCTTGTCGAGTGAGGTAAAGGTGCTTGGAGAGCAGTTGAAGGATATTCAGGTGGCATACAGAGTCGCCAGCACTGGAGGGTTTGATACGGGTAATCATGGTCCTTGCCAGGAGCAGATCCGGAATTTGACCGATGCTCTATCTAAGGCCAAAGGGATGGTCTGCTTGGTAGCTCCGGGAATGGCCCGGGTAGATGAGGAAGAGCAGGAGGAAGATAAGGAAGACTGTAAGGCAGAAGAGGATGCTCGACCACCGCCCGAAGTGCCGGGACCAGGACCCATGTGCCCTGTCCGGCAGCGGAAATACGGTGCGCCCGTAGGCAGTCAAGAGCAAGGAGCACTGCAGAGTGACTTCGTGGTCCCATATACGGCCCCCCAGCTGCAGGCAATGGTCTCTAACCTGACCAAACTGACCAGCACAGGGGACCCATCTGTCCATTTTACGGATGTGGAGCAGGTGGGGGGGGTCAATAATTGTAACGAATGGATAGTAGGTTGTACCAGTCACTCTCAGCGGGTAGCAAGAGTGGGCAGGGTACGTTAGACGGGATAAAGGATGACATCCTAGAGGCTATGGGCCTCAATGATGGAAGTCCCTTCTCCCGAGTGGAAAGGACACTGCAGTCAGCTGGGGAGGCACCGCAGGCTTTCACGGACAGGCTTTGACCCGTCTACCGTAGTGCCTGTGCAGGGGTGCCCGACCGGGTGCAGCTGCAGGGGGAGCCTAGGGCTCATTGGCTGAGGACTATGGTGGCGAACAGCCTGCCCAGGATTAAGGCCAAAGCAGAGGGGTAGTTCGATTCCAGGGATCCCCAGACCACAGAAGAGAGTGTGATCTGGCAGTTAACTCTCTCTTTTAAGAATGGTAGGGGTGAGGATGACAAGCCAAAGGGCAGAGTTTATGAGTTAAAGCCTAGTGGAGGCAACGTTAGATGAGAGTGGTGCCAGGAAGGGGGTAGCTCAGGGAAGAAGCAGGGTTGTTATGGGTGCGGGAGTAAAGGGCACTGGAGGAAAGACTGCCCAGTCTCTGACAAAAGGAGCGGGAAAGGGGATCCTCCAGCGCCAGTGCAGAAAGCCGCAGCTGTGGCAGGAAGCAGCACTGATCCGTTCGCGGTATTAATGGCCGCTCTCCGCGCAGTCTTTCTGGCAGGGCAGGGTAGGGTGGATGCGGCAGCGGGCAGCGTACTCCCATCCGCCCCGAACAATCCTGACCCATGACTAGGGGCTTCTCAGCCCGTTTACCTGTGCCCACTAAGTTATGATGCTTGGAAGAGACCGTGCATGAAGATGGGGTTGGAGAAGGTGCAAGGGACCTATCTGCTGGACACTGGAGCTTCAAGCACCATTGTCTATGCGGATAACCCGACCATGTCACCTCTATCGAGAGGGGTCCCATATAACTTAGTAGGGTTCACCGGGAACGAACAGGCTGGGTCTTTCTCCATCCTGCTAGCCATCGATCTGGGCACACTCCATATGGAGTGGAAATGTGTCCTGATGCGGTGGGAGTGGGAGGGAATAGGCATTTTGGGGGCAGACTTCACACTGGCCCAAAAGATATTGGTGGATTTTTGGAATCACTGTCTTTGGGGGGCAGTATGCACGGGAAAGGAGAAGGAGGTGGTAGTTATACCAGGGAAGCAAGGCAAGGGAACCGTGTGCACGATGATGCCCAAGGGTAGTTATGACCTTGAACTTTTGGTCACTTCTACCCCAGTGGAGTACATAGCGGATGTGCGAGCCAACCTCGCGTCATTCGCTACACACAAGCACGACTGTGAGAGGGTAATAGGGGTGGAGGTCAGGGTAGAAGGAGACACCAACTTCCCCAGAGAGGCAGAGGTGGATTTAGAGACGGCATTGGGATCACTGGTTGAGCAGGGTGTTTTGAGACCCATAGCGACACATGTGAACTCTCCGATTTGGCCGGTTAGGAAACCGGACAATTCGTGGAGAGCCACTGTGGACTATCGGGTTCTTAACAAGAACATCCAAGCCTGTGCCCCCACCATCACAGCCGTAGCCGACCTGATCGGGAGTATCCCAGCATCCGCGAAAACATACATGGTGCTGGACATTTCGAACGGATTCTGGTCCATCCCTCTTAAAAGGGAGGACCAGTAAAAGTTCGCATTCACTTTCAAGGGTCAGCAGTACACATGGACCTGCCTTCCCCAAGGGTTTCACAACAGTCCTTCTATTTTCCACCAATGTATGGCCAACTGTTTCAAAGGGTTCAGCAGACCACAGCAGCTTGTGCAGTATGTGGACAACCTGCTTTTGTTCTCCAACGAGGGGGAGGAGCATGGACCCCTGCTGGCTGAGCTGCTGAGTCTGTTAAAGGAATCTGGGTTGAAAGTTAATCCCAAGAAAGCACAGATCGGCCAGCAGGAAGTAAAATTCCTCGGGCTAACCGTGCGTGCTGGGTAGAGGGCCATCGATGAGGTGAGGAGGAAGGCGGTACAGGAGCTACCTGCCCCGACCATGGTAATGGGGGTAAGATCCTTCCTGGGACTCACAGGGTACCGCAGGGATTTCATAGAGGACTATGCCACTATGGCAGCTCCTCTACTCCGGCTCCTCCACAAGGGAGTGGGCTGGGAGTGGGATGAGGACTGCATGGCAGCTTTAAGTTGTCTGAAGCGAGATCTGCAGAACGCATCGGTTTTGGAAGCAATTGATGGGGATAAGGAGTTCTTTTTGGAGGTAGCTGCCACAGGGGACAGTTTGAGCGCAGTGCTGCTCCAGGAGCGCCATGGCAAGCTGAAGCCTGTGGTATACTCATCAAGAATCCTCACAGATGTAGAGAGGGGGTATTCCAATTATGAGAGGCACCTGCTTGCCACACATTGGGCTGTGAAGAGATCACAAATCTTCACGGGGGCATCCCCGATAACTCTCTTAACCCATCATACGCCCACTCAGATGCTTCTGGATGGGAGGATAAAGGACGGCACGGTGAGCAGAGCATGCATTGCTCGCTGGACTTTGTTTCTCTCTCAGATGAATTTGAGTGTGAAAGGTCTCTGTGAGCACAAGCTCGCTGCAAATTTTATCTACCCAGGGGTGGCCCACAAATGTTCTGTTGAAGGGGTGTGGGACGTAGACATAGGGTTTCGGGCTGGGATCCATCCCACGGGCCGCAAGATCTATGTAGACTGGTCCAGTACAGTCGTGGCCGGGGAGCGACTCACTGGATGCGGGCTTTTTGACACAAAGGCAGGCATTGCCAAGGCCATTAAACTCCCGAGCACCATGAGCGCCCAGCACGCTGAACTGTCAGCGGTGGTGTATGTGGTTACCCACCCCGAAGAGTTCCCTACACCCTAAACAATTTGCTCGGACAGCATGTTCACTTGCAATTCATGTACAGAATATTTAGCCATTTGGTCTCGTCACGGGTTCACATCTGCAGACGGGAAACCCCGAGCAACCAAGCCATTGTTGTGACAGATCATAACATCGATAGGAACCCAGGGGGATTTCTATATCCACAAAGTCAAGGCCCATTCTAAGACAGAACCCCGTGCGGAGGGCAATCAGCATGCCGATGTGCTGGCCAAAGAGAGTGCTCGAACGGGCACGTTTTGGGATCCATATGGGTCGAGTCTGGTAGCAGCAATCAGAGACAGAGGTGGGACCCAAGAGAGTGCAGGGGTAGCATTGGCCCTGGACCTAAAGATGGTCCAGGCACGGGATCCCGTCCAAAAGACTGTTCCGGAGACGCTGGCTAAGGGAGATAAGGTAGAGTGTCCATACGGAGTGGCAGGTATTACGGTAAAGGAAGGGATGGTTTTCAGAGGGGAACAGTGGGTAGTTCCGCAGCAGCACCAGAGAGAATTCCTTCAGTTGGCCCACGAGGGTCCAGGAGCGGGGCACCCCGGGCCGGAGACCACCTGGCAACAGGTGGAACAGGCAGGGTGGTAGCCGCAACTGAGGGAGGACATCTGCGACTTCTGCGCGGATTGCTTGGTGTGTGCTGCAAACAACCCTGACCCCCAGAAAAGGAAGGTATCCATGGGACACACTAGGAGAGTGGAGGGACCATGGCAGTCCATACAAGTCGATTATATCAGACCGCTGCCCACCGCACAGAGGGGTTACAAGTACTGCCTGGTCCTGGTGGATGTGTTCTCTAAATGGGTAGAAGCCTTCCCATGCTGAACAGCCACAGCTTTGGGGACCGCAAGGATTCTAGTGAGAGAAGTGTTCTCTAGCTGGGGGCTACCACAGTATGTGGAGTCCGATCAGGGGAGTCACTTCACAGGGGCAGTCATGCAGGCGACTCTGAAGATGCTAGGTGTAGAGGGTAAATGGCATGTCGCACGCAACCCACAGTCATCGGGGATTGCGGAGCGGATGAATAGAACCATCAAGGAAAGGTTACGGAAGGAGACGGGAGACTCGCCTAGAAAATGGGCGGAGGTCTTGCCGTTAGTTCTGATGGAGGTCCGAGCCAGCCCGTTTAGAAGCACCGGATATTCCCCGCATGAGCTCGTGACTGGCAGAGTCATGAGAACGCCCAGCCATGTACTGGCCCCGGTTCTCACGGAAGGTCAGTTGAGAGAGGTGAACCAGGACAGGTTTGTTAAGAATTTGCTTGAGCATCTCAGACAGATTCATTGGCAGGCTACCAGTAAAATGGGGAAGCAACATCATAGAAATCATTTATTGCTTGAGCCTCAGAGGCACCACGAGTGGAAGGTCGGAGATCAAGTAATGGTTAGAAACTTTGCCAGGGTAGGGACTTTTGAACCACTATACATGGGACCGTACAGTATCGTGGATAGGGCGAGTCCGATGGTATATGCGGTCAAAATGCCCCGACGCACTAAGTGGTTCCATATCAATCAGTGCAAGCTTCTTAACCCTGGGGAAAGAGCTGATAAGAGGAGGAAACAGCAGGGAGTGGTGAGCTGCGCTACAGGTGTGGGTCTCCAGCCCATAATCTGGGATTGTGAGTAGCCCACAGGGGGACCAGTCGTTCCACCTGTGGGGGCAGGAGTGAGAAGGGGTGCCAGGATCCCACGGCTGAGGGTGCCATGGACACCTCCTTACACACCAGTGAATGAAGGAAGCCAGAGTCGTAAGAGGCCCAGGGTCAAGGAGACCTAGTGTGGCCACCCGGAGACGGGTGGCGCTGTACATGACTTCTTTCTCTCCTGTCTGTTGCCTTAGCTTGTCTGTATAGTTTGGATTTTAATCATGTGTAGCTGCGTCTGGAAAGGTGAGGCATCACCCAAAGACAACGTTGCATTCTGTGTGTTTTCAGGGAATGCCTAAGAACAAGATGAAGTCAGCCATTATAGTCCTGATTGTCATGATTAAAGCCAGCACGAGTCACAGGGGCGACACCGAGGAATCGGTTATCTTCGGCTGCACCGGCGGAGACGGACCGACCTTGACTACTGGAGGTGGCTCGAAGGAAGAGGCGAGCGTCTATCTCCTCGAGGGAAGATGGCCTGGATGGCTGGGGTCGAATTCCACCCAATATTCCAGCCATGACGAGTTCACCTATGGTGAAGTGTCCATCCCATGCCCGAGAATAGGGGTTACCGCCTCCCTGGTTAGGGTAACAGAGGGTAAACGGGTGTGCCATAGCTGTAGGGGACACGTCCCACTGGGAAGGTGGTGGTGGCTCAGGAAACTGAGCGCGGATACAGGGGACCAGACAGCTGACTGGGAAAGACTAAGTAACGACACGTACCGGACGATCACGGGTTCTCAGGCAGGAGTGAATGTGTGTTGGGATAAGTGAAGTGAATCCGAGGAAGGGATTTACGTGTGTATGTGGGGGTTGGAAACGATCTGCCCAGTGGGTGTGTCGATCGCGTTTAGCAGGCGATGGCAGGACGCTGGGGGTGGGATCAGTTGGGATTGGAGTGTGGACTCCTGTGTAATTCCAAAACCCCCGAACACCATCAATGCCACAGAGCTCATCTCATACACCAGGAAGCCCCCGCCCTCAGAGCCCCGACGGTACAGACGACTGTAGATGGGTGTCCCACCACCACCAGGGGTCCAGGGAATGGGTTGGTGTTAATCCCTACCGACAAAATGTTGTTTCAGAATGTGCACTACGCCGTGGCATCCGTGATCCTGAACCTGACTGAAGTCCATCTGTCTGTGTGGTGTCCAAGGAAGATGGAGAAGCTTTATGAAGCTCTGTTAAAAGTGATTTTTCAGGAATGTTATGAACTGGAGTATGGAAAGGTAGAGAAAGAACAGCTTTATAATCTGAAATGTTGGGGCTAGTGTGGGGCCTGGGAGGCAGAGAAGAGGGACCTGGAACAATGTAGCCACAGCGTTCACTACAGGAATGGATGATGCACAAATCCGAATGCAGATCGCTGGGTTAAAGAACCAACTGCGTAAGATTCTAGGGGAAGAGAATACAGAGCTTCATGAGGACCAGGCAATGGCCGTTCATTTAAAGGAGGTCATTGCGGAGCTGGAGTGGCATGCAAAAACTGTTAATGATTTGATACGGGAGGACAGGAACTCCTCAGAGCAGGCTGCATGGAATGAGGTTTGTGTGTTGTATGGAGCATGGTTGCTGGGCGGGGGCCGCAGTAACCTGGAGGACTTGAGGCAAGGTCGTGTCCCTTCATGGTTAAGCAACAAGCATCTCGCCACGCTGCACCCGTATAGCAATTCGTTGAGCTCGTGCCAGCTTCGTTTAGCCTCTGAAGCCTACCCTGTCCCTGTAGATTGCGGGCGGTCAAGCCATATTATGTGGAGCACTTCGGGTACCCGATTCCTTTTCTGCCAGAACAACTCACTAAGTTAATAAAGAGTGTTGAGCTCTCCCAGAAACATTTTTACACTTTAGAGCAAAAGACAGTAGAAGTGGGGGAGGAGATCAAAGGGATTGTCTCGCCACCATGGTGGGACATTGGTCTGAGTATAGAGATACCCCCCTGGATTCGCATCTGTTCCCATGCATTAGTTGTAGGGGGTGGTGGTGTGTGTCAGCTTCACCTCTGACTTATGAGCAGTTCGAATTGCTCCTATTCCCTTTGTTCTAGACCTTGGACTTATTTGGGGGTTGTGACAAATGTGCACCAGACAACTGGTTTTGGTGCAAGAAACTTTGACCTTTATTCAAGAGAGAAAATATAACACAATAATCTTAACACTCTAATAAAATGGGGAACACTTCGATACACACGAGGGAAATTACAGTCGAAAAATACCTCACCCCCCCGCCCCCAATCACACTTTACCACCTAAGTCGGGCTCTAGAGGACCAGGGATAATGCTCACCAAACGGATCCTTGACAGTTGAGCTGGTTTGCGGTTTTGGGGTTTGCTGGATGTGTTGGTTGGTGCCTGCCATACCCCGGACACAGTAGAGGACTTCGACTGCATGTCTGGTCAGTCTTTGTGAGTCCGCTGATTCGGTAGGGTGCGTATTGGATTTATCGGGTGAGTACACACTTTTCTTCTGTTAGAGATAGGGTTTAGAGTCTTTTAAGTAAAAATCTTACCCAGGGGTAAGCCAGGAATAGATTGCAGAGTGGAAAACTTGCGAATCTTCGGTTTTCTCCCGAGTTGGTTTTCTTTGGTCACGGTGACCCAATATTACCCGGTTGGTTGATGGTAATATTCGATTGGTTGTTTCGTAAGGCCCTTGTTGCCGCGAGGTGTCTGATGGTCACTGGAACTGTTGCTCTGGTTTCTTCTTGTGTGTTGACCTGCTTCCAGAACTGCGAACTTCTTCGAACTCAATGAACTCCTGAGAACTGCCGAGAACTGTAGAGCTTGTAGAGAACTTGTTGTAACTGTGTAACTGCTGAACTGAGCTGCCTTCTTGAGAAAACAGGCCTTCAATTATACTAATTGGGGCCTGTAGTGGGTGGTGTGTGGGGTCAGCTTCACCTCTGACCTATGAGCAGTTCGAATCGCTCCCACTCCCTTGGTTCTAGACCTTGGACTTATTTGGGGGTTGTGATAAATGTGCAGCAGACAACTGGTTTTGGTGCAAGAACTTTGAATTTTATTTGAGAAAGAAAATACAACACGATAATCTTAACACTCTAATAAAATGGGGAAACACTTCCACATACACGAGGGAAAATTACAGTAGACAAATATCTCACCCCTCCCAATCCCACCTTACTAGCTAAGTTAGGCTCTAAAGGACCAGGGATAATGCTCACCAAAATGATTCCTTGACAGTTGAGCTGGTTCGCGATTTTGGGGTTTGCTAGATGTGTCGGTTGGGGCCTGCCATACCCCGGATGTGGTAGAGGACTTCACCTGCGTATCTGGTCAGTCTTCGCAAGTCCGCTGATGCGGTAGGGTGCGTATTAGATCTATCAGGTGTGTTGTGTCTGTGTGTTGATAGAGACACTGAAGACAGGAGTTGGTTTCATAGGTGTTTACTAAACAAAGTCTGGAGGGGAACTAACTGATACAACACAATATACAGGCTTATATAGCCCGAGTGGCCATTACCGGCATTACAGTACACATGGGGCTCTTAAAGGCACATACACTACAATTCCTCCCCTTTTAGCCAACCAGTACATAATATTTTAAGTAATTATTAATTACATGTTACAAGAAAAATAATCTACACATTGCTGCAGTTAATTAATTATAAGTCAGTCTCTCTGGAGGCTTCTTGACTTGGTCCGGATAACGCCTCGGTGGTGTAGTAGTTTCTGGTGGTGTAGTAGGTTCTTTTGGCAAGGCTGATTCGGCTTGAATGCCAGTGTCGGGTTCATCGGGTTCCAGTATCACCGGATCGGAGGTAGATATGGGTATCTCTACTTCATCGTTAGGCGTATAGAGTTGTGGTGTAGGTTGTCCCTTTTCGGATGACTCTATGATTTGGTCAGCATGGTGCCTTATTATGCTTTCTCCGATGTCCACGGTATACATCAGCAGTCCTAGTCGTGTGCAGATAGTTCCAGGCTGCCATTTCTCGGTACGGTAGTCCCGGGCCAAAACTTGTTGACCTATCTGGAAGGTTCTAGTTGGCCTTTCATTCATGCCTTGAAATTGCCGGTTCTCCACGTCCCTTCTGATGTTGGGCTTGATCAAATCCAGCCGGCATCTTAGGCTTCTATTGAAGAACATCATGGCTGGAGTTTGGTTTGTAACCATATGTGTTGCATTCCTGTATGCGAACAAGAAGTTATCCACCTTGTGCTGAAGTTTTATGTCTTCATTACCCATGGCCTTTATGGCCTTCTTGAAGGTCTGGACAAACCTTTCAGCCAATCCATTGGTGGCGGGATGGTATGGGGCGGACGTGTAGTGCTTAACCCCATTGTTTTTTAAGAACTTCCTGAATTCTTCGGACACAAATTGCGGTCCATTATCAGAACAGATCTGTTCCGGCAGCCCATTCCTGGCAAATATGGTCCTTAATACTGTGATGGTTTTTTCCGTGGTGGTGGAGGACATCTTTATTACCTCCGGCCACTTGGAGTGTGCATCCACCGCGATTAAGAACATTGAGTCCATAAATGGACCAGCAAAATCGATGTGTACCCTTTGCCAGGGAGATGAGGGCCACTCCCATGGATGTAGAGGGGCTTGGGGTGGAGCGTTTTGGACCTTCTGGCATCCTAGGCAGCTCTTGGTCATTTCTTCGATGTCTCCATCGATACCTGGCCACCATACAAACGCCCTGGCTAGGTTCTTCATTTTCACTCCACCCAGATGCCCCTCGTGAAGCTCCTTTAGAACTTTATCCTGGAGTTTGGGTGGAATCACCACTCTGGATCCACACATCAAGGTTCCTCGGCACACTGACAGCTGTTCTCTTCTTTGCGAGAATGCTGGCAACAGTGGTTCGCCATGTGCTGGCCATCCCTTCACTGTTAAATCGTAGACTCGTGAGGGAGTCGGGTCATTTCTAGATTCCCTTTCAATGGCAGAATTTGTTACTGGTAGACATTCGACTATGGTAGAGTGGAAAATCTCCACTGGGTCTACGGTAGGTGCTTCTTCTACCGTTGGCAATGGTAGGCGCGATAACCCGTCAGCATTCCCATGCTGTTTTGATCCTTTGTATTCTATGTTGTATTGGTGTGCCCCTAGAAAAAGGGACCACCTCTGTAGCCTTTGCGCTGTCATAATGGGAACACCCTTTTTAGGGTTGAATATGGAGATGAGGGGTTGATGGTCAGTCAACAAGGTAAATTTTTGTCCGTGTAGGTAATGGTTGAATTTCTTCACTCCCCATACCAGGCTGAGTGCTTCCCTGTCGATTTGGGCACAGTTACGCTCAGCTGAGTTCAATGAGCGTGACGCAAAAGCTATCGGCCGTTCCAAGCCATCAGGGAATTTATGCGATAATACTGCTCCTACGCCGTAAGGGGATGCATCATACGCCAGTCTGATTGGCAGTGATGGGTTGTAATGAGCCAAAACTTCTTTGGACGTGATTAAGTCTTTGCATTTATGGAAGGCACCTTTACAGTCTTCGCTGCATTTCCAAATTACTCCTGTTTGTAGCAGTTCATTAAGAGGGTGTAGAAGAGTTGATAAGTTCGGTAAAAGTTTATGATATTAATTTATTAATCCCAGGAACGACCTTAATTGTGAAACATTTTCAGGTGCTGGGGCTTTTATGACCGCTTCAGTTTTTTCAGGTGACTTATGCAACCCTTCCTTATTAATTATGTGGCCACGATATGATAATTGATTTTTGAAAAATTCGCACTTGGGGCGATTTGCTCGTAGGCCCCGTTCTCTTAGCCTAGTGAGCACCTGCTCCAAATTGGCAAGGTGCTCGTTGTCGTTTTCTCCTGTTACAAGGATGTCGTCTAGGTAGCATTGAGTCCCTGGAATCCCTTGGAGGACTTGCTCCATAGCTCTTTGCCAGATAGCTGGAGCGGATGCTACTCCGAAAACCAGTCGATTGTACTGGTACAGACCTTTGTGTGTATTTATCGTGAGATATTTTTTAGAGGCCTCTTCACCCTCCATCTGTAGATATGCCTGTGCCAAGTCAATTTTGGTGAAACGTTTCCCTCCGGATAGTGAGGCAAAAATATCTTCTATCCTCGGAAGAGGATACTGTACCGTGTGAAGGACCGGGTTTACAGTCACCTTGAAGTCTCCACAGATGCAAATTTTTCTCTGTTCTTCAGATTTATCATTATTCAATGCTTTCTTCAGGACTGGAACGATGGGTGTTGCCCACTCGCTCCAATCTATTTTGGATAATACGCCTGCCTTTTCCAAATTCTCCAGCTCTGCCTCGACTGCTGAACGAATTGCGTATGGCACCGGTCTTGCCTTAAAAAACTTGGGAATTGCTGCATCTTCCACTTTTATTGAGGCGGTGATGCCTTTCAAGGTTCCTAGTTTCTCTTGAAACACTTCTTTGGCGTTGGCCAAGATGTCTTTTAATCGTTCAGGTATGACGTCATCATCGTTTTTTTTCTTACTGGTCACCGTCAGTGCCTGAATGGAGTGCCAGTCTAAACGTATTTTCCTGATCCATTCACGTCCCAACAGCGGTGGACCACCATCTTGTAGAATGTATCAATACAACTTTTGTATTTCCTTGCCGTTGTATACAACAGGCACCCTTATTTTTCCTTTGGGGTATACTTTCTGCCCCGTATATATTTTCAAGATAATGGATGTGTCTTTTAAAGGTATATGCGGAAATAGCCGCTCGTAATCCCGTCGATTTCTGACGGTCAGAGCTGATCCTGTATCTAGCTCCATTTTAACTGGGGACCCTGCTATCGTGAGGGTAACCCAAATGGTCTGGTAATCATCTTTGGCAATTACATTATGTAATTTGAGACAGCTTAGTCTCTTGTTTTCGGAGTCGCTATCGCTCTTCTGGTCTTCGGAGCTACTGTCCGTCATCATTTGTACCTTTTTGTACTTTTCTTTATTGATTTTTTTTTTCCTGTCTGTGGATTTTTTTTGTCCAGATCGGCATACCCGTGCAATGTGTCCAATCTTTCCGCATTGCCTGCATGCTTTGTCCTTGAACCAGCAGTCCTTCTGGTCATGGGTGGATCTGCCGCAGCGATAACATCTCTTGAAACCCTGTGTCATTTCATGGGTGCCAAAGTCCTGTGTCTTTTGTTGTATCTCTGCAGCTGCTCTTGCGGCTGCTTTGTATGATACAGCCATACTGAAAACCTTGTCCAGTGTTAAATCTTTTTCAGAAAGCAGCCTTTTCTGTGTTCCTTCACTTAAGAGACCACAGACGAATTTGTCTCGAAGATAATCTGCTAGTCCTGCACCGAATTGGTAGTGTTTTGATAGCTTTCTTAATTCGGTGAGGTAATCAGCGTTACTTTCATTCTTGTGTTGGTTTCTCTTGAAGAATTTGAATCGTTCCGCTATCAGCAGCGGTGTTGGGTTTAAGTGCTCCTGTAGGGTATCAACAATTTCTTTAAAATTCTTGTCCTTTGGTTTGGCTGGAGTGATTAAATTTAGTAACAGCCCGTATGTCTTTGCGCCCATTAGATTTAGCAGTACTGAAGCTTTTTTTTCATCTTCTATTCCATTTGCGGTGCAATATATCTCCACTCTTTCCACATTTTTGGTCCAATCCTCTATCTCGTTATCAATAGCATCAATATTGCCAGAACTAGGCACCCTAGAAATAAAATGGCGCTTCCCACGCTTTTCTTTCTTTTCTGTAGAAAAGATATGGCGCTTCCCGCGCTTCCCCGACGCTGCTGCCGATGACAACGCTGTTTCCTGCGGTTTCCGTTCTTTTTTAAAATTTATTTACAGTTGGAGACTCGTTCCCGCCGGACTCTCTCTCTAGGTCTGTACACCGACCTGCTTGCAGCGCCGGCCGTCTCCCGAGTGCTCCCTCCCCGTCTGTTACTGCTTGCCTCCACTTTCGCTGCTTGGCCCAGCTGTAGAGCCAGCCGCTGGAGCCCCAGCCCGACGCCCAGGAAGGATTATTGCAGTACCTGCCACCAGCTTGGCTAGCTGGTGAAACGACAGCTTTTTCTTTTTCTTGATTTTTCTTCAACTTTGGACGCCAGAGGAATCAATGTCCTTGAGATGCTGCCGAATTGCAGGTAAGTCCGTTTCCAATTCGTCGCCACTGTTGTGTCTGTGTGTTGATAGAGACACTGAAGACAGGAGTTGGTTTCATAGGTGTTTACTAAACAAAGTCTGGAGGGGAACTAACTGATACAACACAGTATACAGGCTTATATAGCCCGAGTGGCCATTACCGGCATTACAGTACACATGGGGCTCTTAAAGGCACATACACTACAAGGTGAATACCCAATTTTCTTTGGTTAGAAATAGGGCTTAGAGTCTTTTGAATAAAATCTTACCCAGGGGTAAGTCAGAATAGTTTGTAGAGTGGGAAAACTTGTGGAGCTTCGGTTTCTTCCGAGTTGGTTTTTTGTTGGTCGCGGTGGCCCAATATTACCCGGTTGGCTGAGGGTAATATTCGTTTGGTTGTTTTGTGGGGCCCATGGTGCCGCGAGGTGTCAGATGGTGTGTTACTTCTTCTTCTTCTTCTTCGAGAGAGAGAACTGCTTCGAGATGCTTGCTCCTTGATCTTGATGTTACTCGACGATGGCTCTTCTTGAACTTGTACTTGGAACTGTTTTGATTCTTTGAACACCGTTGAACACACTTACTTCTTGAACAGGCCTCCAATTATACTAATCGAGGCCTGCTAACCTGCGTGCCAAATCAGTTTAGGTTTATTGTTAGATTTTGGCGGGCTTGTTAACATTGAGTTGTGTAAATTGTTTAAACGGTTTTGGGATGGCTTCCTGAGCTGTTGAAGTTGTTTTAAAATGTGAGAAGTGGTTTCGGGATGGTTTTCCTGAGCTGCTGAGCTCTTATTTAATTGTAATGAATTGTCCTCAGGCTTTGAGTTTCCTGTGGGGCCTGAGATTCTTTGTAGGTTGGCGAAGTGATTTGTTTTATGCATGTTGTTGGATGTGTCCTGTGAGGCTGTTCTTCCGTGGGTCTATTGTTAGCATGTAAATTTCTTGATAGGGGCTGAGTGACATTTATAGTTCCCCCAGACAGTTTGACTATCTCAAATACTCAAACTGTCTACTGCAGAGGTAGATCCCAAATTCTGTAACAGCCTTTTTCAAACATGCCTGAACATGCCTTTTAAAATGCCAAGTCTGTTTCTGACCTTGTATCTCCATGCTAGGCCCAACATGCCCTTTTTATCCTTCTGAAGTTTTTAGCAAGGGTCCAAAGTCATTTTCTTTAGGGTTTTTCTCCGAGTTTTGGGGGATCTGTGAATTTTGAGAATCTTACAGTCCCCCCTGTGATACTTTACTCATTAGAGTATCATACTGGTTGAGCAAAATTCCTGATCCCTGAGAGCCAACCATCCCCTGTATTTTACCTATCTAAAACCCCAAAACAAACATTCCCCTTTAGGTTTAGTGTTCAGATACATACAAAGGTAAGAAAAGGTAAGGTTACATTCAGATCCAAGCGCGGAGGGGGTCCATCACCCCTGCACCACTTGGAAAAAAAAATGGTACATACATAGAAAAGAAAAATACACGGTCACAATCTTTATTTTTAATAATGATTAAGGCTCATTTTTTAATAATGATTAAGGCTTGTCTCATACCTGGTCAATAGACTTTATTTTGATGCTTGTCCCATGCTCTCTCATGTTGGGATCAGAGCATTCTGTCCCCCATCTTGCACTTTGTGCATTGTAAGTAGAAAACTATACCGAGCTGGCAGACCACTAAAATGTGGGAAACCATCCTGATCCAAGAAGGGACCTCTATATTTTCAAAGATATCCTACCAGGGTGGAACTACGATATCCAAGATCTTGGCCCCTATCTTGACTGTCTTCTATTCTAGTGTGTAGAAATGTTTTTGTGATATAACAGCTGCTTTTAGTAGGGCGGTAAGATGTTCGAGTAGAGGGGCAATTTCATAGCCGATATGTGTGACGTAGTTTTGCAGGTTGGTGATGTTTTCAGTTACAGTGAGGTGAACAGTGGAGGGTTCAGGAATGGGAACAATCCATTCCTGGGCCTCTTGAACTTCTGCCTCGGGTTTAAAGCAGAAACCTCTGCCACTCACCGGACACCAGATGTGCTGTCCATGCTGGTAGTGGGACGCACTTGTGGTGACACAATATGTCTCACCTCCTATGAATGCTACCTGTGGGGGAACATGGCCTTGTGCCATTACCTCCATGGTACCGTTTAATAGGTCGTGTGCCAGCAGCTTTAAACCCGCACTGTGGTCTAGAATAGGCGTTCAAGTGCTGGGGACACAGTATTATGTGTGCATCCCAGCTCCGGCACCCGGAGAGGTCTGTACCTGTCATAGCGTGCTCCCACTTTATGACATAAGGTGGGACCACTGCAAAACGGACGTGTGCACCCCCTTGAAAGATTCCAATGTTCTCCACCCTGTATACCGGTGCGGGTTGGGCTGTGCCACCCATGACTGGCATCCTCACTACTATCCCCATGATAGTGTGATTGGAACGTCCACAATCTACTGGGACAGGGTAGGCTTCAGAGACTAGATGGAGCTAACACGGGCTCAGCGAATTACTAAATGGGTGGAGGGCTGCGAGGTGCTTGTTGCTAATCCAGGAGGGGACTAAACCTTGTTTTAAATCCTCCAGGTAGCTGCGGCCCTCGCCCAGCAACCATGCCCCGTATAGCACACACACCTCATTCTGTGCAGCCTGATCTGAAGCATTCCTGTCCTCCCGTATGAATGCATTTACTGTTTTAGCGTGTCTCTCCTGCTCAGCAATGATTTCTTTTAAATGGACCACCATAGCTTGGTCCTCGTGTAACTCTGAGCCTACCACTGTGTTCTCTTCTGTTAGGATCTTTCGTAATAGAAATATAGAAACATAGAAGATAGGAGCAGGAGTAGGCCATTCGGCCCCTCGAGCCTGCTCCGCCATTCAATGAGATCATGGCTGATCATCCAAATTCAGTACCCGGTCCCGGCTGTCTCCCCATACCCCTTGATCCCTTTAGCCTTAAGAAATATATCCAACTCCTTCTTGAATATATTTAATGAATTGGCCTCCACTGCCTTCTGTGGTAGAGAATTCCACAGGTTCACCAGTCTCTGGGTGAAGAAATTCCTCCTCATTTCTGTCCTAAATGGCCTACCCCATATCCTTAGACTGTGACCCCTGGTTCTGGACTCCTCGACCATCGGGAACATCCTTCCTGCATCTAGTCTGTCCAGTCCTGTCAGAATTTTATAAGTTTCAATGAGAGCCCCTCTCATTCTTCTAAACTCCAGTGAGTACAAGCCCAATCGACCCAATCTCTCCTCATACGTCATTCCTGCCATCCCAGGTATCAGCCTGGTGAATCTTCGCAGAACTCCTTCCATGGCAAGAACATCCTTCCTCAGATAAGGTGACCAAAACTGCACACAATACTCAAGATGTGGTCTCACCAAGGCCCTGTACAACTGCAGCAAGACATCCTTGTTCCTGTACTCAAACCCTCTCGTTACGAAGGCCAACATACCATTTGCCTTCTTAACCGCCTGCTGCACCTGCATGCTTACCTTCAGCGACTGGTGCACAAGGACACTTCCCCTTCTCCCAATCTATTGCCATTCAAATAATAATCTGCCTTCCTGTATTTGCCACCAAAGTGGATAACCTCACATTTATCCACATTATATTGCATTTGCCATGCTTCTGCCCAATCACCCAACCTGTCCAAATCATCCTGGAGTTTCTCGGCATCCTCCTCACAGCACACACGCCCACCCAGCTTTGTGTCGTCTGCAAATTAGGAGATATTACATCTAGTTCCCTTGTCTAGATCATTAATATATATTGTGAATAGCTGGGGTCCACTAGTCACTGCCTGCCACTCGGAAAAAGACCCGTTTATTCCAACTCTTTAAGAACATAAGAACATAAGAAATAGGAGCAGGAGTAGGCCATACGGCCCCTCGGGTCTGCTCCGCCATTCAATAGGATCATGGCTGATCTGAACCTAGACTCACGTCCACTTCCCTGCCCTCTCCCCGTAACCCCTAATTCCCTTATCTGCTAGGAAAATGTCTATCTCCATTTTAAATTTATTTAATGTTACAGCTTCCACAGCTCTCTGGGGTAGCAAATTCCATAGATTTACTACCCTCTGAGTGAAGAAGTTTCTCCTCATCTCAGTTTTGAAAGGGCAGCCCCTTATTCTAAGATTATGCCCCCTAGTTCTAATCTCACCCATCAGTGGAAACATCCTCACCGCATCCACCCGATCAAGCCCCCTCACAATCTTATATGTTTCGATAAGATCGCCTCTCATTCTTC
The DNA here is from genome assembly GCF_052327205.1 of Somniosus microcephalus. NCBI lineage: Eukaryota > Metazoa > Chordata > Chondrichthyes > Squaliformes > Somniosidae > Somniosus > Somniosus microcephalus. The sequence goes on along the minus strand of NC_140988.1, from coordinate 232,948,440 downwards.
TGAACTCCAATGAGTAGAGTCCCAACCTACTCAACCTTTCCTCATACGTCAACCCCCTCATCTCTGGAATCAACCGAGTGAACCTTCTCTGAACCGCCTTGAGAGCAAGTATATCTTTTCTTAAATATGGAAACCAAAACTGCACGCAGTATTCCAGGTGTGGCCTCACCAATACCCTGTATAACTGCAGCAAGACTTCCCTGTTTTTATACTCCATCCCCCTTGCAATAAAAGCCAAGATTCCATTGGCCTTCCTGATCACCTGCTGCACCTGCACACTAACTTTTTGTGTTTCATGCACCAGGACCCCCAGATCCCTTTGTACTGTAGCACTTTGCAGTTTCTCTCCATGTAGATAATAACTTGCTCTTTGATTTTTTCTGCCAAAGTGCATAACCTCACACTTTCCAACATTATATTGCATCTGCAAAATCTCTGCCCACTCACTTAGCCTGTCTATGTCCTTTTGCAGGTTTTTTATGTCCTCCTCTCTCACTACTTTCCCTCCCATCTTTGTATCGTCGGCAAACTTGGATATGTTGCACTCGGTCCCTTCCTCCAAATCGTTAATATAGATTGTAAAGAGTTGGGGTCCCAGCACTGACCCCTGCGGAACACCACTAGTTACTGATTGCCAGCCCGAGAATAAACCATTTATCCCAACTCTTTGTTTTCTGTTAGATAGCCAACCTTCCACCCATGCCAGTATATTACCCCCAATCCCGTGATTTTTTATCTTGATCAGTAATCTTTTGTGTGGAACCTTGTCAAATGCCTTTTGGAAGTCCAAATACATCACATCCACTGGTTCCCCTTTACCCACCCTGTATGTTACATCCTCAAAGAATTCGAGCAAATTTGTCAAACATGACTTCCCTTCATAAAACCATGCTGACTCTGTCCTATTAAATTATGTTTATCCAAATGCTCTGTTACTGTATCCTTAATAATGGACTCCAACATTTTTCCAACCACAGATGTTAGGCTAACTGGTCTATAGTTTCCAGCTTCCACAATCCCTACCGTCACTTCTATCAAGACCCTAGGATGTAGGCCATCAGGTCCAGGGGATTTATCCGCCTTAAGTCCCATTATTTTACTGAGTACCATCTCCTTAGTGATTTTAATCATGTTTAGCTCCTCCCCCCCCCCATTGCCCCCTGTTTGTCCAGTGTTGGGATATTTTTAGTGTCCTCTACTGTAAAGACTGATACAAAATATTTGTTCAGCGTCTTTGCCATCTCCATGTTCCCCACCACTAGTTTCCCAGTCCCATCCTCTAAGGGACCAACGTTCGCTTTAGCCACCCCTTTTCTTTTTATATAGCTGTAGAAACTCTTGCTATCTGTTTTTATATTTTTTGCTAGTTTACTTTCATAATCTATCTTCCCTTTCTTAATTAATCTTTTAGTTATTGTTTGCTGGCTTTTAAATGCTTCCCAATCTTCTATCCTCCCACTAGATTTGGCTAATTTATATGCCCTTGTTTTCAGTCGAATACTATCCTTTATTACTTTACTAAGCCACGGATGGCTGTCTTTTCTTTTACTCTGCTTTTTCCTCAGTGGAATATATTTATCTTGAAAGATGTGAAATATCTCCTTGAATGTAGACCACTGCTCTTGTACCGTCTTGCACTTTAATCTGTTTTCCCAGTCCACTTTAGTCAATTCTACTCTCATACCTTCATAGTCTCCTTTATTTAAGCTTAGTACGCTGGTTTGAGATCCAACTCTCTCACCCTCAAACTGAATTTGGAATTCAACCATATTATGGTCACTCATTCCAAGGGGATCCTTTACTAGGACATTTTTTATTAATCCTGTCTCATTACACAGGACCAGATCTAAGATTGCCTGCCCCCTGGTTGGTTCAGTTACATACTGCTCAAGGAACCCGTCCCTAATACACTCTATGAACTCTTCCTCAATGCTGCCATGCCCAATTTGATTAGTCCAGTCAATATGAAAGTTAAAATCCCCCATGATTATAGCTGTTCCCTTATTACAAGCCCCAACTATTTCCTGATTTATACTCCGACCAACAGAGTTGCAACTGATAGGAGGCCTATAGACTACGCCCACTAGTGACTTTTTCCCCTTATTATTCCTTATCTCCACCCAAATTGTTTCACTATCCTGATCCTTTGACCCAATATCATTTCTGACTATTGCAGTGATTCCATCCTTGATTAACATAGCAACCCCACCTCCCTTTCCTTCCTGTCTGTCCTTCCTAATTGTCAAATACCCTTGTATGTTTAGTTCCCATTCATGATTATCTTGCAGCCATGTTTCCGTAATGGCCACCAGATCATACCCATGTGTAGTTATTTGCACCGTCAACTCGTCAATTTTGTTACGAATGCTGCGTGCATTCAGATAAAGAACTTTCAAACATGTTTTCTGACAATTTATTCCTGCTTTTACCCCTTTTACTACTTTACCTTTATCATTATACATTCTGTCCCTTCCTGACATGCTCTGGTTTTTAATTCCCCCACTGCTACCTTGCTCTATTGCCTTCTCCGTTGTCATTTTTATTTTTCGCTCTCTTAAAATCTCCCCCCCCACGAATTAGTTTAAAGCCCTCTCTACAGCCGTAGTTATTCGATTCGCCAGGATTCTAGTCCCAGCACTGGCCAAGTGAAGTCCGTCCCAACGGAACAGCTCCCTCCTGTCCCAGTACTGATGCCAGTGTCCCAGGAAGCAAAACCCATTTCTCCCACACCAGTCTTTGAGCCACGCATTTAACTCTCTAATTTTATTTACCCTAGCCAAATTTGCACGTGGCTCAGGTAGTAATCCAGAGATTATTACCCTTGTGTTTCTGCTTTTTAATTTGGCCCCTAGCTGCTCAAACTCCCTCAGCAGAACCTCCTTCCTTGTCCTATCTATGTCGTTGGTACCAACATGGACCACGATAACTGGATCCTCCCCCTCCCACTCCAAGTTTCTCTCCAGCCCAGAGGAGATGTCCTTAACCCTGGCACCGCAGGCAACACAGCCTTCGGGACTCTCGCTCTCGGCTGCAAAGAACTCTATCTATCCCCCTAACGATACTATCCCCTACCACTACAACATTTCATTTAACTCCCCCCACTTGAATGGCCCCCCACTCCACGGTGCTGTGGCCAGGTTGCTCATCCTCCCCGCAGTCCCTGTTCCCATCCTCACAGGGAGTAAGAGCCTCAAACCTGTTGGACAAGAGCAAGGGCTGCGGCTCCTCCAACACTACCTCCTGGATCCCCGTACCTGCCTCACTTCTATGTCACACCATCCTGACCCTGGCCACGGACTACATCTGAATTAATTAATCTAATTGGTGTGACTACCTCCTGATACACAGAGTCCAGGTAACTCTCCCCCTCCCTGATGTGTCTCAGTGTGTGAAGCTCGGACTCCAGCTCTTCAACACGGAGCCGGAATTCCTCGAGCAGCCAACACTTACTGCAAATGTGATCACTGTGAGCATCAATGGTGTCCACCAGCTCCCACATATTGCAGCAGCAACACATCACCTGATCTCCCATTCTATGTAATTAATTACATTTATTAATATTATTTTTAAATACCCTCTGCCCCGATTCTAGATGATGAATATCGCACCTTAGAAACTATAAACCACAGAGTTTAAGCTTAAAAAGAGAGAAATACTTACCAACCAATCACTTACCCGCTTTCTGGTGACGTCACACTTGGATTACTTTTTACCTCTCTCCTACCCTCTGACTTCGGAGACTGGAGATTGGTACGCCTTACCTGAGTCTCTGAAGCCTTTTTAAGATTCCCGCTCGCGCCTCCCGCCGACACCCGCGGTCTGAGGCCTTACCTGGGTCTCTGAAGCCTTTTTAAGCTTCCCGCTCGCGCCTCCCGCCGACACCCGCGGTCTGAGGCCTTACCTGGGTCTCTGAAGCCTTTTTAAACTTCCCGCTCGCGCCTCCCGCCGACACCCGTGGTCTGAGGCCTTACCTGGGTCTCTGAAGCTTTCTGTCTGCCAACCAGTTCTCTATCCAAGTCAATACCTTGCCCCCAATCACATGTGCCTTAACTTTACACGCTAATCTCTTATGCGGCATCTTATCGAAAGCCTTCTGAAAGTCCAAATACACCACATCCACTGGTTCTCCCTTATCTATTTTACCAGTTACATCCTCAAAAAATTCCATTAGATTAGTCAAGTACGATTTACCTTTTGTAAATCCATGTTGACTTTGTCCGATCCTGTCACTGTTTTCCAAGTGCTCTGCTATTACATCTTTTATAATGGACTCTAGCATTTTCCCCACTACCGATGTCAGGCTTACCGGTCTGTAATTCCCCGTTTTCTCTCTACCACCTTTTTTGAATAGTGGGGTAACATTAGCTACCCTCCAATCCATGGGTACTGTTCCAGATTCCATCAAATGTTGGAAGATGATCAGCAATGCATCTACTATTTCTAGGGCCACTTCCTTAAGTACCCTAGGATGTAGATTATCAGGTTTTTAAGTGGGTTTTTAAGCCATTTACCTGTGTTTGCAGCTCTATATCGTCCAGGCTATTTATTACAGAGATTCCTGTATTATAAGTGGTGAAGATATCGTTCCAGGTTCCCTTTCTTTGTCTTCCCACGCCCATAGTATGCTCAGCATGTTATGTGTATAGCTCTGCTTTATCTATGTTGGCAAAGTCAAATTCATAAAATTTCCTAAACATTTCCTTCAGTCGGGCCTGGTGTAACTGTTTTGTCTCATTAGGGCACCATTCAGGTAAGTGTACTTCGGTAAGGTTTAGGATCACTGAAGCTACTGCATAGTGTACCCCCTGGTATAGTACCTTTTCGGTCGGCACTAGCACTAACCCATTCCCTGGTCCCTTGGTGGTGGTAGGACACCTCTCTTTACTGTCCGTGATGTCGGGGTCGTGGGCAGGGGCTTTCGGGTGTGTGCTACGAGTTCGGTGGCGTTGACTGGGATCGGGAAGTGTGGGACCATGCAAGCATGCAGGCTAGAATTCCACCCCATCTGCTTCCCGGTATCTTGCCATTGTCTGGAGAAGATGATGGATATGCCTGCGGGGCAGGCTCTCTCTGATCCCCACATGCAGATATAGATTCCCTGTTCCGACTCCCACCACTTATCCCAACACACACTCACTCCCCCTTGGGTCCCTGTGATTGTCCGGTGGGTGTAGTTCCCCAGTCGTTCCCAGTCGGCTGTATGGTCCCCTATGTCCCTGCTCAGCTTCCTGAGCCACCACCGCCTATCCAGGGGAATCTGTCCTTTGCATGTAACACACACACGTTTCTCCTCAGTGACACTGACCCTTGTAGCAATGACCTGTACCTTGGGGCACGGGATGGAGGCCTCCCCGTACGTGAATCCGGTCTGGCTGGAGTATTGTGTCGAGTTAGACCCCAGCCACCCTGGCCACATTCCCTCATAGAAGTAAATAGCGAGCTCCTCCACACCCGGTTCGCCACCCCCAGCGGTAACGATTGGTGCTCTCTCTACCGAGCACCCATAAATGTGGGTGTTATCCACGTCACCTCGGTCACCGATGCTCACCCCTACCAGGGCGAGCAGGAGCAGAAACTTCCCCATGCCGATTTCCTCTCTGTAGGAACACACAAAACAGATAGCCATGTCACGAGAAGATTCTCTGGCTTGACACAGTTACCGAGTTTCGAAAACTTAAAGTTATCATAACTAATTAAAGCATAGTATGTGGCGGTACCACCGGGTGTCCCTTACTTATTATAATACATAATTCCCTTTAACTTAACTATGTATGTATATAACTTACCTGTTCGGGCCGTTGCCCCTTTAAGAACGCGACGTAACGTGGTGACGTCACGTCGCGCATCACGTGACTCACCGAGACGCGAGCCGGGCCAGCTCGGCCTCCCGCTCCCGCGGTGGCCGCCGGCCCGGTTCGGCCTCCCGCTCCCATGGCGGCCACCGGCCCGGTTCGGCTTCTCGCTCCCGCGGCGGCCGCCAGCCCGGTTCGGCCTCCTGCTCCCGACTTCGGCCGCAACGGCTAGCTGCAGTGCCAGGCTAATGCGCTGACGTCAACACACACATCACGTGACTGCCCTAAGCGCGGGCAAACGTGGTGACGTCACGACGTGCATCACGTGACCGCCCCAAGCGCGGGAAAACGCGGACAACGTGATGACGTCACGACGCAAACGTGATGACGTCATCACGTAATCCACAGGACTGCGAACTCAGTCCTCGTGGCGTCCCCGCTGGGGAAAGACCTACTCCAAGGCTCTCCTGCATCCATCTCTCTTACCTGCTGTATTTCATCTGTTTCCTGTACCTACCTGTTGGAATTTGGTTATTCTTGAATTAAAGAACTTCTTGATTGTTCTCCTGAAGTCGAACTCGATTATTTAGTAGGAATTCATCCAATACCTACTTAGTTGAACCCGAATACCTACAAGTAAACCTAAAAACTATCAAAACTGCAAAACACACTTAAAATCCAACAGAGAAGCTATGTACATCCGGCGCCCATCTCTGGACGTCCAGGTTAATTCCTGTTCGGCCTCTGTCTTTTGTGGCCTCTGGGCAGCTTGTACGCCTGGGCGTATGGTGGCCTGTGCCACCGGACCCGAAGAGTTCTTCTTAAAACAACTGGGAGTTTCCCTGAATCCCAGATGATCGGTGGAGTGTGCCCACCTGTACTGCAGCACACTAACCCCTTCTGTGTGGCTGCCGAGTCCCTGTCCTGTCCTGTGGGTTCCCTGCAGCCTGAAGCTGCAGGCTGGGGATCCCTCTTGCTTTCCTTGCCCAACGCTACCTCTTCTGTGAGTCCCTCACTGTTGGAGGCTGCAGGCTGGGGATCCCTGTCCTTAGACTGATCCCTGACCTTGGGCATTCTTTTTCGAGTTGTGGCCCCTCCGGGGCTGAACCGTTTAAACTGGTACACTGGTGACCATGGTGGTTTAGGCTGTGGTATGCGAGGAGACCTTCTTAAGGCTCCGGCTACTGGGGGTGTGTCCGAGTCCCAAATAACAGGTGGGACGGTTCCTCCAGTGACAAAAGCCACTGCCCCCACCGGTGCGGTCTGTGAGTCTGCCACAGCTGCTGGCTGAGGATCTCTATCATTAGTGCGGTTCACCCTTGCTGGCCTTCCCCTTTCTCGGGTTTAAACAGTTTACATTGATTAATGTGAAACCACTTTGTGCGGCGGGGCATCTTTTTGGCATAGACCATGGGGCTGGCCTTGTCCACAATGCTGTACGGCCCCATGTACAATGGTTCAAAACTCCCTAACCGGGCAAAGTTCCTCACCATGACCTGATCCCCTATCTCCCACTCGTGGTGCCTGCGGGGTTTTAGCAGCAGTCGGTTACTCCGGTTACTAGCAGCCTGCCAGTGAATCTGTTTAAGGTGTTCAAACAGATTCCTGACGAAGCTGCCCCGGTTCACCGCTCTGAGCTGACCTTCCATGAGCACCGGGGCTAGCACATGGGTGGGGTCCACATGACCCTGCCAGTCATGAGCTCGTGTGGGGAATACCCTGTGCTATTTGACTGGCTAGCTCGGATCCCCATTAGGACCAATGGTAAGACTTCTACCCACTCCTTGGGTGAGACTCCCATCTCCTTACGCAGACGTTCTTTGATGGTACGGTTTAAACGCTCCACAGCACCCGATGACTGCAGGTTGTAGGCGCCGTGCCATTTCCCCTCGATGCTGAGTGTAGGGGGTGGTGGGTTTGACGGCCTTTTAAATTGACCTTGACCGTTCGAATCGTCCCACTCCCTAGTTCTGGGGCTTAGAATTATTTAGGGGATGTGATAGATGTAGGCAGACAACTGTTTGGTGCAAGAACAAATATTTTATTTAGAAATCGCACACCACACGAATTAACCAAACAAAACGTATACGCAACGGGTACAGAGGTTATGCAGTGAGAGAAAAAAAATAAAACCACCTCCCACCACTACACTAACTAAGTTAGGCTCTGAAATTACAGGGACTATGCTCACCAAAGGATTTCTCCACAGTTTAGACCAGTTGCACACTGCTTTCTCTCTCCTCAATCTTGTGGACTCCTTGGCTGGTTGCAGTGTCTTTGGTATTAGCACTGGTCGACGTTTTGATGGTAAACAAGTTTTTCCTAGAGTCAGCGCTGGATGATGGTTGATCTTTCAGTGACTCCGAGGCTTCTTGTTAGGTTTTCTTGTTGCGTTGCTGTAACCTCGTGTGGCAAGTTAGATGTTTCAAAGCCAGAGTCAAAGAGCCCAGAGTCCAAAATAACAACAAAGAATGCTGGAAAAACTCAGCAGGTCAGGCAACATCCGTGGAGAGAAATTTGAGTTGATGTTTTGGGTTGAAACCCTTCTTCAAAACTGGAAAGAAAATAAAAAGATCAAAGGCAAAGCTGCGATCGAACAAAAGAAGAAAAAGAGACAATAAAAGGTATGCGAAGCCAGATGAGATGGTAATGGGCCCGTGGAGACAAAAGGCAGCTGAGATTAGGTGTGAAGTGTACTGGCAGGATAAGGACAGCTGCCAGGCGAGAGAGAGAAACAAAAGGAAAGGAGGGGGGGGGGGGAGAAAAAACTACAAGCCCACTGACTCCCACAGCTACCTGGACTACACTTCCTCCCACCCCGCCTCCTGTAAGGACTCTATTCCATTCTCCCAGTTTCTCTGCCTCCGCCGTATCTGCTCCGACGATGCCACCTTCCACACCAGTGCTTCCGACATGTCTTCCTTTGTCCGCAACCGAGGATTCCCCTCTACCGTGGTCGACACGGCCCTCGACCGTGTCCGTTCTATCTCCCGCACTTCTGCCCTCACCCCTGCCCCTCCCTCCCGGAACCACGATAGGGTTCCCCTTGTCCTCACCTTTCACCCCACCAGCCTCCACATTCAACGGATCATCCTCCGCCATTTCTGCTACCTCCAAAGTGATCCCACCACCAAACACATCTTCCCCTCCCCTTTCAGCATTCCGTAGGGACCGCTCCCTCCGTGACACCCTAGTCCACTCCTCTATCACCCCCAGCACCCCTTCCCCTTCGCCTGGCACCTTCCCGTGCAAGCGCAGGAGATGTAACACCTGCCCCTATACCTCCCCCCTTCCCACTGTCCAGGGCCCCAAACACCCCTTCCAGGTGAAACAGCGATTCGCTTGTACTTCTTGCAATCTAGTATACTGTATTCGCTGCTCACAATGCGGTCTCCTCTACATTGGGGAGACCAAACGCAGATTGGGTGACCGCTTTGTGGAACACCTCCGTTCAGTCCGTAAGGGTGACCCCGAGCTTCCGGTCGCCTGTCATTTTAATTCACCGCTCCATTCCCACTCGGACCTCACCGTCCTTGGCCTCTTGTATTGTTCCACGGAAGCTCAACGTAAACTCGAAGAACAGCAAATCATCTTCCGATTAGGCACTTTGCAACCTTCTGGACTCAATATCGAGTTCAATAATTTCAGATCATAACCTGGCCCCTATTACTTTTTTCCTTTAAATTTTTTCCACCCCTTTGTTTTGGGTCCTTTCCCCCCCCCCCTTTCCTTTTGTTTCTCTCTCTCACCTGGCAACGGTCCTTATCCTGCCAGTACACTTCACACCTAATCTCAGCTGCCTTTTGTCTCCACGGGCCCATTACCATCTCATTTGGCTTCGCATACCTTTTATTGTCTCCTTTTCTTCTTTTGTTCGATCGCAGCTTTGCCTTCGATCTTTGTATTTTCTTTCCAGTTTTGAAGAAGGGTTTCAACCCGAAACATCAACTCAAATTTCTCTCCACGGATGTTGCCTGACCTGCTGAGTTTTTCCAGCATTCTTTGTTGTTATTTTGGATTTCCAGCATCTGCAGTATTTTGCTATCAGCCCAGAGTCCAAGTGCTTTTCCAGCGTGTTCTTGGGTATGTTTCTTCTGCTCCGGTGTGCCGCTGCTGCTGCCCGCCGGCACTCTCTCTCTTCAGCCCGTCTGTTGAGGTCTCTTTTGCTACTAGCCAGCCCACAGTTATACCTGAGAGGCTGCTTAAACTTTTGCGCCAAAACTCGGCTGCGCAATTGATTTTAGATGACTCGCTTTTGTGCGATTTTGGCAAGCTGATCAACTCTGATATGATCCCTTTGTGAGAATTTTGGTGGGCTGATTGAGCATTAGCATGATACAAGATTCCCAAAGGTGTTGATAGGGTTTTTGAATGGTGCTGTTAGAATGTAATCAGGTCTTGATACTGTCCATTGTGTGTTTTGCTGATGCCAGGTTTTTTCTGTATAGCTGTTTTAAGAACTATTAAAATATGTATGTATCTGGGTCCCTGGTAAGTGGGCTTTTGTTAGACTGCCAATGTCTCCCTGGGGGCCTGCCTCCCAGGTGGGTTAGCAGCCCTATAAGGATCCCAAACTACTAACTTAAAACGCAAAACCTCTTTAACTTAGGTACTAACTTAAATCAAAGCTATATACAGCACCACCCATCTTCGGGTGGCCAGGTTACATCCTGGATGTCCTGTACCTTCTGCGATATCTAGGCAGCAATTGTACCGGGGACCATGGCGTCCTAGGCCGTGAGACTCGGCTACTCCTTCTCACGGGGTCGGTACTCGGGGGTTTTTCCAAGTCCCATACCATAGGTGGGATGGCCCTTCCCTCTATGCAGTAAACCGCGCCTAACCCTAAAGCTAGTGGGACTACTATCTCCCCTGTTGGTTCCCCATAGTCGGAACCTATGTCCGGTGGGGCTGTTACTTCCCCCACAGGCTTCCCATAATCAGGTTCAGTGCTTGGTGGGGCTGTTACCTCTGTTGTGGGCTCGTTCCTTTCAGAGGCTACGACCGGTGGGGCTGCTGCCTCCCCTGCCGGTTCCCTACAGTCGGGCACAGCAGGCCTGGGACCTTTTGCCCGTAAGCGGTCTCCCGCCTTCTGCAGTCTTTGCTTCCTGGAGTCCCTCTCGGGATGGAGCAGTCTGTATTGTAGCGTAGGGGACGATGGGAACCTGGGCTGCGGGTTGCGGAAGGTCCTTCTAAGGCCTCCGAGTACCTGGGGCTCATACGAGTCCCAAACTATAGGTGGGACAGCCCCTCCAGCAATGCAGCTCACGGCCCCTACTTGTACGGCCTGTGAGTCTGCCCCACTACCCCTGTGGTTCCCCCACAGTCGGAGGCTGCCGGCTGGGGGCCCTTGTCCCGAGGACGGCTCACCCCTCCCGGCTGCCCTTTGTGCTTAGCTGACCCTGGGTTGTACAGCTTGCACTGGTTGATGTGGAACCATTTTGTGCGACGGGGCAATTTGACAGCGGACACCATGGGGCTTGCTTTATCAACAATATTGTATGGCCCCATGTACAGTGCTTCAAAAACACCTGCCCGCACGAAGTTCCTCACCATCACCTGATCCCCTACCGCCCATTCGTGGCGTCTACGGGGTTCCAACAGCAATTGGTTACTCCTGTGCTGCCTCCCCATTTTACCAGCAGCCTGCCAGTGAATCTGTTTGAGCTGCTCAAACAGATTCTTAGTGAAGCTGTCCCGGCTCACTTCCCTAAGCTGGCCCTCAGTAAGCACCAGGGCTGGCACATGGGTGGGAGTTTGCATGGTCCGGCCAGTCATAAGCTTGTGCGGGGAATACCCTGTGCTTTTTGACTGGTTGTCCCGGACCCCCATTAGGACCAATGGCAAGACCTCCACCCATGCCTTGGGTGAGTCTCCCGTCTCCTTTCGCAGCCTCTCCTTTATAGTCCAATTCAGTCGCTCCACAGAGCCTGATGACTGCGTAGAGTTTTGGGGGATCTGTGAATTTTGAGAATCTTACAGGCCTCCTAATCTGCGCGCCAAATCAGTCCCGGTTTATTGTAAGATTTTGGCAGGCTCGTTAATAGTAACTTGTTTATGAATGTGTGAAGTGGTTTCGGGATGGTTCCATGAGCTGTTGAGCTCTTACTTGGTTGTAGTCATTGTGCTCAGGTTTCAAGTTTCCTGACTGGGCCTGAGATTTCTATGGAGTTGGGCGAGGTGATTTGTTTTATGCATGTTTTGGATGGGCCCTGTAATTTGGGTGGGGACTGCTCTTCCGTGGGTCTATTGTTAGAATGTAAATTGTCTGATAGGGGTTGAGTGACGTTAGACAGTTCCCCAGACAGTTTGATTAACTCAAATATTCAAACTGTCTATTTCAGAGGTTGATCCCATCTCCTGTTGCAGCCTTTTTCCTTTACAAGCCCAAACATGCCTTTTTTTAAAATACCAAATCTTGGTTTTTGACCTTGAATCTCCCTCTGTTAGGCCCAATACATTTTATCATCCTGAAATGGTTAGAAAAGTGTCAAAAGTCCTTTTCTTTAGGGTTTTTCTCTGAGTTTTGGGGGATCTGTGAATTTTGAGAATCTTACAGCCTCCCCCTGTGATACTTTACTTGCTAGAGTATCATACTGTGTGAGCAAAATTCTTGATCCTCGAGAGCCAATCTTCCCCTGTAGTTTACCTATCTAAGACCTTTAGATGTTGTGTTCAGATGCATACACAAGTAAGAATTCAGTTACATTCATATCCAAGCACGGAGGGGGTCCAACACCCCTGCACCACTTGGAAAATATGGTACATACATAGAAAAATAATACATGGTCACAACACTTTATCTTAATAACGATTAAGGCTCGTCCCATACTTGGTCATAGACTTTATTGTAATGCTCGTCCCATGCTCTCTCATGTCGGGATCGGAGCATTCTGTCCCTCCCCTTGCACTTTGTGCACAGTAAGTAGAAGACTATAACGAGCTGGCAGACCGCTAAAATATGGGAAGCCATTTTGATCCAGGAAGGGACCTCTATATTTTTGAAAATATCCCACCAGGTTGGAACTAGGATATCCGAAACCTCGGCCCCTATCTCGACTGTCTTTTGTTCTAGAGTATAGAAATGTTTTTGTGATACTTCTACGGCTTTGAGTAGGGCAGCAAGATGTTCGGGTAGAGGGGGAATTTTATAGCCGAAGAATGTGACATAGCCTTGCAGGTTGGTTATGTTTTCCCTGACAGTGAGGTGAACAGTGGAGGGTTCAGGAATGGGGACAATCCATTCCTGGGCCACTTGACCTTCTGCCTCGGGTTTAAATCAGAAACTGCTGTCACTCACCGGACACCAGATGTGCTGTCCATGTTGGTATTGGGACGCACTTGTGGTGACACAATATGTCCCACCCCTTATGAATGCTACCTGTGGGGGAACATGGCCTTGTGCCATTACCTCCATGGTACAGTTCACAGGTTGTGCGCCAGCAGCTTTAAACCTGCACTGTGGTCTAGAATAGGTGTTCAAGTGCTGGGGATACAGTATTATGTGTGCACCCCGGCTCCGGCACCCGGAGAGGTCTGTACCTGTCACAGCGTGCTCCCACTTTATGACATAAGGTGGGACCGCTGCGAAACGGATGTGTGCACCCCCTTGAATGATCGCAATGTTCTCCACCCTGTATACCGGTGAGGGTTGGGCTGTCCCACCCATGACCGGCATCCTCACTACTATCCCCATGATAGTGTGATTGGAACGCCCGCAGTCTACTGGAACAGGGTAGGCTTCAGAGGCTAGGCGGAGCTGACACGGGCTCAGCGAATTGCTAAACGGGTGGAGGGTTAAGAGGTGCTTGTTGCTAATCCAGGAGGGGACTAAACCTTGTTTTAAATCCTGCAGGTTTCTGCGGCCCTCGCCCAGCAACCATGCCCCGTATAGCACACACACCTTATTCTGTGCGGCCTGATCCAAAGCATTCCTATCCTCCCGTATGAGTGCATTTACTGTTTTTGCATGTCTTTCTAGCTCAGCAATGATCCCCTTTAAATGGACCATCATAGCTTGGTCCTCGTGTAGCACTGAGCCTACCACTGTGTTTTCTTCCATTAGGATCTTTCGTAGTTGGGTTTTTAGACCATTTATTTGTGTTTGCAGTTCTATATCGTCCAGGCTATTTATTACAGAGGATCCTGCATTGTAGGTTGTGCAAATATCGTTCCAGGTTCCCCTTCTTTGTCTCCCTGCGCCCATAGTGTGCTCAGTGTGTAATGTGTACAGCATCGCTTTGTCTAATGTTGGCAAAGTCGAATTCGTAGAATTTCCTATACATTTCTTTTAGTAGGGCCTGGTGTAGCTGTTCTGTCTCCTTAGGGCCCCATTCAGGTAAGTGTACTTCGGTAAGGTTTAGGATCACTGAAGCTACTGCACAGTGTACCCCCTGGTATAGTACCTTTTTGGTCAGCACTAGCACTAACCCATTCCCTGGTCCCTTGGTGGTGGTAGAACACCTCTCTATTATTGTCTGTGATGTCGGGGTCGTGGGCAGGGGCTTTTGGGTGCGTGCTACGAGTTCGGTGGCATTGACTGGGACCGGGGAGTGTGGTAGCATGCACGCATGCAGGCTAGAATCCCACCACATCCCCTTCCCGGTATCTTGCCATTGTCTGGAGAAGATGATGGATATGCCTGTGGGGCAGGCACTTACTGATCCCCACATGCAGATATAGATTCCCTGTTCCGACTCCCACCACTTATCCCAACACACACTCACTCCCCCTTGGGTCCCTGTGATCTTCCAGTGGGTGTTGTTCCCCAGTCGTTCCCAGTCGGCTGTATGGTCCCCTATGTCCCTGCTCAGCTTCCTGAGCCACCACCACCTATCCAGGCGAATCCGTCCCTTGCATGTAAGACACACACATTTCCCCTCAGTGACACTGACCCTTGTAGCAATGACCTGTACCCTGGGGCACGGGATGGAGGCCTCCCCGTAGGTGAACTCGGTCTGGCTGGAATATTGTGTAGAGTTAGACCCCAGCCACCCTGGCCACCTTCCCTCATGGAAGTAAATAGCGAGCTCCTCCACACCCGGTTCGCCACCCCCAGCGGTAACGATCGGTGCTCTCTCTCCCGAGCACCCATAAATGTGGGAGTCCTCCACGTCACCTCGGTCACCAATGCTCACCCCTACCAGGGCGAGCAGGAGCAGAAACTTTCCCATGCCGATTTCCTCTCTGTAGGGACACACAAAACAGATGGCCATGTCCAGAGAAGGTTCTCTGACTTGACAAGTGATCGAGTCTCGAAATTTATGCTTACTTACTGTAAAATAATTAAATAATAATAAACCTAAAACTACCAAAACTGTAAAAAAACACCTAACATTCATCAGAAAAGCTATGTACATCCGCCGCCCATCTCCGGATGGCCAGGCTAATTCCTGTTTCGCCTCTGTCTTGGGCGGCTTCTGGGCAGCTTTTACGCCTGGGCATAAGGCGGCCTGTACCGCAGGACCCGGAGAGTCCTCCTTAAAACAACTGGGGGCTTCCCTGAATCCCAGATGATCGGGGGAGTGTCCCCTCCTGTACTACAGCACACTACCCCCTTCAGAGTGGCTGCTGAGTCCCTGTCCTGTCCTGTGGGTTCCTCGCAGCCTGAAGCCGCAGGCTGGGGACCCCTCTCGTTCTCTTTGCCCACCGCTACCTCTCCTGTGAGTCCATCACTGTTGGAGGCTGCAGGCTGGGGATCCCTAACTCTAGACTGATCCCTGACCTTGGGCATTCTTTTTCGGGTTGCGGCCCCTCCGGGGCTGAACCATTTAAACTGATACACTGGTGACCACGGTAGTTTAGGCTGTGGCATGCGAGGAGACGTTCTTAAGGCTCTGGCTACCAGGGGTGTGTCCGAGTCCCAAATAATTGGTGGGATGGCCCCTCCAGTGACACAAGCTGTAGGGGTTCGCAAAATCCCCTCAGCCCCCGAAGATCGGGAAATATTAATCCACATCGCGGACGAAGACTTTGCGTGATTTAAATTGTCTCTGGGTTGGACAATGTTTTAAAACATACCCAGAACTGCAAGAAGGCTGCGTTAAGCTAGGCAGCACTTGGACAACACCGGAATCAAAGAACTTTGTAAAAAAAATCGCACACCTTAAGACAGTACATTTTTATTAAAAAAAGGTACTCTTGAGTTTGGTAAATTGCCCAGGGATAAAATGGCCATCAGACTGCGTGGCCAAGGACAAAGGGCCTGGAAGCAGCTTTCTGTGTCTGTGAAGCAACGGCAGTCAAATTCTGTCAATCCAAAGGGGAGTTTCCCCTCCTTGCAGAGACAATCGATGTTTGTTTACAGAAACTGCTACAAGGATGTTTGCACAAGGGATTAAACCACTTGACTGTGGTTTCAGTGACCACAAGATAATGGGTTTCTGTTTACATAGTAATACAACTCCATTCAAAACCCATCAGGGTGAATGGAGATGGTTTGAAGGTTCAGCACAGACATTTGAAAAGAAACACTTAAACTGAGGAAGGGAACAGTTTAAAATGAATGGGTTTGAATCACCCATTACTGGACAATGGGGACAGTTGGATCCCTTTTGTTTTAGCCCCGAAACTTCCGGATCTGGGCGGGAACATTTGGGCCCCAAAACTGGGGTATAAGAGATAGCTTCTCAGAGGCATCTCTCTCTCTCTGGCTTGCCTCCGTGTGCCCTCTACAGCGTGGGAGTCTGTCTGAAGAAGTAAGAGCACCAGCAGTTTACTTTTAAAACACTGGGGTGTTTCTTTACTTCAGGACAGTGAAGTTCTCGTGGGACACGGAGCTGGCACTGCAGTGGTGAGCATATATTTTTCTGGCCTTCCACAAGGCAACTTAGGATAGGCTTAGGGGTGGGAGTAAAGTGGGGATTTCGGTAGAATTGTATTTTAGTCGATTTCCCTCGTTGTGTCCGTTTTTTTCCTCCCCTATTTAAGCAATTTTACCATGATTACAAGATCATGTGGTGTAGTTTCTTTGTTTTAATAAAGTTTGACTTTCTTGCATCCAGACCATTTGTCTGTTTTAATATATCATTAATTATAAGTTCCTCCAGTCAGAACTGGAAGGAGGGGTTTAGCGATTCAAAACCACTGATTGGAGCTGATCAAAGTGCAGTGGCAAAAAGGCTGCCTGACCAGGTAAATTACCATAAACCAGGTAAAGGAAGGTAAATTACCGTAAACCAGGTAAAGGATGCCCCCCTACAAATTGGCAACCGCGGCAGGACTGGAAGCAGTTTTTGATATGATAAGTGGTCTGGATCTGGAGAAAGCATCAGCTCTTGCTTTTCTTGCTTTTAGTCTGTGTGTAGCCCTGCAGAAGTTAGCGGCAGCATGTAAGCTAACCTATTATGGTATAGGTGGCTGGGTTAAGAAGGGTGAGATGAGGGTGTGGGGGGAGGTTAAAGAGGCCAAGAATCGGGAGTCAGAGTTTGAAAAATGCCAGGCGGAGGTAGAACGCCTCATAAGAGAGGTGAATGAGGCTAGAGATAGTGGGATGAGGGTGCGGTTAGAAAATGCACGCCTCACACTAGAGGTCACGAAATGCCAGGCAGAGATAGAGTGCCTTGTGCAGGAAGTCACAGAGGCTAGGGACAGTGAGGTGAGGCTACAGGAGGAAAACGCACACCTCACCCAAGAAGCTAGCGAGGGCAAAAGCCATGTGAGGCACAAGATAGATTTCCTAAAGTGCCAAATTACAGACGCAAGGCGGAACGAGATGAGACTGTGGGAAGAGAATGCCCGCCTCACCTCAGAAGTAACAGAGCAGGAGGAAAATGTTAAGGAGGTAAAGGCAGCTTATAAGCTGGCCTGCGACCAAAGATTTAGTGGAGCAGATCATACCCCATGTAACAGAAAGATCGAGAGTTTGGGTATGGAGTTATTAAGGACTAAAGGGATGGTATGTCTCATAAGTCCAAAGGGAAGTCCGTCGGACAGTACCAGCAGCCCAAATCAAACCGCCCCACAGGCAGCACCCAGAACAGAGCTGGCTAGGGAATTAGAGATCCCAAGACAGCAGCCCACAGCTCCGAGTTTTGAGGAGCTCTGGCAGCAAGAAGGGGTGGACAATGGGGTGGTAGGAGAACACCAGCAGGTCCCGCTAGGCAGGTGGGGCTCAGGACCAGTGTACCCCCTCCAACAACAGAGGTACGGTCCGCCCGTGAACGATAATGACCCAGGGGTTGTTCAGCATACCTATCTGGTACCCTATGATACACAACAGCTCAGAGGCCTGGTGAAACATATTCCCCTGCTCTCCGAAAAGGGTGACCCCTCAGTGCACTTCCAAGGGATAGAACAGGCAGCCTGTGTTAACGGCTGTGTTGACGAGGAGAAAGCCAAAATGTTGCTTTTCTCTGTAGATAGTAAGCTCTATCAGACCCTTTCAGATGAGGCTAAGAGAGGGCAGAAGGGTTTTGAGGACCTAAAGGAGGAAATACTAGAAGCCATGGGTGCGAACGATGGCAGTCCATTCGATCGCATAGGGATAACACTGCAGAAGGAAGGGGAGACCCCACAGGCATTTGCAGACAGGCTGTGGCCAGTCTACAACAGCGTGTGTACAGGGGGACAAGATAGGGCACACCTGAACCCGCAGCAGCGGACCCAATGGCTTCGTTGCCTGGTGTCCAATTGCCTGCCCCAGATAAAAGCAAAGGCTGATACTTGGTTTGACCACCGAGACCCCCTAGCTACCGAAGAGACTGTAATCCGGCAGCTCACGGTAGCATATAGGAACGGTAGGAATAGTGGGACCCCCCAGCAAAAGGGTAAGGTCCACGAGGTTAAACCTGGGGCTCAATACAAGAAAGAGTGGCGCCAGGAGGGGAGCCGTCCCTCCCAGAACAAGGTCACTTGTTACAGGTGCGGGGAGGATGGCCACTGGCGCAGGGATTGTAAAAAACCTGGGAGAGACGATAAAGCCAGGACCCCCGCAGCCCCAACTCAGAAGGCAGAGACAGAAACTCCTCCCAATACAGTTGAGTCCGTCATGGAGTCGATAAAATCGTTCCTCAGGGCCAATCAGGGAAAGGTAGCAGCCATCAGTGGTGCTGCAGCCCCCTCGCCCACCTCTGCCTCCCCACAATGACTGGAGCCCGAGCAGCCTGTCCGTCTGTGTAATCTCTGGTACGATGAATGGAAGAGACCGCTCGTACAGATGGAGATAGAGAAGGTTACAGGGACTTATCTATTGGATACGGGGGCATCATGCACTGTGATCCATACGGATAATCCCACCACCTCACCTCTGTCTGACGGGGTTCCATACATACTATCGGGATTCACCGGTCAGGAGCAGGCGGGGGTATACTCCAGACCCCTCTCAGTCCGTCTGGGCACGCTCCAAATTAAGTGGATGTGCATCCTGGCAAAGTGGAATAAGGAGGAAGGAAAGGGGATCCTTGGAGCTGACTTCCTGTTGGGCCACGGGATCCTCGTGGATCTCCGCAACCATTGCCTTTTGGGGGCTAGCACAGACAGGGAAGAAGGTGTAGTGGTCATCCCGGCCAAGGAGGGTAAGGGGACCTTGTGTACTGTGAAGCCCAAAGAAGTATATGACCTCGGGCTCATGGTAAATGGTGTCCCGGAGGCACTGCAGGCAGTCGTGCAGGCAAACCTCACAGCCTTTGCCACCCATAAACACGACTGCGGGAGGATCACAAGGTTTGAGGTTAAAATAGATGGGGACCCCATGGCCCGACCACAGAAGCAGTACAATTTCCCCAAGGAGGCAGAACCCGACATGGAGGCAGCCATCACCTCCTTAGTTAAACAGGGAGTGTTCAGGCCCATAGCCACACATGTTAATTCTCCGCTTTGGCCGGTTAGGAAACCGGACAATTCATGGAGAGCCACGGTGGACTATCGGGTGCTTAACAGCAATATCCCCGCATGTGCCCCCACAGTAGAAGCAGTGGCTAATCTTATTAGCAGTATTCCAGCATCCGGGAACACATTCACGGTGCTGGACATTTCGAATGGGTTCTGGTCCATCCCTTTAAAACGGGAGAACCAATATAAGTTTGCCTTCACCTTTAAGGGACAGCAGTATACCTGGACCTGTCTGCCACAGAGTTTCTACAATAGCCCCAGCATCTTCCACCAATGCATGAAGGATAGTTTAAAGGAGTTCCGTCAGCCCACTCAGTTACTGCAGTATGTGGATGACCTGCTCTTATTTACCGACTCGGTCGGGGAGCATGGCCCACTGCTGGCTGAGCTGCTGGAGCTGCTGCAGAGAAAGGGGTTTAAAGTCAACCCCAAGAAGGCGCAGATCGGTCAGCAAGAGGTTAAATTCCTGGGTCTGACTGCCCGCACAGGAGAGAGGGCAATAGATAAGGCAAGGAGGGAAGCGGTCCAGGAGTTACCGATTCCCAATTCAGTAAGAAGGGTGAGGCCGTTCCTGGGATTGACGGGGTACTGCAGGGATTTTATAGAGGACTATGCAGCCACAGCGGCCCCTCTGCTCTGTCTCCTACACAAGGGAGTGGAGTGGTCCTGGGATGAGGGATGCCAGGCGGCATTTGTTAAGTTAAAGGGAGACCACACCAGCCCTAGGAGCGATAGATGGGAAAAGGGAGTTTTTTCTGGAGGTAGCAGCCAGTGGGGATAGCCTGAGTGCTGTGTTGCTCCAAGAGCGGCACGGTAGGCTGAGACCCGTGGTCTATTCCTCCAGAATACTCACCGATGTAGAGAGGAGCTACTCAATATGTGAAAAGCACCTTTTAGCCACATATTGGGCTGTGAAGAAATCCCGGATCTTCGCAGGCACCTCTCCCATCACCCTCCTCACACACCACACACCCACTCAGATGCTTTTGGATGGGAGGATTAAAGATGGGACAGTCAGCAGCATCCGCATTGCACGCAGGACCCTTCTCCTCTCACAGATGGATCTGAAGGTAAAGGGCCTTTGCGAGCCAAAGCTTGCGGCCAATATGGTATACCCTGGAACAGCCCATCGATGTTCCATAGATGGGGTATGGGAAGTGAATATAGGTTTACGGGCCGGGATACATCCCACGGGCCGCGAGATCTATGTAGACAGTTCCAGCATGGTATCCGCTGGAGTACGACTCACGGGTTGCGGGATCTTTGACCCAATGGCAGACATTGTCTTGGCAATCAAGCTCCCTAACACCATGAGTGCCCAGCAGGCTGAACTGTCTGCGGTGATGTACGTGGTTACACACCCCGACATCTTCCCTACCCCGTATACGATTTGCTCTGACAGTATGTTCACTTGCAACTCGTGTACGGAGTACTTGGCCATCTGGTCCCGTCGTGGGTATACCTCCGCCGACGGGAAGCCCTTGACAGTAAAACCCCTGCTGGAGAAAATCCTGGCAGCTGTGGGGGAGAAAGGTGCAGTTTTCATCCATAAGGTGAAAGCTCATTCCTCCACAGAACCCCGCAGCCAGGGCAACCAGCAAGCCGATATGCTGGCCAAGGAGGGTGCACGGGCAGGCACTTTCTGTGAACCATATGAGTCCGGGCCAGTGGCAGCGATAACAGGCAGGGATGGGACACAGGGAAAATCAGGAGTAGTGTTAGCCCCAGACCTCAAGATGGTCCAAGCCCAGGACCCAGTCCTGAAAGTTGTCATTAGCGCAGTGATGGAGGGCAGGAAGTTAGAGGGCCCCTACAGTGCAGCCCCCCTCTCCATAAGGGAAGGCATGCTGTTCAGGGGGGAACAGTGGGTAGTACCCCAGCAACACCGGAGGGAGTTCCTTCAGCTGGCCCATGAGGGGCCGGGAGCGGGACACCCCGGGCCTGAGACCACCTGGCAACAGGTGGAACAGGCGGGATGGTGGCCAGGACTCCGGGATGATGTCCGCGAGTTCTGTGCTAGCTGTCTTGTGTGTGCAGCAAATAATCCTGATCCCCACAAAAGGAAGGTGTCCATGGGACACATTAGGAGGATGGAGGGACCATGGCAGTCGATCCAGATTGACTATATAGGGCCCTTGCCCACCACCCAGGGAGGCTACAAATACTGCCTTGTCCTGGTGGATGTGTTTTCCAAGTGGGTGGAAGCCTTCCCCTGCAGGACGGCCACAGCAATGGGGACTGCAAAGATCTTGGTGAAGGAGGTGTTCTCGCGGTGGGGACTGCCCCAGTTCATGGAGTCCAACCAGGGAAGCCACTTCACTGGCCAAGTCATGCAGAACACCCTCAGGCTGCTTGGTATTCAGGGGAAATGGCATGTCGCTTACAATCCCCAGTCCTCAGGGATTGTGGAGCGCATGAACCGGACCATTAAGGAAAGGCTGAGGAAAGAGACAGTGGGGTCACCCCAAAAATGGGCAGAGACCCTACCTCTGATCCTCATGGGGATCCGGGCCAGCCAGTCCAAGAGTACAGGGCATTCACCACATGAGCTCATGACCGGCAGAGTTATGAGGACCCCCACTCATGTCCTTGCCCCAGTCCTCACTGAAGGACAACTGCAGGAAATAAACCGGGATAAATTTGCCCGAACCTTCCTAGAACACCTCAAATGAATTTATGGGCAGGCAGCAGACAGCATGGGGAAGCAGCATCGGAATAACCGGCTGCTGTTCGAGCCTAGCAAGAACCACCAGTGGGAGATAGGAGACCTAGTGATGGTAAGAAACTATGCCCGGGTGGGAAGTTTAGAGCCACTCTACATGGGACCCTATAGGATAGTTGATAGGGCGAGCCCCATGGTCTATGCAGTAAAACTACCCCGGTGCACAAAGTGGTTCCACGCCAACCAATGTAATTGTATAAATCTGACCATACAAGTTCAAGTTCACAGGCTGTAAAGACAGGCACTGTGGCTTGTTCCAAGGGAAAAGTTGTCCGGCCCACCAATTGGGACACTTCCCCGCCCCAGTGGGACCTAAGTTTTGGCCAAAGTTTAAATTTGAACCAGTTATCTAGTTCAGAAACAGAGAAACAGCCGCCTGAGAGTAGAAATCTGCAGGCTGCTGCGGGTTCATTCACAGAATAGTCTGCCCGCGCATGCGTAGTCGTTGGTCTGGAGACAGGAATTCCCCAGTCTTTTGAACAGGAGGTTCACGCAGGCACAGTTCCCCAGCCTGTGACCCCAGCGGCTCCTCTTCAGTTTTCCCATGCAGGCGCAGGCGCAGTCGCCTTTTTTGAATACAGAGGTTTCACAGCCTCTGCCGGGGGACTCCGGGGAGGAGGTTCGCGCAGGCGCAGTCACCTGTTTAAAGGGACAAGCTTCCCAGCCCACTTCTAGAGTGGTTCCCCCTATGGTGTGGGACTCTGGGGAGGAAGGGATTGCAATTCCTCTTGCAGGGGACATATGGAAGGGGCTGGTGCCAGGTTTTGGACCTGGAGAGGAAGATTTTCAGCCACCAGCAGCGGGTGGTGAGGCGATACCTGCCCCCAGTACAGGAGTGGGTAGGGAAAAGGAGACAAACCCGGAGTACCGGCAGGCTGCCTGGTATATTAAGCAGTGCGGGCTGTTTGCATCAGGGGGAGAAGGTTCCCAGCCAGCTAGGGCTGTGACCCAAGCTCAGGGTCCACCGGCCAAAGTTTCCCCCACAGAGAAGCCCCTCAGAAGGCCTCAGTGGGTCCACAAGCCCAAGATAAGATGGTCACCAGGGTACCTGCCACAAAGAGCAATCTCCCGAGCCCAGGAGGAAACAGATCACAGAGGCCCCCAACTAGCAGCCATAAGCTGCCAGGGACTTGAAGCAGGAGGCAGTCCAGCTTCGCTGCAGGCAGCAGTGATCTGCGACAGTGACACCAGAGATTAGCCTGGCCATCCGGAGATGGGCGGCATTTGTA
This sequence comes from Somniosus microcephalus, assembly GCF_052327205.1. NCBI lineage: Eukaryota > Metazoa > Chordata > Chondrichthyes > Squaliformes > Somniosidae > Somniosus > Somniosus microcephalus. The sequence goes on along the minus strand of NC_140988.1, from coordinate 232,924,867 downwards.
TTATAGCTTTGTGTTAAGTTAACATCGTATATAGCTTGCTTTTAAGGTGTTTAAATTTTAAGTTTAGAATGTAACTAGTAGTTTTGAGTTTAAGTTTAAAGTTTAAGTTTATAAGTGTGCCAAGTGCTTGTGTTTTGGTCTGAGGTCGAGGGACCTGACCATGTCTCCACCTAAGGCAGCAGGTCAGTGAGAGACCTGGCTGCATGTCCTTTTAAGTTCTTTTGCAGGAGAGTGGACAAAGGAGCAGCCCTGTTCGCCCAGCCCGAGCTGGGCATCGAATGAAGATATACAGGATGTTGGGGATCACCTCGCCACTGGACAAATCCAGGAGGAGACCCCGCAGTGACCTTTGGGAGAAACCGGACAGAGTCCGGAGGAACCTGCCTATTCATCCTACGCAGAAGAGATGGCCCCAGCTGGGACCCAGCACTATCCTGACCGAATTTCACTTGCAGGAGACCTCGCTATTGAGGAGTCATGGTGGGGAAACGCGGGCGCCTTGTCAGATAGGGACGCGTTCCCCGGGAGTGGGTGGTGATGGCCCGGGAAAGATTGTAAAGGGGAGGGGGAGACCCAAGAGTCGCGTGGGTGCATTCGGGGAAGGGAGGAACTCACCCGGGGCCCACGGGCCAGGTTGGAGTGTAAGTGTGGCTGGGAAAGATGAGTGGGTGGCCGGATCTGAGATCCAAGTTTGAGTGTGGGGCCAGTGAGAGCCGTCACACAGGCACCCATCATTTTCTCCAGCCAGCCGAGGGCAGATGGGAGGGGGAGGGACTGGGAGTCGCGATCCCATACTCTCCGGTCTCGGTCTATGAAACATGAGGGGTACCCCGCCTCCACAAAGGGACAAGGGAATGGCTCGGGGCTGGCGGAGCAGACAGTTCTGTAAAATCGATTCTGTATGTTTTAAAAGTTTAAGACCATTAAAGGGGGGGAGGCTGGAAGGAACATTTACTGCCTGGGTGGGAGGAGCAATACCCACTCGAATTTTGCGACCCATCATTGGAACGTGATGGTCGGGGTTTATTTCAGCATTTTGTTTCAAATACCAGTGTATGTTAGACCAAATAAATACAGGAAACTTCGCGATATCCGGCACCGACGGGACCGAGCTGCTGCTGATCTATCAAAGCTTCCGGATAGACCAGCGCTAATGTTGAAGGATATGGAGGTTTTCATCTCCATATCTGACAACAAACATTGTTGCTTAGCAACAGCTTGTAAACACTCGGCCCGTACCTTGGAAGCGTCTCTGAAGCTGTTGCTAAGCTGCAGAGACGCTTTCCAGAGCCTGACTGTTAAAAAATGCTAGGAGAAGAAAAAAAACCTAACCAAAACGGCTGCTGATTTCTGCCATTAGATTGAGGTTTCCGGACATACAACCTCCGGATAAACGAAAGCTTCCTGTACAAGGTTGATTTTTCACCGAAGCATTCCTGTCCATGATTTATTTCACTTACACCCTGAATAATAATTCCCGGATATAGAACTTTCGTAAGGCGGGGGCGATTCGCAGCGTCCGTCTAGCAACTGGGCTAGGATCAAAATCCACCTACACTCTCTCCTTACTTTTCTCTCTCTCTCCTCTCAGGTTTCCTGCTCTCTATCCCCTCTCATTTTTTTCTCTCTCTCACTACTTTCAGTTTTCTCACTCTCCCTCCTCAGTTTTCTCTCTCCTCTCAGTTTTCTCTCTCGCTCCTCAGTTTTTTCTCTCTCTCCTCTCAGTTTTCTCACTCTCTCTCTGCTCTCAGTTTAGTCTCCCCTCTCAGTTCTGCCTCTCCTCTCAGTTCTCTCTCTCTCTCCTCTCAGTTCTCACTCTCTCTCTCTCCTCAGTTCTCTCTCTCCTCAGTTCTCTCTCTCCTCACAGATTTCTCTCTCCACTCAGTTTTCTCTCTCCTCTCAGTTTTCTCTCTCCTCAGTATTTTTCTCTCTCTCCTCTCAGTTTTCTCTCTCTCCCTCCGCTCAGTTTTCTCTCTCTCTCCTCTCAGTTTTCTCTCTCTCCTCGCAGTTTTCTCTCTCTCCTGTTTTTTCTCTCTCTCTCCTCTCAGTTTTCTCTTTCTCTCTCCTCTCAGTTCTCTCTCTCTCCTCAGTTCTCTCGCTCTCTCCTCTCAGTTTTCATTATATCTGCTCACAGTTTTCTCTCCCTCTCTCTCCTGTTCTCTCTCTCTCTCTCCTGTTTTTCTCTCTCTCCTGTTTTCTCTCTCTCCTGTTTTCTCTCTCTCCTGTTAATCTCTCTCTCTCCTGTTTTCTCTCTCTCTCTTCTGTTTTCTCTCTCTCTCACTCACACTCCTCTGCTCTCTCCTGTTTGCTCTCTCTCTCCTTTGTTTTCTCTCCCTCTCCTCAGTTTTCTCTCTCTCTCCTCAGTTTTCTCTCTCTCTCCTCTCAGTTTGCTCTCTCTCTCTCTCCTCTCAGTTTGCTCTCTCTCTCTCTCCTCTCAGTTTGCTCTCTCTCTCTCTCCTCTCAGTTTGCTCTCTCTCTCTCTCCTCTCAGTTTGCTCTCTCTCTCTCTCCTCTCAGTTTTCTCTCTCTCTCCTCTCAGTTTTCTCTCTCTCTCCTCTCAGTTTTTCTCTCTCTTTCTCCGCTCATTTCTCTCTCAATATCTCACGCTCTGTCAGTTTTCTCTCTCTCTCTCCTCTGTTTTCTCGCTCTCTCTCTCCTCTCAGTTTTCTCACTCTCTCTCTCCTCTCACTTTTCTCACTCTCTCTCTCCTCTTAGTTTTCTCTCTCTCTATCTTCTCTCAGGTTTTTTCTCCCTCTACTCTCAGTTTTCTTGCTCTCTCTCCTCAGTTCTCCCTCTCATCTCAGTTCTCTTTCTCTCTCCTCAGTTCTCTTTCTCTCAGTTCTCTCTCTCCTCACAGATCTCTCTCTCCTCTCAGTTTTCTGTCTCACTCCTCAGTTTTTTTTCTCTCTCTCCTCTCAGTTTTCTCTCTCTCCTCTCAGTTTTCTCTCTCTCTCCTCTCTGTTTTCTCTCTCTATCTACTCAGTTTTCTCTCTCTCCTCTCAGTTTTCTCTCTCTCGCTCTCCTCTCAGTTCTCTCTCTCTCCTCAGTTTTCTCTCCTCTCTCTTGCTCTCATCTCAGTTCTCCCCCTCTCTCCTGTTTTCTCTCTCTCTCTGCTCTCAGTTTTCTCGCTCTCTCTCTCCTCTCAATTTTCCCTCTCCTCTCATTTCTCTCTCTCCTCTCAGTTCTCCCTCTCTCTCTCCTCTCAGTTCTCTCTCTTGAAGGGATAATTACAGTCGTAGCCCTTTTGTGCTATCCCAGATCAGGTGTATTCCCCAGACATTCACCTTCAACTTAAGTTAGAGATAGCCGAATTCCATAAGACGCTAAAATGCATCTAAAGGTTCATGCTATCTCTCCCTAAAGGAAAGGAATGACTGAAGATATTACCATCCTCCAGATAGTACTTTTAATAAGTTGAACTAGACTGTAACCTTCTGGATATTATGAGGGTCCGGAATACCCCCCAGAATTCTGCAAATCCTTACAAAAGTGTGTACAGAATTTGTGGGTTCGCGAGTCTATACAGAATTACTCTTTGAGACAATTCTAAAAATATATAGTTTTATTTAAGAGCTGACATTCATTTAACATCTGCTGAATTAGTCGCAACATTAACAATTCAAAATACAATTAGCTTACATTTTTTATTTCTCAGAGATCCTTATTCTTAAACCTCTCCTTTGTTACATTTTTACATTTCTCAGAGATCCTTATTTTCAAATCTTTACTTCACTACATTTCTTATTTCTTACTTATTTCTAAATCCAGAGCATCCACCAAAATCAATCATTTTGACTTCCCGAGACTCATAGTTAAAGACTTACAGAGTTGCCTCTGAAGAGTTGTGAAATGCTTTGCCTGTTCAGCATGTTCTGACTTTCTGTTAAAAAGTCTTATTTTTATACGCTTTTGGCAGTGGTTTCTTCTTTGATGTTCTCTGCTGATGTCAGCTAATTGTCTTTATTGATACCTTTTTGAATGCTTTCTATCTTACTATTAAATCAACTATTGCATGAATAATTATTTCTCTACCTTTAGGTGTTCCAAAAACCATCATAAAAACAGTGACAGCTATGGTTTCTGTTTGATGTCATTTCTACAAAATGCTTTCATTCAATTCTTAATATTGGCTTTACTGGTTTTTTGCAGACATTGTGACCCCGTTCTGCTCCAAGTGTAATACAAACACAATGTAATTGCCTGGTGTATCTATTGAAGTCATATTTTCAAAGCCTTGTTGGTATGGTTTTTACTATGTATGAGACACTTTGACCAGAGTGGTTCCTGCATTTCTAGCTATCTCAATTGGTTGCATATTTAATCTTATGGTTCCTGTCTTATTTGATGTTACTTTTACAAAGGCACATGGTTTAATCAATATTTTATGTTCCTGTTCGACATATTGGTTTTTAACACCTCACTTGGGTTTTCCATTGTGTTACACCCAAACTCTTTGCTTTTCGATAGGGTCTTAGTTTCTTGGTCAATATCCCTTTCCCATTTCAAAGCTTGTTTACAACTTTGTTATAAACTGATCTTTTCTCAGAAGCCTTTATTTCTGTTCACAGCCTTGTCTGCTGTAGGATTCTCAAAATTTACAGATCCCCCATTACGAAAGAAAAACCATATTAAAGTGATTTTGGACCCTTGCTAAAAACTACAGGAGGATCAAAGGCATGTTGGGCCTAGCAAGGAGATTCAAGGTCAAAAAACAGACTTGGCATTTTAAAAGGACATGTTCAGGCATGTTTGGGAAACAGGCTGCAACAAAGAATTTGGGATCTACCTATGCAGTAGCTAGTTTGAGTATTCGAGGTAATCAAACTGCCTGGGGGAAACTGTAAACATCACTCAGCCCCTATCAAGACATTTACATGCTAACAATAGACCCATGGAAGAACAGCCTCACAGAACCCATCAAAATCATGCATAAACTAAATTGTTTAGCCAACCTACAAAGGATCTCAGGCCCCACAGGAAACTCAAAGCTTGAGGACAATTCACTACATTTAGATAAGAGCTCAACAGCTCAGGAACCACCCCCCGAAACCACTTTCAACAACTTAATCAGATTAGGAGGCCCCAATTTAGTATAATTGAAAGCCTGTTTTCTAAAGACAGAGAAGTCAAGAAGTTTGAAAGACTCGTCAGGAAGGTTTCAGCAGAACAGTTCAAACAGTACACAGTTCAGCAAGGTGGGAGTTCAAGAAGTACAGAAAGTTCCAAGTTCGAGGTCAGTACTCTCTGCAGTTCGAAGGAGTCTCGCAGAAGTTCTCTCTCTCTGGAAGCAGTTCAAACACAAGAAGAAACCGGAGCAACAGTTTCAGTGATCATCAGACACCTCGCGGCAACAAGGGCCTTACGAAACAACCGGCCGAACATTACCATCAGCCAACCGGGTAATATTGGGCCACCGCGACCAAAGAAAACCAACTCGGAAGAAACCAAAGATTCGCAAGTTTTTCCACTCTACAAACTATTCCTGTGTTTTGTGAGCATTATCCCTGGTCCTTCAGAGCCTAACTTCATAATCATAATCATAATCAACTTTATTGTCATTGTTAGTGCACAAGTGCAGTACAACGAAATGTAGGCTTGCGGCTCCCGAGAGTGTACATTTAGATTAAGACATTTAAACATTCAACATTCATTTGGCTTGTAATACATTAACATAAACATAATAAAGTGCATTGGCAGATGTGCAGGCTTTAGAGTTTATTTGTGGAGTTCAGTAGGATGACAGCCCTGGGAAAGAAGCTGTTCCTAAATCTGGTCGTTCGGGTGCGAATGCATCTGTAGCGTCTCCCAGATGGCAGGAGGGCGAACAGACTGTGGCTGGGGTGGGTAGGGTCTTTGATGATGGTCCGTGACCTCCGTAAACAGCGTTTCTGGTATATGTGCTCAATGGTCGGTAGCCGGGTGCCGGTAATGCGTTGGGCAGTTTTGACTACCCGCTGCAGGGCTTTCCGGTCATAGTAGCTACAGCTGCCATACCATACTGTGATACAGTTCGTCAGGATGCTCTCTATTGTGCAGCGGTAAAAGTTAGAGAGGATCAGGGGTGACAGGTTACATCCCTTCAGCCTCCTTAGGAAATATAGGCGCTGCTGGGCCTTCTTCACCAGAGAGGAGGTATTGAAGGACCAGGAGAGGTCTTCCGTGATGTGGACTCCGAGGAACTTAAAGCTGTCCACCCTTTCCACCACAGCCCCATGGACGTGGATGGGGGTGTGACTTCCGCCTTTAGACTTCCTAAAGTCCACAATGATTTCTTTGGTTTTCTTGATGTTGAGGGCCAGGTTGTTATCGGCGCACCACTTCACGAGATGCTGGACCTCCTCCCTGTAGGCTGACTCATCGTTGTTGGTGATCTGGCCTACCACCGTGGTATCATCTGCAAACTTGATGATGGTGTTGGAACCATGAACAGCCACACAGTCGTGGGTGAAGAGGGAGTAGAGGAGGGGGCTCAGCACACATCCTTGTGGGGCCCCCGTGTTCAGGGTCAGCGGGGGGAGGTGTGGTTACCTAATTTGACAGACTGGGGTCTGTTTGTTAGGAAGTCCAGGGTCCAGTTGCAGAGGGAAGTGTTCAGGCCAAGAGTGTGGAGTTTGGTGGCCAGCTTGTTGGGGACGATAGTGTTGAATGCTGAGCTGTAGTCTATGAACAGCATTCTGATGTAGGTCTCTTTACCGTCTAAGTGATTCAGTGCCGAGTGTAGAGCAGTTGTGATTGCATCCTCCGTTGATCTGTTTGCACGATAGGCAAACTGGTGTTGGTCAAGAGAGGCGGGAACACTGGCTTTGATGTGAGCCAGGACCAGTCTCTCGAAACACTTCATTATGATGGGTGTGAGTGCGACAGGTCGATAGTCGTTCAGACACGTCACAGCCGTTTGCTTTGGCACAGGAATAATGGTAGCGGTCTTGAAGCATGTAGGGACTACTGCCTGGGCCAATGACAGATTGAAGATGGCGGTGAAGACATCAGCCAGATGATCAGCACATTCCTTGAGTACCTGTCCAGGGATGCTATCAGGTCCGGCAGCCTTACGTGTGTTCACTCCGCGTAGAACACCCCTTACGTCGGAGGTCGACAGAGTGAGCACCTGGTCTTCCGGGGGTGGCAAGGCTTTGGTAGCCGGCTCCCTGTTGTCCCTGTCAAAGCGAGCGTAGAAGTTGTTAAGCTCCTCCGGAAGGGAGGCATCGCTGACCGGGGTCTGGTGTTTTCACTCTTGTAGTCAGTGATGGACTGGATGCCTTGCCACATGCGCCGGGGGTCCGAGTTGTTGTGGAAATGATCCTCTATCCGCAGTGTCTGTTTCCTTTTGGCAGTCCTGATACCCTTTTTTAGGTTGGTCCTAGCTGCACTGTAAGCTGCCGCGTCGCCAGATTTAAATGCTGCGTCGCGTGCTTTCAACAGCGAGCGGACCTCCCCGTTCATCCAGGGTTTCTGGTTGGGGTATGTCCTGATATTTTTATGGGTCGTGACGACCTCGACGCAACTGTTAATGTAGAATAGCACTGTGGATGCGTATTCCTCTATGTCATTATGGGCAAACATGCCCCAATCAGTGCATTCGAAGCAATCCTGAAGCTCTGAGACTGCCCCCTCTGGCCATACTTTCACTGATCTCACTGATGATTTCACTCTTTTGATGAGCGGTTTGTATGCCGGGGCTAGAAACAGGGAGAGGTGGTCAGACTTCCCAAGGTGGGGGCAGGGAATGGCCTTATAGGCATCTACAATGCTCGTGTAGACTTGATCCAGTGTGTTCTCCCCTCTTGTGGGGCAGGAAACATTCTGGTGGAATTTCGGGAGTACAGATTTTAGGTTTATGTGATTGAAGTCCCCCGCGACGATAAAGGCTCCGCCTGGGTGTGCAGTTTGTTGTTCGCTGATGGCCCTGTAGAGGTCCTTCAGTGCTAGTTTGGCATTAGTGTGTGGTGGGATGTAGACCGCAGTGATGATAACAGCCGTGAATTCCCTAGGCATGTAGAAGGGTCTGCACCTTACCATGAGGAATTCCAAATCAGCCGAACAGGATCTATCGATTATGTCCGTGTTAGTGCACCAGGCATTGTTAGTGTAAATGCACAAACCGCCTCCCTTGCTCTTACCGGAGTCTGCAGTTCTGTTGGCGCGGAAGACCGTGCGTCCTTCTAGCTGGATGGTGGTGTCAGGGATGCCGTTGTTCAACCAGGTCTCTGTGAAGATCATGGCACAGCATTCCTTTGTCCTTTTCTATGAGGAGAGATCAAGTTTGATCTCATCCATTTTATTTTCCAGTGACCTGACGTTGGCCAGGAAAATACTTGGGAGGGGGGTTTGTGTGGGGCCCTCTTCAGCCTATTTTGGATTCCGGCCCTCTTGCCCCGCTTCTGCTTGCGTTCTCTGCACAGTCTGCGCTGACTTCCGGCTGTGGAAGGACGCCACGCTGGTCCCGGGGATTGGGCGATGTCGGGAGGCAGATAAACGGCGCCGAGTGTGAGCCGCACGCAGTCGGCCCCGATATCGAGGAGCGTCTGCCGGCTGTACAGTAGGTCTGCCCTCAATTCCCGTATCAGCAGAGTCCAGAAGAGACTCAGAAAGAGGGTGAAAACGCTCAGTCTCGGGAGAGACAAAGCCGCTGCATCCATGCGCGCCGCCATTTTTAAAAAAATTTAATTTTTTTTTTTAGCTTAGCTAGTAAGGTGGGATTGGGAGGGGTGAGAGATTTTGTCTACTGTAATTTTTCCCTCGTGTATGTCGAAGTGTTTTCCCCATTTTATTAGAGTGTTATTATTGTGTTGTATTTTCTTTCACAAATAAAGATTAAAGTTCTTGCACCAAAATCAGTTTGTTTGCTGCACTTTTATCACAATTCCCAAATAATAACCAAGGGAGTGGGAGCGATTCGAACCGCTCATAAGTCAGAGGTGAAGCTGACCCCACACACCACCCCTTACATATGCTGAGACTTGTGTCTTTTAAACCCAGTATCTATTTTATTAATAATATTAGAAATCTGTTCATGGTATGTTCTCTGAATCATGGCTATTCCTTCACACTCTCTCTCCTCAGTTCTCTCTCTCCTCTCAGTTCTCGCTCTCCTCTCAGTTCTCTCTCTCTCTCCTCTCAGTTTTCACGATATCTTCCCACAGTTTTCTCTCTCTCTCTCCTGTTTTTCTCTCTCTCTCCTGTTTTCTCTCTCTCTCTCTCCTGTTTTTTTCTCTCTCTCTCTCCTGTTTTTCTCTCTCTCTCCTGTTTTCTCTCTCTCTCTCTCCTGTTTTTTTCTCTCTCTCTCTCCTGTTTTCTCTCTCTCTCCTGTTTTCTCTTTCTCTCTCACTCCCCTCTCAGTTCTCTCTCTCCTGTTTTTTCTCCCACTCCATAGTTTTCTCTCTCTCTCCTCAGTTTTCTCTCTCACTCCTCTCAGTTTTCTCTCCCTCTCTCCTCTCAGTTTTCTCTCTCTCTCCTCTCTGTTTTCTCGCTCTCTCTCCTCTCAGGTATTTCTCTCTCTTTCTCCTCTCATTTCTCGCTCAATATCTTGAGCTCTGTCAGTTTTCTCTCTCTCTCCTGTTTTCTCGCTCTCTCTCCTCTCAGTTTTCTCGCTCTCTTTCTCCTCTCAGTTTTCTCGCTCTCTCTCCTCTCAGTTTTCTCGCTCTCTATCTCCTCTCAGATTTTTCTCTCTCTCTAATCTCAGGTTTCTCGCTCTCTCTACTAAGTTTTCTTTCTCCTCTCAGTTTTCTCTCTATATCTCCTCAGTTTTCTCTTGCTCTCCTCTCAGTTTTCTCGCCCTCACTCTCCTCTCAGTTTTCTCATTCTCTCTCTCCTCCCAGTTTACTCTCTCATCTCAGTTCAATTCAATTCAATTCAATTCAAATCGCTTTATTGGCATGACAAAGTACATCTTATGTTGCCAAAGCATCGAAAAACATTTATGGTTGAACACATAAACGCAGATCTATCCATACAGTGTATAAACAGATATATCCCTGAGTGTATAAATATACATTCATATAATTAGTATATACTCTTTTCTTAGATTTAATGGTTGTCCCTCTGTTTACAGATCTCTCTCTCCTCTCAGTTTTCTCTCTCCTCTGTTATCTCTCTCTCTCAGTTTTTTTTCTCTCCCTCCTCTCAGTTTTCTCTCTGCCTCTCCTCTCAGTTTTCTCTCTCAAGCTCTCCTCTCAGTTCTCTCTCTCTCCTGTTTTCTCTCACTCTAACTCTCCTCTCAGTTCTCTCTCTCTCCTGTTTTCTTCTCTCCAGTTTTTCTCTCTGTTATGTATTGTGTGTTCTCCTCCCACCTGCGGTGGTGCTGTCACAGCAGATACATGGTTGGGTGTTCTCTTGGTTAAGTTTAGCTCTCTTTGTTCAGAACTCTCCAGAACTTTCCTTTCCTTCCTGAATAAAGCACTTCATGTTTGAATCTCTGGGTTCTGAATTCTAATTGTGTCTAGGTAGAAAGGTACAGACACAACAAAGTGGCAACGAGGATCGGATGAATCTGCGTTGTGGGAACTTTCTTGTTTTCGACTACAAAACACTCGGAACAGAGATTGCAGCATCACATTAACATTACGGGTGCAGTGAGTAAACAGAAATTTTAATTTGAAACATGAGATGGCTACTATATTAGGAAACATCCGGTGATTTTGATGAAAATGTGGCGCAATGGAGCGCTTATACGGAACATTTTGACTATTTTGTGTTGGCGAATGCGGTGGCAAACGAAAAGGTCCTGCCTACCTTTTTGAGTGTAATGGGGCCGAAGACATTCAATTTACTTCGCAGCCTTGTGCAGCTAGATAAGCCAGGAACTAAAACATATAAGCAACTAGTGGAAATTCTTGGACCACATTTTTCAACAAAACCTCTGGTTATTGCTGAGAGATTTAGATTTCACAAATGGAATCAAGAGGAGGGGGAATCAGTGACGATGTTTATTGCTGCTTTAAAAAGGTTGTCAGAACACTGCAAGTTCAAAGAGATGCTGAGTGACACCATTAGAGACAGACTTGTGTGTGGTCTGCAAAGTGCAGCCACACAGAAGCGCCTTCTTACTGAGGACAACCTTACTCTTGAAAAGGCCATTGAAGTTAGTGTCTCCATGGAGATGGCGGAAAAGGAGGCTCACCAGTTGAGTTCAACAGGGAGAGTTCACAAGGTGTCGTCTGAGCCTAAAGGTGCGCGGAACGGCACATGTTACCATTGTGGGAAAATGGGCCATCACGCTAATGACTGCTGGTGTGCGGAGCTGGAATGCCGAAATTGTGGCAAAAAGGGTTACATTGAACGTGCCTGTAGAGGTAAAAAAAGAACAGACAGAGCTGGGAAGCATGAAAGCAAAATGTCTGTATTTGGACAAGAGAGGAAAAAGAGTGTTTATTCAGTGCAGTATGATGGAACAAGCAAAACAGAGGGGAGCGGCACCTCTGAGGAGGAAGAGGTGCACATACTGATGGTTGCAGGTGGTTCAAATGGCTACTGGGTGTCACCACTGGTGGAGGGACAATCAATGCAGATGGAGGTGGACACAGGCATGGCTGTGTCCCTTGTTTCAGACACTGTCTACAACAAAATGCTAAAGCATCTTACCCTTCAGCCAACAAACATTGTGCTAAAGACGTATACCGGCGAACCTGTGGCCATGAGAGGCGCCATTGAGGTGACAGTTAAATTGAACGGACAGACTGTGAAACTGCCACTATATGTGGTAAAGAGAAATTACCCATCGCTACTGGGTTGTGCATGGCTAGAGAAAATCACACTGGACTGGCCTGCAGTCCGCATGATGTCAAAAGGGGAGTCAGGTTTGACTGCAGTGTTAAACAAATATGCAGAACTCTTCAATGGGGAACTTGGGAGCATGAAAAAGATCAGTGTGAGACTGGACATTAAACCTGACAGCAAGCTGAAGTTTCACAAAGCCCGACTTGTACCCTATGCAATTAGGCCAAAAGTTGAGGCTAACTTGGAGGCCTTAGTCGAGAATGGAGTCCTGGAGTCTGTGAGCGTGAGCAAATGGGCCACACCCATTGTTCCTGTCCTGAAAAAGGATGGATCTGTTCGAATCTGTGGGGATTTTAAAGTGACTATTAACCCGGTGCTGTCTGCGGAACAGTACACTCTTCCCCTCATTGATGATCTTTTTACGGGCCTGGCCGGAGGGCAAAAGTTCAGCAAAATAGACTTATGCCAGGCTTATCTACAAATGCATGTCAATGACAAATCAAAGGAGCTGCTGACAATTGTGACACACAAGGGGCTATACAGGTACTGCCGCCTTCCGTTTGGAATTACGTCAGCCCCTGCTCTATTCCAAAGGTCAATGGATTAGATTTTGAGTGGACTGCCAGGAGCCCAGTGCTACCTGGACGACATCCTTATCACTGGGACAAATGAGGAGGATCATCTTCTGAACTTGGATGCGACACTACAACGACTGAAAGAGTACGGACTCAGAGTTCGTAAAGACAAATGTGAATTCTTTCAGTCTTCAGTTGAGTACCTGGGGCATGTGATTGACACTACTGACCTGCATAAGGCGCTGTCAAAGGTCAAGGCGACCTTGGAGGCCCCAGCACCCCAGAATGTGAGACAGTTACGTTCATTTCTGGGGCTACTTAACTACTATGGGAAGTTTATTCCAGACTTAGCAACATTGCTGAAGCCGTTATATCAGTTGCTATGTAAAGGCAAAACATGGAAATGGACTGAACTGTGCAATGAAGCTTTCGCCCAAGCAAAGAAAGCATTGCTGAAATCGAAGGTCCTGACACACTTCGACCCAAAACTACCTGTGCAGCTAGCATGTGATGCGTCACCATATGGTGGTGGGAGCAGTCATATCCCACATCATGCCTTCGGGTGAAGAGAAACCTATCACCTTCGCATCACGCACCTTGAACAAGGCCGAGAGTAACTATGCACAGATTGAGCGCGAGGCCTTGGGGATCGTTTTTGGAGTTCGAAAATTTCATCAGTACCTGTTTGAGAGAAGGTTCACACTCCTGACGGACCACCGTCCATTGACTTCAATCTTCGGGCCCCACACCGGAATTCCGTCTCTCGCTGCAAGCAGGATGCAAAGGTGGGCTTTACTGTTGTTAGGACACACATACGACATCAAATATCGCAAATCAGACTTGCACGGCAACACAGACGGTCTCTCGAGGCTACCCTTGCCTGATACTCCCCCAGAGCCTCGCCAGATAGACATCTTCTACTTTAGACAAGTGGAGGGAGCACCTGTCACGGCAGTTCAGGTGCGAAGGGACACCCGAAACGATCCAGCCCTGTCTGAGGTAATGGACGATGTCATTCGAGGGAGAGCTATAGGAGATTCTCCTAGTTTGAAACCTTACATTTCAAAAAGAAATGAGCTCTCCGTCCAGGCTGTTTGTCTTCTTTGGGGACGTCGTGTCATCATTCCGCCACCTCTGAGGGAACCTATACTGCAACAACTTCATACAGGCCACAGTGGGATGGTTCGGATGAAGGAAATGGCAAGAAGCTACTTCTGGTGGCCAGGTCTCGATGGAAATATTGAGGAGAAAACCAAAACATGTTCCCCATGTCAAAGGGTCCGGAATGTTCCACAGCTGGCAACCCTACACCCCTGGGATTGGCCTGCAGAAGTGTGGCAGCAAGTACATGTGGACTTCACCGGTCCTTTCGAAGAGAAGGGCCTAGAAATTCGGTGGGGTTAGCGCCCAATTAGAGGCGTTAGAGGGTCTTGCGCCGGAATTATAGCTGGTAACGAAATTGCGTTGGGCCCTACCATCGGCGTTAGCTGGTAGCGCTGCGCCGGCACCGATGACGTCATCGGTGTGCGCAGCGTCCCGGTTGCCGTGGTAACCCGGCCCCAAGCCCAAATTCAGTTGCGGCCGCCTCGCCCGTGGCAGCCGCAACCAACGATTGTTGAAAGGGATGTTACACACCTTTGCGCCGGCGCATAAAGGTGGAGCGGCGGCCGGCCGCTTTCCCGGCGGCCACCTGCCCGCACCTCCCTCCCCGGGCTCCTCCACCACCACCCCGCGGCACTGATGTGTGTGGCCCGCGAGCCCGGCTCTTCCCCGAGGTGCCGGGCTCATTTGTCGGGCGAATCGACCGGCCAGCGGTCGGCTGCAGGCAGCTCCTCCTTAACAGAAGGAGGAGGCCTGCAGTACCCCAGCCTGCCGCACCGCCTCGGGTGCCGCAGCGGGGGATTAGCACCTGAAAACTGCACTGAACGCCCATAGTGAGGCGCAAAAACCCTCCATTAGCGCCCGCCGCCGTCTGGGCCCGGGGCAACCGAATTTTCGTCGGGCGCAGCAGCATTAACGCCGGCACAAAATTTCGGTCGCTAAAGCCCTGGCGGACCCACAACCGAATTTCTAGGCCAAGATGTTTATGGTGGTTGTGGATGTAGTGTATGTGCCTTTAAGAGCCCCATGTGTACTGTAATGCCAGTAATGGCCACTTGGGCTATATAAGCCTGTATATTGTGTTGTATCAGTTAGTTCCCCTCCAGACTTTGTTTAGTAAACACCTGGGAAACCAACTCCTGTCTTCAGTGTCTCTATCAACACACGGACACAACAGTGGCGACGAATTGGAAACGGACTTACCTGCAATTCGGCAGCAGCTCAAGGACATCGATTCCTCTGGCGTCCAAAGTTGAAAAGAAATCAAGGAAAAGAAAAAGCTGTGGTTTCACCAGCTAGCCAAGCTGGTGGCAGGTACTGCAATAATCCTTCCTGGGCGTCGGGCTGGGGCTCCAGCGGCTGGCTCTACAGCTAGGCCAAGCAGCGAAAGCTGAGGCAAGCAGTAACAGACGGGGAGGGAGCACTCGGGAGACGGCCGGCGCTGCAAGCAGGTCGGCGTTCAGACCTAGAGAGAGAGTCCGGCAGGAACGAATCTCCAACTGTAAATAAATAAATAAAAAGAACGGAAACCGCGGGAAATAGCGTTGTCATCGGCAGCAGCGGCGGGGATGCGCGGGAAGCGCCATATCTTTTCTGCAGAAAAGAAAGAAATGCGCAGGAAGCGCAATTTTTTTTCAAGGATGCCTAAGTCTGGCAATATTGATGCTTTTGATAACAAGATAGAGGATTGGACCACATATGTGGAAAGAGTAGAGGTATATTGCACCGCAAATGGAATAGAAGATGAAAAAAAAGCTTCAGTACTTCTAAATCTAATGGGCGCAAAGACATACAAGCTGTTACGAAACTTAATCACTCCAGCCAAACCAATGGACAAGAATTTTAAGGAGATTGTTGATACCCTACACTGCCAATTCGGGGCAGGACTGGCAGATTCTCTACGAGACAAATTCGCCTGCGGTCTCCTAAGTGAAGGAACACAAAAAAGGCTACTTTCTGAGAAAGATTTGACACTGGACAAGGCTTTCAGTGCAAGAGGAGCTGCAGAGATACAGCAAAAGCCACAGGACTTCGGCACCCATGAAATGACACAGGGTTTCGAGAGATGTTATCGCTGCGGCAGATCCACCCATGACCAGAGGGACTGCTGGTTCAAGGACAAAGCATGCAGGCAATGCGGAAAGATGGGACACATTACACGTGTATGCCGATCTGGAAACAAAAAATCCACTAACAGAAAAAAAATCAATAAGGAAAAGCACAGAAAGGTACAAATGATGACGGACAGTAGCTCCGAAGACCAGAAGAGCGATAGCGACTCCGGAAGCAAGAGACTAAGCTCTCTCAAATTACATAATGTAATTGCCAAAGAAGATTACCAGACCATTTGGGTTACCCTCACAATAGCAGGGTCCCCAGTTAAAATGGAGCTAGATACAGGATCAGCTCTGACCATCATAAATCGACGGGATTACGAGCGGCTATTTCCGCATATACCTTTAAAAGACACATCCATTATCTTGAAAACATTTACGGGGCAGAAAGTATACCCCAAAGGAAAAATAAGGGTGCCTGTTGTATACAACGGCAAGGAAATACAGACGTTGTATTTATACGTTCTACAAGATGGTGGTCCACCGCTGTTGGGACGTGAATGGATCAGGAAAATATGTTTAGACTGGCACTCCATTCAGGCACTGACGGTGACCAGTAAGGAAAAAAATGATGATGACGTCATACCTGAACGATTAAAAGACATCTTGGCCAACGCCAAGGAAGTATTTCAAGAGAAACTAGGAACCTTGAAAGGCATCACCGCCTCAATAAAAGTGGAAGATGTGGCAATTCCCAAGTTTTTTAAGGCAAGACCGGTGCCATACACAATTCATCCAGCATTCGAGGCAGAGCTGGAGAATTTGGAAAAGGCAGGCGTATTATCCAAAATAGATTGGAGCGAATGGGCAACACCCATCATCCTGGTCATGAAGAAAACGTTGAATAATGATAAATCTGAAGAACAGAGAAAAATTTGCATCTGTGGAGACTTCAAGGTGACTGTAAACCCGATCCTTCACACGGTACAGTATCCTCTTCCGAGGATAGAAGATATTTTCGCCTCACTATCCGGAGGGAAACGTTTCACCAAAATTGACTTGGCACAGGCATATCTACAGATGGAGGTTGTACCAGTACAATCGACTGGTTTTTGGAGTAGCATCCGCTCCAGCTATCTGGCAAAGAGCTATGGAGCAAGTCCTCCAAGGGATTCCGGGGACTCAATGCTACCTAGACGACATCCTTGTAACAGGAGAAAACGACAACGAGCACCTTGCCAATTTGGAGCAGGTGCTCACTAGGCTGAGAGAACGGGGCCTACGAGCAAATCGGCCCAAGTGCGAATTTTTCCAGAATCAAATATCACATTGTGGCCACATAATTAATAAGGAAGGGTTGCATAAGCCACCTGTAAAAATTGAAGCGGTCATAAAAGCCCCAGCACCTGAAAATGTTTTACAATTAAGGTCGTTCCTGGGATTAATAAATTATTATCATAAATTTTTTCCGAACTTATCAACTCTTCTACACCCTCTTAATGAACTGCTACAAACAGGAGTAATTTGGAAATGAAGCAAAGACTGTAAACGTGCCTTCCATAAATGCAAAGACTCAATCACGTCCAAAGAAGTTTTGGCTCATTACAACCCATCACTGCCAATCAGACTGGCGTGCGATGCATCCCCTTATGGCGTAGGAACAGTATTATCGCATAAATTCTCTGATGGATCGGAACGGCCGATAGCTTTTGTGTCACGCTCATTGAACTCAGCTGAGCTATGCCCAAATCGACAGGGAAGCATTCAGCCTGGTATGGGGAGTGAAGAAATTCAACCATTACCTACACGGACAAAAATTTACCTTGTTGACTGACCATCAATTACTCATCTCCATATTCAACCCTAAAAAGGGTGTTCCCATTATGACAGCGCAAAGGCTACAGAGGTGGTCCCTTTTTCGAGGGGCACACCAATACAACATAGAATACAAAGGATCAAAACAGCATGGGAATGCTGACGGGTTATCGCGCCTACCGTTGCCAACGGTAGAAGAAGCACCTACTGTAGACCCAGTGGAGATTTTCCACTCTACCATAGTCGAATGTCTACCAGTAACAAATTCTGCCATTGAAAGGGAAACTAGAAATGACCCGACTCTCTCACGAGTCTACGATTTAACAGTGAAGGGATGGCCAGCACATGGCGAACCACTGTTGCCAGCATTCTCACAAAGAAGAGAACAGCTGTCAGTGTGCCGAGGAACCTTGATGTGTGGATCCAGAGTGGTGATTCCACCCAAACTCCAGGATAAAGTTCTAAAGGAGCTTCACGAGGGGCATCTGGGTGGAGTGAAAATGAAGAACCTAGCCAGGGCGTTTGTATGGTGGCCAGGTATCGATGGAGACATCGAAGAAATGACCAAGAGCTGCCTAGGATGCCAGAAGGTCCAAAACGCTCCACCACAAGCCCCTCTACATCCATGGGAGTGGCCCTCATCCCCCAGGCAAAGGGTACACATCGACTTTGCTGGTCCATTTATGGACTCAATGTTCTTAATCGCGGTTGATGCACACTCCAAATGGCCGGAGGTAATAAAGATGTCCTCCACCACCACGGAAAAAACCATCACAGTATTAAGGACCATATTTGCCAGGAATGGGCTGCCGGATCAGATCTGTTCTGATAATGGACCGCAATTTGTGTCCGAAGAATTCAGGAAGTTCTTAAAAAACAATGGGGTTAAGCATTACATGTCCGCCCCATACCATCCCGCCACCAATGGATTGGCTGAAAGGTTTGTCCAGACCTTCAAGAAGGCCATAAAGGCCATGGGTAATGAAGACATAAAACTTCAGCACAAGGTGGATAACTTCTTGTTCGCATACAAGAATGCAACACATATGGTTACAAACCAAACTCCTGCCATGATGTTCTTCAATAGAAACCTAAGATGCCGGCTGGATTTGATCAAGCCAAACATCAGAAGGGACATGGAGAACCGGCAATTTCAAGGCATGAATGAAAGGCCAACTAGAACCTTCCAGATAGGTCAACAAGTTTTGGCCCGGGACTACCGTACCGGGAAATGGCAGCCTGGAACTATCTGCACACGACTAGGACCGCTGATGTATACCGTAGACATCAGAGAAAGCATAATAAGGCGCCATGCTGACCAAATCATAGAGTCATCCGAAAAGGGACAACCTACACCACAACTCTATACGCCTAATGATGAAGTAGAGATACCCATATCTACCTACGATCCGGTGATACTGGAACCCGATGAACCCGACACTGGCATTCAAGCCGAATCAGCCTTGCCAAAAGAACCTACTACACCACCAGATACTACTACACCACCGAGGCGTTATCCGGACCGAGTCAGGAAGCCTCCAGAGAGACTGACTTATAATTAATTAACTGCCGCAATGTGTAGATTATTTTTCTTGTCACATGTAATTAATGATTACTTAAAATATTATGTACTGGTTGGCTAAAAGGGGAGGAATTGTAGTGTATGTGACTTTAAGAGCCCCATGTGTACTGTAATGCCAGTAATGGCCACTCGGGCTATATAAGCCTGTATATTGTGTTGTATCAGTTAGTTCCCCTCCAGACTTTGTTTAGTAAACACCTGTGAAACCAACTCCTGTCTTCAGTGTCTCTATCAACACACGGACACAACAGTGGACGCTCGTAGCAAGTGGCCGGAGGTTGCTGTGATGAGGTCTACCACGGCAGAGAAAACAATTGAGAAACTTGGTGAGATGTTCAGCCGTTATGGCTCACCGGAACAACTCGTAAGTGACAACGGTCCACAATTTGTATCACAGGAGTTTTCAACCTTCCTGCATGTGAATGGTGTCCAACACATCAGGTCTGCGCCCTATCATCCCTCTACTAATGGCCTGGCAGAAAGGTTTGTGCAAACTTTGAAGCACGCCTTGAAGGCATCGCAAGGTCAGGGCTCAATCCACCAACGTCTGAACAGCTTCCTGTTGTCCTACAGGAACGAGCCGCATGCCACAACCAAAACTTCCCCCGCTTCGCTCATGATGAAGAGGCAGTTGCGGACAAGTTTTGACTTACTCAAACCTCCAAGGGCAGAACAGGTTGTCCATTGTCAACAACAAGCTCAAGTTGAAAAGAGAGAGAAAAGAGCGAAGGAGAGACGGTTTCATCCTGGAGAGCACGTCCTAGCTCGAAACTACAACACTGGACCGAAATGGGTTCCTGCTATGCTGATCGCGCAGACAGGCCCTGTGTCTTACACGGTTGAGACTGCCGAGGACGTCGTCTGGAGAAGACACACAGATCAACTGTTGCTAGGAGCAGAGACAGCCACAGAGGCTCCAATGGCTGGTTGGCCTGAACTGTTTCCGGATGATACCGCAAACCAGCATCCTTTGCCACAGTACTCTTCTCCAACACAGGAAGTCATAGAGACTGTTCCACCTGTGCAAACTGTGACTTTCGACTGACACAGGCACCTTCTCCATCCAGGCCTTTGTCAATGCCTACTGCTGTGGAAACCAGCGATGACCACCGGTATCCTGTCAGAGAGCGGCGGCATCCAAGACGCTTGGATCTGTAGGCTTAGTGACTTACCCACAAGACTGGGGCAGTTAGGGTTTGAGGCAGTCTACCTCTACCCTTGGTTAGTTGAGTGCATTGAAAGTAACTTTCCTGTTGAGGAATAATGTGGACCTTTCATTTAAGAGGGGAGGAATATGTTATGTATTGTGTGCTCTCCTCCCACCTGCGGTGGCACTGTCACAGCAGATACATGGTTGGGTTGTTCCCTTGGTTAAGTTTAGCTCTCTTTGTTCGGAACTCTCCAGAACTTTCCTTTCCTTCCTGAATAAAGCACTTCATGTTTGAATCTCTGGGTTCTGAGTTCTAATTGTGTCTAGGTAGAAAGGTACAGACACAACACTCTCTCTCTCCTGTTTTCTCTCTCTCTCCTATTTTCTCTCTCTCTGACTCTCCTCTCAGTTCTCTCTCTCTCCTGTTTTCTCTCTCCTTAGTTTTCTCTCTCTCTCATCAGTTTTCTCTCTCTCTCCTCTCGGTTTTCTCTCTCTCTCCTCTCAGTTTTCTCTCTCTCTCCTCTCAGTTTTCTCGCTCTCCCCTCTCAGTTTTCTCGCTCTCACCTCTCAGTTTTCTCGCTCTCTCCTCTCTGTTTTCTTGCTCTCTCTCTTCTCTCAGTTCTTTCCCTATCTCTCTCCTCAGTTTTCTCTCCCTCTCTTAGTTTTCTCGCTCGCTATATCTTCTCTCAGTTTTTCTCTCTTTCTCCTCTCATTTCCCTCTCAATATCTCGCACTCTGTCAGTTTTCTCTCTCTCTCAATTCTGTTTTCTCGCTCTCTCTCTCCTCTCAGTTTTCTCGC
Source organism: Somniosus microcephalus (assembly GCF_052327205.1). Lineage (NCBI taxonomy): Eukaryota > Metazoa > Chordata > Chondrichthyes > Squaliformes > Somniosidae > Somniosus > Somniosus microcephalus. Next base: position 232,904,077 of record NC_140988.1, on the reverse strand, counting down.
TCTCTATCTCCTCTCAGTTGTTTCTCTCTCTCTACTCTCAGTTTTCTCGCTCTCTCTCCTCAGTTTTCTCTCACTCTCCTCTCAGTTTTCTCACTCTCTCTCTCCTCTCAGTTTTCTCTCTCTCTCCTCTCAGTTTTCTCTCTCTCTCCTCTCAGTTCTCCCCCTCCTCTCAGTTTTCTCTCTCTCTCCTCTCAGCTTTCTCTCTCCTCAGTTTTCTCTCTCTCTCCTCTCTGTTTTCTTGCTCTCTCTCTCCTCTCAGTTCTTTCCCTATCTCTCTCCTCAGTTTTCTCTCCCTCTCTTAGTTTTCTCGCTCGCTATATCTTCTCTCAGTTTTTCTCTCTTTCTCCTCTCATTTCCCTCTCAATATCTCGCACTCTGTCAGTTTTCTCTCTCTCTCAATTCTGTTTTCTCGCTCTCTCTCTCCTCTCAGTTTTCTCGCTCTCTATCTCCTCTCAGTTGTTTCTCTCTCTCTACTCTCAGTTTTCTCGCTCTCTCTCCTCAGTTTTCTCTCACTCTCCTCTCAGTTTTCTCACTCTCTCTCTCCTCTCAGTTTTCTCTCTCTCTCCTCTCAGTTTTCTCTCTCTCTCCTCTCAGTTCTCCCCCTCCTCTCAGTTTTCTCTCTCTCTCCTCTCAGCTTTCTCTCTCCTCAGTTTTCTCTCTCTCTCCTCTCTGTTTTCTTGCTCTCTCTCTCCTCTCAGTTCTTTCCCTATCTCTCTCCTCAGTTTTCTCTCCCTCTCTTAGTTTTCTCGCTCGCTATATCTTCTCTCAGTTTTTCTCTCTTTCTCCTCTCATTTCCCTCTCAATATCTCGCACTCTGTCAGTTTTCTCTCTCTCTCAATTCTGTTTTCTCGCTCTCTCTCTCCTCTCAGTTTTCTCGCTCTCTATCTCCTCTCAGTTGTTTCTCTCTCTCTACTCTCAGTTTTCTCGCTCTCTCTCCTCAGTTTTCTCTCGCTCTCCTCTCAGTTTTCTCACTCTCTCTCTCCTCTCAGTTTTCTCTCTCTCTCCTCTCAGTTTTCTCTCTCTCTCCTCTCAGTTCTCCCCCTCCTCTCAGTTTTCTCTCTCTCTCCTCTCAGCTTTCTCTCTCCTCAGTTTTCTCTCTCTCTCCTCTCAGCTTTCTCTCTCCTCAGTTTTCTCTCTCAGTTTTTTTTCTCTCACTCCTCTAAGTTTTATGTCTCTCCCTCCTCTTAGTTTTCTCTCTCCTCTCTGTTTTCTCTCTCTCTCTATTCAGTTTTTTCTCTCTCCTCTCAGTTCTCTCTCTCCTCTCAGTTCTCTCTCTCCTCTCAGTTCTCTCTCTCCTCTCAGTTCTCTCTCTCCTCTCAGTTCTCTCTCTCTCTCCTCTCAGTTTTCTCTCCTCAGTTTTTTTTCTTTCTTTCCTCTGTTTTCTCTCTCTCTCCTCTCCATTTTTTCTCTCACTCTCCTCTCAGTTTTGTCTCTCTCTCCTCTCAGTTTACTTTCTCTCTCTCCTCTCAGTTTTCTCTCTCTCCTTTTTTCTCTCTATCCTGTTTTTTCTCTCTCCTAAATTTTCTCTCTCTCACCCCTCAGTTTTCTCTCTCCCTCCTATCAGATTTCACGCTCTCTCTCCTCTGTTTTCTCTCTCGCCTCTAAGTTTTCTCGCTCTCTCTCTCTCCTCTCATTTTTCTCACTCCCTGTTTCTCTCTGTTTTCTCGCTCTCTGTCTCCTCTCAGTTTTCTCGCTCTCTATCTCCTCAGTGTTCTCTCTCTCTATTCTCAGTTTTCTTGCTCCCTCTCTCGCTCCTCTGTTTTCTCACTCTCTCTCTCCTCTCAGTTTTCTCGCTCTCTCTCCCCTCTCAATTTTCTCGCTCTCTCTCCTCTGATTTGTCTCTCTCTCCTCTCAATTTCTCTTTCTCTCTCCTCAGTTTTCTCTCCTCCCAGTTTTCTCTTTTCTCTCTTGCTCTCGTCTCAGTTCTCTCTCTCTCCGGTTTTCTCACTCTCTCTCTCTCTCTCCTCTCAGTTCTCTCTCTCTCTCCTGTTTTCACTCTCTCTCTCACTCCTTAGTTTTATCTCACTCTCTCCTTAGTTTTCTCTCAATTCAATTCAAATGCTTTATTGGCATGAAAGTTTACAGGGAACCATGTTGCCAAAGCTTACATAACAAAAAGTACAGGTTTCCAACATTCTGTAGGTGTCAAACGTTTTTGACCCTCGTTGGGTACAGACAGTATTAATTTAAACAGTCGTTGACCCTCGTTGGGTGCATTCAGTATTAATTTAAAACAGTCGTTGGGTACATTCGGTATTGATTTAAACATTTTTAGTGTATATATGCTATGGGTGTGCTCGTTAGTCACTCAATGTTCCTCAGGTTGTGACATGTTGTTACATATTGGGCACCAAGATATGGTCTGTCTCCCTCCCCCAGGACTATTCTTAATTTTGACAGGTCATCCAATTCTTTGAAATCTGGGGTTGTAAGGCTGAGCTTGTCAAAATATATGTTTCTTGTCTCATTGAATTTTTCGCATTTTAGGAGGAAGTGCACCTCCGTCTCAACCTCGCCGGCCAGACAGTGATCACATATTCTATTTTCTTTAGGTTGCCAGGATTTCTTGTATCTTCCTTTTTCAATTGCCAGTTGGTGGTCGCTTAGTCTGTATCTGGTGAGGGTCTGTCTCTGTTTTGTGTCTCTGATGGTCGAGAGATAGTCTGCCAGTTTATATTCTCTTTTTAGGGCCCGGTAGCATTCTAATCTGCTTTGGCTTTTGGTTATTGTGTTCCAATGTTCCAGGTAGGTTTCTTTGCATTGTTTAATGATTTGGTTCACTCGGATTGGTGTTTGGGGAGCAGTGTTGGTCTCTCTCCTATCAATTGTCTCTCTCTCTCCTCTTTGTTTTCTCGCTCTTCTCAGTTTTCTCTTTCTCTCTCTTAGTTTTCTCGCTCGCTCTCTCTCCTCTCAGTTCGATCTCTCTATCTCGTGCTCTCTCAGTTTTTTTCCTCTCTCTCTCCTCTGTTTTCACACTCTCTCACTCCTCTCAGTTTTCCCGCTCTCTCTCCTCTCAGTTTACTCTATCCTCTCAGTTCTCCCTGTCCTCTCAGTTTTCTCTCTCTCTCTATCTCAGTTCTCTCTCTCCTCTCAGTTTTCTCTCTCCTCTCAGTTGTTTTTCTCTCTCTCTCCTCTCAGTTTTCTCTCTCTCTCCTCTCAGTTTTCTCTCTCTCTCCTCTCAGTTTTCTCTCTCTCTACTCTCTGATTTCTCTCTCTCTGTAGTGTATGTACCTTTAAGGGGAGAACTACTTTTTACAGCTCCTGTATACTGTAGTACCGGCAGTGACCACACCTGTATATAAACCCTGAGTAGGGATCTGTACGTTTAGTTTTTAGAGTAACCCTCATCCAGTAAACACCTGTTGATTGTTCCCTGCAGTCTCGTTCTAGTTATTGAAGGACACATAACATCAAGATACACGGATCTAACATTGGCGACGAGAAGATTCAAAACCTACCTGCAACTCTGCATCACCTCCCAGGGATTCGCTCCTGGAGAAAAGAAAAAAAAAGAAGGCCGAGTCTAGAAGCACGGGCGTCGACCATCCAACGGAGACTTGAGCATCGCCGGGGAGGCTGTTGAGAGCTGGGCTTGGTTCTCCAGTCATGGTGGTCCAGCGAAACGGGCTGGCAACAGGTACGGCACAGACCCTTCCTGGACAGCGGCAGCAAGAGCCGACCGACGGCACAGAAAAAGGCCGAGCAGCGTCGACGGGAGAAGAGAGAGGGTAGAGCACACAGGGCGCAGCTGGTGTTCAGGACTGAGTGGCGTTGACGGGAGAAGAGAGAGGGTAGAGCGCACAGGGCGCAGCTGGTGTTCAGGACTGAGTGGCGTTGACGGGAGAAGAGAGAGGGTAGAGCGCACAGGGCGCAGCTGGTGTTCAGGACCGAGCGGCGTCGACGGGAGACGAGAGAGAGGCGCGAAGGAAAACGCGCAGAGCGCAGCCGGTGTTCAAGAGCAGAGCAGCATCAGCGGGGAAGAAAGGAAAGCGTGGGAGACGCCATTTTGAGCCGCAGCGGAGAAGAAGGGAGAGCGCAGGAAATGCCATTTTGAGCCACAGAGAAGAAGAAGGGAGAGCGCAGGAAAACGCCATTTTGAGCCACAGCGGAGAAGAAGGGAGAGCGCGGGAAAACGCCATTTTGAGCCGCAGCGAAGAAGAAGGGAGAGCGCGGGAAAATGCCATTTTGAGCCAGTCGAACCACACCCAGGGATGCCGAAGAGTGGCAGTATCACAGCATTCGACAATGAAGTCGAAGATTGGACGACATATGGCGAACGCATAGAAGTGTACTGCAAGGCGAATGAAGTGCCAGATGAGAGGAAAGCGCTGGTATTGTTGAATTCAATGGGTGCAAAAACATATGGCTTACTGCGAAACCTAGTAACCCCAGAGAAGCCAGTGGAAAAGGATTTTGGAAACAGTGTCAATCCTACAGGACCACTTCAAGATTCAAGATTCAAGATTCAAGATTTTTTATTTGCCATATGTAACTAGTACAATGGAATGCTTACTCCCCAATCACTCCCACAATAAAGCTGTGGGAGCTCACAGAGACACATCAGCTATTCTTACAGTGCCGTGTTCAGAAAGTCAATTCTTTGGCATCCAGTGGCAGTGGGAGCACGATGTCCCTCAGCCGCTCCGTCCTCCTCACTGTTGCCGGCTCGGCTCCACGTGTGGTGGCCTGCTTCTCCCGCTCACCCTTTGGCCACCATTCCCGGCTCCCCTCCTCCCAGTCGGACTGCGAGTCGTCGAGTCTGCTGCTGCGTCCCTCCATTCTGTTGTCCGCTGTCCCCATTGACTATATGAGGTAGAAGTGGAACTTCATTCATTAGAGCTGTTTCCAGCAGAGGCTGTTCGGCCATTATCACCGGAATGTTCATTCATTGACAGCAATACTTTTCCTCTCCCGCAATGACGCCCCCCACCACTTCCCCGCCAAAGTAGTGAAGCGAATCCTGAAGGGGCCTCCGCAGCTTCATCCGCTGTCTTTTCTTCCTTCTCCTCCCCCCACCCCACACCACTGCTGATAGCAGAAAGATTTAAGTTTCACGAAAGGAACCAGCATAAAGATGAAAGTAATGCTGAGTATTTAACGGAACTGCGCAAGCTATCGAAACACTGCCAGTTTGGAACGGGACTAGCAGATACTTTAAGGGACAAGTTTGTGTGTGGGCTTCAAAGTGAAGGAACCCAGAAACAGCTTCTATCAGAAAAGGATCTTACGCTGGACAAGGCTTTCAGCATGGCAGTATCACACGAAGCAGCCGCACGGGACGCTGCAGAGATACAACGGAGACCACAAGAATATGGCACAAATGAAATGTCATACGGAACAGTGAAGTGCTATTGCTGCGGCAGAACAACACACGACCATAATGATTGCTGGTTCAAGGACAAAGTGTGCAGACAGTGTGGAAAAGTAGGACACATAGCAAGAGTCTGCAGGTCGGGAAAGAAAACCAGCAGCAAGAAATCTCCACAGGAGAAGTACAAGAAGGTACATAAGGTGACGGAGAGCAGTTCAGACGAACAGAAAAGTGATACAGACTCCGGAAGCAAGGAGCTGGGTTGTCTGAAACTACATAAGGTGATCAAAACGGAGGATCACCAAACTATTTGGGTCACGCTCAAGATAGCTGGAGTCCAAGTGAAAATGGAATTGGACACAGGATCAGCCCTAACAGTCATAAACTGAAGGGACTACAAGCGACTATTCTCACATATACCCTTGAGAGATACAGAGATTGTCTTGAAGACGTACACGGGGCAAAAAGTCTACCCCAAAGGAAATAAAAGGGTGAACGTTATATATAACGGCAAGGAAACACCAAAAATGGACCTATATGTATTGCCAGATGGAGGACCACCACTACTAGGACGTGAATGGACCCAGAAGATACAGCTAGATTGGCATTCCATACAAGCACTGACTGTAGATGCCAAAAAGGATGACGACGCCACACCTGGACGACTGTCATAAATGCTAACTGACACACAAGAAGTGTTCCAGGAGGGACTTGGAACACTAAAAGGCATAACAGCGATGATCAAAATAGAGGAAAATGCAAGCCCAAAGTTTTTTAAGGCCAGACCGGTGCCTTATGTGATCCGCCCAGCCGTCGAAGCAGAGCTGGAAGGTTTGGAACGTTCAGGAGTACTGTCCAAAGTGGACTGGAGCGAGTGGGCTACACCCATCATTCCTGTAATGAAGAGGTCATTGAGTATTACGCCTGGGGAACCAAAGAAGGTTCGCATCTGTGGGGACTTTAAGGTGACAGTGAACCCAGTCCTTCACACTGTACAATATCCGCTTCCGCGGATTGAAGATATTTTCGCCTCGCTATCTGGAGGGAAACACTTCACTAAGATTGATCTGGCCCAGGCTTACCTGCAAATGGAAGTAGAAGAAGCCTCGAAACAGTACCTCACAAGCAACACTCATAAAGGTCTCTACCAATACAATCGGCTGGTGTTCGGGGTAGCATCAGCTCCAGCTATTTGGCAAAGGGCAATGGATCAAGTCCTGCAAGGGACTCCAGGGACCCAGTGTTATTTGGACGACATCCTGGTCACGGGCGAAAATGACAGTGATCACCTTGCCAACCTGGAGCAGGTGCTCACTAGATTGAAGGAATATGGGCTCCGAGCAAATCGCCACAAATGCGAGTTTTTCCAGAAGCAGATCTCGTATTGTGGCCACGTTATTGATGAAGAGTGGTTGCATAAGTCCCCTGAAAAGATTGAGGCAGTAGTCAAGGCTCCAGCACCAGAAAATGTGTCGCAACTGAGGTCGTTCCTCAGGCTGGTGAACTACTACCATAAGTTCTTGCCAAATTTGTCTACAGTACTACACCCACTGAATACCCTACTGCAAACGGGGGTACCATGGAAGTGGAATGACGAATGTAAACGAGCTTTCCAGAAGTGCAAAGAATTGATCACATCAAAAGAGGTGCTGGCTCATTTCAACCCAGCACTACCAATTCGGTTGGCGTGTGATGCATCACCCTATGGCATTGGAGCGGTGCTGTCGCACAAGTTCCCGGACGGCTCAGAGAGGCCGGTAGCCTTTGCGTCTCGGTCACTAACCTCAGCCGAGCGTAACTACGCCCAGATTGACAGGCAGGCCCTCAGCCTAGTGTGGGGAGTGAAAAAGTTCAACCACTATCTGCACGGACAGAAGTTCACCTTGCTGACTGACCACCAACCACTTGTCTCCATCTTTAATCCAAAGAAGGGCCTTCCGGTGATGACTGCGCAACGGCTACAAAGATGGTCCCTTTTTCTAGGGGCGAACCAATATGAAATCGAGTATAAGGGCACGAAACAGCATGGAAACACTGATGGGCTATCACGCCTGCCACTGCCTACTGCGGAGGAAGCACCAGCAGTGGACCCTGTCGAAATATTTTATTCGACCATAATTGAACGCTTGCCAGTAACTAACGCTGATATAGAGAAGGAGACCCGAAATGACCCGACACTGTCTCGGGTATATGACTTGACGGTGAAGGGATGGCCAACACATGGTGACTCACTGTTGCCAGCATTCTCATCCAGAAGAGAACAGCTGTCAGTATGCCAGGGGACCTTGATGTGTGGATCCCGAGTGGTAATTCCACCCAAGTTAAGGGAGAGAGTGCTAAATGAGCTTCATGAAGGACATCTGGGAGGGGTGAAAATGAAAAGCCTTGCTAGGGCTTATGTGTGGCGGCCAGGGATCGATCAGCAAATCGAGGACCTGACAAAGAGCTGCTCAGGATGCCAGAAGGTCCAAAATGCACCACCACATGCCTTTCTACACCCATGGGAGTGGCCCTCATCTCCATGGCAACGGGTACATATTGATTTTGCTGGTCCATTCATGGACTCAATGTTTTTAATAGCCGTGGATGCGCACTCGAAATGGCCTGAGGTGATCAAAATGTCGTCCACCACCACGGAGAAAACTATTGCAGTCCTACGGACCATATTTGCCAGGAACGGCTTGCCAGAGCAGATTTGCTCTGATAACGGACCACAGTTTGTGTTCGAAGAGTTTCGAAGATTCATGAAAAGGAATGGGGTAAGGCATTACACATCCGTCCCGTATCATCCAGCCACAAATGGATTGGCTGAGAGGTTCGTACAAACCTTTAAGAAAGCAGTAAGGGCCATGTGCGATGATGACATTCCACTGCAGCATAAGGTGGACAATTTCCTGTTAGCCTACAGAAATGCGACACATGCAGTCACCAACCAGACCCCGGCCATGATGTTCTTTAACCGAAGGTTGAGATCTCGTCTGGATTTGCTCAGACCAAATGTACGAAGAGATGTTGAGAATAAGCAATTCCACCACATCAATGAGAAGCCGACAAGGAGCTTCAATGTAGGGCAACCAGTCTTGGCCCACGACTACCGAACAGAGAAATGGCAACCAGGAACGATATGCACACGGCAGGGGCCACTAATGTACACAGTGGATGTTGGGGAGAACATTGTGAGATTCCATGTCGACCAGATCCTAGAGTCACAGGAACGAGTCAACCCCATGTCTCGCGTACCTGGTGATGAACCCGACATACAGGTAGCATCTACCCCAGAAACAGTAACATCGGAAGCTGATGAACCAACTGATGACAGGGGGCCTCCGTACCAAGAGCAAGACACTCAGGAAAGGCGCTATCCAGAAAGGATCAGGAAGCCGCCCCAAAGACTGAATGTATAAATGGACTATTTTCAGTTAATGTGCATGTTAACAGTGTTAATTGTTAAATGAATGTTATGGTACTGTTAATCTAAAAGGGGAGGAATTGTAGTGTATGTACCTTTAAGGGGAGAACTATTTTTACAGCTCCTGTATACTGTAGTACCGGCAGTGACCACACCTGTATATAAACCCTGAGTAGGGATCTGTACGTTTAGTTTTTAGAGTAACCCTCATCCAGTAAACACCTGTTGATTGTTCCCTGCAGTCTCGTGTCTAGTTATTGAAGGACACATAACATCAAGATACACGGGTCTAACACTCTCTCTACTCAGTTTTCTCTCTCTCTCCTCTCTGTTTTCTCGCTCTCTCTCTCCTCTCAGTTTTCTCGCTATCTCTCTCCTCAGTTTTCTCTCTCGCTCTCTTAGTTTTCTCGCTCGCTCTATCTCCTCTCAGGTTTTTCTCTCTCTTTCTCCTCTCATTTCTCTCTCAATATCTCATGCTCTGTCAGTTTTCTCTCTCTCTCTCCTGTTTTATCGCTCTCTCTCTCAGTTTTCTCGATCTCTCCCTCTCTCCTTTCAGTTTTCTCACTCTCTATCTCCTCTCAGATTTTTCCCTCTCTCTAATCTCAGTTTTCTCACTCTCTCTACTAAGTTTTCTTTCTCTTCTCAGTTTTCTCTCTAACTCTCCTCAGTTTTCTCTCGCTCTCCTCTCAGTTTCCTCGACCTCACTCTCCTCTCAGTTTTCTCGTTCTCTCTCTCCTCCCAGATTAGTCTCTCACCTCAGTTCTCCCTCTCCTCTCAGTTCTCTCTCTCTCCTCTCACTTCTTTCTCTCTACTCACAGATCTCTCTCTCCTCTCAGTTTTCTCTCTCCTCTGTTTTCTCTCTCTCTCGGTTTTTTCTCTGTCCTCTCAGTTCTGTCTCTCGCCTCTCAGTTTTCTCTCTCTCTCTCCTCAGTTTTCTCTCTCTCATCTCAGTTTTTTCTCTCTCGCTCTCCTCTCAGTTCTGTCTCTCTCTCCTGTTATTTCTCTCTCTCTCCTCAGTTTTCTCTTCTCTTTCTTGTTCTCATCTCAGTTTTCTCGCTCTCTCCTCAGGTTTCTCACGTTCTCTCTCCTTCTATTTCTCTCTCTCCCTCCTGTTTTCTCTCTCTCTCTCCTCTGGTTTCTCGCCCCTCACAGTTTTCTCCCTCTCTCCTGTTTTTTCTTGCTCTCACTCTCCTCCCAGTTTTCCTGCTAGCTCTCTCCTCAGTTTTCTCTCTCACTCTGTCTTAGTTTTCTCGCTCGCTCTCTCTCCTCTCAGTTTTTTTCTCTCGCTCTCCTCACAGTTCTCACTATCTCGCGCTATCACAGTTTTCTCGCTTTCTCTCTCTCCTCTGTTTTCTTGGTCTCTCCTCTCAGTTTTCTCACTCTCTCCTCTCACATTCCTCGCTCTCTCTCTCTCCTCTCAGTTTTCTCGCTCTATATCTCCTCTCAGTTTTTTCTCTCGCTCTCTAATAACTGTTTTCTCACTCGCTCTCCTCAGTTTTCTCTCTCCTCTCAGTTCTCTCTCTCTCCTCACAGTTCTCTCTCTCTCCTCAGTTCTCTCTCTCTCAGTTCTCTATCTCCTCTCAGTTTTCTCTCTCTCTCCTCAGTTTTTTCTCTCTCTCTCCTCTCAGTTTTCTCTCTCTCGCCTCTCAGTTTTCTCTCTCTCTACTCTCTGATTTCTCTCTCTCTCTACTCAGTTTTCTCTCTCTCATCTCAGTTTTCTCTCTCTCACTCTCCTCTCAGTTCACTCTCTCTCTCCTGTTTTCTCACTGTAGGGGGTTGGCGGGTGGCGCGTGCGCCCAGTCAGTTATGCCCCTGACTGCCTGTGAGCAGTTTGAATCGCTCCCACGCCCCTGCGTTCCAGACATCGGACATAGGTGCAGGCGGTGATACAGAAAAATCGGGTAGACAAGTGATTTGGTGTAAGTATACCAAGATTTTATTAAAACAGGAATAAAAACACAGTCTTATGAGAAATTACTGGTAATCAATTACAGGCATAAACAAATAACTATACTTATACAGGGAATGGGGAACACACGGTACAGCGAGGGAAAAACAACCACATTAACAATCCCCTTATCCTTATCCTTTGAGTTTCATGCACCAGGACCCCCAGATCCCTTTGTACTTCAGTACTTTCAAGTTTCTTGCCATTAAGATAATAACTTGCTCTACGATTTTTCCTGCCAAAGTGCATAACCTCACACTTTCCAGTATTGTATTCCATCTGCCAAATCTCTGCCCACTTACTTAGCCTGTCTATGTCCCCTTGCAGGTTTTTTATGTCCTCCTCACTCACTACTTTCCCTCCCATCTTAGTATCATCTGCAAACTTTGATGTGTTACACTCGGTCCCCTCCTCCAAATCGTTAATATAGATTGTAAACAGTTGGGGACCCAGCACTGACCCCTGTTGAACACCACTGGTTACTGATTGCCAGTCTGAATATGAACCATTTATCCCAACTCTCTGCCTTCTGTTAGATAGCCAATCCTCTATCCATGCCAGAATATTACCCCCAATCCCGTGATTTTTTATCTTAAGCAATAATCTTTTGTGTGGCACCTTGTCAAATGCCTTTTGGAAGTCTAAATACACTACGTCCACTGGTTCACCTTTATCCACCCTATATGTTACTTCCTCAAAGAACTCCAGCAAATTTGTCAAACATGACTTCCCCTTCATAAAACCATGCTGACTTTGTCCTATTAAATTATGATTATCCAAATGTCCTGTTACTGTCTCCTTAATAATGGACTCCAAAATTTTACCTACCACAGATGTTAGGCTAACCGGTCTATAGTTTCCAGCCTTCTGTCTACTGCCCTTTTTAAATAAGGGTGTTACATTAGCAGTTTTCCAGTCTGCCGGGACCTTTGCTGAGCCCAGGGAGTTTTGGAAGATTATTACCAATGCATCCACAATCCCTACCGCCACTTCCCTCAAAACCCTGGGATGTAAGCCATCAGGTCCAGGTGATTTATCCGCCTTGAGTCCCATTATTTTACCAAGTACTACTTCCTTAGTGATTTTAATCGTATTTAGCTCCTCCCCCCCTATAGCCCCCTGCTTGTCAAGTGTTGGGATATTCTTGGTGTCCTCTACTGTAAAGACTGATACAAAATATTCATTCAGTGTTTTTGCCATCTCCATATTTCCCACCATTAATTTCCCAGTCTCATCCTCTAAGGGACCAACATTTACTTTAGCCACCCTTTTTCTTTTTATATAACTATAAAAACTCTTACTATCTGTCTTTATATTTTTTGCTAATTTACTTTCATAATCTATCTTCCCTTTCTTAATCAATCTTTTTGTTATTTTTTGCTGTCTTTTAAAGTTTTCCCAATCCTCTATCCTCCCACTAGATTTGGCTACCTTATATGCCCTTGTTTTTAGTCGAATACTATCCTTAATTTCTTTACTTAGCCACGGATGGCTGTCTTTTCTTTTACAACCTTTTTTTCTCAGTGGAATATACTTTTTTTGGAATTTGTAAAATAACTCCTTAAATGTACACCACTGATCATGTATCGTCTTATCCTTTAATCTGTCTGTCCTGTTTGATACTGGTGAAAGCCTCCCGAGCTTCAGCTGATCGTGGGAAGGACGTCGATTTAATGAGGGGTCGGGCCTTATCAGAGTAATTGGGCACCCATTGGGCATAATACGAAAAAAATCCCAGGCACCTTTTTAAAGCTTTGGGATTGTGTGGCAGGGGCAGTTCCTTTAGGGGGCGTAATCGGTCAGGGTCCGGTCCAATTACCCCATCTTCCACCACACAGCTGAGGATACAGAGACGGGTTGTGTTGAAGACACATTTGTCTTCGTTGTAGGTTAGATTCAGCTTTAGGGCAGTTTTTAAAAATCTCGCAAGATTTAGATCATGGTCTTGCTGGTTGTGCCCGCAGATAGTGACATTGTCCAGATAGGGGTAGGTAGCTTGTAGTTTATTCTCGTCAACCATGCGGCCCATCTCACGTTGGAAGACTGAGACCCCATTTGTTACCCCGAAGGGCACTCTGAGAAAATGGTAGAGGCGTCCGTTCGCCTCAAAGGCGGTGTATGGGCGGTCCTCCGTTCTAATGGGGAGCTGGTGATACGCGGATTTGATGTCGATAGTCGAGAAGACTCAGTATTGCGCAATCTGGTTGACCATTTCTGATATGCGGGGTAAAGGGTAGGCGTCCAGCTGGGTATAAATATTAACAGTCTGGCTGTAGTCAATTACCATCCGTTTCTTTTCGCTATTTTTAACTATGACTACTTGGGCACGCCACGGACTGGTACTGCATTCAATAATGCCTTCCCGCAGGAGTCTGTCCACTTCCGCCTTGATAAAGTGTCTGTCTTCCAGACTGTACCGTCTACTTTTGGTCGCTATGGGCCTACAGTTCGGAGCGAGATTAGCGAATAAAGAGGGCGGGCTGATTTTTAAGGTTGATAGGCCACAGACTGTGAGTGGTGGCTGGGACCCGCCATATGCTAGCGTGACACTTTCGTGGTGGCACTGGAAGTCCAGGCCCAAGATTACATTAACACAGAGTTCTGGCAGCACGAGGAGTTTAAAATCCTTGTAGTCCGTGCCTTTTACAGTCAGTGTTACCACACAGTAGCCCAAAATGTCCGAAATGTGGGGCTTAGCAGCCATAGCAATTCTGCTCCGTGTAGGGGTTACCATTAATGAGTGCCGCCGTACCAGGCTAGGGTGGATAAAACTCTCGGTACTCCCACAGTCAATTAAACATTTCGTTAAATTCCCGTTTACCTGTATGTCCATCATGGATTTTGTCAACGGGTGTGGCCTGGATTGATCCACCGTGATCGAAGCCACTGTTGGGCCCTGGGCGGCCGTTGAGTCGGGAAAAGATGGCGGATCCCAAGATGGCGGCCCGCACGGCACGCATGAGGCGGTGACGGAGTTGGAAATCGGATTCCCCCTGCAGACTTTGCTAAAATGCCCCTTTTTCTTACATTTGAAGCATGTAGCGTCCTTCGCTGGGCATCGTTGTCTGGGGTGCTTGGCCTGGCCGCAGAAGTAGCATTTCGGGCCTCGAGACATTGCCGCTGTAGTAGGACTCCTGGGTGAACTTCTGTGTGGGGACTCCGGCGGTGTAGAGCTGGTCTGAGACCTGGATGGGGAAGATGGCTGATTCCAAGATGGCGGCCCGCTCGGCGCGCACGAGGTGGTGAGGGCCGCATGGCCAGAAGAATAAGAGTCAGAGTTTTTCTGGGCCACGTCCAGCGATCGCGCAGTGGCCACTGCCTTTTTTAAGTCCAGGACTTTCTTCTCCAGCAGTCTCTGCCGCATATAATTCGATTTGAGGCCCGTGATGAAGGAATCGCGGACCAATTCGTCAGAGTACGCATTGGCCATCACGGCCTTGCAGTTACAGTCCCAGACCAAGTCCTTTAGGCCCTGTAAGAAATCGTCCATTGATTCCTCAGGTCGCTGCCTGCGTGTAGCCAGCAGATGTCTGGCGTACACTTCGTTTACTGGCCTCTGGTATTGGGCCTTCAGGATAGTGATGGCCTCCGTGTAAGAGGTGGCGTCCCGGATGAACGAATAAATCTGATGACTAACGCGAGTAGTCAGTAGACTCAGTTTATCTACCTCGCTAGCAGATGAGGCCCTCGCGAAGAGTTCGAAGCATTTGAGCCAGTGACCAAATTGATTTGATGCTTCAGCAGAATGTGGATCCAAGTCCAGATGCTTTGGTTTTAGGAGTCGATCCATCCTAGTATTCTTTAGTGATTAAAATTGATGTGCCTTCAATAACCACAAAACTAGAAGTTATTAACTTAAACAAGTTGGCTTTTAATCACTAAGATCAGAGCTAACATCTCAACACACCGAGTGGCTCACAGGAATGAGTCATACAGATCCTGGGATCTTTATGTAAGAGAAGTCAGGGGCGGAGCCAAGAGCCAAGACCTGGAACCTTCCAGGTTAGTCAGGAAAGAAGAAGTGAAACTATACACCGTGTGGGGGAGGGTAATATACATGACTGCAAAACGAATACAGGCAAGACAAACAGATTTCATTACAACGCTTAATATACAATTATTTTGTATCAGTCTTTACGGTAGAGGACACTAAGAATATCCCAACACTGGACAAACAGGGGGCGCTAGGGGGGGAGGAGCTAAATACGATTAAAATCACTAAGGAAGTGGTACTTGGTAAAATAATGGGACTCAAGGCGGATAAATCCCCTGGACCTGATGGCTTGCATCCTAGGGTCTTGAGGGAAGTGGCGGTAGGGATTGTGGATGCATTGGTAATAATTTTCCAAAACTACCTGGACTCAGCAAAGGTCCCGGCAGATTGGAAAACTGCTAATGTAACACCCTTATTTAAAAAGGGTAGTAGGCTGAAGGCTGGAAACTATAGACCCGTTAGCCTAACATCTGTGGTTGGTAAAATGTTAGAGTCCATTATTAAGGAGACAGTAACGGGACATTTGGATAAACATAATTTAATAGGACAAACTCAGCATGGTTTCATGAAGGGGAAGTCATGTTTGACAAATTTGCTTGAGTTTTTTGAGGAAGTAACATACAGGGTGGATAAAGGGGAACCAGTGGACATAGTGTATTTAGACTTCCTAAAGGCATTTGACAAGGTGCCACACAAAAGATTATTGCTCAAGATAAAAAAATCACGGGATTGGGGGTAATATTCTGGCGTGGGTGGAGGATTGGCTCTCTAACAGAAAGCAGAGAGTTGGGATAAATGGTTCGTTCTCAGACTGGCAACCAGTAACTAATGGTGTTCCGCAGGGGTCAGTGCTGGGTCCCCAACTCTTTACAATCTATATTAACGATTTGGAGGAGGGGACCGAGTGTAACACATCAAAGTTTGCAGATGATACAAAGATGGGACGGAAAGTAGTGAGTGAGGAGGACATAAAAAACCTGCAAAGGGACATAGACAGGCTAAGTAAGTGGGCAGAGATTTGGCAGATGGAATATAATACTGGAAAGTGTGAGGTTATGCACTTTGGCAGGAAAAATCATAGAGCAAGTTATTATCTTAATGGCAAGAAACTGGAAAGTACTGTAGTACAAAGGGATCGGGGGGTCCTGGTGCAGGAAACTTAAAAAGTTAGTATGCAGGTGCAGCAAGTGATCAAGAAGGCCAATGGAATGTTGGCTTTTATTGCTAGGGGGATAGAATATAAAAACAGGGAGGTATTGCTGCAGTTGTACAAGGTATTGTTGAGACCGCACCTGGAATACTGCATACAGTTTTGGTGTCCATACTTAAGAAAAGACATACTTGCTCTCGAGTCAGTACAAAGAAGGTTCACTCGGTTAATCCCGGGGATGAGGGGGTGGTCATATGAGGAGAGGTTGAGTAGATTGGGACTCTACTCATTGGAGTTCAGAAGAATGAGAGGCGATCTTTTTGAAACATATAAGATTGTGAAGGGGCTTGATCGGGTGGATGCGGTGAGGATGTTCCCAATGATGGGTGAAACTAGAACTAGGGGGCATAATCTTAGAATAAGGGGCTGCTCTTTCAAAACTGAGATGAGGAGAAACTTCTTCACTGAGAGGGTGGTAGGTTTGTGGAATTTGCTGCCCCAGGAAGCTGTGGAAGCTACATCATTAAATAAATTTAAAACAGAAATAGATAGTTTCCTAGAAGTAAAGGGAATTAAGGGTTACGGGGAGCGGGCAGGAAATTGGACATGAGTCTAGGTTCGGAATGGTCAGGGCCCTGTGGGTAGGGGAGTGGGCCCAGGGGCCGTGTAGCCTGGTTCTGCTCCTACTGTGTTCTAATTCTGTGTTAGATTTCAGGAGATGGTTTTATTCCAGTTCCTGGCTGGGGTGGAGATCGCCTTTACAGAAGGTAAGTACTGTAGAAAATACAGGGACAGAGTTATCTCCTGGACGAGTTTCGATCGCCTAGATGGGTCGGAGAGGAATTTCCCAGATTTTTTTCTCCCAAATTGGCCATTGGGTCTTTTATCTGGTTTTTCGCCTCTCCCGGGAGATCACATGGGCTCGGGTGGATGGAGAGTGATAGAAGATTTGAAGTTAGGATCAGATCAGCCATGATCTTATTGAATGATGCAGCAGGCTCGCGGGGCCAATTGGCCTACTCCTGCTCCTATTTCTTATGTTCTTATGTATGTTCTTATGTTCTTAATTCCCCATGAGTCCCTGTAATCGTCCGGTGGGTATTGTTCCCCAACCGTTCCCACTCGACTGCGGGGTATCTCATATCATTGCTCAGCTTTCTGAGCCACCACCACCTATCCAGAGGAATGTGTCCCTTGCACGTTAAACATGCATGCTTCCCTACGGTGACGCTGACCCTTGTGGTAACGACCCATACCCTGGGGCACAGGAGGGAGGCCTCCCCGTAGGTGAACCCGGCCTGACTGGAGTACTGAGACGAATTGGACCCCAGCCACCCCGGCCACCTTCCCTCGTGGAAGTAAACGGCGGTCTCCTCTGCATCCTGTTCGCCGCTTCCGTCGGTTGCTATCGGCGCTCTATCTCTGGAGCACCCATAGATGTGGGAGTCCTCTACGTCACCCCTCCTTCCCAGGCTCAGTCCCATCAGGGCGAGTAGGATTACGATCCCTTTCATCCTGAAAGCCTTTCTGCAACAGATACAAAAACATGCAGCCAGGTCCCCAAGAGATTCTTTAGCTTGGGTGAAGCACAGTCAAGCCTTGTGGCCTCGATTCAAATACACACACTCTTAGCAGATTACTACTTAATTAAAACTACCCATCACCTTACTTAACTTAAGCTAAAACACCCGAACTTAAGCTAAATACCTAAACTTAAAATATAAACTTACATTACCTAAACTATATACATCCGCTGCCCGTCTCCGGGCGGCCAGGCTAATTCCTGGTTGGAATGCAGCACACCGCTTCCTCTGGCGTGGCCGTACCGTCCTGCACTGTTGGTCCCTCACCGCCCATGGCTGCTGGCTGGGGGACCTCTGTCCTCGGGCCTCCCCCTGACTCGAGGGGCGGCCCTTGGTAACGGGGAGCTGGTGACCATGGCTTCCTTGGCTGGGGCATCCATGTGGACCTTCTAGGGGCCTTGGCGGGTGGGGCTTTCTTGGCTGGTGGGCCTTTAACCCGAACCGCTGCTCCCTCAGGCTTGACCTCTCCCAAACCTGGGCTAGGGGCAGGTAACTCTCCGCAGCCTGTTGCTGCAAGCTGAGAGTCTCCGCCCCCAGGTCCCATGGCTGTGTCCGGGGCGGGGTTTTTGACCTCAGGTCCCTCCTCCTCTACACCTGGGTTAGGGGTGCGGTTTTCGCCCTCGGGTCCCTCCTCATCTGGATCCCAGAAGAGCAGGGGAGTGTCCCAATCGGTGGGCGGGATGGCCCCTGCCTTGAAGCAAGCCACTGCGCCTGCCTGTGCAGTCTGTGAACTCGCTCCTGCTGTACGCTGAGGATCCTAACTGGCTGTTTTCTCCTTTCAGGTTTAAACAGTTTGCACTGGTTAATATAACCAGCAGCCTGTTTTAAAACCTCGTCCGCTGTCCCGAACGGGCCTGTAATGATCAATAACATGTAATTCTATAGTGGACACTAGGTGGAGCCGTAGAGCTGTGTAGAGCTGTATATATATAAGACTACACTACCCAGCTGTATGTATATTAAGACTACATTACCCATGAGGCATTGGCTACCCACAAGGCAGCAGTCAAGATGGATGCCTCTAAAGATACTGTACCTAGTCCACATGGGCTCAATAAAGTGTCTAGCAAAAGCTAGCTGTGTTCATAAAAAGAATGTCTATTTATTAATGAACATAAGATGGTACCAGGATGGTGAAGATCTGCTGAAAATTGTGAAAAGCGACATGGAGAATTTGAAGCCACCAGAGCATTTGAAACTCACAGGAAATATCGACTACAATTGGCAGACTCTTAAACAACAATTCGAACTCTACATTGCAGCCATCGGATTCGGTACGAAGCCAGACGCAAGGAAGATAGCGTTGCTGCTTACGGTTGCAGGCCCACAGGCGATAGAGGTATTTAATACATTTGTATATAATCCAGAGGAGAACAGAGAAAAATTAGAAGAAGTGCTAAAAAAATTTGATGCACATTGCTCTCCCAAAAAGAATGAGACCTATGAAAGATATATCTTCCATTCTCAGACACAGCAGCAAAATGAGACTTTTGATAGCTTTATAACTGATCTGAAACTGAAAGCACAGACATGTAATTTCTCTGAGCTCAAAGCATCCATGATTCGTGACCAGATTGTGTTTGGTATTCATGATAAAAAAGTCAGGGAACGTCTGTTGAGAGAAGCCGAACTAAATTTGGAAAATGCTGTGAAAATATGCCAAGCCAGCGAGCTAGCTCGAAAGCACGCGAAGACTTTCAGTGAAATCAATAATGATGCGATTGTAATGAGTGATAATGCTGCTGTCGGTGCTGTGTCCTACAAGGGGAAGAAACGTGGGCAGAACAGAAATGAAAAGCAATCGGAGGATGACATTTTTAATTGTAAACGTTGTGGTTACAAACACCAGTTAAGACAATGCCCAGCGTTTGGAAAAATGTGCACAAAGTGTAATGGAAAGAATCACTTTGCCAAACAATGCTTTTCAAAAGTACAAACTAAGAAAGGGCAACGAGTTAATGTAATTGAGGACACTGATTTAAGTGAGACATTTTTTGTACGAATGGTGTCATGTGACAATATCAAAAAGGATACCGAAAATGTGCAGCCCTCAGAAATGGACAATGCTGAACATAAAGTTAATGCAGTAAAAGAGGACAAATGGATGATCCCAGTGCAGGTAAATGGAGCATTAGTTACCTTGAAACTAGACACTGGGGCAAAAGCAAACTTAATCAGTATGAGTGACATTAACAATATGACAGAAAAGCCCAAAATACAGAAAAAGTCAGTACTACTGAAGGACTATAATGGACAGAAAATAGATAGCTTAGGTGTATGCAGACTTAAAGTGACAGTCAAAGACAAAGTGCATCATCTCATATTTTCTGTTGTGGCTGAAAGACTTGATTCACTACTGGGTGACAAAGCTTGTGAGGACTTAGAACTGGTCAAGAGAGTCTACCGTATAAACTGTGCCATAAGCAGACCAGATGACTCGGTGAATTCTGTCGTGAATAATTTCCAGGATGTGTTCAAAGGATTTGGAGTTCTACCATTCACTTACAAGATCCAGCTAAAGGAGGATGCTCAGCCAGTGGTACATGCTCCACGAAGAGTTCCAGCACCCCTGCGTGACCGGCTCAAGAATGAACTGGACAGAATGACCACACTAGGAGTCATCAGGAAAGTCGAAGAGCCAACAGACTGGGTTAACTCCATGGTATGTGTAAAGAAAAAGAACAATGATCTAAGAATATGCATGGATCCAAAGGACTTAAATGCAAACATAAAACGTGAACACTACCAGATTCCCAAGCAAGAAGAAATCACCAGTGAAATGTCAGGTGCCAGATACTTTACAAAGCTCGATGCCTCACAAGGATTTTGGCAACTAAAACTGGATGAAGAGAGCACCAAATACTGTACCTTCAACACACCATTTGGCAGGTATTGTTTCCTCAGAATGCCTTTCGGGATAATATCTGCATCTGAAATCTTTCATGGAGCGATGGAACACATAATTGAAGGTCTGGAAGGAGTTCGGGTCTATGTTGATGACATCATCATCTGGGGCTCCACACTGAAAGAACACAATGAGAGACTGACTAAAGTGCTACAGAGCATACGCCGGAATGGACTGAAGCTCAACAAAGCCAAGTGTCAGTTTGGCATCCAGGAAGTCACTTTCCTAGGAGATAATCTATCTGGTAAAGGAATAGAGCCAGATATGGAAAAAGTAAACGCCATACTCAAAATGCCCCGACCCACTGACAAAAAAGGAGTGCTACGCATCATGGGGATGATAAACATAATTGGAAAGTTCATTCCTAACTTGTCAGCCAAGACAGCCTGTCTGCGAGACCTGCTACATAAAACAAATGAGTTCGCATGGAGAGAAAGACATGAACAAGAGTGGATAAACCTCAAAACATTGCTGACAACCACATCTGTACTCACCTTCTTTGACCCAACAAAAAGAATCAAAGTGTCAACGGATGCATCAAAAGATGGCCTAGGTGTGGTCTTGCTACAAGCAGAGGGTGAAGATTGGAAGCCTGTTGCCTATGCCTCCAGGTATATGACTGATACTGAGTGTCGATACGCCCAGATTGAAAAGGAATGTCTAGGCTTGGTAGTTGGACTAGAAAAGCTTCATGGCTACATATATGGACTTCCCACCTTCACAGTTGAGACAGGCCACAGCCCTCTGGTTGCCATCATAAAAAAAAACCTGAATGAGATGTCTCCAAGGATTCAACGACTCATGATGAAGCTGCAAAGGTATGACTTTGAACTGATCTACACACCAGGCAAATACATAGTGTTAGCAGATGCACTATCCCGAGCACCCACAATGAGTCATGTGAGCTCTACTGAAGAAGACGTGGATGTTCATGTGAGTATGGTCACTGCTGCGCTGCCCGTGTCAGACACAAAATCAAAGCAAATAGCAGAAGAAACAGTAAAAGATACAGTATTACAAACAGTAATAGAGAACATTCATCATGGTTGGCCAAAAGGTTCCTGTCCAAAATATTTTCACATAAGGTCAGAATTGAGCATCGCAAGTGGACTATTACTAAAACAGAACAGAATAGTCATTCCACAGGCTCTACGTCAAGACATGCTCAAAAGGATTCATGAGGGACACCTCGGAATTGAAAAATGCAAAAGGAGGGCAAGAGACACTGTTTATTGGCCTGGCATAAATAAGGACATTGAGAACATGATAGGCAAATGTGAGACATGTCAGAAACACCAAAACAAACAAGCAAAGGAACCAATGATAGTAGCTGACTTACCAACAGCACCATGGCAAAAGGTTGGTAAGGACCTTTTTCATTTAAATGGTAAAGACTATCTAATAGTGATTGACTACTATTCTAACTATCCTGAGATGGCGCTGCTCTCAAGCACCACAGCAAGCAGTGTCATAATGCATGTGAAATCCACCTTCGCCAGACATGGAATTCCCAGGATTGCCGTTAGCGACAATGGCCCGTGCTTCAACTGTAAGAAGTGGCAACAGTTTGCAGCATATTATGACTTTCAGCACATCACATCCAGTCCTTTGTATGCTCAGTCAAATGGTAAGGCAGAGAAAGGTGTTCAAGTTCTCAAGCAGCTACTGAAGAAAGCGACAGAAAGCAAGTCTGATCCTTATCGCGCCCTGCTGAGCTACCGAGCCTCACCTTTAGACTGTGGTTCTTCACCTGCTGAAATACTAATGGGTCGCAAGTTGCGCACCACGCTACCCTGCTGTGCAAAAGAACAGCAAAGTGAAGAACTGAGACAGAGACTTCAACTGTTAAAGCTGAAACAGAAATCATACTATGACAAGTCATCCAAAACTCTAAAACCATTGACAAGGGATGATGTTGTCAGGATTGAGGATCCAGATGCATGGAACAGGAAAGCTACAGTTCTTGAGGAAGTAGGACCAAGGTCATACACTGTTAGAACTGAGGAAGGACAGATTCTCAGGAGGAACCGCCATTCCCTCCTAAAAACACAAGAGACTATTCAAGACCAGATTGATGACAATGCCGCAACTGCATCTTGTCATTCACCGCCAGAACAATCTCATGAAGACACATCAGACTTACCCGTGTTGAGAAGATCCACACATGAAGTAAAAATGCCTGATAGACTTAATCTTTGAGTACAATGTAAAGCTTTGAAAATGTGTTGACTGTTTTGAAAATGTTTATGTTTATAGAGCACTAACAAAAGTGTTACTGATATTATCTTTATTGTTTTCTTGAAAGTTGATTGATATTGATTTTGTTAAACCTCAAAGAAAGGGGGATGTAATGATCAATAACATGTCATTCTATCGTGGACACTAGGTGGAGCCGTAGAGCTGTGTAGAGCTGTATATATATAAGACTACACTACCCAGCTGTATGTATATTAAGACTACATTACCCATGAGGCACTAGGCTACCCACAAGGCAGCAGTCAAGATGGCTGCCTCTACAGATACTGTACCTAGTCCACATGGGCTCAATAAAGTGTCTAGCAAAAGCTAGCTGTGTTCATAATAAGAATGTCTATTTATTAATGAACATAAGAGGGCCCTCTAGGAACTCCCTGTTCTCTTCCCTTACCGGGATGGCCTCACAGACTGGATCTCAGGCCTGGACTTGCTTTAGGTCCGGTGCCAAAGCTACCCCCAGTGTGCCTCCCTTGTACCGGACTGCGGCTACCAGGCCTGCTCTACAGGGATCCCAGAACTCTCCTTCCCTGGCCCTCTGCTCGGCTACCTCGTTGGTCCTTTGGTTACCCTCCCACGTGGTAGGGAAGGATCCTAAAACTATGGCCAAAAGTTTGGCCATTTCCCCAGCCTGCTCGTAATGGGACCTCGTTAGACCCGGGTGGATTGGTCGGGTCTTCCGAATGGCCCACTGTGCTGGAAGCTCTAGTGTCCACCGAATATCTCCCCTGTACCATCTCCACCCGCAGCTTAACACAGGGCCTGCTCCCCTTGTCATTTTCAAGGGGACACAGGTCGACAGGCTGCGCTGGCTCTAGTCACGGCTGTGGGTTGGATGGGGCTGACGGGGTCAGAGCACCGGTAGTGGCTGCTACTCTCCCTTGGCCAGTCAATATGGACCTCATTGCGTCCAAAAATGACTCGACCGCGGCGGGAGGTATTCCTGCCTCCGCCCTTTGGGCTGGGGCTGTGGAATTATTTCCCTTGTTATCTTTCCAAGGGTTCTTGTACTCCTTCCGCCAGTGACCATCCTTCCCGCACCCGTAACAATTTGTCTTTGTGTTGGGGGGGTTAGCCCCTGATGCACCATCAATTACTCAAAAGACTGAGGTTAAGCGAGTAACAACCAGGCTTTTATTAACTAAAGAATGAAGGTCTAGTCTCGAGTGGTCGACCCGTCCAGAATACTAAGGGACTGGGAGGTAGTCACTTATATACCTGGAAT
This sequence comes from Somniosus microcephalus, assembly GCF_052327205.1. Taxonomy (NCBI): domain Eukaryota; kingdom Metazoa; phylum Chordata; class Chondrichthyes; order Squaliformes; family Somniosidae; genus Somniosus; species Somniosus microcephalus. The sequence goes on along the minus strand of NC_140988.1, from coordinate 232,880,299 downwards.
AGTGGGAGGAGTCAGCCGAGGCATGTCCAGACCTGTACCTAGTGGAATACACATACACATACAGACAGGTATAACAGTGGTTTACCACATTCACCCCTTGTTTAAAAATGAGTCCGGCGGGGTGAAGTGTATTTAAAAGTTCGTGTATTGGAGTCTCTCCGGAGGTCTTGTCTGCCGCTGTGATCGACGTGGCGACGGCAGGGGTGGTGGAGCTTCCGGCGTCGCGTCCCGTGTAGGCTGGGGCACTGGAGTGTAGTCCTCGTGGGTGACGGTCCAAGGCGAGCCGGCTGCTGGGGTTGGATATCGGGTCGTGGGGGGGGGTGGTAATGGGTTGTGGGTTACAGCGGTCCCCGAGGGTGTCGTTGGGGGGGGTGGTAATGGGTAGTGGGTTACAGCGGTCCCCGAGGGTGCGAGGTCTCGTATGGAGACTGTGTCCTCCCGCCCGTCCGGGTACGCAATGTAAGCGTACTGGGCGTTGACATGGAGGATGTCGACCCTCTCGACCAGGGGTTCCATTTTATTGGTCCTCACGTGTCTTCTCAGTAGTACCGGCCCTGGGGACGTCAGCCATGGTGGTAACGCTGTCCCCGATGTGGACTTCCTTGGGAAGACAAACATTTTCTCGTGAGGGGTGGCATTGGTGGCAGTGCAGAGCAGTGACCGAATCGAGTGGAGCGCATCGGGGAGCACCTCCTGCCAGCGGGAGGTCGGAAGGCCCCTAGACTTTAAGGCTAGTAGGGCGGCCTTCCAAACTGTTGCATTCTTTCTTTCCACCTGTCCGTTCCCCCGGGGGTTGTAACTGGTGGTCCTGCTTGTGGCTATACCCCTAGCGAGCAGGTACTGGCGGAGTTCGTCGCTCATAAACGATGAGCCCCGGTCGCTATGGATATAGCTGGGGAAACCGAACAGGGTGACGAGGCTGTTCAGACATTTAATGACCGTGGCACTGGTCATGTCCGGGCAGGGGATAGCGAACGGGAAACGGGAGTACTCGTCAATGATGTTGAGGAAGTACACATTGCGGTCGGAGGAGGGGAGAGGCCCTTTAAAATCGACGCTCAGGCGTTCGAAAGGGCGAGTGGCTTTTATCAGGTGGGCTCTGTCTGGTCTATAAAAGTGCGGTTTGCACTCAGCGCAGACTTGGCAGTTCTTGGTCATGGTCCTGACCTCCTCAATGGAGTAAGGCAGATTGCGGGCCTTGATGAAGTGGAAGAACCTGGTGACCCCCGGGTGGCAGAGGTCATTGTGGAGGGCCCTCAGCCTATCGATCTGCGCGCTGGCGCAGGTGCCACGCGACAGGGCATCTGGGGGTTCATTGAGCTTCCCAGGCCGGTACAAGATCTCGTAATTGTAGGTGGAAAGTTCGATTCTCCACCTCAAGATCTTGTCATTTTTGATTTTGCCCCTCTGCTTGTTGTTGAACATAAAAGCAACTGAACGTTGGTCAGTGAGCAGGGTAAATTGTTTTCCGGCCAGGTAGTGCCTCCAATGACGCACAGCCTCCACAATAGCCTGGGCCTCCTTCTCGACCGCGGAGTGTCTGGTCTCCGGGCCCTGGAGGGTTCGTGAGAAGAATGCCACAGGTCTCCCCGCCTGATTAAGGGTGGCGGCCAGAGCGAAGTCGGACGCATCGCTTTCCACCTGGAAGAGGATGGATTCGTCCACTGCGTGCATGGTGGCTTTGGCAATGTCCTCCTTGATACGGTGGAAGGCCGAGCGGGCCTCTGCCATCAGGGGAAAAGAGGTGGATTTGATCAGTGGACGGGCTTTGTCTGCATAGTAGGGGACCCACTGGGCGTAGTAGGAAAAAAACCCTAGGCACCTCTTCAGAGCTTTTAGGCAGTGGGGCAGTGGGAGTTCCATAAGGGGACGCATCCGGTCCGGGTCGGGACCGATGACCCCGTGTTCCACAACACAGCCAAGGATGGCGAGGCGGTCTGTGCGGAATATGCACTTCTCCTTGTTATATGTCAGGTTCAGGAGTTGGGCGGTGCGGAGGAATTTCTCGAGGTTTGCGTCATGGTCCTGCAAGTCATGGCCGCAGAAGGTCACATTGTCTAGGTAAGGGAAAGTGGCCTGCAGCGCGTTTTGATCGACCATCCGGTCCATCTCCCTTTGCAAGACGGAGACTCCGTTGGTAACGCCAAAGGGAACCCTAAGGAAGTGATAGAGGCGGCCGTTTGCCTCAAAAGCAGTATACTGGCGGTCTTCGGGGCGGGTGGGGAACTGGTGGTACGCTGATTTCAGGTCAGTGGTCGAAAAGACGCGGTACTGCGCGATCTGGTTGACCATGTCAGCTATGCGGGGGAGTGGGTAGGCGTCCAGCAGGGTGTAGCGGTTTATTGTTTGGCTGTAGTCGATGACCAGGCGTTGTTTCTCGCCGGTCTTAACGACCACAACCTGGGCTCGCCAGGGGCTGGAGCTGCCCTCAATAATCCCCTCCTTCAGGAGCCGCTCCACTTCGGTTTTGATGAAAACCCTGTCCCCGGCACTGTATCGCCTGCTCTTTGTGGCGATGGGCTTACAGTCGGGGGTGAGGTTAGCAAACAGTGGAGGGGGTGGGACTCTGAGTGTGGAGAGGTTGCATCTGGTGCGCGGCGGGCAATTTGGAGGCTGCTGGCTGCGGACTGTGAGTGGGGGGAGGGGGCCACCGTACGCCATCGTAACGCTTTTGAGGTGGCACTGGAAATCCAACCCCAGTAGAACGGCAGCGCAAAGTTGGGGCAGGACCAGGAGTTTAAAATTATTGAACACAGTCCCGTCTACTACTAGTGTCACCACGCAGTAGCCGCCAATGTCTGCTGACTGGGACTCGGCGGCCATAGAAATCCGCTGGTGCGCAGGCAGGACTGGGAGAGAGCAACGCCGCACCGTGTCGGGGTGGATGAAGCTCTCTGTGCTCCCGGAGTCAAAAAGGCAGTTTATTGCATGGCCATTTACCTTAACGTCCATTTTGGACCGAGCTAGTTGGTGCGGTCTCGTTTGGTCCAGCGTAACAGAGGCCAGCGTAGGGGTCGGTGTGTCGCTGCGGGTATCAGGTGGGGGGGGGTTGGCGGCCTGCTGCATCCCGGCTGGTGTCCAAGATGGCGGGGTCCATGATTCCCATGTGGCTGGAGTCATCCAAGATGGCTGCTGCTGCGGTGGTTCGCACATGGCTGGGGAGGCCCAAGATGGCGGCCCGCACAGCCCACACGCGGCGCTGTTGGGGTCCCAAGATGGCGGCTCGCACGGCCCACACGCGGCGCTGCTGGCGTTCGGGGTGGCTTTGGCCTTGCAGACGCTAGCGTAGTGTCCCTTTTTCCCACAGCCCGAGCAGGTCGCATTCTTCGCCGGGCAGCGCGCTCTGGGGTGTTTGGCCTGGCCACAGAAGTAGCATTTCTGGCCTTGGGATACTGCTGTCTGGCTTTGGGACACTGCTGCGGTGGTTGGGCCGTTGTTGGGCTGTGGCTGGGGTGGCATGGTGCTATGGGGCTGTCCTACCGTGTCCCAGGTTGTCATTCCCCGTGGCGTCCACGGTGCAGAGGAGTAGGCATCCATGCCCCGGTAGGCTGCGTCCAGCGTTAGTGCGATTTCGGAGGCTTTGTCGAGGGTGAGGTCACTCTGCTCCAGCAGTCGCTGTCGGGTGTAGTTGGACCTGTGGCCCGCTACGAAGGCATCCCGGATCAGTTCCTCCGTGTACTTAGTGGGCGTTACCGCCTTACACCCACAGGCCCGGCCAAACACGGACAGTGCTTGGAGGTATTCCTCAGTCGATTCCCCAGGTTTTTGCTTGTGACTCCCCAGGAGGTGCCTGGCGTAAACTTCGTTCACAGGGCGCGTGTACTGGGTCTTGAGGAGCTGGAGGGCGGCTGTGTACGAGGTCGCGTCCCGGATGACTGAGTACACTCGGTGGTTCACCTTGGAGATCAGGACAGACAGTTTGTTCGCATCCGTTACGACCACAGTGGAGGCAGTCAGGAATGCCTCGAAGCACATGAGCCAGTGAGCAAACTTGGTGGAAGCGTCCGCTTCCCGACTGTCCAGGTCCAGGCATGCTGGTGTGAGGATCTTCTCCATTATAAAAAATTTAGTTAATAAAATTGATGCGCCATCAATTACTCAAAAGACTGAGGTTAAGCGAGTAACAACCAGGCTTTTATTAACTAAAGAATGAAGGTCTAGTCTCGAGTGGTCGACCCGTCCAGAATACTAAGGGACTGGGAGGTAGTCACTTATATACCTGGAATAGTGGGAGGAGTCAGCCGAGGCATGTCCAGACCTGTACCTAGTGGAATACACATACACATACAGACAGGTATAACAGTGGTTTACCACAGCCCCTTCCTGGTGCCACTCTTTCCTACCCGGTCTGGGTTTTACCTCATGCACCTTCCCCTTAGGCGGGTGTGCATCGGTTCCCCTACCGTTTTTATAGGCTAGAGTCAACTGTCTGATCACTGTAAGTTCGGTGGTCTGGGGGTTCTTGGGGTCGAACCAGACTTCTGCCTTGGCCCGGACCTATGGCAAGCTGTTCGCCACCAGGCAACGGAGCCAATGGGCCATGGGATCCCCGTTCAGGAACACCCGGTTCGGCACACCCGGGCAGGCCCTCCAGTACACCGGCCATAACCGGTCTGCGAAAGCCTGCGGGGTTTCCCCTGCGAGCTGGACTGTCTTCTGCACACAGGAGAAAGGACTTCCCTTATTCATCCCCATGGCCTCCAGAACCGCATCTCTAAGCTCCTCGTATCCGCTCTGCCCCCTCTTACACTTGTCAGAGAGGGATTGGAGGAGACTACTCTCCAAGGAGAATAGCAGCTTCTTGGCCTGCTCAGCGCCATCGCAGTTGTTGACGCTGGCTGCCTGCTCTATGTCCCTGAAGTGGATCGAGGGTCTCCCTTTTCGGAGAGCTTTGGGATATGGTTCACCATAGCCCTAAGCTGTTGGGTGCTATAGGGTAATATGAACTAGTTTTGGAGGGGTCCCTCATCGTCGCCATTGACGGGTGGGCCGAACCTCCGATGCCGTGCTGGGCACATCAGTCCTGGCTCCGACCTCTCTGGCGGGGGTTGCTCCACCTCCGCTCCCACCTCGGGCTCCACCCCCCCTTGTTGCCAGACCTCGCTGAAGCTTGGCGCTACGGATGGTGGCCGTGAGACCTCCTGTCCCTCAACGGGGTCGTCCCTAGGCACTACCGATGAAGTTGGAACTGTCCTCCCCTCGTTCCCCATAAAATCCACCTGACCTGACTTTGGGCTTATGAGGCACACCATGCATTTTGCCGTCCTGAGGGCCAGGCTCAGATTTTCTATCCGCTCTTTACAGGGGCCGTGATCTGCCTCCTCAAACCCCCGTTCGCTCGCTAGCTTGTAAGCTGCCTTTACCTCCTGTACTTTCTCCTCCTGTTCCCTAACTTGCCTTGCCAAGCGGGCGTTCTTTTCCTGCAACCTGAACTCATTTCCCTTAGCTTCGATGACTTGGCACTGCAGGTATTCTAACTGGGCCTTGTGTTCTCCCATTAAATACACTCTCTCCTGATTCAGGGCCTGCAATGCTACCAATAACTTTTCCCCTGCTAGAGCCTTATCCTGGATCTCCAGGGCTGACTCCTTTAACTCGGCTGCCTGTGCTGCAACGAGCCTGTCCAAAAGCTGGACCTGCTTTTTGAAACACATCAGCCAAACTGCCTTCTCTAAGGACTTCTTGTGTTCCTTTCCTCTGTCCACTTAGCTGCTGTATCTACCGGACGCCCAGCCCTTAACAGAGTGGTGATCCACTTCGTTGTGATATTCACCTTGCTAAACACATAATCAGAAATCCTTTCCTCCATCATGGTTTGCTCATCCAAACCATTGTCTACTCTATTGCAACCCTGCTGCCGGTGTCCTGCCGCGGTCGCCATTTTCTGTAGGGGGTTGGCAGGTGGCGCGTACGCCCAGTCAGTTATGCCCCTGACTGCCTGTGAGCGGTTCGAATCACTCCCACGCCCCTGGGTTCTAGACACCGGACTTAGGTGCAGGCGGCGATACAGAAAAATCGAGTAGACAAGTGGTTTGGTGTAAGAAAACCAAGATTTTATTAAAACAGGAATAAAAACACAGTCTTATGAGAAATTACTGGTAAACAATTACAGGCATAAACAAATAACTATACTTACACAGGGAATGGGGAACACACGGCACATCGAGGGAAAAAAAATTACATTAACAATCCCCTTATCCTTATCCCACCCCCTATACCTAACTAGATTAAGCTATGAGGGGCCAGGAATTCATGCTCACCAATCCAAGGCCTGTTGCTTTAACAGTTGCGAGTTTTGAGGTTTTGGTCTCCTGTCCTTTGGGGTACTCTGTCGCCATGTGGTCTCAGGGCACGGTGCTGGAGCTGTTGCTGCGACACACCTTTCCTCTCCTCAGCTACCGTTGTCGTCTCGTCGCGATGGGTACTCTTCTTCTTTTCCCTCGGGCGGTCGTCGGTGGTAACGTCGCATTTATGGGACGGTTGGCAGTCTTCACTGCTTAGATTTTTCTACCCATTCTTGGAACGCCGGTATATTCGTCTAAATTCTTCCCCAAATCAAATCAAATCGTGGGTGAAGAGGGAGTAGAGGAGGGGGCTCAGCACACATCCTTGTGGGGCCCCCGTGTTCAGGGTCAGCTTACAACTAGGCGTTTGGCTTTTATCAGTGCATCTTTTGCTGCCCTTCTCTGCTCTTGTCGGGTCTTTACCTTGTTCTTCGTCTTGTTTTGTTTCGTGGCCCATGTGTCCTGGGTGACTTTGGACTCGGGTCTCGTTCCCCTCCCACGCTTGGTATGGATGTCCTTGGTTGCAACTTAATGCGGGGAGCGAGACGAGAACCCGCCACAAGGCCAGGGCACGAGTACGGGCGGCAGCAGCCCAAGAGGTCAGAGTCAAGAAAGCAGAGCAAGAGAGTCAAGGGCGATTGCTGCTGAGGGCCTACAATTATACTCCTTCCGAAGGCCCTAATCTGCGCGCCAAATCAGGTCAGTCCATTGTTTAACTTTTGGCGGGCTGTTTTAAATGATTATACCAATCTAAACTAACTGGCTTTAGATGGCCGTTTATCGCACCTGATGGCCCGATGTCCGAGTTGTATTGTCATTAATGCATTTTAATCGGCCTGTCCAGCCTTGGTGGCTTCCTTAAGCTGTTTCCAATTATTTATGCGGACAAACTAATGGCCTCATGCTTAGGCCTAACTGGATTCAATCTGTTCCAATCTGACGCAATGCATATTCAGTGTTTGCCTAGCTGTCTGGCTTTTCAAACACAAAGTCCTTTTCACAGAAATGCATTTTAAGTTTCGATTTCCCAAATGTGCCTGTTTTGTGCTACAGAGTCCAAGCTTTAAAAAAACATACAGGCTTTTGGTCACGAGGTGCGGACGCCATCTTTTTGGGTACCCTTTTTAAATTGTCCATGCAGGGTCCCTTTTATTAATAACCTTGGGGGAATGTGGGAATTTTGCGAATCTTACATCACTCTCTCTCCTCAGTTTTCTCTTCTCTCTCTTGCTCTTGTCTCAGTTCTTCCTCTCTCTCCTGTTTTCTCTCCCTCTTTCACTCTCCTCTCAGATTTCTCGCTCTCTCTCCTCAGTTTTCTCGCTCTCTCTCTTCTCTCAGTTTTCTTTCTCTCTCTCCTCCAGGTTTTCTCACTCTCTCAGCCCTCAGTTTTTTCTCTTTCTCTCTCTCCGTTCAGTTTTCTCACTCTCTCTCACTCCTCTCAGTTTTCTCAGACTCTCTAACCCCTCAGTTATCTCTCTCTCTCTCCTCAGTTTTCTTTCTCTCTCTCTTAGTTTTCTCACTCTCTCCTATCAGTTTTCTCTCTCACTCTCTCCTCTCAGTTTTCTCTCTCTCTCCTCTGTTTTCTCTCTCTCTCCTCTCTGTTTTATCGATCTCTCTCTCCTCTTAATTTTCACGCTCTCTCGCTCCTCTCAGTTCTCTCTCTCCTCAGCTTTCTCTCTCTCTCCTCTCAGTTTTTTCTCTCTCTCTCCTCAGTTTTCTCTCTCTCTCCTCTCAGCTTTCTCTCTCTCTCTCTTAGTTTACTATCTCTCCTCTCAGTTTTCTTGCCCTCTCTCTCCTCTCAGTTTTCTCACACTCTCTCTCCTCTCAGTTTTCTCTCGCTCTCCTCTCAGTTCTCTCTCTCTCTCCTCTCAGTTCTCTCTCTCTCTCCTCTCAGTTCTCTCTCTCTCTCCTCTCAGTTCTCTCTCGCTCTCCTCTCAGTTCTCTCTCTCTCTCCTCTCAGTTCTCTCTCGCTCTCCTCTCAGTTCTCTCTCTCTCTCCTCTCAGTTCTCTCTCGCTCTCCTCTCAGTTTTCTCTCTCCTCTCAGTTCTCTCTCGCTCTTCTCTCAGTTTTCTCTCTCCTCTCAGTTCTCTCTCTCTCTCCTCTCAGTTCTCTCTCGCTCTCCTCTCAGTTGTCTCTCTCCTGTCAGTTCTCTCTCTCTCTCTCCTCTCAATTTTCACTATTTCTGCTCACAATTTTCCCTGTCTTGCTCTTATCTCAGTTCTCTCTCTCTCCTATTTTTCTCTCGCTCACCTGTTTTCTCTCTCACTGATGTGCCTCAATAATTCCGAGACTCGAAGTTAGCAGAACAAAACAAGGCTTTTATTAACTTAGAACGTAACACGTAAGAGAGAGAGATGTCTTCCTTCTGGAGACTGAGGCCAGACTGAGTTAGCTTACAAACGGGGCCAGGTATGGGCGGAGCCCTACGCACAACACATTCCAGCACATTCCAGTATACAATACAGCACATTCCAGTACACAATACAATGAGGTCTGGGGGAAGGGAAATGACACTGAAACCGATCTCAGTCACAGGCAGTGATGAATGGAAATATTTCATCACATTCACCCCTTCTATAGATTTAGTCTGTTCGGGGGTTTGATAGTCCTCTGCGACCGACGTGGCTGTTGCGGTGCCGCGGGTGTCGGCTGGGTGTCCCCGGTAGCCTCCTGGGTCTCTGCCGGGGGTGCCGCCAGGGTTGTTGAAGGGGTAGTTGGTGGGGGTGCCGTTGGTCGGTGTTCTTCCGGGGGTGATGAAAGAGTAGTGGGTGGGTAAGAGTTGCTGTGATCGTCGTTGCCGCTATTGCCGTGGTTGTTGTCGATGCCGGCTGGGGCGACGTCTTTTATGGACACGGTGTCCTCCCTTCCGTCGGCGTGCCGGACATATGCGTATTCGGGGTTGGCGTGGAGTAGGTGTACTGGCTCCACGAGAAGGTCCGTCTTGTGGCCCCTCACATGCCTTCGCACGAGTACCGGACCTGGGGTGGAGAGCCATGACGGCATGGATACGCCTGAGGTGGATTTCCGGGGAAAGACAAACATTCGTTCATGAGGCATGGTATTAGTGGCCGTACACAATAGCGACCGTATCGAATGGAGCACATCCGAGAGGACTTCCTGCCAGCGGGAGATAGGGAGGCCCTTGGTCCTTAGAGCTAGAGTGACTGCTTTCCATACTGTCCCGTTCTCTCGCTCCACTTGGCCGTTACCCCGGGGGTTGTAGCTGGTGGTACGGCTTGTGGCGATCCCCCTGGACAGCATGTACTGGCGTAGCTCTTCACTCATGAAGGACGCCCCCCTATCCGTATGGATGTAGCTCGGCATACCGAACAGGCAGAACAGGCTGTTGAGGCATTTAATGACCGTGGCGCTGGTCATGTCTGGGCAGGGGAAGGCGAATGGGAACCGGGAGTATTCGTCCACAATGTTCAGGAAGTAAACATTGCGGTCGACGGACGGGAGGGGGCCCTTGAAATCTAAGCTGAGCCGCTCAAAGGGCCGTGTAGCTTTGATTAAGTGGGCTCTATCTGGGCGGTAGAACCGAGACTTCCACTCAGCGCAAGTGCGGCAGTTCCTGGTCAGGGACCGAACTTCCTCAATCGAGTAGGGTAAGTTACGGGACTTTATGAAGTGGAACAGCCGCGTGACCCCTGGGTGGCAGAGGTCGTTGTGGAGGGTCTGTAGCCGATCCCCGGTGGCGCTGGCACACATCCCTCGTGAGAGGGCGTCAGGGGATTCGTTAAGGGCCCCTGGCCGGTAAATGATGTCGTACTCGAAGGTGGAGAGCTCGATCCGCCACCTAAGAATCTTATCATTTTTAATCTTCCCCCTCTGTTTATTATTGAACATAAACGCTACCGACCGCTGGTCGGTAAGTAGGGTGAAGCGTTTGCCGGCTAGGTAGTGGCGCCAGTGGCGCACTGCCTCCACGATGGCTTGGGCCTCCTTTTCCACGGAGGAGTGTCTGATCTCGGGCCCTTGGAGGGTCCTCGAGAAGAAAGCTACGGGCCGCCCCGCCTGGTTGAGGGTGGCCGCCAAGGCGAAGTCAGACGCATCACTTTCCACTTGAAATGGAGTGTTCTCGTCCACTGCCTGTAGCGTGGCCCACTCAATATCCTGCTTAATGCCTTTGAAGGCGGCGTGGGCCTCAGCAGAGAGCGGGAAAGAGGATGCTTTCAAGAGGGGGCGGGCTTTGTCGGAGTAGTTGGGGACCCATTGGGAATAATAAGAAAATAACCCCAGGCACCTTTTCAGGGCTTTGGGAGTGTTGGGCAGGGGCAGCTCCCGTAGGGGGCGCAATCGGTCGGGGTCTGGTCCGATTTCCCCATTCTCCACCACGCTGCCTAGTATGCAGAGGCGCGTGGTGTTGTAAACGCACTTGTCCTCGTTGTAGGTGAGGTTGAGTTTTTGTGCGATTTTCAGGAACCTCTCGAGGTTCGAGTCGTGATCCTGCTGGTTGTGACCGCAGATGGTGACGTTGTCGAGGTAGGGGAAGGTTGCCTGCAAGTGGTGGTCATCGACCATGCGGTCCATCTCCCTCTGGAAGACCGAGACCCCATTCGTCACCCCAAAGGGGACTCTGAGGAATTGGTAGAGGCGTCCGTTCGCCTCGAAGGCGGTGTACGGGCGGTCCTCTGGTCTGATAGGGAGCTGGTGGTACGCTGACCTGAGGTCGATGGTGGAGAACACCCGGTATTGGGCGATTTGGTTCACCATTTCTGATATGCGGGGTAGCGGGTAGGCGTCTAGTAGGGTGTACCTGTTGATCGTTTGACTATAGTCGATCACCATCCGTTTCTTCTCGCTACCCCTTACCACCACCACTTGGGCGTGCCACGGGCTATTGCTGCGTTCAATAATGCGCTCTTTCAGGAGCCTGTCTACCTCGGTCGCGATAAACCGCCTGTCCTCCCAGCTGTACCTCCTGCTTTTGGTCGCTGTTGGCCGGCAGTTAGGGGTAAGGTTCGCGAATAGCGAAGGCGGCTTTACCTTCAGGTAGCCAGACCGCACACTGTGAAGGGCGGCTGGGACCCACCGTACTTGAACGTGATGCTTTGGTGGTTGCACTGGAAATCCAGGCCTAAGATCACGCTCGCACATAGGTTCTTCATGATTAATACTTTAAAATGATCATATACAGTTCCGTTAACGCACAATTGTACCGTGCAGTAACCCAGAATGGTCGATGTCTGGGTTTTGTCAGCCATAGAGATGGTACCCTGAGTAGGGACCACCTTTAGGGAGAGTTGTTGTGCCAGTTCTGGGTGGATAAAGCTCTCCGTGCTTCCACTGTCAATTAAGCATTTAACCCGGCACCCGTTTACCTCGATGTCCACCATTGATCTGGATAGCGGGTGCGGCCTGGTCTGGTCCACTGTGACCGACGCCACTGTAGGGCCCTGATCGATACAAGATGGCGTCCACGCTGTCTGCTCACAAGATGGCGGACCCCACGAGATCGGGCAAGATGGCGTCCAAGATGGCCGCTCCCACGGCGCACACGCGGCGGTGGCGGGTTTTCCGGCGGTTGGTTTTCCGGCGCGGTTCCCTCTGCACACCTTCCCGAAGTGCCCCTTCTTACCGCACTTAAAGCAGGTGGTGCCTTTCGCCGGGCACAGGTTTCTGGTGTGCTTTGGCTGCCCGCAGAAGTAGCAGTTGGGTCCCTGATGCGTCGCGGCTGTTGTAGGGCTTCTGGGGGGAGAGCGGGGCCCAGCCGGTGTCGGGCTGTCGGGCGGGGAAGATGCCTTCCAAGATGGCGGTGCCCTCGGTGCACACGTGGCGGCGTGGACGGCGCGGGCTGAAGAGTAGGCGTCCGAGTTTCTCTGGGCCACATCCAGGGATCGCGCGGTGTCCGCAGCCTGTTTCAGGTCCAACCCCGTTTTTTCCAGCAGTCTTTGCCGGATGTAAGTGGAGCTGAGGCCTGTGATGAAGGCATCGCGAACAAGCTCGTCAGTGTACACTGCGGCTTTTACATCTCGGCACTTGCAGTCTTTGCCAAGCATTTTCAGGGTGCTTAGGAACTCCTCCACCGATTCCCCAGGTCGCTGTGCGCGGGTGGCGAGCAGGTGCCTAGCATACACCTCATTCGTAGGCTGCTGGTAATGCGCCTTTAAGATGTCGCAGGCGGCCAGGTACGTCTCGGCGTCTTGGATGAGGGGGTAAACCCGGTGGCTTACCCAATTCCGCAGAATTCTGAGTCTCATCCTCGCAGCGTCCGTAGCGTCTTTGACGGCTGCGGAATTGTCCAGGAAGAATTCCATACACTCAAACCAGTGTCCGAAGCGTGCTGATGCGTCCGGAGCATGTTGATCCAAATCCAAACGTTCAGGTTTCAGGAGTTGATCCATAGTGTTGAAAAATAAGTTAATAAAATTGACGTGCCTCAATAATTCCGAGACTTGAAGTTAGCAGAACAAAACAAGGCTTTTATTAACTTAGAACGTAACACGTAAGAGAGAGAGATGTCTTCCTTCTGGAGACTGAGGCCAGACTGAGTTAGCTTACAAACGGGGCCAGGTATGGGCGGAGCCCTACACACAACACATTCCAGCACATTCCAGTATACAATACAGCACATTCCAGTACACAATACAATGAGGTCTGGGGGAAGGGAAATGACACTGAAACCGATCTCAGTCACAGGCAGTGATGAATGGAAATATTTCATCACACTCACTCTCCTTAGTTTTCTCTCCTCAGTTTTCTCTCACTCTACTGTTTTCTTTCGCTCTCATGCTCCTCTTAGTTTTTTCTCTCTCTTCTCTCAGTTTTTTTCTCTCTCCTCTCAGTTTTCTCTCTCTCCCCTGTTCTCTCTCTCTCTCTCTCTCTTAGTTTTCTCGCTCGCTCTCTCTCCTCTCAGTTTTTTTCTGTCTCTCTCCTCACAGATCTCTCTCTCTATCTCTTCTCTGTTTACTTGCTCTCTCACTCCTCTAAGTTTTTTCTCTCTCTCTCTCCTCTCACTTTCCTCTCTCTCTCTCCTCTCAGTTTTCTTGCTCTAAATCTCCTCTCAGTTCTCTCTCTCCTGTTTTCTCACACTCTCTCCTCAGTTTTCTCTTCTCTCTCTTGCCCTTCTCTCAGTTCTCCCTCTCTCTCCTGTTTTTGCTCCCTCTCTCTCTCTCTCCTCTCAGATTTCTCGCTCTCCCTCCTCAGTTTTTACGCTCTCTCTCTCCTCTCAGTTTTCTCTCACTCCTCTCAGTTTTCTCACACTCTCAAACCCCTCAGTATTCTCTCTCTCTCCTCTCAGTTTTCTTTCTCTCGCTCTCCTCTGTTTTCTCGCTCTCTCCTTTCAGTTTTCTCGCTCTCTCTCCTCTCAGTTTTCTCGCCCTCCCTCTCCTCTCAGTTTTCTCGCCCTCTCTCTCCTCTCAGCTTTCTCGCCCTCTCTCTCCTCTCAGTTTTCTCTCTCTCCTTTCAGTGATCTCTCTCTCTCCTCGCTGTTCTCTCTCTCTCTCCTCTCAGTTCTCTCTCTCTCTCCTTGCAGTTCTCTCTCTCTCTCCTCTCAGTTTTCACTATTTCTGCTCACAGTTTTCTCTCTCTCTCTCCTGTTTATCTCTCTCTCTCCTGTTTTCTCTCTCACTCTCCTCAGTTTTCTCTCCACTCAGTTTTCTCTCTCTCCCCTGTTTTCTCGTTCTCTCTCCTCAGTTTTCTCTTTCTCTCTCGGTTTTCTTGCTCGCTCTCTCTCCTCTGTTTTCTTGCTCTCACACACCTCTCACTTTCCTCGCTCTCTCTCTCCTCTCAGTTTTCTCGCTCTATATCTCCTCTCAGTTTTTTTCTCTCTCACTGCTATCAGTTTTCTTGCTCTCTCTCCTCAGTTTTCTCTCTCTATCCTCTCAGTTTTCGCTCTCTCCTCAGTTTTCTCGCTCTCTCCTTTCAGTTTTCTCTCTCTCTCCTCAGTTTTCTCACTCTCTCTCTCCTCTCAGTTTACTTTCTCTCCTCCAGGATTTCTCACTCTCTCACACCCCTCAGTTGTCTCTCTCTCTCTCCTTTCAATTTTCTCGCTCTCTCTCTCTACTCTCAGTTTTCTCACACTCTCTAACCCCGCAGTTTTCTCTCTCTCTCTCCTCTCAGTTTTCTCTCTCTTTCTCCTCTATGTTTTCTTGCTCTCTCTCCTCTGTTTTCTCTCTCTCACTTCTCAGTTTTCTCTCTCTCTCGTCTCACTTTTCTCTCTCTTTCTCTTCTCAGTTTACACTCTCTCTCCTCTCAGTTTTCTCACCCTCTTTCTCCTCTCAGTTCTCTCTCTCTCTCCTTGCAGTTCTCTCTCTCTCTCCTCTCAGTTTTCTCCTCTCTCTCGCTCTCCTCTCAGTTTTCACTATTTCTGCTCACAGTTTTCTCTCTCTCTCTCTCATCTCAGTTCTCTCTCTCCTGTTTTTCTCTCTCTCTCCTATTTTCTCTCTCACTCTCCTCAGTTTTCTCTCCTCCCAGTTTTCTCTCTCTCTCCTGTTTTCTCTCGCTCCCACGCTCCTCATAGTTTTCTCTCTCTCCTCTCAGTTTTTTCTGTCTCTCTCCTCACAGTTCTCTCTCTCTATCTCACGCTCTCTCAGTTTTCTTACTCTCTCTCTTCGTCCTCTATTTTCTTTCTTTCTCTCTCCTCTCAGTTTTCTCACTCTCTCTCTCCTCTCAGTTTTTTCTCTCTCCACTATCAGTTTTCTCGCTCTCTCTCCTCAGTTTTCTCTCTCTCCTGTCAGTTTTCTCTCTCTCCTCTCAGTTTGCTGTCTCTCCTCACAGTTCTTTCTCTCTCTCCTCTCAGTTTTCTCTCAGTTTTTTTCTCGCTCACCTCTCAGTTTTCTCTCTCTCTCTCCTCTCAGTTTTCTCTCTCTCTCTCCTCTCTGTTTTCTTGCGCTCTCTCTCCTCAGTTTTATAGAGTCATAGAGTCATGGGCCTAGAAATTGGGTTGGGGCACCAAAGTGACGCCAAAGTCGCCTGAGCACAGGATTTAGTGCAGCGTTCGAGGCTTTAGCGATCGTCAGATATTCAGTTTCATTGCCCCTAGAGGGAGACGGGGCGAGGCTTGAGGCGCTCTGTGTCCCTCTTAGGGCGCTAAAACTGAATATCGCAGTGCAACGTGCCGCAGCGCCACACGCTGCGGCATGGCACGCTGCGGTACTGCAGGCCTTCCTCCCATTGTTAAGGGGGAGTGGCCTGCAACAGCGCGATCCCCGCTCGCGAGTGCCGGCAAATGAGCCTGGCACCAAGGAGAAGTGCCGGGCTCTTGGGAAACAGCCGGCAATGCCGTGGGGGGGGTGTCAGGAGGCCGGGGACGGAGGTGCTGGCAGGCGGCCGCCCACCTTCATCTTAACTTGCGCCGCTTCCGGCACAGCAAGGCCCTGTGAACCGGGCGCAGGTAGCGAACGGCGCAACTGCGCCGTTCGCTACCAAATGTCGTGAACGGGGCGCAAATGGGGCGCTGCGCACACCGATGACGTCATCGGTGGCGGCGCAGAGCAAATGGCTAACGCCACCATTAGCGCCCCTGCTGAATATCGCGGGAGGCGCAGCCAGTGGTGCTACAGCCACTGGCTGTCTCTTTAGGCGCTAACAGGTGGCGCTACTCACCCAATTTTCCCCCCATAGAGTTTTACAGCACAGAAAGAGGCCCTTCGGCCCATCGCGTCCGGCCGGCCATCAATCCCTGTCTAATCTAATCCCATTTTCCAGCATTTGGCCCTTAGCCTTGTATGCTATGGCATTTCAAGTGCTCATCCAAATGCTTCTTGAATGTTGTGAGGGTTCCTGCCTCTACCACCCTTTCAGGCAGTGAGTTCCAGATTCCAACCACCCTCTGGGTGAAAAAGTTCTTCCTCAAATCCCCTCTAAACCTCCTGCCCCTTACCTTGAATCTACGCCCCCTTGTTATTGACCCCTCTACTAAGGGAAAAAGTTCCTTTCTATCTACCCTATCTATGCCCCTCATAATTTTGTACACCTCAATCAGGTCTCCCCTCAGCCTTCTCTGCTCCAAGGAAAACAACCCCAGCCTGTCCAGTCTTTCTTCATAGCTGAAGCGCTCTAGCCCAGGTAACATCCTGATGAATCTCCTCTGCACCCTCTCCAAAGCAATCACATCCTTCCTATAGTGTATCGACCAGAACTGCACACAGTATTCCAGCTGTGGCCTATCCAGCATTTTGTACAGCTCCATCATAATCTCCCTGCTCTTATATTCTATGCCTCGGCTAATGAAGGCAAGTATCCCATATGCCTTTTTAACCACCTTATCCACCTGTTCTGCTGCCTTCAGGGATCTATGTACATGCACACCAAGGTCCCTCTGATCCTTTGTCTTTCCTAGGGTCCTACCAGTCATTGTGTATTCCCTTGCCTTGTTAGTCCCTCCAAAATGCATCACCTCACACTTTTCAGGGTTAAACTCCATTTGCCACTGTTCCGCCCATCTGACCAACCCATCTATATCGTCCTGCGGACTGAGGCTACCCTCCTCGCTATTTACCACCCCACCAATTTTCGGGTCATCTGCGAACTTACTGATCATACCTTTTACATTCACATCCAAATCATTAATGTAGACCACAAACAGCAAGGGACCCAGCACCGATCCCTGTGGTACCCCACTGGACACAGGCTTC
This sequence comes from Somniosus microcephalus, assembly GCF_052327205.1. NCBI lineage: Eukaryota > Metazoa > Chordata > Chondrichthyes > Squaliformes > Somniosidae > Somniosus > Somniosus microcephalus. The sequence continues at coordinate 232,863,435 of NC_140988.1, read as the reverse complement.
CAGTCACAAAAACAACCTTCGACCATCACCCTCTGCCTTCTGCCACTAAGCCAGTTTTGGATCCAATGTGCCAAGGTGTGGTAAACCACTGTATTGTATATTGCCACCTCTGGGTGGCGCTGTGTATGGAGGCATGCCTCCATACACAGCGCCACCCAGAGGTGGCAATATACAATACAGTGGTTTACCACATTCACCCCTCAATGTGTACTTCCTCAACATAGTTGATGAGTACTCCCGTTTCCCCTTTGCCATCCCTTGCCCAGACATGACCAGTACCACGGTCATCAAGTGTCTGAATGACATCTTCGCTCTGTTCGGGTTCCCCAGCTATATACATAGCGACAGGGGCTCATCGTTCATGAGCGACGAACTTCGGCAGTACCTGCTAACAAGAGGTATCGCCACGAGCAGGACCACCAGTTACAACCCCCGGGGGAACGGCCAGGTGGAAAGGGAGAACGCGACGGTTTGGAAGGCAGTCCTCTTAGCACTAAAATCTAAGGGCCTTCCGACCTCCCGCTGGCAGGAGGTCCTCCCTGCAGCGCTTCACTCCATTCGGTCACTGCTTTGTACTGCCACTAATGCGACCCCTCATGAGAAAATGTTCGTTTTCCCCCGGAAGTCTACATCGGGAACCTCGCTACCGGCATGGTTGACTTCTCCTGGGCCCGTCCTACTGCGGAGGCACGTGAGGACGCATAAAACGGACCCCCTGGTCGAGCGGGTGCACCTCCTACACGCCAACCCCCAGTATGCCTGGGTGACATACCCAGACGGGCGGGAGGACACGGTCTCCATACGAGATCTCGCACCCTCGGGTACCCCTGAATTACCACCGTTATCCCCCTTACCACCGTTATCCCCCTTACCACTGTTATCCCCCACCACCCCTCCCAACCCAACCCCTGCAGACGGCATGCCAAAGCCCCAGGAATCTTCGCCAACCACCCAGACACCAGACCCGACGTCGGATGCTGCAACACCACCGCCGCCACCACGACGATCAGGACGTCAGACAAGGCCTCCTGATAGACTTAACTTGTAGTACCCTTCACCCCGCCGGACTTCACATTAAACAAGGGGTGAATGTGGTAAACCACTGTATTGTATATTGCCACCTCTGGGTGGCGCTGTGTATGGAGGCATGCCTCAGCTGACTCCACCCACCACTGTGTGGGTTTCGTTCAGACTTGTTCAGTCACTCACGAAGAAGCATGGTCTCTTCTTAGCTAATAAAAGCCTTATTCATCTCTTCTTTCGACTCATCATCTCTTCTTCGACTCATCACCTTTTATGAAGTAATTGATAAGCGTATCACAAGGCACCCTGGATCCCATGGGCTCTTACCTTCTTGATCAGTCTCCTATGCGGGACTTTATCGAAAGCCTTACTGAAATCCATGTATACCACATCCACTGCACTACCCTCATCCACACACCTAGGCACCCCCTCGAAAAATTCAATCAAATTGGTCAGACATGATCTTCCCATGACAAAGCCATGCTGACTATCCCTGATTAATCCCTGCCTCTCCAAGTGGAGACTAATTCTGTCCCTCAGAATTTTTTCCAATAATTTCCCTACCACTGATGTTAGGCTCACTGGCCTGTAATTCCCTGGTTTATCCCTACTACCCTTCTTGAATAATGGTGCTACGTTAGCTGTTCTCCAGTCCTCTGGCACACCCCCTGTGGCCAGAGTGGTTCTGAAAATTTGTGTCAGAGCCCCTGCAATCTCCTCCTTTGCCTCACACAGCAGCCTGGGATACATCTCGTCTGGGCCTGGGGATTTATCCACTTTTAAGCCTGCTATAACCGCTAGTACCTCCTCCCTCTCGATGCTAATATGTTCAAGTATATCACAGTCCCCCTGCCCGATTTCTATGCCTACATCGTCCTTCTCCATAGTGAACACAGATGCAAAAAATTCATTTAAAACCCCACCTACATCTTCTGGCTCCACACACAGATTGCCACTTTGGTCCCTAATGGGCCCTACTCTTTCCCTAGTTATCCTCTTGCCCTTAATATACTTATAATAAAACACCTTAGGATTTTCTCTCCCTCTCTCTTAGATTTCTCTCTCTCTCTCTCTCGCCTATCAGTTTTCTCTCTCTCTCTCCTCTCAGTTTTCTCTCTCTCTCCTCTCACTTTTCTATCTTTCTCTTCTCAGTTTACTCTCTCTCCTCTCAGAGTTCTCTCCCTCTTTCTCCTCCAAGTTGTCTCGCTCTCTCTCTCTCCTCTCAGTTCTCTCTCTCCTCTCAGTTTTCTCCTCTCTCTCTCTCTCTCCTCTCAGTTTTCACTATTTCTGCTCACAGTTTGCTCTCTCGCTCTCATCTCAGTTCTCTCTGTCTCCCGTTATTTTCTCTATCTTTCTGTTTTCTCTCTCACTCTCCTCAGTTTTCTCTCCTCTCAGTTTTCCCCCTCTCTCCTGTTTTCTCTCGCTCCCACGCTCCTCTTAGTTTTCTCTCCCTCTCCTCTCAGTTTTTATTCTCTCTCTCTCCTCTCAGTTTTTATTCTCTCTCTCTCCTCTCAGTTTTCTCTCTCTCACCTCTGTTATCTCGCTCTCTCTTTCCTCTCAGTTTTCGCGCTCGCTCTCTCTCCTCTTAGTTTTTTGTCTCTCTCCTCACAGTTCTCTCTCTCTATCTCGCACTCTCTCCATTTTCTTACTCTCTCTGTCCTCTGTTTTCTTGCTCTCTCTCTCCTCTCACTTTCCTCGCTCTCTCTCTCCTCTCAGTTTTCTCTCTCTCTCTCCTTTCAGTTTTCTCTCTCTCTCCTCTCAGTTTTCTCTCTCTCTTCTCTCAGTTTTCTCTCTCTCTCCCCACAGTTTTCTCTCTCTCTCCTCTCAGTTTTCTCTCTCTCTCCTCTCAGTTTTCTCTCTCTCTCCTCTCAGTTTTCTCTCTCTCTCTCTCCTCAGTTTTCTCACTCTCTCTCTCCCCACAGTTTTCTCTCTCTCTCCTCTCAGTTTATTCTCTCTCTCTCCTCTCAGTTTTCTCTCTCTCTCTCCTCTCCATTTTCTTGCTCTCTCTCTCCTATCAGATTTCTCGCTCACTCTCTCTCCTCTCAGTTCTCTCTGTCTCCCTCGCTTTCGCTCAGTTTTACTCACTCTCTCTCCTCTGTTTTCTCGCCCTCTCTCCTCTCAGTTTCCTCGCCCTCTCTCCTCTCAGTTTTATCTCTTGTTCTCTGTTTTCTCTCTCACTCTCCTCTCAGTTTTCTTTCTCTCTCTCCTCAGTTTTCTCTCTCTCTCTTTATCTCTCCCTCTCTACTCTTAGTTTTCTCTCTTTCTCTCTCCATCCTCTCAGTTTTCTCTCTCTCTCTTTATCTCTCCCTCTCTACTCTCAGTTTTCTCTCTCTCTCTTTATCTCTCCCTCTCTACTCTCAGTTTTCTCTCTCTCTCTTTATCTCTCCCTCTCTACTCTCAGTTTTCTCTCTCTCTCTTTATCTCTCCCTCTCTACTCTCAGTTTTCTCTCTCTCTCTTTTTCTCTCCCTCTCTACTCTCAGTTTTCTCTCTTTCTCTCCTCTCAGTTTTCTCTCTCTCCTCTCAGTTTTCTCTCTCTCTCTCCTCTCAGTTTTCTCTCTCTCTCTCCTCTCAGTTTTCTCTCTCTCTCTCTCTCAGTTTTCTCTCTCCCTCTCCCCACAGTTTTCTCTCTCTCTCTTTATCTCTCCCTCTCTACTCTCAGTTTTCTCTCTCTCCCCTCAGTTTTCTCTCTCTCTCTCCTCTCAGTTTTCTCTCTCTCTCTCCTCTCAGTTTTCTCTCTCTCTCTCCTCTCAGTTTTCTCTCTCTCTCTCCTCTCAGTTTTCTCTCCCTCTCTCCTCTCAGTTTTCTCTCTCTCTCCCCTCAGTTTTCTCTCTCTCTCCCCTCAGTTTTCTCTCTCTCTCCTCTCAGTTTTCTCTCTCTCTCCTCTCAGTTCTCTCTCTCCTCTCAGTTTTGTCTCTTGTTCTCTGTTTTCTCTCTCGCTCTCCTCTCAGTTTTCTTTCTCTCTCTCCTCAGTTTTCTCTCTCTCTCTTTACCTCTCCCTCTCTACTCTCAGTTTTCTCTCTCTCTCTCCATCCTCTCAGTTTTCTCTCTCTCTCTTTAACTCTCCCTCTCTACTCTCAGTTTTCTCTCTCTCTCCTCTCAGTTTTCTCTCTCTCTCTCTCCTTTCAGTTTTCTCTCTCTCTCTTTCCTTTCAGTTTTCTCTCTCTCTCCTCTCAGTTCTCTCTCTCCTGTTTTTTCTCTCTCTCTCTCCTCTCAGTTTTCTCTCTCTCTCTCCTCTCCATTTTCTTGCTCTCTCTCTCCTATCAGATTTCTCGCTCACTCTCTCCTCTCAGTTTTCTCTCTCTCCTCTCAGTTCTCTCTCTCTCTCTCCTCTCCGTTTTCTTGCTCTCTCTCTCCTATCAGATTTCTCGCTCACTCTGTGATGAAATATTCCATTCATCACTCATTGGTATTCTCTGCCTGTGACTGTGGTTGGTTTCAGTTTCATTTCCCTTACCTCAGTTCCGTTTCCTCACCATTGTATTGTACTGTGTGTAGGGCTCTGCCCATACCTGGCCCCTATGTAAGCTGGCCCAGCCTGCATCACATCCAGTACGGCAGACCTCTGGATGGAAGATACCTCTCCTCTGTGTGTTGCCTTCTAAGTCAATAAAAGCCTTGTTTTGTTTCGCTAACATCGAGTCTCGGATTTATTGAGGCACATCAATTTTATTGACTTAATTTTTAACACAATGGATCAACTCTTGAAACCCGAACGTTTGGATTTGGACCAGCATGCTTCGGACGCATCGGCACGCTTCGGACACTGGTTTATGTGTATGGAATTCTTCCTGGACAATTCCGCAGCCGTCAAAGACGCTACGGACGCTGCGAGTATGAAACTCGGAACTCTGCGGAATTGGGTAAGCCACCGGGTTTACCCCCTCATCCAAGACGCCGACACGTACCCGGCCGCCTGCGATATCTTAAAGGCGCATTACCAGCAGCCTACGAATGAGGTGTAGGCTAGGCATCTGCTCGCTACTCGCGCACAGCGACCTGGGGAATCGGTGGAGGAGTTCCTAGGCACCCTGAAAACGCTTGGCAAAGACTGCAAGTGCCAAGATGTAAAAGCCGCAGTGTACACTGACGAGCTTGTTCACGATGCCTTTATCACAGGCCTCAGCTCCACTTACATCTGGCAGAGACTGCTGGAAAAAACGGGATTGGACCTGAAACAGGCTGCGGACACAGCGCGATCCCTGGATGTGGCCCAGAGAAACTCGGACGCCTACTCTTCAGCCCGCGCCGTCCACGCCGCCACGTGTGCACCAAGGGCGCCACCATTTTGGAAGGCATCTTCCCCGCCCGGCAGCCCGACACCGTCGGGGCCCCGCTCTCCCCCCAGAAGCACTACGAAAGCCGCGACGCATCAGGGACCCAACTGCTACTTCTGCGGGCAGCCAAAACACACCAGAAACCTGTGCCCGGCGAAAGGCACCACCTGCTTTAAGTGCGGTAAGAAGGGGCACTTCGGGAAGGTGTGCAGAGGGAACGCCGCCGGAAAACCCGCCACCGCCGCGTGTGCGCCGTGGGAGCGGCCATCTTGGACGCCATCTTGCCCGACCTCGTGGGGTCCGCCATCTTGTGAGCAGACAGCGTGGACGCCATCGTGTCTCGATCAGGGCCCTACAGTGGCATCGGTCACAGTGGACCAGACCAGGCCGCACCCGCTATCCAAATCAATGGTGGACATCGAGGTAAACGGGTGCGGGGTTAAATGTTTAATTGACAGTGGAAGCACGGAGAGTTTTATCCACCCTGAACTGGCACAACAACTCTCCCTAAAGGTGGTCCCTACTCGGGGTACCAACTCTATGGCTGATAAAACCCAGACATCGACCATTATGGGTTACTGCACGGTACAATTGTCTGTTAACGGAACTGTATACGATAATTTTAAAGTACTAATCATGAAGAATCTATGTGCGAGCGTGATCTTGGGCCTGGATTTCCAGTGCTACCACCAAAGCATCACGCTCAATTACGGTGGGTCCCAGCCGCCCCTCACATTGTGCGGTCTGGCTACCCTGAAGGCAAAGCCGCCTTCGCTATTCGCGAACCTTACCCCTAACTGCCAGCCAATAGCGACCAAAAGCAGGAGGTACAGCTGGGAGGACAGGCGGTTTATCGCGACCGAGGTAGACAGGCTCCTGAAAGAGCGCATTATTGAATGCAGCAACAGCCCGTGGCGCGCCCAAGTGGTAGTGGTAAGGGGTAGCGAGAAGAAACGGATGGTGATCGACTATAGCCAAACGATCAACAGGTACACCCAACTAGACGCCTACCCGCTACCCCGCATATCAGAAATGGTGAACCAAATCGCCCAATACCGGGTGTTCTCCACCATCGACCTCAAGTCAGCGTACCACCAGCTCCCTATCAGACCAGAGGACCGCCCGTACACCGCCTTTGAGGCGAACGGACGCCTCTACCAATTCCTCAGAGTCCCCTTTGGGGTGACGAATGGGGTCTCGGTCTTCCAGAGGGAGATGGGCCGCATGGTCGATGACCACCACTTGCAGGCAACCTTCCCCTACCTCGACAACGTCACCATCTGCGGTCACAACCAGCAGGATCACGACTCGAACCTCAAGAGGTTCCTGAAAACCACACAAAAACTCAACCTCACCTACAACGAGGACAAGTGCGTTTACAACACCACGCGCCTCTGCATACTAGGCAGCGTGGTGGAGAATGGGGAAATCAGACCAGACCCCGACCGATTGCACCCCCTACGGGAGCTGCCCCTGCCCAACACTCCCAAAGCCCTGAAAAGGTGCCTGGGGTTATTTTCTTATTATTCCCAATGGGTCCCCAACTACTCCGACAAAGCCCGCCCCCTCTTGAAAGCATCCTCTTTTCCGCTCCCTGCTGAGGCCCACGCCGCCTTCAAAAGCATTAAGCGGGATATTGAGCGGGCCACGCTACAGGCAGTGGACGAGAACACTCCCTTTCAAGTGGAAAGTGATGCGTCTGACTTTGCCTTGGCGGCCACCCTCAACCAGGCGGGGCGGCCCGTAGCTTTCTTCTCGAGGACCCTCCAAGGGCCCGAGATCAGACACTCCTCCGTGGAAAAGGAGGCCCAAGCCATCGTGGAGGCAGTGCGCCACTGACGCCACTACCTAGCCGGCAAATGCTTCACCCTACTTACCGACCAGCGGTCGGTAGCGTTTATGTTCAATAATAAACAGAGGGGGAAGATTAAAAATGATAAGATTCTTAGGTGGCGGATCGAGCTCTCCACCTTCGATTATGACATCATTTACCGGCCAGGGGCCCTTAACGAATCCCCCGACGCCCTCTCACGAGGGATGTGTGCCAGCGCCACCGGGGATCGGCTACAGACCCTCCACAACGACCTCTGCCACCCAGGGGTCACGCGGCTGTTCCACTTCATAAAGTCCCGCAACTTACCCTACTCGATTGAGGAAGTTCGGTCGCTGACCAGGAACTGCTGCACTTGCGCTGAGTGTAAGCCTCGATTCTACCACCCAGATAGAGCCCACTTAATCAAAGCTACACGGCCCTTTGAGCGGCTCAGCTTAGATTTCAAGGGCCCCCTCCCTTCCGTCGACCGCAATGTTTACTTCCTGAACATTGTGGACGAATACTCCCGTTTCCCATTCGCCCCCCCCTGCCCAGACATGACCAGTGCCACGGTCATTAAATGCCTCAACAGCCTGTTCTGCCTGTTCGGTATGCCGAGCTACATCCATACGGATAGGGGGGCGTCCTTCATGAGTGAAGAGCTACGCCAGAACATGCTGTCCAGGGGGATCGCCACAAGCCGTGCCACCAGCTACAAACCCCGGGGTAACGGTCAAGTGGAGCGAGAGAACGGGACAGTATGGAAAGCAGTCACTCTAGCTCTAAGGACCAAGGGCCTCCCTATCTCCCGCTGGCAGGAAGTCCTCCCAGATGTGCTCCATTCGATACGGTCGCTATTGTGTACTGCCACTAATGCCACGCCTCATGAGCGAATGTTTGTCTTTCCCCGGATATCCACCTCAGGCGTATCCATGCCGTCATGGCTCTCCACCCCAGGTCCGGTATTCATGCGAAGGCATGTGAGGGGCCACAAGGCGGACCCTCTCGTGGAGTCAGTGCACCTACTCCACGCCAACCCCCAATACGCGTATGTCCGGCACGCCGACGGAAGGGAGGACACCATGTCCATAAAAGACGTCGCCCCAGCCGGTAACGACAACAACCACGACAACAGCAGCAACAACGATCACAGCAACTCTTACCCACCCACTACTCTTTCATCACCCCCGGAAGAACATCGACCAATGGTACCCCCACCAACTACCCCTTCAACAACCCTGGCGGCGCCCCCGGCAGAGACCCAGGAGGCCACCGGGGACACCCAGCCGACACCCACGGCACCACAACAGCCACGTCGGTCGCAGAGGACTATCAAACCCCCGAACAGACTAAATCTATAGAAGGGGTGAATGTGATGAAATATTCCATTCATCACTCATTGGTATTCTCTGCCTGTGACTGTGGTTGTTTTCAGTTTCATTTCCCTTACCTCAGTTCTGTTTCCTCACCATTGTATTGTACTGTGTGTAGGGCTCCGCCCATACCTGGCCTCTATGTAAGCTAGCCCAGCCTGCATCACATCCAGTACGGCAGACTTCTGGCTGGAAGATACCTCTCCTCTGTGTGTTACCTTCTATGTCAATAAAAGCCTTGTTTTGTTTCGCTAACATCGAGTCTCGGATTTATTGAGGCACATCACACTCTCTCTCCTCTCAGTTTATTCTCTCTCTCTCCTCTCAGTTCTCTCTCTCTCTCTCCTCTCCGTTTTCTTGCTCTCTCTCTCCTATCAGATTTCTCGCTCACTCTCTCTCCTCTCAGTTTATTCTCTCTCTCTCCTCTCAGTTCTCTCTGTCTCCCTCGCTCTCTCTCAGTTTTACTCTCTTTCTCTCCTCTGTTTTCTCGCTCTCTCTCCTCTCAGTTTTCTTGCTCTCTCCCTTCTATCAGTTTTCTTGCTCGCTCTCTCCTCAGTTTCCTCGCTCTCTCGCTCCTCTCAGTTTTCTCGCTCTCTCCTCAGTTTGCTCTCTCTGTCCTCTCAGATTTCACTCTCCCTCCTCTCAGTTTTCTCACCCTCTCTCTGCTCTCAGTTCTCTCTCTCTCTCCTCTCAGTTCTCTCTGTCCTCTCAGTTCACACTCTCTCCTCGCAGTACTCTCTCTCTCCTCAGTTCTCTCTCTCTCTCCTCTCAGTTTTCTCCTCTCTCTCTCTCTCTCCTCTCAGTTTTCACTATTTCTGCTCACAGTTTTCTCACTCTCTCTCATCTCAGTTCGCTCTCTCTCTCCTGTTTTCTCTCTCTCTCTCTCCTCAGTTTTCTCTTCTCTCTCTTGCTCCATCTCCGTTTTCTCGCTCTCTCTCTCTCTGTCCTCAGTTTTCTCTTTCTCTCTCTTAGTTTTCTCACTCGTTCTCTCTCCTCTCAGTTTTCTCTATCTCTCTCCTCTCAGTTTGATCTCTCTATCTCGCGCTCTCTCAGTTTGCTTCCTCTCTCTCTCCTCTGTTTTCGCTCTCTCTCTCCTCTCAGTTTACTCTCCCCTCTCAATTCTCCCCCTCCTCTCAGTTCTTTCTCTCTCCTCTCAGTTCACTCTCTCTCTCATCAGTTCTCTCTTGTTGTGTCGGTACCTTTCTACCTAGACACAATTTAGGACTCAGAACTCAGAGATTCAAACATGAAGTGCTTTATTGGAAGGAAAGGAAGTTCTGGAAAGTTCCAAACAAAGAGAGCTAAACTTAACAGAGAACACCCAACCATTTATCTCCTGTGACAGCGCCACCACAGGTGGGAGGAGAACACACAATAGAACACACAATACATAACATTTCCTCCCCTCTTAAATGGAAGGTCCACATTATTCCTCAACAGGTAAGTTACTTTCAATGCACTCAACGGACCTAGGGTAGAGGTAGACTGCCTCAAACCCTGACTTTACCCTTGGGTTTATTCTGCCCCAGTCTTGTGGGTAAGTCACTAAGCCTACAGATTCAAGCGTCTTGGAGGCCACCGCTCTCTGACAGGATACCGGCGGTCATCGCTGGCTTCCACAGCAGTAGGAATTGACACAGGCCTGGATGGAGAAGGTGCCTGTGTCAGTCGAAAGTCAGGAGTTTGCACAGGTGGAACAGTCTCTTTGACTTCCTGTGTTGGAGAAGAGCACTGTGGCAAAGGATGCTGGTTTGCGGCATCATCCGGAAACAGTTCTGGCCAACCAGCCGTTGGAGCCTCTGTGGCTGTCTCTGCTCCTAGCAACAGTTGATCTGTGTGTCTTCTCCAGACGACGTCCTCAGCAGTCTCAACCATGTAAGACACAGGGCCCATCTGCGCGATCACCGTAGCAGGAACCCATTTCGGCCCAGTGTTGTAGTTTCGAGCTAGGACATGCTCTCCAGGGTGGAACCGTCTCTCCTTGGCTCTTTTCTCTCTCTTTTCAACTTGAGCTTGTTGTTGACAATGGACAACCTGTTCTGCCCTTGGAGGTTTGAGTAAGTCAAAACTTGTCCGCCACTGCCTCTTCATCATGAGCGAAGCGGGGGAAGTTTTGTTTGTGGCATGCGGCTCGTTCCTGTAGGACAACAGGAAGCTGTTCAGACGTTGGTGGATTGAGCCCTGACCTTGCGATGCCTTCAAGGCGTGCTTCAAAGTTTTCACAAACCTTTCTGCCTGGCCGTTAGTAGATAGATGATAGGGCGCAGACCTGATGTGTTGGACACCATTCACATGCAGGAAGGTTGAAAACTCCTGTGATACAGATTGTGGACCATTGTCACTTACGAGTTGTTCCGGTGAGCCATAACGGCTGAACATCTCACCAAGTTTCTCAATTGTTTTCTCTGCCGTGATAGACCTCATCACAGCGACCTCCGGCCACTTGCTACGAGCGTCCACAACCACCATAAACATCTTCTCTTCGAAAGGACCGGCGAAGTCCACATGTACTCGCTGCCACACTTCTGCAGGCCAATCCCAGGGGTGTAGGGTTGCCAGCTGTGGAACATTCCGGACCCTTTGACATGGGGAACATGTTTTGGCTTTCTCCTCAATATTCCCATCGAGACCTGGCCACCAGAAGTAGCTTCTTGCCATTTCCTTCATCCGAACCATCCCACTGTGGCCTGGATGAAGTTGTTGCAGTATAGGTTCCCTCAGAGGTGGCGGAATGATGACACGGCATCCCCAAAGAAGACAAACTGCCTGGACGGAGAGCTCATTTCTTTTTGAAATGTAAGGTTTCAAACTAGGAGAATCTCCTATAGCTCTCCCTCGAATGACATCATCCATTACCTCAGACAGGACTGGATCGTTTCGGGTGTACCTTCGCACCTGAACTGCAGTGACAGGTGCTCCCTCCACTTGTCTAAAGTAGAAGATGTCTATCTGGCAAGGCTCTGGGGGAGTAACAGGCAAGGGTAGCCTTGAGAGACCGTCTGCGCTGCCGTGCAAGTCTGATTTGCGATATTTGATGTCGTATGTGTGTCCTGACAACAGTAAAGCCCACCTTTGCATCCTGCTTGCAGCGAGAGACGGAATTCCGGTGTGGGGCCCGAAGATTGAAGTCAATGGACGGTGGTCCGTCAGGAGTGTGAACCTTCTCCCAAACAGGTACTGATGAAAATTTCAAATTCCAAAAACGATTCCCAAGGCCTCGCGCTCGATCTGCGCATAGTTACTCTCGGCCTTGTTCAAGGTGCGTGATGCGAAGGCGATAGGTTTCTCTTCACCCGAAGGCATGATGTGGGATATGACTGCTCCCACACCATATGGTGATGCATCACATGCTAGCTGCACGGGTAGCTTTGGGTCGAAGTGTGTCAGGACCTCCGATTTCAGCAATGCTTTCTTTGCTTGGGCGAAAGCTTCATTGCACAGTTCGGTCCATTTCCATGTTTTGCCTTGACATAGCAACTGATGTAACGGCTTCAGCAATGTTGCTAAGTCTGGAATAAACTTCCCATAGTAGTTAAGTAGCCCCAGAAATGAACGTAACTGGCTCACATTCTGGGGTGCTGGGGCCTCCACGATCGCCTTGACCTTTGACGGCGCCTTATGCAGGCCAGTAGCGTCAATCACATGCCCCAGGTACTCAACTGAAGACTGAAAGAATTCACATTTGTCTTTACGAACTCTGAGTCCGTACTCTTTCAGTCGTTGTAGTGTCGCATCCAAGTTCAGAAGATGATCCTCCTCATTTGTCCCAGTGACAAGGATGTCGTCCAGGTAGCACTGGACTCCTGGCAGTCCACTCAAAATCTGATCCATTGCCCTTTGGAATAGAGCAGGGGCTGACGTAATTCCAAACGGAAGGTGGCAGTACCTGTATAGCCCCTTGTGTGTCACAATTGTCAGCAGCTCCTTTGATTTGTCATCGACCCACAAGACTGGGGCAGAATAAACCCCAGGGTAAAGTCAGGGTTTGAGGCAGCCTACCTCTACCCTAGGTTCGTTGAGTGCATTGAAAGTAACTTACCTGTTGAGGAATAATGTGGACCTTCCATTTAAGAGGGGAGGAAATGTTATGTATTGTGTGTTCTATTGTGTGTTCTCCTCCCACCTGTGGTGGCGCTGTCACAGGAGATAAATGGTTGGGTGTTCTCTGTTAAGTTTAGCTCTCTTTGTTCGGAACTCAAGTGGTGAGCCTCCTTTTCCACCATCTCCATGGAGACACTAACTTCAATGGCCTTTTCAAGAGTAAGGTTGTCCTCAGTAAGAAGGCGCTTCTGTGTGGCTGCATTTTGCAGACCACACACAAGTCTGTCTCTAATGGTGTCATTCAGCACCTCCTTGAACTGGCAGTGTTCCAACAACCTTTTTAAAGCAGCAATAAACATCGTCACTGATTCCCCCTCCTCTTGATTCCGTTTGTGAAATCGAAATCTCTCAGCAATAACCAGAGATTTTGGTGAAAAATGTGCTCCAAGAATTTCCACTAGTTGCTTATATGTTTTAGTTCCTGGCTTATCTGGCTGCATGAGGCTGCGAAGTAAATTGAATGTCTTCGGCCTGATTACACTCAAAAAGGTAGGCACAACCTTTTCATTTGCCACCGCATTCGCCAATACAAAATAGTCAAAACGTTCCGTATATGCGCTCCATTACGCCACATTTTCATCAAAATCACCGATGTTTCCTAATATAGTAGCCATCTCACGTTTCAAATTAAATTTTCTGTTTACTCACTGCACCCGTAACGTACGCAGATTCATCCCATCCTCGTCGTCACTTGTTGTGTCGGTACCTTTCTACCTAGACACAATTTAGGACTCAGAACTCAGAGATTCAAACATGAAGTGCTTTATTGGAAGGAAAGGAAGTTCTGGAAAGTTCCGAACAAAGAGAGCTAAACTTAACAGAGAACACCCAACCATTTATATCTTGTGACAGCGCCACCACAGGTGGGAGGAGAACACACAATAGAACACACAATACATAACATTTCTCTCTCAGTTCTTCAGTTCTGTCTCTCCTCTCAGTTCTCTCTTTATCACCTCTCAGTTTTCTCTCTCTCCTCTCAGTTTTCTTTCTCCCTCTCCTCTCAGTTTTCTTTCTCCCTCTCCTCTCAGTTTTCTCTCTCTCTCCTCTCAGTTTTCGCTCTCTCTCCTCTCAGTTTTCTCTCTCTCTCCTCTCAGTTTTCTTTCTCCCTCTCCTCTCAGTTTTCTTTCTCCCTCTCCTCTCAGTTTTCTCTCTGTCTCCTCTCAGCTTTCTCTCTCTCTCCTCTCAGTTCTCTCTCTCTCTTGTTTTTTCTCTCTCTCTCTTGTTTGTTCTCTCTCTCAGTTTTCTCTTCTCTCTCTTGCTCTCATCTCAGTTCTCCCTCTCTCTCCTGTTTTCTCTCCCTCTCTCTCGCTCTTCTCTCTGTTTTCTTGCTCTTTCTTCAGTTTTCTCGCTCTCTCTCACCCCTCAGTTTTCTCTCTCTTTCTCCGTTCAGTTTTCTCACTCTCTCTCTCCTATGTTTTCTCTCTCTCCTCAAATTTTATTCGCTCTCTCTCTCCTCTCAGTTTTTTTTCTCTCTGGCTATTCTCAGTTTTCGCGCTCTCACTCCTCATTTTTCTCTCTCTCTCTCTCCTCTCAGTTTTCTCTCTCTCTCCTCTCAGTTTTCTCTCTCTCACTCTCTCTCCTCTCAGTTTTCTCTCTCTCTCCACTCAGTTTTCTCTCTCTCTCTACTCTCAGTTTTCTCTCTCTCTCCTCTCTGTTTTCTCGCTCTCGCTCTCTCCTCTCCATTTTCTCGCTATCTCTCTTCTCATTTTTCTCTCACTCTCTCTTATTTTTCTCGCTCATTCTCTCTCCTCCTCAGTTTTCTCTCTCTCTTAGTTTTCTCGCTCACTATATCTCCTCTGTTTTTCTCTCTCTTTCTACTCTCATTTCTCTCTCTTTATCTCGTGCTCTCTCAGTTTTCTCTCTCTCTCTCCTCTGTCTCCTCGCTCCCTCTCACCTCTCAGTTCTCTCTCTCCTCTCAGTTCTCTCTCTCCTCTCCGTTCTCTCTCTCTCTCCTCTCAGTTCTCTCTCACTATCCTCAGTTCTCTCTCTCTCCTCTCAGTTCTCTCCCTCCTCTCAGTTTTGTCTCTTGTTCTCTGTTTTCTCTCTCGCTCTCTGTAGTGTATGTAACCTGTACCACCTTAAGAGGATACCTTAAGGTGATGGACTAGTTTTTGATGGCTCCTGTACATTGTAGTACCGGTGGTGGCCACACCGGTATATAAACCCTGTGGAGCAAAGTGTATTCCAGTTCAGCCCTGACCCTCAATTACTAAAGACCTGTTTAATTATTTCTGTAGTCTGTGTCCAGTTATTCAGCATAACTACATTTGGAAACACAGACTCAACAGTGGCGACGAGTCTGATCTTACCTAGCGGCAGTTGCATCAAAGGAAGCTTCGCCTCTGAAACGGGCGTCGATCAAGGACATCCACCCTCAACATCCTGCTGGGCACTGCATAGCACGGGAGGCAATCGGGAACCCGGGTTGGTTTCTGGCCACGAAGTCAAACATCAGTGAACATCCCTTCGACGACAGCGGCGGGTAAGCCCGATCGAGCGGCACGGGGGGAAAGTCGGCCGAGTTGTCAGTAAGAGAAGGGGAGGGAAATGATGAAAAGGGTGGAGAACACGACCGCAGCCGGTGTCAGGGGCTGGACTGCAATCGGGGCAGAGATGCGCAGCAGCCAGAAAAGCGTTTATGTCCACAAGGACCGCGGGAGCGGCGGGGAACAAGAGCAGCAGCGTAGGGGAAAATAAAGGACCGCTGGGAGGCGAGAATGGCAACAGCGCGGTAATCACCATTTTGAGTCGGCAGGGGAAGAAGACAAGCGCGGGAAAAGCCGCCAAGCGCGGGAAGCCGCCATTTTGAAAAAAATAAAAATAAAATAATAATCATATCCGAAGGAAAGGAAACTCAACAAGGATGCCAAAAACGGGTAACATCACTGCTTTTGATAGCGATGTGGAAGATTGGGCCACTTATGTGGAACGCGTCAAAGTTTACTGTACAACGAATGAGGTACCGGAGGATAAGAAAGCACTAACCCGATTAAACTCGATGGGTGCGAAGACGTACGGGTTATTAAGGAACCTTGTAACACCAGATAAACCGGTAGGAAAGAGTTTCGCGGATATTGTTACTATCCTGCAAGAGCATTTAAACCCCACGCCACTGCTGATAGCGGAACGATTTAAATTCTACAAAAGAATTCAACTTAAAGAGGAAAGCAACGCTGAATTCTTAATCGAACTGCGCAAGTTATCAAAGTACTGTCAGTTCGGTACAGGACTAGCAGACGCACTGAGAGATAAGTTTGTGTGTGGGCTCCTGAGGGAAGGAACACAGAAGCGACTGCTAGAGGAAAAGGATCTTACGCTGGACAAAGCTTTCAGCATTGCAGCATCGCACGAGGCAGCAGCACGAGGCGCTGCAGAGATACAGCAAAGGCCATTGGAATTCAGCACCAATGAAATGGCATTGGGTGCAGTAAAGTGCTATCGTTGTGGAAGGACAACGCATGACCAGAACCAGTGCTGGTTCAAAGATAAAGAATGCAGGCAATGTGGCAAACTTGGTCACATAACGAGAGTATGCCGGTCAGGAAAGAAGACCAGCAGCAAAAAGTCACCGCAGGAGAAGTACAAAAAAGTACACAAGGTGACAGAGAACAGTTCGGATGAACGGAAGATGGATTCAGACTGCAGCAGTAAGGAACTGGGTTGTCTAAAAATACATAATATGGGTAACACAGCAGATCACCAAACTATCTGGGTCATGCTTCGGATAGCAGGAGTCCAAGTGAAGATGGAATTGGACACTGGATCGGCATTGACGGTCATGAATAAGCAAGATTACAAAAGGTTATTCTCGCACATTCCCCTGAGGGATACGGAGATTGTATTGAAAACATACACGGGGCAAATAGTATACCCCATCGGAAAGATAAAAGTAAATGTGGTCCACAATGGTAAAGAAAGTCAGGAAATGGACTTGTATGTGTTACCTGATGGAGGTCCACCACTACTGGGACGTGAATGGATCCGGAGAATAAATGTGGACTGGCATTCCATACAAGCACTGACTGTAGATTCCTGTAAAGAGGACGACGTCAAACCTAAACGACTGTCCAAAATATTGGACGATGCTAAGGAGGTGTTCCAACAGGGACTGGGAACACTGAAAGGAATTACGGCAAACATCAAGGTTGAAGAACATGCAAACCCAAAATTTCTCAAAGCCAGACCGGTACCTTATGCGATACGACCTGCTGCGGAAGCAGAGCTGGAAGGGCTAGAACATTCAGGAGTACTGTCAAAGGTGGACTGGAGCGAATGGGCCACACCCATTGTTCCTGTCATGAAGCGTTCGTTGAGCAACAAGCCGGGGGAACCTGGGAAGGTTCGCATCTGTGGCGATTTCAAGATCACTGTTAATCCGGTTCTTCACACGGTGCAATATCCGCTTCCGTGGATTGACGATATCTTCGCTTCGCTGTCTGGTGGGAAACACTTCACCAAGATAGACCTGGCGCAGGCGTACCTACAGATGGAAGTTGATGAAGCGTCACGCCAGTATCTCACGATCAACACACATAAGGGCTTATATCGGTATAATAGACTGGTTTTTGGAGTGGCATCGGCTCCAGCGATTTGGCAAAGGGCCATGGAGCAGGTATTGCAGGGAATTCCAGGCACACAATGCTACCTGGACGACATTCTGATTACAGGAGATGATGATAAGGATCACCTCGCGAATTTGGAGCAGGTGCTCACCAGATTGAAAGAATATGGGCTCAGAGTTAATCGCCAGAAATGTGAGTTCTTTCAAAAGCGAATCTCGTACTGCGGCCACGTCATTGACCAGGAGGGGCTCCATAAGTCACCTGACAAGATCAAAGCTGTTGTGAAAGCTCCCGCTCCGGAAAATGTATCCCAGTTGAGGTCGTTCCTTGGGTTGGTTAACTATTACCACAAGTTTCTTCCAAATTTATCCACAGTGTTACACCCGCTGAACACTCTTTTGCAAATGGGAATACCATGGAAGTGGAGCGATGATTGTAAGCGGGCTTTTCAAAAAAGCAAGGCACTGATCACCTCTAAGGAAGTGTTGGCTCACTTTAACCCAACGCTGCCTATTCGCTTAGCTTGTGATGCTTCTCCATATGGTATCGGGGCAGTGCTCTCACATAAGTTTCCAAATGGCTTGGAAAGGCCAGTCGCGTTCGCATCCAGATCATTGACCTCCGCAGAGCGCAACTATGCTCAGATAGATAGGGAGGCTCTCAGCCTCGTGTGGGGAGTTAAGAAATTTAACCATTACCTGCAAGGCCAAAAGTTTACGCTGCTGACAGATCACCAGCCGTTGGTTTCCATTTTTAACCCTAAGAAGAGTGTTCCGGTTATGACGGCGCAGAGGCTTCAGAGATGGTCCCTTTTCCTTGGGGCACATCAATATGATATCGAATTCAAAGGTACAAAGCAACATGGTAATGCTGATGGGCTGTCGCGCCTGCCACTACCTACAGCGGAAGAGGCACCGGCAGTTGACCCTGTCGAGATATTTCACTCGACCATCATCGAGTGCTTACCAGTCACCAATGCGGGTATTGAGAGAGAGACCCGAAATGACCCGACACTGTCTCGGGTCTACGATTTGACAGTGAAGGGGTGGCCAGCACATGGCGACCCACTGTTACCAGCATTCTCAGCCAGACGAGAACAGCTGTCCGTCTGTCAAGGAACATTGATGTATGGAACAAGGGTGATTATTCCTCCTAAATTAAGGGAGAGAGTTCTGAAGGAATTGCATGAAGGTCATCTGGCGGGAGTCAAGATGAAAAGCCTTGCTAGGGCTTATGTGTGGTGGCCAGGTATCGACAAACAAATAGAGGATCTGACTAAAAGCTGCTCAGGGTGCCAAAAAGTTCAAAACGCACCTCCAATTGCACCGCTGCATCTGTGGGAATGGCCTTCAACCCCATGGTAACATGTGCATATCGACTTTGCAGGTCCATTCATGGATTCCATGTTTTTGATAGCAGTAGACACACATTCTAAATGGCCAGAAGTGATTAAGATGTCGACCACTACCTCTGAAAAGACGATCGCAGTTCTAAGAACCATATTTGCAAGGAATGGGTTGCCGGAACAAATATGTTCAGACAACGGACCACAGTTCGTGTCAGAAGAATTCCAGAAATTCATGAAAAAGAATGGGGTGAAACACTATACATCTGCCCCATATCATCCGGCTACAAATGGGTTGGCCGAGAGATTTGTACAAACGTTCAAAAAGGCGATAAAGGCCATGAGTGAAGACCATATTCCACTACAACACAAGGTGGACAATTTCCTGATGGCATATCGAAACGCCACGCATGCAGTGACAAATCAAAGCCCTGCCATAATGTTCTATAACAGGAGGTTGCAGTCCCGGTTGGATTTGTTAAAACCCAATGTGCGTAGGGAAGTCGAAAACAAGCAATTCCAGCACGTAAATAACAAGGCCACTCGGAGTTTCGAAATAGGACAACCAGTGTTGGCCAGGGACTATAGGAATGATAAATGGCAATCCGGAACAATTCGTGCCCGACAAGGACCCTTGATGTACACGGTAGACGTTGGAGAGAATGTACTACGACGTCATGCTGACCAACTTGTGGAATCGAGAACAAGGGTCGACCCCATGTCTACGGCAGAGACACCAGTTGAAGAAGTTATTGAGCCTGTAGCATCTACCTCAGACTCGAACGTACATGATGATGTTCAATCCATAGGAGATCAAATGGATGAGTCACCCCAGCAACGAGAACCAGAGACCCCTGAAAGGCGTTATCCGGCCCGGATCAGGAGGCCTCCTCAGAGACTGAATCTTTGAACAGTTTTGTGTGAAAGTTGTATATATGTTATCCATGTAATGTTTAAATTGGGGTGTACACTGTTAAGCTAAACGGGGAGGAATTGTAGTGTATGTAACCTGTACCACCTTAAGAGGATACCTTAAGGTGATGGACTACTTTTTGATGGCTCCTGTACATTGTAGTACCGGTGGTGACCACACCGGTATATAAACCCTGTGGAGCAAAGTGTATTCCAGTTCAGCCCTGCCCTCAATCAGAGTGCATTTCTGGCTGTGCAGCTGCCTCAGTCAGCAGGAGGAGAAGGAGCAGCCAAACGTGGAGAGTGGAAAGTGGTGGTCTCCTGACCAGGAAGAGGAGGAGGAGAACGATAGACCACCACCTCCACCTCCTCCACCATCATCAAAGCAACTGGGGTGCCTGGAGAGATAGGACAGAGGAGGAGAAGGAGAAAGGAGGCCAGCATCAACACCAACCAGGGGAGAGGCCTTTCCTATCACTGCCTCCCCAAATTGGCCTCCACTTCAGGAGAGGGAGAGAGGGGAGAGAAACCAACTTCAGCAGGAAACAACCAACTGTTTGGAAGGAGGGAAGAAACATCATTCTGAACATCTACAGGTGGGTGTTATTTGGGGCACTCTCCCAAAGACTTTGTATTTTAGGTGGGGGGAGAAAAGAAGAAGCAAGGCCGGATCATCAAGGGGTGTAGTGTGTGTGTGTGTGGCTCTTGTTAAAAGCTAGGCCACGCACACCACTAATTAGCATCCCTTCTATTGACTGGCCTGGGAGAGCTGGAGCTGCCCAGGTGAAGTCTTTAATTTCATTAAATGCATCGTTAAGACCTGCTGCAGGACTGAGCCTGGGCATCTCCAGCTTTCCCAGGTGAAGACATCTTCTCCCCCTGCCAGAAGACCACCACCACCAAAGACTTTTAAACTCCATCGGAGAGTGCACCCCTGCCAACACCCACCCACCATCCTGAGTGGCAACACTGCCCTTGCGGCCTCCCTCCTTCCCACCCCCCTCTCTCTCTCTCTTTGTCTCTCTCTGCCTATTTCTCTAAGGCACCTCAGTTTCATCTCTTTTTTATTAATTGCCTATTGAGCAGAGGGGAGAAGGCCCCTCTCCCAATTTCAATCAGTAAGTGGAGAGGTGCGCCTTCATTTTAATCAGCTCCCTCTGCTCAATAGAGGACAAAAAAATTACCCGAGGCCATTAAAACCTTCAGGCCTGTGACTTGGGGTGAGTGTAGCCCTTATAAAAGCACCCCAGAATGGCGACTGCATCTTCGCCGGTGGCGGGGCAAGTCAGGACTTATGCGGGAGTGGCAGCCACAGCCACAGCTGCTCCCGCTGCTTCTGCTGCCCCATCACCATTTAGATTAATAACAAAAAAGCTTGGGGTGAAGAGCTACACTCACCCCACTATGACCATTGAGGCCTGCGTCAAAGCCATGGCTGGGGTTGTCGGCCCCTCAGCCATCGTCGCGGCCTCAAAAATGTATGGGAAGGCTATATTCTTCCTGGGGTCGGAGCGGGCGGTGTCCCTGGCCGTCACCAAGGGGCTCACCGTGGGCGGGACCTTCCTGCCGGTGGATCCTCTCGAGGCCACCGCGCAGAGGATCGTCGTGTCCAACATTCCACCCTATGTTCCTGGTGAGCTCCTCCTTCCCCATTTGCATCAACTTGGGGAGGTGAGGTCGGGGATCACATCCATCCCGCTCGGCTTCCGGGAGGCCAGCCTTCGCCACGTCTTCTCCTTCCGGCGCCAGCTGTTTATCCAGCTGGCGCGGGAGGAGGACACTGACGGGGCATTCGTCGTCCTCCACGAGGGGACCGCCTATCGCGTCGTTTGGATATCGGACGGTGTGCGGTGCCACGCCTGCAAGGAGGTGGGGCACGTCAGGAAGAACTGCCCCGCCTCCAAGGCCGCCGGATCATCTCGTGCGGCTGAGGCTGGCGCCGCCGCCGCTCCTGCCCCCGGGTCTGCCCGCGCGTCAAGAACGTCTGATGCGCAGTTGACGTCGGGGGCCGATGCCACCAAGGCCTCCGGCTGGGGGGAGGGAGCGTGTCCGGCCGGAAGGAAGGCGCGGGGAAAAAAGAAACACCTTAGGGCGGGTCCCCCCCCGTGGATGGCCAGCCCTTGCCCCTTGAGCCGCTTACACCCGCGCTCCTCACGGAGTTGATCGGGGCAGACGCGAGCGGGAGGGGCCTCGTGCCCGAGCCTGTGGCTGCAACCGCTGCAGCGGTAACGCCAATACCTGCGGCCGGGCTCGGGCCCGAGGAACCCGACAAACCTGCTCCGCCGGAGGGAGCTGAGGAGGAGGCCTTTGCAGGCATGGAGGTCTCCCTCGCTCCCTCCGTGCTAAAAAGAAGGCGCGATCCCCTGGAAGAGGAGGAGGACCGGGAGGAGGAAGGTCCCTCCGAGCAGGGGGAGTCGTCGCCCGCCGCGGGTACTGCGCGCTCCCCCCTCGCTGTCGTCATCACCAGCGATCGGCAGAGGTCGCCTGTCCCTCGGGAGGCTGAGGCAGATGTGTCTGTCCGGCGCGTGCCTCCCGGGGATGGGGACGAGACCCTGCCCGTGGGGGGGGTCGCGGAAAAACCCGCGGTGGAAAACGAAATTGACGTTCTATCGGTGCCGTTACCCCTCGCCGGGTCGGGCGGCCTGGGGTCTGGGTCGGGCGAGCTCGGGGATAATGAGCTCGCCCAATGCGACCCGGACATCTCCCAGGGGCTGCTCGACCTGGTTGAGGATTTTATTCAGAACACCCCATCCGCTGGGTCGGAGGTTGGTGGCGGGGATGAGGATGGCCCCCTGGCTACGTCTCTGGTGCCGGACGTACTGGAGGAGCTGGGAATTGTTCTCTCCCCGGTTTCTCCGGTCGTTCCGGCGTCTGGGGCGGAGGGGAGCTCTAAACTGCCGCCGTCTTCTGGCCCAGCACCCCTAGAGGAGCCCAGGGAGGAATCCTCTGCCGCCGATCCTGGGGGTGGGATCCGGGCGGAGGCGGGGCTGGCTGGTGCGGCCGAGCCGTTCGCTGCGCACTGCGCAGTGGACGGGTCGGCCGCTGGTGACGACCCCCTGGAGGAGGATGGGGACTCGGTGATGGGCGCGGAGGACGATTCGGACTCCAGCGCCGACGAGGCGATGGACGACCTCGTGCCCCTTGCCGAGTCTCCCCTCATTCCCGTAAGGGAACTCCGGGATTTTATGGCCACATGCCTGGGTCGGCGCAATAAGGTCCGGCTGGCCCTCGACAGGTGGTCGGAGCTGGCGCTGCTCATCGTATCCGTCCGCGCCGCCGTTAAGATCATGGGCACGGACGAGGGTGTGAACCCGCTTGAGCTGCGTCGGCTCAGAACGTTTCTCACTGGGCTGCTGAGGAAGTGGCGGCTGACCAGCGGCTGCGCTTCCTCCCCCCGTTAGGTGTAGGTAGAGGTTGCACTATGCTTCTGACATGAAGATAACCATAGCCAGCCTCAACATCAATGGCAGCAGGGAGGCGCGCCGCAGATTCAATAACTTCTCGGTCCTTCGGGATGGGAAGTATGCGGTGTGCTTCCTGCAAGAAACCCACACCGTTCCGGGAGACGAAGCCACGTGGCTCCTGGAGTGGCAAGGAGGGGTCAGCATGAGTCACCTTTCCAATAATTCCAGCGGGGTGGCTATCTTGCTGGCCCCGCATTTTAAGCCGGAGATCTTGGGGGTCAAGGAGCACGTGCCGGGCCGCTTGCTCCAGGTCACTGTTCGCCTGGGGGGCGTGCCGCTCCATCTAGTGAACGTGTATGCCCCTCAGGCCGGTGCGCAGCAAGTGCGCTTCTTTGAAGAAGTGTCCACTCTTCTGGGCTCCATCGACGTCGGCGAGTGCGTCATCCTCGGGGGGGATTTTAACTGTACCCTCGAGGCGAGGGACCGTCCGGGTCCCCCGCGATGCCCGCCGGCGATGGAGAAGTTGAGGGACCTGGTCGGGTCCTTCGACTTGGTGGACGTCTGGTGAAATCTTCATCCCGACTCCAGCGCCTTCACTCGCGTGAGGTCTGGAGGAGGAGGGTCCAGAATCGACCGCCTCTACATTTCCCGGGCATACGTCTCCTGCGTTCCGGCGGCTTCCATGCGGCCGGTGCCGTGCACGGACCACCACCTGGCGTGGGCGGAGCTCGTTCCGTTGCGCGCACGGGGGTGGGTCCGTGTACTGGCACTTTAACAACCTGCTGCTGGAGGACGCGCGGTTCCGGGATTCGTTTTGTCGTTTCTGGGCCGACTGGAGAAGGAAGCAGGGGGGCTGCCCCTCCTTGAGGCTATGGTGGGACGTGGGCAAGGCTCACGTCCGTCTCCTCTGTCAGGAGTACGCGAAGGGGTCGACCAAGAGGCGGGAGGCCCGGGTCGGGCGGTTGGAGAAGGAGGTGCTCGACCTGGAGTCCCGTCTCGGTCAAGTCGTCGAGGACCCGGCCCTGCGGAAGGTGTACAAAGAGAAGAAGGGCGCGCTGAAGGACCTGCAGCTCGTCGGGTCCCGAGGCGCGTACGTGAGGTCGCGGATCCAGCTCCTGCGGGACCTGGACCGCGGCTCCCCCTTCTTCTACTCGCTGGAAAAAAGACGGGGGTTCCGTAAGCAGCTCTTGGGGCTGCTGGCCGACGACGGATCTCTGGTCTCGGATCCGGAGGGAATCAGTGCGGAGACCCACGCCTACTACGGGGCTCTGTTCTCTCCGGATCCGTCCAGTGAGGATGCGCGCAGAGTTTTGTGGGAGGACCTGTCGAAGGTCAGTCCGGAGGGCGCCGAAAAATTGGACGCTCCGCTAAGCCTGGCGGAGCTGACCGGCGCCCTCCGCCAGCTCTCTAGGGGAAAGTCCCCGGGGCTGGACGGGCTGACCGTGGAGTTCCACAGGATGTTCTGGGACGTCTTGGGGGGCGACTACGCGCGGGTCCTGGGGGAAAGTTTGGTGACCGGGGAGATGCCCCTTTCTTGGCGCAGGGCGGTCATTGTCCTGCTGCCTAAGAAGGGTGATCTCTGCCTCCTTAAGAACTGGCGCCCGGTCTCCCTCCTCAGCATGGACTATAAAATCTTTGCCAGGGCCATGTCTGCTCGCCTTGGCACCGTGCTGGCCCACATGATCCACCCCGACCAGTCCTACACGGTCCCGGGCCGGACCATCCACGATAACATCCATCTGGTCCGGGACCTGGTCCACCACTCCCAGAGGGCTGGTCTGTCGGTCGCCTTCCTCTCCCTGGATCAGGCGAAGGCGTTCGACAGGGTGGATCACGAGTATCTCTTCGGGACCCTGCGCGCTTTCGGGTTCGGGACGCATTTCGTCGCCCGGATCCGACTTCTGTACGCCGCCGCAGAGTGTCTGATTAAACTTAACGGGTCGTTGACGGCGCCCCTTCGCTTCGGGAGGGGGGTGCGTCAGGGATGCCCCATGTCCGGTCAGTTATACACCATTTGCGTGGAGCCATTCCTGCGCCTCTTGCGGAAGAGGTTGATGGGACTGGCTCTGCAAGGGCCGGGCGTGGAGGTGGTCCTCTCGGCTTACGCCAATGACGTGCTCCTCACGGTCATGGATCCCGCTGACTTGCGGAGGATGCGGGAATGCCAGCAGATTTACTCGGACGCATCCTCCGCCAAGATCAACTGGGAGAAATGTTCCGGACTCCTGGTGGGTCAGTGGCGGGTGGACTCCCTGCCAGAGGAGTTCAGGCCCTTCGCCTGGAGCACCACGCACCTCCTCTATTTGGGAGTCTACCTTAGCCCTGCCGAGGATGCCTGGCCGGCGAACTGGCAAGAGCTGGAGGCCAAAGTCACCGCTCGCCTAGGACGCTGGACAGGACTGCTCCGAGTGCTGTCCTACAGGGGTCGAGCGCTGGTCATAAACCAGCTGGTGGCCGCCATGTTGTGGTACCAGTTGGTCACTTTGATCCCTCCCTCTGCGTTTGTCGCCAAGATGCAGAAGAAGCTCATCGACTTCTTCTGGGACAAAAGGAAGCACTGGGTCTCTGCCGCGGTTCTGTGTCTCCCGCTTAGGGAGGGCGGTCAGGCGCTGGTGTGCCTTCGCACCCAGGCTGCGACTTTCCGTCTTCAGACGCTGCAGAGATACCTGTACGTTGAGATTCCTCCGAGATAGTGTGCGCTGGCGACGTTTTTCTTCCGCCAGCTGCACGGCCTCAATTACGACATGCATGTTTGTGAAAGTGGGCGGTAGGCGTGCCGACCTGCAGGAGCTGCCTGTCTTCTACCAGGAACTACTATGGGTTTGGAACTACGTCGCTTCCAGGCGGAGCTCTCCCCCATCAGGAGCGGCGGCTCTCCTTCGGGAGCCGCTGCTCAGGAATCCGCACCTCCACGAACGCGGGTTTGGGCGGCTGGCGGAGGGCAGGGCTGTGCCTGGCAATGTGACCAGAATCAGGGACCTGCTCGATGTCGGAGGAGTGGGCTGGATGGCGCCGGAGGAGCTGGCGTGGCGCCTGTCCTGGGACAATATCCGGCTCACGGCCGAAGCCATCAAATCGGTGAAAGCGGCACTGGGCCCCGACTCCACTAGGTGTATCGAGGCGGCTCAAGCACGTGGGGCGATCCCATCCGAGCTTACCCCCGTCCGGACGGAATTCCTCATCGGCGCCCGGCCCCGAAACTCCCCTCGGGAGCCGACGCCTCACAACTTGAGCCGCCTCGAGGAAATACCCTCCGTGCCTTTTCATTCCGCACGGAGGGGTTTCCTGTACGGGCTGCTCCTGCACACTTTCCACTTTGTCATCTTCGCCTACCGTCCAGACACACCGTGGCGTGCCGTCTTGCCTTCCGGCGGAGGCGGAGGTCCCCAATGGAGGGCTCTCTATGCGGGAGTCCTCCCTTCTTCTATTGGGGACTTGGCCTGGAGGGTGTTGCACGGAGCAGTCCCGTGCAATATATTGTTAAGTAGGTTCACGGACTCCCAGACCGCCTGTTTGTTCTGCGGCCTGGAGGAGTCCGTGTTTCACATATATGTACAATGTGAGAGGTTGCAGCCCCTCTTCCATTATTTGAAGGGGCTGCTCCTCGATTTTTGGTTGCACTTCAGTCCCACGCTCTTGATCTACGGTCACCCGGTACGGAGGGGAGTGGGCAGGTTGGAGGACCTCCTCGTGGGTCTGCTCCTGGGCCTGGCTAAAAAAGCCATCAATTGGTCCAGGCAGCGGGCGGTCGAGGGGGTCGTCCAGCCAGATTGCCTCCCTCTTCCGCGGCCATGTTCGCGCCCGGGTGGCCCTGGAGATGGAGCACGCGGTGTCCGCCGGCGCGCTTGAGCACTTCCGTGACCGGTGGGCGCCGCGGGGACTGGAGTGCATAATTGGAATGGACAACCAAATTTTAATTTGATTTTGCTAAGGTTTCTTTAAAGTTTTAGAGGTTTAGTTACAGTTTATTTGTTTAATTTACTTGGTCTTTTAAAAGAGGGACCCTCAATTACTAAAGACCTGTTTAATTATTTCTGTAGTCTGCGTCCAGTTATTCAGCATAACTACATTTGGAAACACAGACTCAACACTCTCCTCAGTTTTCTCTCTCTCTCTCTCCATCCTCTCAGTTCTCTCTCAATTCAATTCAATTCAATTCAATTCAAATGCTTTATTGGCATGAAAGTTTACAGGGAACCATATTGCCAAAGCTTACATAACAAAAAGTACAGTTTTCCAACATTTTGTAGGTGTCAAACAATTTTGACCTTCGTTGGGTACAGACAATATTAATTTAAACAGTCGTTGACCCTCGTTGGGTACATTCAGTATTAATTTTTAAACAGTCGTTGGGTACATTCGGTATTGATTTAAACATTCTTAATGTTTATATATGCTATGGGTGTGCTCGTTAGTCCCTCACTGTTCCTCAGGTTGTGACATGTTGTTACATGTATCTCTCCCTCTCTCCTCTCAGTTTTCTCTCTCTCCTCTCAGTTTTCTCTCTCTCCCTCTCCTCTCAGCTTTCTCTCTCTCTCTCCACTCAGTTTTCACAATTTCTACTCAGTTTTCTCTCTCTCCCTCAGTTTTCTCTCTCTCCTCTCAGTTTTCTCTCTTTCGCTCTCCTCTCAGTTCTCTCTCTCCTGTTTTTTCTCTCTCTCGCTCCTTAGTTTTCTCTCTCTCAGTTTTTTCTCTCTCTCTCCTCTCAGTTTTCTCTCTCTCTCTCATCTCTGTTTTCTTGCTCTCTCTCTCCTATCAGATTTCTCGCTCGCTCTCTCTCCTCTCAGTTTTTTCTCTCTCTCTCCTCTCAGTTCTCTCTGTCTCCCTCGCTCTCTCTCAGTTTTACTCTCTCTCTCTCCTCTGTTTTCTCTCTCTCTCTCCTCTCAGTTTTCTCGCTCTCTCCCTTCTATCAGTTTTCTTGCTTGCTCTCTCCTCTGTGTTTCCTCACTCTCTCGCTCCTCTCAGTTTTATCGCTCTCTCCTCAGTTTACTCTCTCGCTCTCAGATTTCACTCTCTCTCCTCTCAGTTTTCTCTCTCTCTCTCCTCTCAGTTTTCTCTCTCTCTCCTCTCTGTTTTCTCGCTCTCGCTCTCTCCTCTCCATTTCCTCACTATCTCTCTTCTCATTTTTCTCTCACTCTCTCTTATTTTTCTCGCTCGTTCTCTCTCCTCCTCAGTTTTCTCTCTCTCTTAGTTTTCTCGCTCACTATATCTCCTCTGTTTTTCTCTCTCTTTCTCCTCTCATTTCTCTCTCTTTATCTCGTGCTCTCTCAGTTTTCTCTCTCTCTCTCTGTTTCCTCGCTCTCTCTCAGCTCTCAGTTCTCTCTCTCTCTCCTCTCAGTTCTCCAATTCCAATTCCAATTCCAATTAAAATGCTTTATTGGCATGAAAGTTTACAGAGAACCATATTGCCAAAGCTTACATAGCAAAAAGGTACAGTTTTCCAACATTCTGTAGGTGTCAATCGATTTGACATTTGTTGGGTACATACAATATTACTTTTAAACAATATTAATTTTAAACAGTCTTTGTACTTCATTTGGTTCTCTCAGTTCTCAGTTCTCTCTCTCTAACCTCAGTTCTCTCTCTCTCCTCTCAGTTTTCTCGCTCTCTCCTCTCAGTTTTCTCTCTGTCTCCTCTCAGTTCTCTCTCTCTCTTGTTTTTTCTCTCTCTCTCTTGTTTGTTCTCTCTCTCTCAGTTTTCTCTTCTTTCTCTTGCTCTCATCTCAGTTCTCCCTCTCTCTCCTGTTTTCTCTCCCTCTCTCTCGCTCTTCTCTCTGTTTTCTTGCTCTTTCTCTCTTCAGTTTTCACTCGCGCTGCTCTCAGTTTTCTCGCTCTCTCTCACTCCTCAGTTTTCTCTCTCTTTCTCCGTTCAGTTTTCTCGCTCTCTCTCTCCTCTCAATTTTCTCTCTCTCTCCTCTCAGTTTTCTCTCTCTCGCTCTCTCTCCTCTCAGTTTTCTCTCTCTCTCCTCTCAGTTCACTCAGTTTTCTCTCTCTCTCTCCTCTCAGTTTTCTCTCTCTCCCCTCTCTGTTTTCTCGCTCTCGCTCTCTCCTCTCCATTTTCTCGCTATCTCTCTTCTCATTTTTCTCTCACTCTCTCTTATTTTTCTCGCTCGTTCTCTCTCCTCCTCAGTTTTCTCTCTCTCTTAGTTTTCTCGCTCACTATATCTCCTCTGTTTTTCTCTCTCTTTCTACTCTCATTTCTCTCTCTTTATCTCGTGCTCTCTCAGTTTTCTCTCTCTCTCTCTCCTCTGTTTCCTCGCTTCCTCTCACCTCTCAGTTCTCTCTCTCCTGTCAGTTCTCTCTCTCTCTCCTCTCAGTTCTCTCTCTCTCTCCTCTCAGTTCTCTCTCTCCTCTCAGTTCTCTCTCTCCCTCAGTTTTCTCTCTTTCGCTCACCTCTCAGTTCTCTCTCTCCTGTTTTTTCTCTCTCTCGCTCCTTAGTTTTCTCTCTCTCAGTTTTCTCTCTCTCCTCAGTTTTCTCTCTCTCTCTCCTCTCTGTTTTCTTGCTCTCTCTCTCCTATCAGATTTCTCGCTCGCTCTCTCTCCTCTCAGTTTTTTCTCTCTCTCTCCTCTCAGTTCTCCAATTCCAATTCCAATTCCAATTAAAATGCTTTATTGGCATGAAAGTTTACAGAGAACCATATTGCCAAAGCTTACATAGCAAAAAGGTACAGTTTTCCAACATTCTGTAGGTGTCAATCGATTTGACATTTGTTGGGTACATACAATATTACTTTTAAACAGTATTAATTTTAAACAGTCTTTGTACTTCATTTGGTACGTTCAATATTAATTTTAAACAGTCTTAATTTTAAACAGTCCTCAGGTTGTGACATGTTGTTACATATCTCTGTCTCCCTCGCTCTCTCTCAGTTTTACTCTCTCTCCTCTGTTTTCTCGCTCTCTCTCCTCTCAATTTCCCCACTCTCTCGCTCCTCTCAGTTTTATCGCTCTCTCCTCAGTTTACTCTCTCGCTCTCAGATTTCACTCTCTCTCCTCTCAGTTTTCTCTCTCTCTCTCCTCTCAGTTTTCTCTCTCTCTCCTCTCTGTTTTCTCGCTCTCGCTCTCTCCTCTCCATTTCCTCACTATCTCTCTTCTCATTTTTCTCTCACTCTCTCTTATTTTTCTCGCTCGTTCTCTCTCCTCCTCAGTTTTCTCTCTCTCTTAGTTTTCTCGCTCACTATATCTCCTCTGTTTTTCTCTCTCTTTCTCCTCTCATTTCTCTCTCTTTATCTCGTGCTCTCTCAGTTTTCTCTCTCTCTCTCTGTTTCCTCGCTCTCTCTCAGCTCTCAGTTCTCTCTCTCTCTCCTCTCAGTTCTCTCTCTCTAACCTCAGTTCTCTCTCTCTCCTCTCAGTTTTCTCGCTCTCTCCTCTCAGTTTTCTCTCTGTCTCCTCTCAGTTCTCTCTCTCTCTTGTTTTTTCTCTCTCTCTCTTGTTTGTTCTCTCTCTCTCAGTTTTCTCTTCTTTCTCTTGCTCTCATCTCAGTTCTCCCTCTCTCTCCTGTTTTCTCTCCCTCTCTCTCGCTCTTCTCTCTGTTTTCTTGCTCTTTCTCTCTTCAGTTTTCACTCGCGCTGCTCTCAGTTTTCTCGCTCTCTCTCACTCCTCAGTTTTCTCTCTCTTTCTCCGTTCAGTTTTCTCGCTCTCTCTCTCCTCTCAATTTTCTCTCTCTCTCCTCTCAGTTTTCTCTCTCTCGCTCTCTCTCCTCAGTTTTCTCTCTCTCTCCTCTCAGTTCACTCAGTTTTCTCTCTCTCTCTCCTCTCAGTTTTCTCTCTCTCCCCTCTCTGTTTTCTCGCTCTCGCTCTCTCCTCTCCATTTTCTCGCTATCTCTCTTCTCATTTTTCTCTCACTCTCTCTTATTTTTCTCGCTCGTTCTCTCTCCTCCTCAGTTTTCTCTCTCTCTTAGTTTTCTCGCTCACTATATCTCCTCTGTTTTTCTCTCTCTTTCTACTCTCATTTCTCTCTCTTTATCTCGTGCTCTCTCAGTTTTCTCTCTCTCTCTCTCCTCTGTTTCCTCGCTTCCTCTCACCTCTCAGTTCTCTCTCTCCTGTCAGTTCTCTCTCTCTCTCCTCTCAGTTCTCTCTCTCTCTCCTCTCAGTTCTCTCTCTCCTCTCAGTTCTCTCTCTCCCTCAGTTTTCTCTCTTTCGCTCACCTCTCAGTTCTCTCTCTCCTGTTTTTTCTCTCTCTCGCTCCTTAGTTTTCTCTCTCTCAGTTTTCTCTCTCTCCTCAGTTTTCTCTCTCTCTCTCCTCTCTGTTTTCTTGCTCTCTCTCTCCTATCAGATTTCTCGCTCGCTCTCTCTCCTCTCAGTTTTTTCTCTCTCTCTCCTCTCAGTTCTCTCTGTCTCCCTCGCTCTCTCTCAGTTTTACTCTCTCTCCTCTGTTTTCTCGCTCTCTCTCCTCTCAATTTCCCTACTCTCTCGCTCCTCTCAGTTTTATCGCTCTCTCCTCAGTTTACTCTCTCTCTCTCTCAGATTTCACGCTCTCTCCTCTCAGTTTTCTCACCCTCTCTCTCCTCTCAGTTCTCTCTCTCTACTCTCAGTTCTCTCTCTCTCCTCGCTGTACTCTCTCTCTCTCCTCAGTTCTCTCTCTCCTCTCAGTTTTCTCCTCTCTCTCTCTCCTCTCAGTTTTCACTATTTCTGCTCACAGTTTTCTCTCTCTCTCATCTCAGTTCACTCTCTCTCTCCTGTTTTCTCGCTCTCTCTTTCCTCTGTTTTCTCTCTCTCTCCTCTCAGTTTTCTCTCTCTTTCTCTCCTCTCAGTTATCTCTCTCTCTCCTCTCCATTTTCTCGCTCTCTCTCTCCTCAGTTTTCTCTTTCTCTCTCTTAGTTTTCTTGCTCGTTCCCTCTCCTCTCAGTTTTCTCTATCTCTCTCCTCTCAGTTTGATCTCTCTATCTCGCGCTCTCTCAGTTTGCTTCCTCTCTCTCTCCTCTGTTTTCGCTCTCTCTCTGCTCTCAGTTTTCTCTCTCTCTCTCCTCTCAGTTTTCTTTCTCCCTCCTCTGTTTTCTCTCTCTCCTCTCAGTTTTCTCTCTCTCTCTCCTGTCGTGTATTGATTGCGAGTTTGACACCAGTCAATACGGTAATGTAATGTGCGAGTTTAACACCAGTTAATACGGTAATGTAATGTGCATTGCATTATGGGAATTACCCAGGAAAGCTGCAGTCAGCCATTTTAACAATAAAGTAAAGATCACTGTTAGAAGCCTGTCTGCCTGACTCTGATTTAATTCGACGTATCTACATGCTTGATTGAACACATTAAAGCATAGATACAACGTTGGCGACGCGGATAACAGACAGAATCATTTTAAATAGGTAGTTGCCCAAGTTTTAGTTAGCTAGGATGGAAAAGACCGGCACTCAAAATTTTGCATGCTTCGCCGAGCCAGCCATGTTGGGTCCGAGATGGACGAGGTGGTTAATGTCTTTTGAGCTTTATGCCGATGGCAAAGGACTCATTATCGACAATACCTCTACAGCTGCCACAAAGCAGAGGAGAAGAGCTCTACTTCTACACCTAGCAGGACCAGATGTCCAGGATATCTTTTCGACTCTACCGGACACAGGAGAGCCAGCAGGCTACACGGCGGCAGTTAGTGCTTTGAATCACTACTTCGTGCCCCAGGTCAATGTAGCATTTGCTAGACAGACTTTTCATAAGTTGTCCTAGAAGGCAGGTGAGACTGTGCAACAATTTGCTACTTGCTTGCGGCAGGCTGCTAAAGACTGTGCTTTTGGGGGGGATGCGGATAATCAAATAAGAGACGCTATCCTGAGTAGGTGCATGTCAGCCTATGTGCGGAGAAAATTGCTAGAGGAAGGGCATGATCTAACGCTCGCCCGCACGTTACAATTGGCCTCACTATGTGAAAACGTCGAGGAGCAGATGTCAGCCATGTCATGTACAGAGAAGGCGGAGATAGATACTGTTCATCATGTTACACAGAAAAGAGGGTATTATACGAAACGCTCGACAGAGAAACCAAAAGGAAATGGCGATAGGAACAAAAGGAAATGTTACAGATGTGGACACACAGACCACATGGGCAGAGATCCGAAATGCCCAGCACGCGGACAAACGTGTCATAAGTGCAAGGGAAAGGATCATTTCTCCAAAGTATGCCACACAAAGGGTACAAAAAAACACAGTGTGAACAATGAAGAGGAACAAAATGACTTTGCATTTGCTGTTACTGGAAATAACGTGACAGAGAGACTTACCTTTTGTGTGGGGGGAGTAAACCTGAGAATGTTAATTGATTCGGGTGCAACTAGTAATGTGATAGATGAGAATACATGGGAAGGATTAAAGTCAGAACACATTGGGCCAGAAATTCGTGACCAAATGCGTGAGTACGGTCTGGGTACTCACGCATCTGGCCGTTGGAAATGCCGGCGTTCAGCATGCACAGCGCATGCGGGGAACGCCGGCATTTCCAGACCTCGGAACGAAGGGGTTCATAGGCACAGCGTGTGCGACTGCACAGGCAGCGCTTGCGCAGTGAACTTCGTAGATTTCATTCATGGATTCAGTGAGGGAAAGTCCTTACAAGTTACACTTGAAAAAAGCATGTGTAAAGTTGTTCCAAGGCTGCGGAGGAAGATATATTTTATCGTGGAGCTTCTGAAAGGCAATATTTTTGTTTGGGAAAGGGAGGAAAGTTATTTTAAGAAATTTTAAGTAAGTTTTAAAGTTTAAATTTTTTTTTTTAAACAGGTTTTCAGAACGGTAGGTAGAAGGAGCAATTGTGGCTGTGTGAATTGAATGTGAAAATGAGTGTTCTAAAATGAGTAATGTAACATTTCCAGCACTTTTAAGAAAGAAACTTTTCATCAGTAATAAGTAATTATGTATGTATGTCCGCATATATTCCTTTACGTATATGTATGTATGTTTTATATTCCTTTACTTATGTGTATGAATGTATGTTTTTAATTATGATTTTCCAATAAGTTACTTTCTCTGAAAGTCATAATTAAATAATACATTCATACACATAAGTAAAGGAATATATACATAACACGCAAAGGAATATATACAGACATACATACTTTCAGAAGCTCCACGATAAGAAATATCTTCCTCCGCAGCCTCTGGAGCAACTGTACCCATGCTTTTTTCATGTGTAAGTTGGAAGGACTTGACCTCACTGAAAGCATGAATGAAAGCGGCGAATTTTACTGCGCACGCGCTGCCTGTGCAGTCGCACGCGTTCTGCCTCTGAACCCCTTCGTTCAGAGGACAGGAAATGCCGGTTTTCCCCACATGCACTGTGCATGCTGAAAACCGGCATTTCCTCTGGCCAGACGCGTAAGTACCCCGACCGTACTCGCGCATTTGGAAGGGAATTACTGGGCCAACATTTTACATGTCAATAAAATGAAAAATTTAACAATTGCACGATTTGCCCCCTCGCATCTGCGACTGAGGGTCCAAGGAGGTGCATTGCGCAAGAGGTCATCATCGTACGTATCCTCACACTGGTCCCTTTCGGTGGAAGGATTTATGGCCGTGATTAACGCTCATTCCGTGACCGTAACCATCTTTGAACCAGCCATTAGGGTGGTTAGTCCTATGGCGTGAGGGTTTTACGGGCTCCCACAACCCACCTGAGGGGGGGGGGCCACCCACACCCACGGACGCAAGTATCCCGCTGGATGTCCACCCAGAATTTATAGTTGGAGCTCCGACTCCACTTGCCGGGATTGTCTGGAGTGGGATTCGAAACCCTACTCCTTCTGGCCCAGCGGCGGGGATGCTTACTGCTACGCAAAAGTCCCACTCCGCACAAAAGGTGATATACCTATCAATTCGTCCAATAAAAAGCGACGAGTTAGGAACGTAACTAAAGGTTTTTATTGACTAAATAACAGAGCCCACCCTCATGGGTGATCGGGTCCAACAAGGAGGAATACCAGCCAGTCGACTACCTTTATACCTGGGCAGGTAGGTGGAGCCATGGGCGGAGTCGGAGGTGGTCAGCCCAGGTATAACAGCGCGACAAGAGGCGACCTCGTATCGTGATACAACAGTGATAACGGTGATAACAATACAACAGTGATAACTATAGTGTAACGATAAAAGTGGTTTACCACATTCACCCCTTGTTTAGATTTGAGTCCGGCGGGGTGAAGTGTACTACCAGTTCTGGTATGTCAGTCTGTTCGGAGGCCTCGTAAGCCTCTCCGATCGTCGCAGCGGCGGTGCTGCATTATCCGGTGTTAGTGCTGGTGTCTGCATGGTCGGCGAAGGCTCGTGGGGTTCCGGCATGCCGTCTACCTGGGCTGGAATTGGGGGGGTGGTGGGGGGGGGTAAAGGTGGTGTCTCCGGAGTGCCCGAGGGTGCGAGGTCTCGTAAGGAGACAGTGTCCTCCCGCCCGTCTGGGTAAGCCACGTAGGCGTACTGGGGGTTGGCGTGCAGGAGGTTCACCCTCTCGACCAGGGGGTCTGTTTTATGGGCCCTCACGTGCTTTCGCAGCAAGACGGGCCCCGGAGAGGTCAGCCAGGTTGGTAGAGTGGTTCCCGTAGTCGACTTCCTGGGGAAAACAAACATTCGTTCATGGGGGGTGGCGTTAACGGCAGTGCAAAGTAGTGACCGGATGGAGTGCAGCGCTGTCGGGAGGACTTCCTGCCAGCGGGAGGTTGGGAGGCCCTTAGACTTTAAGGCTAAGAGGACGGCCTTCCATACCGTCGCGTTCTCTCTTTCCACCTGGCCGTTCCCTCGGGGGTTGTAGCTGGTGGTCCTACTTGCTGCAATACCTCTCGCTAGTAGGAACTGACGGAGTTCCTCGCTCATGAAAGAGGAGCCCCGGTCACTATGTATATAGTTTGGGAACCCGAACAAGGCGAAGAGGTCGTTCAGGCATTTAATGACCGTGGTACTGGTCATGTCTGGGCAGGGGAAGGCAAAGGGGAAACGGGAGTACTCATCAACAATGTTGAGGAAGTACACATTACGGTCAGAGGACGGGAGGGGCCCCTTAAAGTCGATGCTCAGGCGCTCGAAGGGGCGGGTGGCCTTGATCAGGCTTGCTCTGTCCGGCCTAAAGAAGTGCGGTTTGCACTCGGCGCAGGTCTGGCAGTTCCTGGTTATGGTCCTGACCTCCTCGATGGAGTAGGGCAGGTTGCGGGCCTTAATGAAGTGGTAAAGTCTGGTGACCCCGGGGTGGCAGAGGTTGTTGTGGAGGGTCTGAAGTCTATCACTTTGCGCGCTGGCGCATGTAATTCGTGACAGAGCATCGGGGGGTTCGTTCAGCTTACCTGGCCGGTACAAGATATCATAATCGTAGGTGGAGAGCTCGATTCTCCACCTCAAGATCTTGTCATTCTTGATTTTGCCCCTCAGCTTGTTATTAAACATAAAAGCGACCGAACGTTGGTCGGTAAGGAGGGTAAATCGTTTGCCTGCCAGGTAGTGCCTCCAGCGTCGTACCGCCTCCACAATCGCCTGGGCCTCCTTCTCGACCGACGAGTGTCGGATCTCAGGGCCCTGTAGGGTCCTTGAGAAGAAGGCCACCGGTCTCCCCTCCTGGTTAAGGGTGGCGGCTAGGGCGAAGTCGGATGCATCGCTCTCGACTTGGAAGGGGATGGACTCATCCACTGCGTGCATAGTGGCCTTGGCAATGTCTCCCTTAATGAGGGAGAAGGCTGCGCACGCTTCCTCCGTAAGGGGGAAGGATGTGGACTTCATGAGGGGTCTGGCTTTGTCCGCATAATTGGGCACCCATTGGGCATAGTAGGCGAAGAGCCCCAGGGTTCTCTTAAGTGCCTTAGGGCAGTGGGGGAGGGGTAGCTCCATGAGGGGGCGCATTCTTTCGGGGTCGGGGCCGATGAGTCCGTTCTCTACTACACAGCCAAGGATGGCAAGGCGCGAGGTGTTAAACACACATTTCTCCTTATTGTAGGTGAGGTTCAGCCGTTGGGCTGTACGGAGGAATTTCTCCAGATTCACGTCGTGGTCCTGCCGGTCGCGGCCGCAGATGGTGACGTTATCTAGGTAGGGGAATGTGGCCTGCAGTCCGTTCTGGTCAACCATCCGGTCCATCTCCCTTTGGAAGACCGAGACCCCGTTGGTGACACCGAAGGGGACCCTAAGGAAGTGGTATAGGCGCCCATTCGCCTCGAAGGCGGTGTACTGGCGGTCCTCGGGGTGGATAGGGAGTTGGTGGTAGGCCGACTTAAGGTCGATGGTCGAGAATACGCGGTATTGTGCAATCTGATTGACCATGTCAGATATGCGGGGAAGGGGGTATGCGTCCAGCTGGGTGTATCTGTTTATGGTCTGGCTGTAGTCGATGACCAGGCGATTTTTATCGCCGGTCTTAACGACCACGACCTGGGCACGCCAGGGGCTGTTGCTCCCCTCGATGATGCCCTCCTTCAGGAGACGCTGCACCTCAGAGCTAATGAAAGCTCTGTCCCCAGCGCTGTACCGCCTGCTCTTGGTAGCGACGGGTTTGCAGTCGGGGGTGAGGTTAGCGAACAGGGAAGGTGGCGGCACCTTGAGGGTGGATAGGCTGCAGGTGTTACGCGGTGGGCAGTTTAACCTTCGCTGGTTGTCGACTGTGAGTGGGGGGAGGGGTCCACCGTATGCTAGGGTTACACTTTGGAGGTGGGATTGGAAGTCCAGCCCTAGTAGGACGGCAGCGCAGAGCTGGGGGAGGACGAGGAGTTTAAAGTTTTTATACTCTGTACCCTTAACCGACAAGGTCACAGCACAGTAGCCGCTAATGTCCGTGGCGTGGGACCTCGATGCCATCGAGATTCGGTTGCGCGTTGGCAGGACAGGGAGGGAGTAGTGGCTCACCGTGTCTGGGTGGATGAAGCTCTCCGTGCTTCCGCTGTCGAACAGGCAGGTCGTGGCGTGGCCGTTTACTTTGATGTCCATCATCGACTTGGACAGGTGGTGTGGGCGGGCTTGATCCAGAGTGACGGAGGCTAGCGTGTAGGTAAGCGAGTCGTTGTCGTCTGCGGGCGAGGCGGTCGTCGGGTCCGGGGGCCCGGTGGCAGTCGGGCGTGGTGGGTAAAATGGCGTCTCCCACGAGGTAGGACAAAATGGCGGAGAAGATGGCTGCCCCCATAACTCACATGAGGCACTATTGGGGTCGGTTGCCTTGATCAAAGATGGCCGCCCCCATGACTCACGTGTGGGGATACTGGCCTCAGTTGCCGTGAAAGAAGATGGCCGCCCCCACAGTTCGCATGAGGCACTGCTGGCCTCTGAAGATCCGCTCCTGCAGGCCTTAGAGAAGTGGCCTTTCTTCCTGCAGGTTGTGCAGGTAGAGTTCCTGGCTGGGCAGCGCGACCTCGGGTGCTTCTCCTGGCCGCAAAAGAAGCAGCCGGCGGCCCGATCGCGGGTGCCCGATGTCGGAGCCGGTACCGGGGGTGGCGGGCCCGGTCGGGTCCGGGACGCCGACGCTGAGGTAGGTCCCGGGGGCGGCGCTGCGAAGGGTATTGCGGTAGGGGTCGGGCCCGAGTCCCAGGGTCGCGAGCAGTACCTGGAAAACGCCTCCTGGTCCTGATGGGCCACCTCCAGGGAGAGAGCGAGGGCTTCAGCTTTGTCCAGGTCGAGGTCTTTAGCTTCAAGCAGTCTTTGCCGTGAGTAGTCGGACCGTAGGCCTTTCACAAAGGCATCGCGGATATTATCTTCCGTATTTTCAACAGCCGTCACCGCTTTAAAGTCACAGTTCCTGCCGAGTGCTCTTAGCGCCCGTAAAAATTCAGCTACAGACTCTCCTGGCTGTTGCGGGCGGGATCTTAGGAGGTGCCTGGTGTACATGTAATTTACCGGGCTGCGGTACTGCTGTTTCAGTAGGTTGATAGCGGCCTCGTACGTAGTCGTGTCCTGGATGAGTGCGTATACTCTCGGGCTCGCTTGGGCGTTCAGAAGTCTTAGTTTGGATCTCTGCGGGGCGCCGGATTCTTCCAGGTAGGATTCGAAGCAGTCCAGCCAGTGTTTGAAGTTGAGGGCTGCGTTTGCTGCCTGTGGGTTTAGATCCAGGTACGGTGGTTTGAGGGCTTGCAGCCAAGCCGGCTGGTGTGGCTGTGCTTCTGGGAGGGCTTCTGGCTGGCCAGTCGTAGACATCTTTAAAATTTAGTCAATAAAATTGATATACCTATCAATTCGTCCAATAAAAAGCGACGAGTTAGGAACGTAACTAAAGGTTTTTATTGACTAAATAACAGAGCCCACCCTCGTGGGTGATCGGGTCCAACAAGGAGGAATACCAGCCAGTCGACTACCTTTATACCTGGGCAGGTAGGTGGAGCCATGGGCGGAGTCGGAGGTGGTCAGCCCAGGTATAACAGCGCGACAAGAGGCGACCTCGTATCGTGATACAACAGTGATAACGGTGATAACAATACAACAGTGATAACTATAGTGTAACGATAAAAGTGGTTTACCACAAAAGGTGACACCCATACGTTTCCTGCGCCTTTTCCCTCCCCGTGACTGGAGCCCTATGCTGCCACTTGAAAGACCAAGCTATCATCTGCCCTTTTTGCGGCGCCTTTGACTTCTCATTTCCAATGATGAGCAGGCGCTGCGCCTCCACCTCCTTGAGGAGATTGCTGAGGTCATCATCAGTTCAATTGTGAGTTCTTTTAATGCCGTGAATTGTGCTCATTCCAGCCATTTCACGTTGCTAATCGGATTGGGCCTTTGGCATAGCGGTCAGATCCCCGCCGCTGGGCCAGATCAGGGTAGGGTTTCGAACCCCACTCCAGACAGTCCCGGCAAGTGGAGTCGGAGCTCCGGCTCTAAATCCTGGGTTGATATCCAGTGGGATATTTGCGTCCGTGGGTGTGGGTGGCCCCCCCTCCTTGTGATAGCTTGTGGGAGCCCGTAAAACCCTCCCGCCATAGGACTAACCGCCCTAATGGCTGGTTCAAAGATGGTTATGGTCACGGAATGAGCGTTAATCATGGCCATAAATCCTTCCACCACTTCATACAGTTCCCCAAAGGGAACAGTGTGAAGACACGTATGACGACGACATTGCTAAATAAATAAATGGAATTAAAAAAAATCTTTTCGGGCTTTTAAAAGTCTTTAAATTGCTTTAATTCTGTTTAAAACTACTTCAGATTCTTCAAAATAATGTAAACGTTTTTAAAAGTTTATAAAAGTTACCAAAAGCTTCAAAAAACTTCCAAAAACCTATTTAAACTGCTGCTTTGCATGTAAAAATGCTTAGCAGCTTGGCAGAAACATTGGGGGCGTGTCCTGTTAAACTGAGACCTCAAGGGGCGTGTCTCAGTTGCACAGCGCGCTCCAGGCTTCGCGCTGGCTGCACTCCTGGGCGGCGTGACGTCAAACGCTGCCCGGGATTCTTCAGATTCAAAATGGAATTCCAGGCGTCCCT
Organism: Somniosus microcephalus; assembly: GCF_052327205.1. Lineage (NCBI taxonomy): Eukaryota > Metazoa > Chordata > Chondrichthyes > Squaliformes > Somniosidae > Somniosus > Somniosus microcephalus. The sequence goes on along the minus strand of NC_140988.1, from coordinate 232,823,269 downwards.
GGAGGTGATCGGCAGGCGCGTCGGGTAAGTGCAAATCGGGACCTTGCACACGCGGCAAGCCCCGTTCACGAATTTCTGGCCCATTAAGCGTCAGTCACATGTCCCTAAGACAGAGAGAAAGTCATTCTCTTATGCTTCTAGCCGACCACTGTCAGTTAAAGGTGTATTCACATGTGGGATTACAATAGGTAAGAGAACTGAGCAGGTGGAGTTCATTGTGGTTAAAGGCCATGGAGAGCTGTTGCTAGGAAGGGAGATAGCCATGAAACTGGGAGTTTTAAAAATAGGCGCAGATGTCTCAGCTGTGGTAGATGTAAGACAGCTACTAGAACAGCGGTATCCAAAGGTGTTCCAGGGAGTAGGAAGGCTGAACACAAAACAGATCAGTTTGTATATCGACCCACAAGTGAAGCCTTTGACCCAGCCACTCAGGCATATACCATTCAACTTAAGGGGGCAGTAGAGGCCAAAATAAAACAATTGAGGGACATGGACATTATCGAACCTGTAACTGGTCCCACCCCATGGGTAAATCCTGTGGTTATTGTACCAAAAGCAGATAAGGATGTAAGGTTATGCCTAGACATGAGACGAGCAAACCAGGCAATAGTGAGGGAACGATATCCAATCCCCACCGTTGATGAGATACTCCAAGGTATGAACGGCTCGGCGGTGTTTGGTAAGCTAGACCCTAAATGGGGTTATCACCAGCTAGAACTGACCCCTGAATCACGAGAAATCACAACGTTTGCAGTACATAACGGGGTATACAGGTACAAGAGGCTGATAGTCGGTGTATCTTCAGCTAGTGAGCAATATCAGCACGAGATAGCTAATGCCTTAGCTGGAATAGAGGGTGTTGAAAACATCTCAGACGACATTATCGTGCATGCACATGACCAGGAAACGCGCGACAGATGCCTGCATGCTGTCATGACCAGACTAATGGAAAGTGGACTGACACTAAACTCAGAGAAGTGCCAATTCAACATGGACCAATTGATTTTCATGGGAATCCTGTTGTCTGAAAAGGGCATCGGACCAACAGCAGAGAGAGTGCGAGTGGTGGCAGAAGCTCGGGAACCAGAGAATGCTACAGAGGTAAGGAGTTTCTTGGGACTCGTTGGGCACAGTAGCAGATTCATCCCGCAGTTTGCAATGCTATCAGAGCCACTGCGACGCCTGACGAGAAAGGACACACCATTTAAATTTGGATCACAACAGAGACAGTCATTCAGTGCACTCAAGGAAGACTTGGCCAGAGCCGGCACTTAGCATATTTTGATAAGGACGCACCAACCAAGGTGATAGCAGATGCCAGTCCTGTAGGTTTAGGTGCAGTACTAGTTCAGGACCAACAGGGACAAGAGGTGCCAAAATGCTATGTAAGTCGTAGTTTAACAGACTGTGAGAGGAAATACTCTCAAACAGCGAGAGAGGCTTTAGCTCTTGTATGGGCTTGTGAGAGGCTGCATCCATATGTGTATGGCCGAAAATTTAACTTGGTAACTGACCATAAGCCATTACAAGTGATATACGGCCCACACTCTAAACCCTGTGCCCGTATAGAGAGATGGGTACTTAGATTACAGCCATACGATTTTAAAGTGATACACATTCCAGGCAAGCAAAATATTGCAGACCCACTGTCACGATTGCTGGGGGAGACAGCAAAACAGGAGAGACATTCTCATGGCTCAGATGAATACGTGAGATTTGTAGCTGTGAGTGCGACACCAAAAGCACTCACTACTAGAGAGGTGGAGGAAGCCTCTGCTACCGATCCAGAGCTGATTGAGGTACGGAAGGCAATCACAAACGGACATTTTGAGAACTATAAAGCTTATGCAGCAATTGCAAATGAGCTGTGCATAGTCGGGTACCTAGTTCTTCGGGGAACACGCATCGTGCTACCCACAGTGTTACACGCACGAGCCCTGGTGTTAGCACATGAAGGACACTTGGGAATAGTTGGAACAAAGCAACATCTCAGAACCAAGGTTTGGTGGCCTGGCATGGACAAGGCAGCTGAAAAACACTGTAAAGCGTGCCACGGCTGTCAGATAGTAGCCAGACCCGACCCACCTGCACCATTGAGACCAACACCATTACCGGAGAGTCCCTGGCAGGATGTAGCTATAGACTTACTGGGACCCTTGCCATCCAACCACTCCATTCTTGTGGTAGTTGATTATTATAGTCGCTACTATGAATACGACCTCATGACCTCCACAACAACAGAGAAGGTTATTGATAGTTTAGAATCAATCTTCAGCCGTCATGGTTTGCCAATCACCTGCAAATCTGATAATGGTCCCCAATTCAGATCTGAATTATTCAAAGAATACTGTGAAAACAACGGGATCAAACACCTGAAAACAACAGCAAAATGGGCTCAGGCTAACGGAGAAGTCGAGCGCCAGAATGCATCGCTGATGAAGAGAATCAGAATTGCTCAGTCAGAAGGACTAGATTGGAAACGTGAACTTAGAAAATATGTGACTGTGTGCAGGAGCATTGACCATGTCACAACAGGAAAGAGCCCGGCAGAGCTGCTCTTTAAACGGAAAATGAGAGGAAAGCTGCCAGACATCACAGAGTCGCGCGCAGACATGGAAGTACGTGACCGGGATGCAGAACAAAAAGGCAAGTCCAAACTATACGCAGATGAACAGCGGAGAACACAATACTCAGAGGTGGAAGTTGGCAACACGGTGCTGGTACAGCAGGACAAAGTGGACAAGTTCACCACTCCTTTTAATGCCACACTGCACAAAGTTTTGAGTAAAACAGGGAGTCAAGTAGTAGTGGAATCTCCAGAAGGAGCACGCAACTCGAGAAACACTACGTTTGTGAAGAAATACAGAACCAATGGACCAAAGGAGACACTCCATGAGCAGGAGAAACACAAGGGACTGAGGACAGTATAGTAGACCCTGACACACATACCACTGTGACACAGGCAATACCCACTGACACCAACATGTCAGACATACCGAATACAGCCAGGCCTCAAAGGGTTAAAAGAAAACCCCAAAGACTGTCTGATTATGTCACAACATAAACTGTGCGAGAACTGCATGGGTGATGTTAAATGTTTAAACCTGGGAATTATTTAGTTGTGTGGTAAGACACAAGTTTGTAAAAAGTTTATAAACCAAATAAGTTATGCAGAGTTATTGTAAGCAACTGTTTGTAAACTGCAAGTTTGTTTCCAAGGAAAAGGGGGATGTCGTGTATTGATTGCGAGTTTGACACCAGTCAATACGGTAATGTAATGTGCGAGTTTAACACCAGTTAATACGGTAATGTAATGTGCATTGCATTATGAGAATTACCCGGGAAAGCTGCAGTCAGCCATTTTACCAATAAAGTAAAGATCACAGTTAGAAGCCTGTCTGCCTGACTCTGATTTAATTCGACGTATCTACATGCTTGATTGAATGCATTAAAGCATAGATACAACATCTCCTCTCAGTTTTCTTGCTCTCCTCTCAGTTTTCTCCCTCTCCTCTCAGTTTTCTCACTCTCTCTCCTCTCAGTTTTCTCTCTCTCCTCTCAGTTTTCTCTCTGTCTCCTCTCAGTTTTCTCTCTCTCTCTCTCCTCTCAGTTCTCTCTCTCCTGTTTTTTCTCTCTCTCTCTTGTTTTCTCTCTCTCCTCAGTTTTCTCTTCTCTCTCTTGCTCTCATCTCAGTTCTCCCTCTCTCTCCTGTTTTCTCTCCCTCTCTCTCACTCTCTTTGTTTTCTCGCTCTCCTTTCAGTTTTCTCTCTCTCTCCTCTCGGTTTTCTCTCTCTGTCTCTACTCAGTTTTCTCTCTCTCGCTCTCCTTTCAGTTCTCTCTCTCTCTCCTGTTTTTTCTCTCTCTCTCTTGTTTTCTCCAATTCCAATTCCAATTCCAATTCCAATTCAAATGCTTTATTGACATGAAAGTTTACAGAGAACCATATTGCCAAAGCTTACATAGCAAAAAGGTACAGTTTTCCAACATTCTGTAGGTGTCAATCGATTTGACATTTGTTGGGTACATACAATATTACTTTTAAACAATATTAATTTTAAACAGTCTTTCTACTTCATTTGGTACGTTCAATATTAATTTTAAACAGTCTTACTTTTAAACAGTCCTCAGGTTGTGACATGTTGTTACATATTTGGCCCCAAGGTATGGTCTGTCTCCTTCTCCCAGGACTAATCTCAATTTTGACAGGTCATCCAATTCCTTGAAATCTGGGGTTGTTTGGCTTAGCTTGTTGAATAATATGTTTCTTGATGTGTTGAATTTTTCGCATTTTAGGAGGAAATGCATTTCTGTTTCAACCTCGCCGGCCAGACATTGATCGCATATTCTATTCTCTCTAGGCTGCCAGGATTTCTTGTATCTGCCTTTTTCAATTTCCAGTTGGTGGTCGCTTAGTCTGTACCTGGTGAGGGTCTGTCTCTGTTTTGTGTCTCTGATGGTCGTGAGGTAGTCTGCCAGTTTATATTCTCTTTTTAGGGCCCGGTAACATTCTAATCTGCTTTGGCTTTCGGTTATTTTGTTCCAATGTTCCAGGTAGGTTTCTTTGCATTGTTTAATGATTTGGTTCACTCGGATTGGTGTTTGGACGGCTGTGTTGGTCTGGGGCTGGTCAGGGTCCGGCTGAGTACTTCGTTTCAGTAGCAGCTGACTCAGGGGACTCTTTTCTGGGTTTAGCTCTTGGGTCTGAAAGGCTTTGAAATGAAGGGTGTCTGGGGAGCTAGATTTGAGGTGATTTAGGAAGTTTAGTGCTCGTTTTTGGATGTTTATTATCAGTGGGTATCTGCCTAGTTCGGCTCTGCATGCATTTGTTGGCGTTTTTCTTTGGGTGCGAAGGATGCTTCGGCAGAATTCTGCATGTAGGGCTTCTATTGTGTGTTTTTCCCATTTAGTGTAGCTTTGGTGATTTAGCGGGCCCCATACTTCACTACCGTACAGTGCAATGGGCAGGATTATGCTGTCAAATATTTTGAGCCAGATTTTGATTGGGATTTGGATGTTGTAGAATTTTCTTTTTATTGCATATAGGGCTCTTCGGGCTTTTTCTTTTAGTGCATTCACTGCTATGCTGAAGCTCCCTGATGCTGTAATAGTTAGACCAAGGTAGGTGTAGCTCATAGTGTGTCCTATAGTGGTATCACTGAGGGTAAACTGGTATTTGTTTTCCTGACATCTGGGCCTTTTTTGAAAAATCATGATGTTGGTTTTCTTTAGATTTACTGTTAGAGCCCAATTTTGGCAGTATTTGTCGAGTAGGTCTAGTTGTTGCTGTAATCCCTGTTCTGTGGGAGACAGCAGAACCAGGTCGTCCGCATAGAACAGGGATTTCACTTCTCCATCAAGGAGACGGAGACCTGGTGACTCGCTTTGCTCCAGCATGTCTGCTAATTCATTTATGTATATGTTGAACAGGGTCGGGCTCAAATTGCAGCCCTGCCGGACGCCTCTTCTCTGGGTGAAGAAATCGGTGCGTTTGTCTCCAATTTTGACCCCGCATTTGTTTTTCAGATACATTGATTTAATAAGGTCATAGACTTTGCCCCCATTCCACATTGAAGAAGTTTATAATAGAGCCCTTCGTGCCATATAGAGTCAAAGGCTTTCTTGAAGTCGATGAAACAGGCGAATATTTTCCCATTTTTTGTTTGGTGTATATGTTTTTCAATGAGGGTGTGAAGGGTATAGATATGGTCGGCGGTGCGGTGTTTTGGAAGAAAGCCTATTTGGTTTTTTCTGAGGATATTATGTTTGTTAAGAAAATCAAGTAATCTACTATTTAGAATGCTGCAGAATAACTTCCCTAGAGAACTGTTGACACAGATGCCGCGGTAGTTATTTGGGTCTGATTTGTTTCCGCTTTTATATATGGGGGAGATTAGTCCTTGGCACCAGATATCGGGAAAACAGCCTGAACGTAATATGATGTTGAATAATTTGAGTACCGCACCCTGCATCTCCATATTGCTGAACTTGAGCATTTCATTTTTGATGTTGTCTGGGCCACAGGCTTTCTTTAGGTGGAGAGATTTTGTTTTTGTGGCCAGTTCTTTCCATGTGATTGGGGAGTCTAGAGGGTTTTGGTTGTCTTTAATTGTTGCTTCTAATGTGTGGAGTTTTTCTGTGACCTGATGTTGACTTGGGTTTGTTTCGTTTATTGGGATGTCTTTGTAGAGGTTTTCAAAATGTGTTCTCCAGATGTCGCCATCTTGGATTGGTAATGCTTGCAATTGTGTTGTACTCAGGTTATTCCACATTTCCCAGAATTGTTTTGGATTGGTGGAGTTTTCAATTTCTTCGAGTATTTTGTGGGTATAGTTTTGTGTTTTGTTCCTAATGGTGTGTTTATATCTTTTGAGGGTTTCATTGTATCTAGTACGTAGGCCCGGATTGTTTGGTTGCCGATGCTTTTGGTTTGATATTTTTCTCAGGTCTTTTCTGGCATTTTTGCATTCGTGGTCAAACCATTTCTTATTTTTATTTTGTCTTTTGTGACGCTTCCTCTTCTGTTTCACGAGGTCGGCTTTTACAGCTGCCTCATGGAAGATCATATTTATATCCTCTATGGCCATGTTTACACCATCTCTGGTGATCTCATATAGATTTTCTTTAAATTTTGATATTTTACTTGTGAGATCAGGTGAATTTAGTGCTGTGATGAATTTATCTCCACTGTCTGGGGCCCATCTGTATGTCTGGTTTATTTTATGTAGCTTATTGGGTTCCTTTTTTGTGTCTGTAGTTTGGGCAGAAAGTTTAAGGTACACATTTATTTGGTTATGGTCTGAGAGGGGGGATTGCTGCCTGACAGTGAATGCGTTGATATCGCAGGGGTCCAGGTCAGTGATTGTATAATCCACCACACTAGACCCAAGAGTTGAGGAATATGTGAGTCTCCCTAAGGAGTCCCCTCTGAACCTACCGTTAACTATGTACAGGCCTAAGGCTCGGCAGAGTTGCACTACCTCCCTACCGCTTTTATTTATTTCACAATCGAGGTTGTTCCGGTTTGCGATGGCTGGTGTGACATATAGAGGGGTCTGGCCAAACACATGGTTGTTGCCCTGTGGGTCTATGAAGTCAGGTTCACATCCGGTCCTTGCATTTAGGTCCCCACATAGTAGCACCTTTCCTTGGGCCTGGAAATGGCTGATTTCCATGTGGAGAGTGTCAAATATCTCTTCTTCAAAATATGGCGATTCTATTGGAGGTATGTAGATCGCACATAAGTAAACATCGTTTTTTGCTATTCGTATATTTTTATCTAATTTTAGCCATACGTGTGATTTTCCCTGTTTTATCGGTGAGATGTGTTTGTTCAGTTCTCCTTTATACCACACCAGGATTCCCCCGGAGGTTCTGCCCTTGCGTGTCTTAGTGTTCTTTACTGAGGGCACAATGATTTCATGGTACATTGGAGGACAGTGGGTCGGCATGTCCTTTTGGCACCATGTTTCTGTTAACACAATTATATCAATGTCTTTTATAGCTTTTAGGAATTCAGGGTCTGTACTCTTCATCCCAAAAGTTGAGGAGCGGAGACCCTGGATATTCCAGCAGCTTATGTGGAAAGAACGCATTTATATAGTTAAAAAAAAATGAAATAAAATGGACCTATTTTGTGGGATGAGTGTGGAAACACTATTTTCTATAATGCTAAATGATGATTTAGTATAAATTTCATGAGGCATGCACATATAGCTATCTAATAATAGTAATAATAATGATAAGATAACAATAATGATAATGATAAATAACAATATTAATAATTTAGTGCATTCCTCTCCGGCTTTCTATCAGGCTGTTCATCATCGTCATGATCTTTCTCAGTTCTTGGTCTACAGTCTGTGGTCTAGAGGGGGTTCTTGGGTCAGGTATAAAAGCACGGTTCTGTTGTTGGTTTTGTATAGGGGGGTGGGGGACATTGGTGGTCCTGTTTGGGTTACGGCTCCCAATGGTAGAGGGGGTGGGAGGGCTGCGTCTTTTGGCAGTGTTTATGAGGTTTCTTGCGAAGACCCACATCCGCTGTTTGAGTAGATGTATTTCGTCATAGAGGTCCCTTGTGTTGATGTTTGGATGATGGGCCAGGTAGACGTTGGGGAAGACAGAACATCTCGTGTCGATCTCCCTGTTGGTGTTGTGGATTATATAGGCTGGGGTGTCCTTTCTGGGCAGTAGTGTGGAGATCACGATCCGCGCCTCGGGGAATTCCTTGCTGGCCTTTTCCGCCATCCTGCTCACCGCCCTAGCAGTGCCTTCCTGTAGGGTGCGTAGGTCGTTTGTGCCTGTGTGGATCACAAGCCATTTGGGGCTTCCAAGGGATTCTTTGTTCAGGATCTTCATTGCATGGTCTGTGTTGCTGCACCATTTTTTCAGGACTTGATGACCTGGGAACAGCCTCTGGGGGTCCAGAAACTTTCCGTTGGAGTCGGTCAGCAGGACCGCCTGAGGGGCTGGTTTTTCAGACTGGGTAGCAGTAGTCTGGGCAGGACTCGACTGATGGCTGGTTGTTGGCTGGGTTTCTGGGATATGTTGTGTGGCAGGAGCAGGGTTTGAGGCTTTCGGTGTGTCCTCGTGTGGGGGGGCATCTGACGGGTTCTGTGTCCCTGTGTGTGAGGACTGGGTAGCGGTAGTCTGGGCAGGACTCGACTGAGGGCTGGTTGTTGGCTGGGTTTCTGGGATAAGCTGTGTGGCAGGAGCGGGATTTGTGGCTTTCAGTGTGTCCTCGTGTGGGGTGGCATCCGACGGGTTCTGTGTCCTTGTGTGTGTTGTTTTTTGGACCTTAAGAGGTTTGTGTTGCCTGCTGAGCCTTTCTACGGCCTCCATCGTTTTGTTTAGCTGGGTATGGAGTTCTTTGATCTTATTTCTTTGTTCCTCTACGGTCTTTCTCAGCTTGTGGATGGTGGACTCGTTTTCCGTTTTCAGCTGTTTGAGTTCCTCCGTCCAGTTCTTGGCCTGTGTTTCTCTGTATTCGTTGAATTCGAGTTCTAGTTTGGACAGACTCTCTTTCAGCAGTTTGTTTGCGTTGAGAGGTGTGGGAGGGGTGGAGATGGTCAGGGAGGTGTGTGTCTCTGCTGGACTCTCTTCTTCTTCCTCCGCTTGGCTCTCATCATCCTCTGTTCGACTCTCTTTTGCCTCCTGTCCATTGGTCCTATTTGTGTCTGCCTTAGTTTTCAACTGCGGGAATTCCTTTTCGAAGGAGTCCAGATTTTCTACATTCCCCTGTATCATGATCTTTCCTTTTTTGTTGTAGTAGCTTATGGTTAGCAGGGGGTCATCTTTATCTAGATTTCCATCTTTACATATTTTCAGTCTGCCTCCACTGCCAATACCTTCGCTGGAGACGTATGCGTAGTACTTTTGTAAAGTCTCCTTCCATGAGGGAACGGAGTCGGTGTAGAATATGAGGTTGTTCTTCGTCTTAATCCCTTTGTGTGTGGTATAGTCAACGTAGAGGACCTCTGGGTTACTTTTTAGTGTTATGTCCTTGTGTTTTTCCTTTGCTTTATTTTTTGTGCATTGCTCAGGATATTTCATTTCCCTGCTCATTGTAGTCGTTTATTTTGTCTCAGGTAGATAACTTTTTTTCTCTTTTTTGTGTCGTGTTCCACCTTATCCCACTTTTAGGTCCAAAATTGAGAGTTTTTCAGGGGTTCATCTTTGATATAGCTGCTCTTAAAAGTTTCTCTCTCTCTCTCTCACAGGTTCCTGGTTCGGGTTGTTTATCGTTTCTCTCGGGTTTCTATTCCTTTTTTCTCGCGGGTTTGTTGTTCTTTTTCTAGGTTAATTAAATTTAGGTAGATCTAGGTAAAGCTTTTTTCCTCCGGACCCGGAGTTTTCCTCTCTCTCCTCGCGTCGGTCTCAGGCTGTTTCTGCTCTGGTCCCAGCCCCTCGGCTCGACTGTGCAGTCCCGGCCCGGTGTTTGTCCGAGTTTCTCCGACCCCGGAATTTCTCGGGTTTCAGGCCCCGGGCTTGCTCGCTCTCCGGGCTTCTGCCCTGGTCCCAGCCTCTCGGATCGGCTGTGCTGTCCCGGCCCGGTGTTTGTCCGAGTTTCTCCGACCCCGGAGTTTCTCGGGTTTCAGGCCCCGGGCGTGCTCGCTCTCCGGGCTTCTGCCCTGGTCCCAGCCCCTCGGCTCGGCTGTGCAGTCCCGGCCCGGTGTTTGTCCGAGTTTCTCCGACCCCGGAGTTTCTCGGGTTTCAGGCCCCGGGCTTGCTCTCTCTCCGGGCTTCTGCCCTGGTCCCAGCCCCTCGGCTCGGCTGTGCAGTCCCGGCCCGGCCCGGTGTTTGTCCGAGTTTCTCCGACCCTGGAGTTTCTCGGGTTTCAGGCCCCGGGCTTGCTCGCTCTCCAGGCCCGACAGTCCCGACCCGATCCAGGCACCCCTACCTCTCCACTCGCCTCTTTGACTGGCTCGTGCCGCTCCTCCCGGTCTGGGTCTACTCCTGTTGCTGCTCGCTCTCCTTCTCTCCGGTGCCTCGCTCGTCCCGGTTCCTCGGGCCTTTCTCCGGCTTCAGGCTCCGTGCTCCGGTTGCTGCTCGGGCTCTGCTGTGGTGCTTCAGGCTCCGTGTTCCTGCTGCTGCTCGGGCTCAGCTTTGCTGCATCGTTGTCCAGGTTTTTTCCCGGATTTATTTTTCTCTTTCTCGCTATCTTATCTTATTTCGGGTTTTTTTTTTCCTCTTTGACGCTCTTTTGGCGCTCTTTTTTTCCTCGGTTTTCTTAGATGTTTAAACTAAACTAAACTTAAACTTAAAACTACACTAAACTTAGCTAACTTAGACTAAAGTTAAATTTAACTTTTAGAACTTTTTAAAACTTTTTTTTCCCCACTTAGATGGCTAAATTCGGCAGCCCATCTTCAGCGTGGCTCTCTCTCTCTCTCTCTCACTCTCTCAGCTTTCTCTTCTCTCTCTTGCTCTCATCTCAGTTCTCCCTCTCTCTCCTGTTGTCTCTCCCTCTCTCTCACTCTCCTCTCTGTTTTCTTGCTCTCTCTCTTCAGTTTGCCCTCGCGCTGCTCTCAGTTTTCTTGCTCTCTCTCACCCCTCAGTTTTCTCTCTCGCTCTCTCCTTTCAGTTTTCTCGTTCTCTCGCTCCTCTCAGTTTTCTCGCTCTGCAACTCCCCTCATAGTTCTCTCTATCTCCTCTCAGTTTTTTCTCTCTCTCTCCTCTCAGTTTTCTCGCTCTCTCCTCTCAGTTTTCTCACACTCTCTCTCCTCTTAGTTTCCTCGCTATCTCTCCCCTCTCAGTTCTCTCTCTCCTCTCAGTTCTCTCTCCCCTCTCAGTTCTCTCTCCCCTCTCAGTTCTCTCTCTCCCCTCAGTTCTCTCTCCCCTCTCAGTTCTCTCTCTCCTCTCAGTTCTCTCTCCCCTCTCAGTTCTCTCTCTCCCCTCAGTTCTCTCTCCCCTCTCAGTTCTCTCTCCCCTCTCAGTTCTCTCTCTCCCCTCTCAGTTCTCTCTCTCCTCTCAGTTCTCTCTCTCCCCTCTCAGTTCTCGCTCTCTCTCCTCTCAGTTCTCTCTCTCCCCTCTCAGCTCTCTCTCTCCTCTCAGTTCTCTCTCTCCCCTCTCAGTTCTCTCTCCCCTCTCAGTTCTCTCTCCCCTCTCAGTTCTCTCTCTCCCCTCTCAGTTCTCTCTCTCCCCTCTCAGTTCTCTCTCTCCCCTCTCAGTTCTCTCTCCTCTCAGTTCTCTCTCCCCTCTCAGTTCTCTCTCCCCTCTCAGTTCTCTCTCTCCCCTCAGTTCTCTCTCCCCTCTCAGTTCTCTCTCTCCCCTCTCAGTTCTCTCTCCCCTCTCAGTTCTCTCTCCCCTCTCAGTTCTCTCTCCCCTCTCAGTTCTCTCTCTCCCCTCTCAGTTCTCTCTCTCCCCTCTCAGTTCTCGCTCTCTCTCCTCTCAGTTTTCTCTCTCCCCTCTCAGTTCTCTCTCTCCCCTCTCAGTTCTCTCTCTCCCCTCTCAGTTCTCTCTCCCCTCTCAGTTCTCTCTCTCCCCTCTCAGTTCTTTCTCTCCCCTCTCAGTTCTCGCTCTCTCTCCTCTCAGTTCTCTCTCTCCCCTCTCAGTTCTCTCTCTCGCTCCTCTCAGTTCTCTCTCTCCCCTCTCAGTTCTCTCTCTCCCCTCTCAGTTCTCTCTCTCCTCTCAGTTCTCTCTCTCTCCTCTCAGTTCTCGCTCTCTCTCCTCTCAGTTCTCTCTCTCCCCTCTCAGTTCTCTCTCTCCTCTCAGTTCTCTCTCTCTCCCCTCTCAGTTCTCTCTCTCCTCTCAGTTCTCTCTCTCTCCCCTCTCAGTTCTCTCTCTCCCCTCTCAGTTCTCTCTCTCTCCTCTCAGTTCTCTCTCTCTATCCTCAGTTCTCTCTCTCTCTCCTCTCAATTCTCTCTCTCCTCTCAGTTTTGTCTCTTGTTCTCTGTTTTCTCTCTCACTCTACTCTCAGTTTTCTCTCTCTCTCTCTCCATCCTCTCAGTTCTCTCTCTCTCTCTCTCCATCCTCTCAGTTTTCTCTCTCTCTCTTTATCTTTCCCTCTCTCCTCTCAGTTTTCTCTCTCTCTCTTTATCTCTCTCTCTCTCCTTTCAGTTTTTTCTCTCTCCCTCTCCCCTCAGCTTTCTCTCTCTCTCCCCACTCAGTTTTCATGATTTCTACTCAGTTTTCTCTCTCTCCTCTCAGTTTTCTCGCTCTCCCCTCTCAGTTTTCTTGCTCTCTCTCTCCTATCAGATTTCTCGCTCGCTCTCTCTCCTCTCAGTTTTACTCTCTCTCTCTCCTCTGTTTTCTCGCTCTCTCCCTTCTATCTGTTTTCTCGCTCTCTGTCTCCTCTCAGTTTCCTCGCTGTCCCGCTCCTCTCAGCTTTCTCGCTCTCTCCTCAGTTTACTCTCTCTCTCCTCTCAGATTTAGAAACATAGACATAGAAACATAGAAGATAGGAGCAGGAGTCGGCCATTCGGCCCCTCGAGTCTGCTCCGCCATTCAATGTGATCATGGCTGATCATCCACATTCAGTACCTTGTCTCTGCTTTCTCCCCATACCCCTTGATCCCTTTAGCCTTAAGAAATATATCCAACACCTTCTTGAATATATTTAATGAACTGGCCTCCACTGCCTTCTGTGGTAGAGAATTCCACAGGTTCACCACTCTCTGGGTGAAGAAATTCCTCCTCATTTCTGTCCTAAATGGCTTACCCCTTATCCTTAGACTGTGACCCCTGGTTTTGGACTCCCCGACCATCAGGAACATCCTTCCTGTATCCAGTCTGTCTAGTCCTGTCAGAATTTTATAAGTTTCAATGAGATCCCCTCTCATTCTTCTAAACGCCAGCGAGTACAAGCCCAATCGACCCAATCTCTCCTCATACTTCATTCCTGCCATCCCAGGTATCAGCCTGGTGAATCTTCGCTGAACTCCTTCCATGGCAAAAACATTCTTCCTCAGATAAGGCGACCAAAACTGCGCACACTACTCAAGATGTGGTCTCACCAAGGCCCTGTACAACTGCAACTCTCAGCTTTCTCTCTCTCTCCTTAATGTTTTCTCTTTCTCTCTCTCCTCTCAGGTTTCTTTCTCTTTCATCTCAGTTTTCTCTCTCTCTCTACTCTCAGTTTTCTCTCGTTCCCTCCTCTCAGTTTTCTCTCGTTCCCTCCTCTCAGTTTTCTCTCTCTCTCTCCTCTCAGTTTTCTCTCCCTCTCTCCTCTCAGTTTTCTCTCGTTCCCTCCTCTCAGTTTTCTCTCTCTCTCTCCTCTCAGTTTTCTCTCCCTCTCTCCTCTCAGTTTTCTCACTCTCTCTCCTCTCAGTTTTCTCTCGTTCCCTCCTCTCAGTTTTCTCTCTCTCTCTCCTCTCAGCTTTCTCTCTCTCTCCTTTCTGTTTTCTCTTTCTCTCTCTCCTCTCAGTTTTCTGTCTCTTTCCTCTCAGTTTTCTCTCTCTCTCCTCTCAGTTTTCTCTCTCTCTCTCCTCTCAGTTTTCTCCCTCTCTCTGCTCAGTTTTCTCTCTCTCTCTACTCTCAGTTTTCTCTCTCTCCTCTCAGTTTTCTATCTCTCTCCTCTCAGTTTTCTCTCTCTCGCTCTCTCCTCTTTTTATTCTCTCTCTCACTCTCTCAGTTTTCTCTCTCTCTCTCTCTCAGTTCTCTCTCTCTCTCTCCTCTCAGTTTTCTCTCTCTCTCTCCTCTCAGTTTTCTCTCTCTCTCTCCTCAGTTTTCTCTCTCTCTCTCCTCTCAGTTTTCTCTCTCTCTCATCATCTTTTTTTCTCTTTCTCTCTCTCTCCTTTCAGTTTTCTTGCTCTCTCCTCTTTTTATTCTCTCTCTCTCCTCTCAGTTTTTACTCTCTCTCTTCTTTCAGTTTTCTCTGTCTCTTCTCTCAGTTTTGTCTCTCTCTCTCTCTCTCCCTTCAGTTTTCTCTTTCTCTCTGCTCTCAGTTTTGTTTCACTCTCTCTCCTCTCAGTTTTCTCTCTCTCTCTCTCCTGTCAGTTTTCTCTCTCTCTCTCTCTCTCTCTCTCTCAGATATTTCTCTCACTCTCTCCTTTTTTCTCTCTCTCTTTCAGTTTTCTCTCTCTCTCCTTTCAGTTTTCTCTCTCTCCTCTCAGTTTTCTCGCTTTCTCTCCTCTCTGTTCTCTCACTCTCTATCTCTCCTCAGATTTTTCTCTCTCTCTCCTCTCAGTTTTCTCTCTCTCTCCCCTCAGTTCTCTCTCTCTCTCGCCTCTCAGTTTTCTTTCACTCATCTCAATTTTTTCTCTCTCCTCTCAGCATTCTCTCTCTCTCCTTTCTGTTTTCCCTTTCTCTCTCCTCTCAGTTTTCTCGCTCTCCTCTCAGTTTTCTCTCTCTCTCTCTCCTTTCAGTTTTCTCTCTCTCGCTCTCTCCTCAGTTTTTTCTCTCTCTCTCCTCTCCGTTTTCTTGCTCTCTCCTCTTTTATTCTCTCTCTTGTAGAAATGGGGGGATATTGGGGTTATTGTCTCTGGGCAGTCAGAAGTATCTGCGATGCACCAGAACCCCGTGCGGTTTCGAATCGCTCCCCTTTTCTGGTTCTGACCACCGGACTTATTCAGTAGCGATATAGACAAAACGAGACTCGTGGTTGGGTGCAAAGAAGACCAGCATTTATTGAGATAAAAAGAAATAAATTGAAAATAATCTATACAGCACACCTATGCTTAATACAGCACTTTTACTTAATACAGTACACCTTTGCTTACTACGGCACACCTTTTGCTTAGTACAGCAGACTTTTACTTAATGCAGCACATTTTAACCTAATGCAGCACACCTTTGCTTACTACAGCACACCTTTGCTTACTACAGCACACCTTTGCTTAGTACAGCACTCTATTGCTTAATACAGCAGACTTTTACTTAATAGGGGAGGAGGAAACGGACACATCAAGGGAAAATTGACTAAAATTGCAATTTAACAAAAATTCCCCTTAATTCCCACCCCTAATACCTATCTAGGTTGCCTTGTAATGGGCCAGAAAATCTATGCTCACCAGTGAACGCCTGCTCCATGCTCCTGTGGTCTTATTCTTCACCGCCCCGAAGTAGAGATACCCCAGTATTTAAAAGTAACTGCTGGTATTCCACTTCTTTGGGCGGGCTATTGAGTTGTTCTTCTTGCAGGCAGAGCACGGAGGCGAGGCAGCAGAGAGAGAGAGATGGCTTCCTGAGAGGCTATTTTATACCCATTGGGAGCCATAATCTTCGTGCCCAAATCCGGATGTATCTGGACTATACAAAAGGGGTCGAACTGTCCCCATTGACTGCAATGGGTTTGAATGTATTACCCCATTCATTTGACTGGTATTCGCTCAGTTTAAATGCCTTACTGAATTTCAGTCAACAGCACTCAAATGGTTTGTAAACAAGCCCATTGTCCTGTGGTCAGTCCAACTGCAATTGATTGACAGCTTTAAGTACATAAGACTTTGTGTCAACATTGTAGAGAGTTCTTTAAACAAACATCCATTGTCCTCTGGGTGAAATTTCCTAAACTGCAGTTGATTGACAGTTTCAAGTACTTCATGCATTTAGCACAGGCTGGTGGTTTTTTTCAAATCCTTTGCGGATACACAAGCAGGCTATCTTTTGTCTCCTGCCATGAGGTCTGACAGCCATTTTTTGATGCCCTCGATTTTTAAGGTACATACCACCCAGGTTTTCTTTCATCAAAAAAATAATTTTCGGAGCTGTAGAAATTTTTGAAATTCTTGCAAAACTTTACAGTCCCCCATCGGATACTAAAACTTGCTTGTAGTATCCTGTCCAAAGGTGAGCAATAATTTCTGACCCCCCAAAAACAACCTTCCCTTATACTTATCTATATCGCTCTTTGATCCCCCGACACCTCCATCTCCCCTACCCAGAGAGAATCGCAGTACACGGTAGGCATCTATCGACAGAAAAACAAGATTGGTTACAATAATTCAAACACGGAGGGGGTCCAATGCCCCTGCACCACTGAGTATTCACAATAATTCAAGCATGGAGGGGGTCAAATGCCCCTGCACCAGTTGTGACATAGTTTTAACACGATACAACATCTTCAATGGGATTACCACCAAACCAAAACATATCTGTTAAAAATACAAATGGAAGAAAACGAGCTTCCCCCTTTTAAAAAAAAATGCAATTGCCTGACACTTTATTAAATGGCACCATCCTTCAGCCATAAATGTTTTACAAACTTCCATAATCTACAAACACAACAATTCATAGGCATATGCAATTTGTTCAATTAACTCTAAACAAGTAGTACAATCTGACCGTTAGGAACTAAATTCACACATTATTTCCTTTGGAGTTGGGCCCAGTGTATAATACAAAATATAAAATAATTAACAAGCCTTTGTAAACTCTTAATCGTAATCTGGGTTTCCAATAACAGTTTAAACGCTGTGGGCATCTGCCTCCTGCAGACCCCTCTTTTCGTGGGCTAGGGGTGCTCCTTTCCTCAAGCATCCAAAGACATAATGGTCCTCTGTACCTTCCGGAACTCTGAAAAAGACTTTAAAAAAAAAGAACATCTTGCCAGGTCCCCTGGTGCAGGGGAGTGTGATCAGGTCCCGTGACATTGGCTCACATAATGCAATGCTCTGGAACAGTACCATACTTAAAACTTATACTCTAAAAATTAACACTACCGAATTGCAATATAAAATTAAAATTAACACATTCTAACTTAATCCTCTATACACATTACTTGGAAGTATACTACTTAAACTATATACATCCGCCACCTGTCTCTGGGCGGCCAGACTAATCCCTGTTTGGGCTGCCACAGGCTGCTCCCTGCGGCGTGGCTGGACTGATCCCAACTTCCAGTCCCTCGCAGCTTATGGCTGCTGGTTGGGGACTTCTGTCTTTTGGCTTCTCCCTGACTCGGGAGTCAGCCCTGTTCCACTGGAAAGCTGGTGACCATACTTTCTTGGGCTGGGGTACCCGAAGAGATCTCCTAGGGAGTGTCGCTGGTGGGGCTACCCTGGCGAGTGGACCCTTAGCTCAGGTCACACTCCTTGCTGGCTGGGGACCTTCTGCTTTGGGTCCCTCCCTACCCAAACCTGGGCTGGGGACAGGCAATCCCTTGCCACCGGTTGCCAGTGGCTGAGAGCCTTCCCCTTCAGGTCTAAAACCTGGTTCAGGCTCCTCCCGGGAGTCCCACAAGAGAGGGGGAATCGCTTGGGCCAAGTGCTGGGGATCTTCTCCTCTCACGCACGCGACTGCGCCTGCGTGTGCAGTCTGTGTGTGTGTACGCGCTGCAGGCTGAGGATTTCTGACCTCAGGTACAATCCCAGCTGCCTGTTTCCCTGCCCCCGGCTCAAACAACCTGCATGGTTTAATATAACTGGCAGCCTGCCAGTAACCCTGTTCTAAATCCTTTTCCCTTACCAGGGCAGCCTTAAAGGCAGAACCTTAAGGGGCTTGGACCTACTTTTGGTCCAGGGCCAAAGCTATCCCCTGTGTGCCTCCCTTGTCCTGGATTGCTGCTACCGGGCCTGCTCTACAGGGGTCCCAGAACTCTCCTTCCCTGTCCCCCTGCTTAAACAACTTACACTGGTCATGAATGGCTCCTCCCCTAACACAAGCCACAGCGCCTGCCTGTGCAGCCTGTGAGCTAGTACCCGCTGCGGGCTGAGGATTTCTGACCTCAGGTTCGCTCCCAGCTGCCTGTTTCCCTGTGGGTCCCATTAAGTTAAATGGGACCTTGTTAGACCGGAGTGAATTGGTCAGGTCTTCCGAGTGGACCACCGTGCTGGAAGCTCCAGTGTCCACCGAATATCTCCCCTGCCCCGTCTTCACCCCCATCTTAACATAGGGCCTGCTCCCCTCAGCATTTTCGCGGGGACACAGGTGGACAGGCTGCACTGGCCCTAGTCATTGCTGGGAGTGGGATGTGGCAGATGGGGTCAAAGCACCGGTGGTGGCTGCTACTCTCCCCTGGCCAGTCAGAAGAGACCACACTGTCTCCAATAGTGACTCGACCGAGATGGGGGGAATTCCTGTCTCTACCTTTTGGACTGGGGCTGTGGGATTCTTTCCCTGGTTGTCTTTCCAGGGATTCCTACAGTCTTTTCTCCAGTGACCGTCTTTCCCGTACCCATAACAATTTAACCAAGCCTGAGAGGGACGGTTCCCCTCCTGGTGCCACTCTTTCTTACTCTGCCTCCCAGGTTTAACCTCATGGACTTTTCCCTTGGGTTGGGGCATCTCGATACCCCTCATGTTTCTCGGAGCTGTGGGTGGCGGTCATGGGACCTCTGATTCCCTGACCAACCTTGTTCTGGGTGTTGCCTGTGGGACGGTTTTATTTGGGTTGCCGGTAAAATCCGACTGACCTGCCTTCGGGCTGATGAGACATATCATCCCCTTTGCCCTCTTTAAAGCCATATTCAAGCTTTCTATTTCTTCCCTACAGGGATCATGGTCTGCTTCCTCAAACCCTTGCTCCCAGGCCAGCTTATATGCTGCCTTTACCTCCCTAACCTTTTCCTCCTGCTCTTTTACTTCTTGTATGAGGCGGGCATTCTCCACCCGCACTCTCATCTCATTGCTCTTGGCGTCTGCAAATAGGCACTTCAGGTACTCTGACTCGTGCCTCGTGTGGCTTTTGCCCTCACTGAACTGGACCACCAGGCACTCTATCTTGGCCTGGTATTCCTCAACCTCCCTTTCCCTATCCCAACTCTCTGCTCTAGATTCCCTAAGCCTGCAGGTAACTTCCCCAAGCCTGCGGGCACCTAACCATAAACCGACCAGTGGGATAAAAAGAAACCCAATAACTGCTGCTCTCTCCAGACCCAAACCACCGTCTGCTACATCGCATACTGTTGCCGACGGTCCTGCTGCGGTCATCATTTTGTAGAAACGGGGGGGTATTGGGGTTATTGTCTCTGGCCAGTCAGAAGTATCTGAGCGGCTCCAGAGCCCCATGTGGTTTCAAATCACTCCCCTTTTCTGGTTCTGACCGCCGGACTTATTCAGTAGCGATATAGACAAAACAAGACTCGTGGTTGGGTGCAAAGAAGACCAGCATTTATTGAGATAAAAAGAAATAAATTGAAAATAATCAATACAGCACACCTATGCTTAATACAGCACTTTTACTTAATACAGTACGCCTTTGCTTACTACAGCACACCTTTTGCTTAGTACAGCACTCTTTTGCTTACTACAACACTCTTTTGCTTACTACAGCACACCTTTGCTTAGTACAGCACTCTTTTGCTTAATACAGCAGACTTGTACTTAATGCAGCACATGTTAACTTAATGCAGCACACCTTTGCTTGGTACAGCACTCTATTGCTTAACACAGCAGACTTTTACTTAATGCAGCAAACTTTAACTTAATAGGGGAGGAGAAAACGGACACATCGAGGGAAAATTGACTAAAATTACAATTGAACAAAAATTCCCCTTAATTCCCACCCCTAATACCTATCTAGGTTGCCTTGTAATGGGCCAGAAAATCTATGCTCACCAGTGAAGGCCTGCTCCGTGCTCCTGTGGTCATATTCTTCACTGCCCCGAAGTAGAGATACTCCAGTATTTAAAAGTAACTGCTGGTATTCCACTTCTTTGGGCGGGCTATTGAGTTGTTCTTCTTGTAGGCAGAGCACAGAGGCGAGGCGGCAGAGAGAGAGAGATGGCTTCCTGAGAGGCTATTTTATACCCATTGGGAGCCATAATCTTCGCGCCCAAATCCGGATGTATCTGGTCTATACAAAAGGGGTCGAACTGTCCCCATTGACTGCAATGGGTTTGAATGTATTACCCCATTCATTTGACTGGTATTCGCTCAGTTTAAATGCCTTACTAAATTTCAGTCAACAGCACTCAAATGGTTTGTAAACAAACCCATTGTCCTGTGGTTCAGTCCAACCGCAATTGATTGACAGCTTTAAGTACATAAGACTTTGTGTCAGCATTGTAGAGAGTTCTGTAAACAAACATCCATTGTCCTGTGGGTGAAATTTCCTAAACTGCAGTTGATTGACAGTTTCAAGTACTTCATGCATTTCACACAGGCTGGTGTTTTTTTTCAAATCCTTTGCAGATACACAAGCAGGTTGTCTTTTGTCTCCTGCCACGAGGTCTGACACCCATTTTTTGATGCCCTGGATTTTTAAGGTATATACCACCCAGGTTTTCTTTAATCAAAAAAATAATCTTCGAAGGTGTCGAAATTTTCGAAATTCGTGCGAAACCTTACACTCTTGCCTCTCAGTTTTCTCTCTCACTCTCCTCTCAGTTTTCTCTCTCCTCTCATTTTTTCTTTCTCTCTCCCTTCAGTTTTCTCTTTCTCTCTCCTCTCAGTTTACTCTCTCCTCTCAGTTTTCTCTCTCTCCTCCCAGTTATCTTTCTCTTTCACTCGCTTCTCTCAGTTTTCTCTCTCTCTTCTCTCAGTATTCTTTCTCTCTCGCCTCTCAGGTTTCTCTCTCGCTCTCCTCTCAGTTTTCTCTCTCCTCTCAGTTTTTTCTTTCTCTCTCCCTTCAGTTTTCTCTTTCTCTCTCCTCTCAGTTTACTCTCTCTCTCTGTCCTCTCAGTATTCTTTCTCTCTCTCCTCTCAATTTTCTCTCTCACTCCTCTCAGTTTTCTCTCTCTCTCTTTCCCACTCTCTCAGTTTTCTCTCTCACTCCTCTCAGTTTTCTCTCTCTCTCTCCTCTCAGTTTTCTCTCTCTCCTCTCAGTTTTCTCTCTCTCTCCTCTCAGTTTTCTCTCTCTCTTCTCAGTTTTCTCTCTCCCTCTCTCCTTTCAGTTTTCTCTCTCTCTCCTCTCACTTTCTCTCTCTCCTCTCACTTTCTCTCTCTCCTCTCAGTTCTCTCTCTCTCTCCTCTCCTTTTTGTTCTCTCTTTCTCTCTCTCTCCTCCGTTTTCTTTCTCTTTCCTCTCAGTTTTCTCTCTCTCCCATCAGTTTTTTCTCTTTCTCTCTCTCTTTTCAGTTTTTTCTCGCTCTCTCTTTTCAGTTTTTTCTCACTCTCTCCTCAGTTTTTTCTCTCTCTCGCTCTCCCTTCTGTTTTCTCTCTCTCCTTTCAGTTTTCTCTCACTCTCTCTCTCTCTCTCCTTTCAGTTTTCACTCTCCTCTCAGTTTTTTCTCTCTCTCTCGCACCTTTGTTTTCTCTCTCTCTCTGTTTTCAGTTTTACTCTCTCTCTTAGTTTTTTCTCTCTTGTCCTCTCAGTTTCCTTTCTCTCTCCTCTGTTTTCTCTCTCTCTCCTTTAAATATTCCCTCTTTCTTTCTCCTTTCCGTTTTCTCTCTCTCTCCTCTCAGTTTTCTCTCTCGCTCCTCTCAGTTTCTCTCTCTCCTTTCAGTTTTCTCTATCTCTCTCCTCTCAGTTTTCTCTCTCTCTTTCCTTTCAGTTTTCTCTCTCTCTCCTCACAGTTTTCTTGCTCTCTCGCTCCTCTCAGTGTTCTCTCTCTCTCTCTCCTTTCAGTTCTCTCTCTCTCTCTCAATTCAATTCAATTCAAATTGCTTTATTGGCATGACAAGGTATATCTTATGTTGCCAAAGCACCGAAAAAAACATTTATGCTTGAACACATAAATGCAGATCTATCCATACAGTGTATAAACAGATATATCCCTGTGTGTATAAATATACACTCATATAATATGCATATAATCTTTTCTTAGGTTTAATGGTTGTCCCTCTGTTTATGGCAAGCTGTAACATAGTTTGCCACTAAAGTTACACAATTTCTCTGTTCCCCTAATAGGTATGGGAGTTTTTGGTCGTCATTCAAATTTTTGAATTCAGGGCATATTTTTATGAATTTTGGGTAGAAATTCCCCCTTATGCCTTGATAGTTTCCACAAGCTGTGAGGAAGTGCATCTCTGTCTCCACCACTCCCTGACTGCAGTGAGAGCATATCCTGTCCTCTCTTGGCAGCCAGGTCTGCCTGTGTCTGCCTTTTTCGATGGCCAGGCTATGCTCACTAAGTCTGTACATAGTCAAGGTTTTTCTTAATTTGCTATCTTTTACCGTGGTCAGGTATTCAGCCATGGTGTATTGTCTGTTTAGGGCCAAGTCGCAATCGAGTTTGTTTTGGGTTTTTGTTGTTTCTGTCCAATAGGTCAGATATTTTTCCTTTTGTTTAGTGACAATTGTGTTGGGTCGAATTCTCTGTGCTACGATGTCACTTTCCTGGAGCTGGTTATTATTAGTAGTGTTAGTAGTTACTTCACTGAGTCCCAGGACTAGTTGACTGAGGGGACTCTTCTTTATGATCCTCTCTTGGCATTTCAGGGCTTCGTAATGATAGCAGTGGGGGTTGCTCATTTTTAGATGTTTCCAAAATTTGGTGGCTCTTTTTTGGATATTAACTAGGAGTGGATATTGGCCTAGTTCTGCCCTGCATGCATTGTTTGCGGTTTTCCTCTGAGTCTGGAGGATACTTTTACAGAATTCTGCATACAGGATCTCAATTGGGTGTTTGTCCCATTTTGCAAATTCTTGGGGCTAAAAATTCGGTATCGCCGCGCCAGGTCTTTAGTGCCTGAAATTTTGCACTCGCCCGGATTCCCGTAGCACCCGCCTGAAATTCAGTTGCGCCGCCCCAAGACGGAGGCGGGCACTATTGCAGGGTTTGGCCGCCTCGTTTGGGGCGATGAAAGTCAGTTTCAGGCGTCCAGCTGCTGCTGCGGCACCCGATGCGGTGCGACAGGCTGGGGTACTGCAGGCCTCCTCCTTCTCTTAAGGAGGAGCTGCCTGCAGCCGTGAGATCGCCGCTGGATTCCCCCGGCAAATGAGCCCGGCACCACGGAGAAGTGCCGGGCTCGCGGGAGTCAGACACCAATGCCGCGGGGGGGTGGTGCAGGAGTCCGGGGAGGGAGGTGCGGCCAGGCGGCCGCCGGGAAAGCGGCCGGCCGCCCCTCCACCTTTATGCGCCGGCCTCTCGGAGCTGCAAGGCACCGTTTTTCAAACGCTGTTTGCGGCTGCTACGGGCGAGGCGGCCGCAACTGAATTTGGCCATCGGCACGGAATAGCGTTGGAACCGGGGCGCTGCGCACACCGATGACATCATCGGTGCCGGCGCAGTGCTACCGGCTAACGCCGATGTTAGGGACCAACTGAATTTCGGGCGCTAAAAAACTTCCGGCGCAAACCACTCTATAGCCAATAAGTGGGCGCAAACGCGACTGAATTTCTAGGCCTTGTTGTGTTAGTGGGCCCCACACCTCACTGCCATAGAGTGCAATTGGTTCAATTACTGATTTAAAAATTTTGAGCCAAATGCCAATTGGGATTTCTATTTGGATTGACTTTTTAATGGCATAGAGAGCCCTTTTTGCTTTCTCTTTCAGTTCATTCACAGCCAGTTGAAAATTTCCTGTAGAACTGATTTTTAAGCCTAAGTATGTGTAGTTTGTAGTTTGTTCAATTTTAGTTGTTCCTAGTGTGAAATTTATTCTGGGTCCCTGATGTCTGGATCTTTGCTGGAACACAAGAACTTTGGTTTTTTGGGGGTTTATTGTCATGGCCCAGATCTGACAGAATGACTCTAGCAGATCCAGGTTCTGCTGTAGACCCTCCTCAGTTGGTGAGAGCAGAACCAGGTCATCTGCATAGAGGAGGAATTTAACCTTGGAGTCATGCAGGGTGAGGCCAGGTGCTGTAGATTGTTCAAGTAGTTTTGCCAATTCATTTATGTAAATATTAAAGAGTGTCAGTGAGATGGGCGAGCCCTGTGCCATGCCACACCTCTGAGAAGTATTTTGTTTGTTTGTCTCCAATTTTAACTGCACATTTATTGTTTGTATACATTGATTTAATTACATCATATGTTTTTCCCCCTACACCACTTTCAATAAGTTTCAAGAATAGACTGTCGTGCCAAATAGAATCAAAAGCCTTCTGGAAATCTATAAAGCAGGCAAAAATTTTGCCTTTGTTTTGGTGAACATGTTTGTCAATTAGGGTGTGTAGGGTGAAGATATGATCCGATGTTCTTTAATTTGGTAAGAATCCAATCTGGCTTTTACTCAAGACATTGTGCTCCTCAAGGAAGTTTATAAGTCTTTGGTTTATGATACTACAGAATACCTTCCCCAGGTTACTGTTCACACAGATGCCTCAATAGTTATTTGGGTCAACTTTCTTTCCACTTTTGTATATGGGCGTTGAGTCCTGCCAGTTTTCTCTCTCTCCTCACAGTTTCCTCGCTCTCTCGCTCCTCTCAGTTTTCTCCCTCTCTCTCTCCTCTCAGTTCTCTCTATCTCTCTCCTCTCAGTTTTCTCTCTCTCTCCTCAGTTCTCACTCTCTCCTCTCAGTTCTCACTCTCTCCTCTCAGTTTTCTTTCTCTCATCTGTTATTTCTCACTCTCTGTCCTTTTTGTTTTCTCTTTCTCTCTCTATCTTCTCATTTTTCTCTCTCTCCTCAGTTTTCTTTCTCTTTCCTCTCAGTTTTCTCCCTCTCCATCAATATTTTTCCTCTTTCTCTCTCTCTCTTTTCAGTTTTTTCCCTCGCTCTCTCCTCAGTTTTTTCTCTCCTCTCTGTTTTCTCTCTCTCTCTCTCTCTCCCCTTTCATTTTTCTCTCTCTCTCTCCTCTTTTTTCTCTCTCTCTCCCCCCCCGTCTGTTTTCTCTCTCTCTCTCCTCTGTTTTTTTTCCTCTCTCTCTCTCCCTTCTGTTTTCGCTCTCTCCTCTCAGTTTTCTCTCTCTCTCTCCTGCCAGTTTTTCTCTCTCTCTCCTCTCAGTTTTCTCTCTCTCTCTCTCCTTTCAGTTTTCTCTCTCTCCTCTTAGTTTTCTCTCTCTCTTTCTCTCTCTCATTTTATTTCTCTCTCTCTCTCCTCTCAGCTTTCTCTCTTTCTCTCTCTCCCTCTCCATCTCTCTCTGTGAGGAATGGAACTTGGTGAACCCAACTGCAGGAAGGCAAACTGAGGCAGAGGTTAGGCTGCAAAAACAAAGATAGACTTTACTTGAAATAAACAAAATAACAGCACAGATACAGGCTAGCAGGCCAGCAAGAGGATCACAAGGCAGTGAAACTCAAGACTGAGCAATGAACATAAACTAAGCACCACGTAAATAGTAGGCATATAACCATGCACAGGTGAGTTCAATTAGGAATAAAGAAGGAAACAATTAAGAGTTCATGGTGCCCTCTGGTGGCGAGGCGAGGCAGAACCTGGGTCATTCCTGACAGGACCCCCCCCCGCTAGGAACGGCCCCTGACGTTCCCCGAGAAGGTCCATGGCGACGACGAAGAAAGTTCTGCACTAAATCGTGATCCAGGATGTTCCGGTCTGGGACCCAGGAGCGTTCCTCCGGACCATATCCCTCCCAGTCCACCAGGAACTGGAGGCCCCTGCGAACCCGGCGAGAGTCCATCAGGCGACAGACCGTGTAGGCAGGCTGGCCTTCGATGATGCGGGGAGCAGGAGGAGGCCTCGTGGTGGGCGCCAGGGAACTGATGGCCACTGGCCGGAGCCGGGAGACATGGAAGGTAGGATGAATCCGCATGGAGCGAGGCAGCTGGAGACGGTAGGACACCGGGTTGACCTTCCTCAACACCGTGAAGGGACCGATGAAATGGGGTGCCAGCTTGCAGGACTCCACTCGCAGCGGGAGATCCTGCATAGAAAGCCAGACCCTCTGACCAGGACGGAACGAAGGAGCCGGTCTGCGCCGCTTGTTGGCCTGGATCTGTAGTTGCCGAGAAGCTCGTTGTAAGGCCGGCCGCGCTCTCCTCCAGGTCCATCGACAGCACTGGACAAACTTCTCCATGGAGGGAACCCCCACCTCGAGCTCCTGGAACAGTGGAGGCTGAAAACCGAACTGGCACTCGAATGGCGACATTCCTGTGGGGGAGCAGCGCAAGGTGTTGTGCGCGTACTCAGCCCAGACGATGTGACGACTCCAGGTCGCAGGGTTAGCGGACAGGAGACACCTCAGGGTCGTCTCCAGGTCTTGGTTGATCTGTTCTGTTTGACCGTTAGACTGAGGGTGGAAGCCCGAGGAAAGGCTGACAGTAGCTCCAATGAGCTTATAGAAAGCTCTCCAAACCCGGGAGGCGAATTGTGGACCACGGTCAGAGACGATGTCAAGAGGCAAACCGAACAACCTGAAAACATGCTGGACCATGAGCTCGGATATCTTTTGGGCTGAGGGAAGCTTGGGCAAGGGCAGAAAGCGACAGGCTTTGGAGAAGCGATCTACGATGTCCAGAATGACAGTGTTGCCTTGAGATGGTGGAAGACCTGTGATGAAATCCACAGCGAGGTGTGACCAGGGGCGGGTGGGAATGGGGAGAGGATGCAGCAAACCCTGGGGGCGAGATCGAGAGTTCTTGTTTTGTGCACAAATAGCACAAGCTGCCACGAACGCCTTTATGTCGTTCTCCATGGTGGGCCACCAGAACCTTCTGCGAAGGAACTCCAGCGTCCTGGATGTGCCTGGATGACCGGTGAGTCGCGACAAATGCCCCCACTGCAGGACTTGTGAGCGTGCCGTGTTGGGAACAAAAAGGCGACCTGGTGGGCCGTTGCCAGGGACTGCCTCCCTCTGTTGCGCCTTTCTGACCAGCGTCTCGATCCCCCAGCGAACCGCTGCTACAATTCGAGAAGTTGGAAGAATAGGTTCTGGTTGTCTCTCCCGCTCGGGTGGATCAAATTGCCTGGAGAGAGCATCAGGCTTGAGATGCTTGGATCCTGGACGATATGACAGGACAAAGTTGAAACGATTGAAAAACAGTGCCCAGCGAGCTTGACGAGAGTTAAGCCGTTTGGCCTCCTGGATATAGGCCAGATTCTTATGGTCTGTCCAGACAATGAACGGGTGTTTAGACCCCTCCAACCAATGTCTCCACTCCTCCAATGCCAACTTAACTGCTAGTAGTTCCCTGTTTCCAATATCATAGTTTCGCTCTGCAGGAGTGAGTCAGCGAGAAAAGAAGGCGCAAGGGTGCAGTTTGTTGTCTTTAGACCGCTGGGACAAAACGGCACCCACTCCTATATCAGAGGCATCCACCTCGACAATGAAGGGGAGTGAGGGATCCGGAATCACGAGGACAGGAGCAGACGTGAAGCGCCGCTTGAGATCCGCAAAAGCCTGCGCAACCTCAGCGGACCAACTGAACCGGGTGGAAGCGGTTTTGGTGAGGGCGTTGAGAGGGGCAGCAATGGTGCCGAAGTTCCTGATGAATCTCCGATAGAAATTAGCAAACCCCAAGAAGCGTTGCACCTGTTTGAGAGAGAGGTGGGTGGTGGCCAATCTCGGACAGCTTGGGCCTTGCCAGGGTCCATTTGGATGTTGCCGCTGGAGATGATGAAGCCCAGGAATGAAACCGTGGAAACGTGAAACTCACACTTCTCAGCCTTGACAAACAAGAGGTTATTAAGCAGACGTTGCAGGACTTGCCTTACATGCTGGACATGATCGTGAAGAGTTTTGGAGAAAATGAGAATGTCGTCCAGGTAGACAAAGGCAAAGCGATTCAGCATGTCTCGGAGGACGTCGTTGATGAGCGCCTGGAACACAGCAGGGGCGTTGGCCAATCCAAAAGGCATGACCAGGTTCTCATAGTGCCCGGTAGTCGATGCAGGGGCGGAGACCTCCATCTTTCTTACTCACGAAGAAAAAACCGGCACCAGCAGGAGAGGTGGACGGACGGATGAAGCCAGCGGCGAGGGCATCACGGATGTAATCCTCCATGGCGGCGGTCTCTGGAGCAGAAAGGGAGAAGATCCTACCCCTAGGTGGGCATGTCCCTGGCAGGAGGTCAATGGCACAGTCATATGGCCTATGAGGGGGAAGTGATGTGGCTCGAACCTTACTGAAGACCTCTTTTAAATCCTCATACTCGGGAGGCACTCGGGACAATTCAGAGTGCGATGGGGGCTCCTGGGGCTGGGAAGGAGACTTGGAGTGAAGACAGGTGATATGGCAGGCGGAGCCCCATTCCGTAAGCCGGCCGGTGGCCCAATCCATGCGTGGATTATGGCAGGCCAACCAAGGGTAACCCACAACTAATGGAAACTCGGGAGAGTGGATAAGGGAGAATTGGATGGTCTCGAAATGTTGTCCTTCCACGCCCAAACACAGGGGGGCAATAAGATGATGGTGAATAGTTCCAGAGCCCAGGGGTCTTCCATCCAGGGCGATAACAGTGACGGGGTGAACTGGATGGGTCAGGGGAATCTTGAGTTGTTTAGCTAAACCCAGATCCATGAAGTTACCATCAGACCCAGAATCCACCAGGGCCTTAAGATTATGTTGTTGATTGCCCCAGAAAAGGGAGGATGCCAGCAGGACCCTAGAAACAGTGGGACCGGGAGGGATGGCTACGCTCATCTCAGGTCCCTCCGTCCTGGACGAGCCCTGGCTTTTCCCACCAACTTTGGGCAAGAAGAGCGAAAGTGGCCCGGTTCCCCACAATAGAGGCAAGATCCCTCTCTCATTCGGCGATTACGTTCAGGCTGCGAGAGATGAGTTACTCCCAACTGCATGGGCTCCTCTGGATCAGTCAAAGATGGACTCGGGATGGCTCGGAGGTTCTCGGATGGCTTTGAAGCAGGGAAGGCTCTTGTCTCCGGAAGTGGGGTGAAAAAGGAGCGGCGTTCTCTTCGTCTCTCACGGAGACGATTATCCACTCGAATGGAGATATCAAAGAGAGACTCCAAATCACTCACCGGATCTCTGGAAGCCAGTTCGTCCTTGATTTAATTCGTGAGACCGTGGCGAAAAGTGGCAATGAGCACCTCCGAATTCCATTGGCTCTCTGCAGCGAGAGTGTGAAACTCAATAGTGTAGTCCGCAACGCTACGAGCCCCCTGGCGAAGCCGAAGCAGTTTGTTAGATGCCTCTCTCCCACTGACAGGATGATCAAAGACCCTTCTCATTTCCTCAGAGAAAAGTTGGTAGTTTGAACATGCCGGAGTTTGCTGTTCCCAGACGGCCATAGCCCAGGTAAGTGCTTTGCCAGTGAGTAGCGAAATGATGTAGGCTACTCGGGAACGGTCACTAGGAAATAATGAACCTTGCAGTTGGAAAGCCAGGGAACACTGGGTTAGAAAGCCTCAACATCCTCCTGGGTTACCGTCGTAGCGCTCGGGTGCAGGTAATCGGGGTTCTTTCAGAGGGGGAGGCGAAACCTGAGAAGCGGGTAATGGTGCTGGAGTAGCTTGGGTCGCCTGACTCTGGCTCTGATGGAAAGCAATGACGAGGGCCTCCAGCTGTTTCTGGCTTCGGCAGAACGACGTGGCGAAGCACCGCAGTTCATCCAAGATCAGTTGTAGATGTTCAAAGGCTTGTCGTAGCCATTGGTCCTTCTCTGCTGGGTCCATGTTTGGCTCAGTCTTGCTGTGAGGAATGGAACTTGGTGAACCCAACTGCAGGAAGGCAAACTGAGGCAGAGGTTAGGTTGCAAAAACAAAGATAGACTTTACTTGAAATAAACAAAATAACAACAGCACAGATACAGGCCAACAAGCAGATCACAAGGCAGTGAAACTCAAGACTGAGCAATGAACATAAACTAAGCACCACTTAAATAACAGGCATATAACCATGCACAGGTGAGTACAATTAGGAATAAAGAAGGAAACAATTAAGAGTTCATGGTGCCCTCTGGTGGTGAGGCGAGGCAGAACCTGGGTCATTCCTGACACTCTCTCCTCTCAGTTTTCTCTCTCTCTCCTCTGAGTTCTCACTCTCTCAGTTTTCTCTCTCTCTCTCTCCTCTCAGTTGTCTTTCTCTCAGCTCAGTTTTTTCTCGCTCTCTCCTTTTTGTTTTCTCTTTCTCTCTCTATCCTTTCAGTTTTCTCTCTCTCCTCTCAGTTTTCTCTCTCTCTCTCCTCTCAGTTTTCTTTCTCTCATCTCAGTTTTTTCTCGCTCTCTCTCTCCTTGTTGTTCTCTCTTTCTCCCTCTCTCTCCTCAGTTTTCTTTCTCTTTCCTCTCAGTTTTCTCTCTCTCGCATCAGCTTTTTTCTCTCTCTCTCTCTCTCTTTTCAGTTTTTTCTCACTCTCTCCTCAGTTTTCTCGCTCTCTCTCCTCTCAGTTCTCTCTCTCTCTCTCCTCTCAGTTTTCTTTCTCTCATCTCAGTTTTTTCTCACTGTCTCTCCTTTTTGTTCTCTCTTTCTCTCTCTCTCCTCATGTTTCTTTCTCTTTCCTCTCAGTTTTCTCTCTCTCCCATCAATTTTTTTTCTCTTTCTCTCTCTTTTCAGTATTTTCTTGCTCTCTCCTCAGTTTTTTCTCTCTCTTTCCTTTCATTTTTCTCTCTCCTCTTGTTTCTCTCTCTCTCTCTCCTCTCAGTTCTCTCTCTCTCTCCTCTCTGTTTTCTCTCTCGCCTCTCGTTTTATTCTCTCTGTCCTCTCAGTCTTCTCTCTCTCCTCTTTTTTCTCTCTCTCCTCAGTTTTTTCTTTCTCTCTCCTTTCAGTTTTCTCTCTCTCCTCTCAGTTTTCTCTCTCTCTCTCCTTTCAATTTTCTCTCTCTCTCTCATTTATCTCTCTCTCTTCTCTCATTCACTCTCTAACTCTCTCTCACTCTCACTCTCTCACTCTCTCTCACTCTCTCACTCTCTCTCATTCTCTCACTCTCTCACTCTCTCTCACTCTCTCTCTCTCACTCTCTCTCTCACTCTCTCACTCTCACTCTCTCACTCTCTCCTCTCAGTTTTCCCTCCGCTCTCAGTTTTCCCCCTCTCTCTCGCTCCTCTCAGTTTTTTCTCTCTCTCCTCTGTTTTCCCTCTCTCCCCTGTTTTCCCTCTCTCCCTCTTTCTCTCGCTTCTCTCAGTTATCTCTCTCCTCTCAGTTTTCTCTCTCTTTCGCTTCACTCAGTTTTCTCTTGCTCTCCTCTCAGTTTTCATCTCTCTCGCTCTCCTCACTGTTTTCTCCTCTCTCTCACTCTTTCTGTCCTCAGTTTTCTCCTCTCTCTGTCCTCGCTGCTTTCTCCTCTCTCTCTCTGCTCTGTCACTTTTCTCCTCTCTCTCCTGTTTAGGACCATAAACACCAATCATCTATTTGGTATAATCAAATTACATTTTCATTGATTCTGAATGTATAAGTGTAGAGTTCCTTCTATTCTAAGATGAATTAAAAATCATGCAGTGAAAGGACAGGACAACAAGTGGGTAGGGAGGCTCGATTGCACTTGTCTCTCCCCCCCCCCCTACCCACCCCGGATGGTTGTGAAACTGTTTCTCAGTACTTGGGGCATTTACACAGGCAGTAGGTGAGTCTATCAAATGCCCAGTCTAGGATTCTGGCTATGAAACTCAACATAAGTGAAGGATAAAGTCTGGAGTCTGACATTCCTCTCCTTGTTGATTTTAGCAAAAAAAAAGTATATAAGGAGTAAAAAGTCATGTGCTGCCAGCAGAAAGCACCAACAGACTATTCATCCAAATGTAGTGGCCCAGAAATTCCAGAACGGGGCTTGCAGCGCGTGCAAGCCCCGTATTTGCACTTACCCCGCGCTCGTGCCGATCAGCTTCTGGGACGCCTGAACTTGCAGAAGTAGAAAGCACATTCCCGGGCAGCGTATGACGTCACGCCGCCCAGGAGTGCAGCCAGCGCGAAGCCAGGAGCATGCAGTGTAAGTGAGACACGCCCCTTGAGGTCTCAGTTTCACTGGACATGCCCCCAATGTTTCTGTCAAGCTGCTAAGGATTTTTACATGCAAAGCAGCAGTTTAAATAGGTTTTTGGAAGTTTTTTGAAGATTTTGGTAACTTTTATAAACTTTTTAAAATGTTTACATTATTTTGAGTAATCTGAAGTAGTTTTAAAGAGAATTAAAGCAATTTAAAGACTTTTAAAAGCCCTAAAAGAATTTTTTTAATTCCATTTATTTATTTAGCAATGTCATCGTCATACGTGTCTTCACACTGTTCCCTTTGGGGAACTGTGTGAAGTGGTGGAAGGATTTATGGCCATGATTAACGCTCATTCCGTGACCGTAACCATCTTTGAACCAGCCATTAGGGCGGTTAGTCCTATGGCGGGAGGGTTTTACGGGCTCCCACAAGCTATACAAGGAGGGGGGGCCACCCACACCCACGGACGCAAATATCCCACTGGATGTCAACCCAGAATTTAGAGCCGGAGCTCCGACTCCACTTGCCGGGACTGTCTGGAGCGGGGTTCGAAACCCTACCCTGATCTGGCCCAGCGGCGGGGATCCTACCGCTATGACAAAGGCCCAATCCAATTAGCAATGTGAAATGGCAGCATAGGGCTCCAGTCACGGGGAGGGAAAAGGCGCAGGAAACGTATGGGTGTCACCTTTTGTGCGGAGTGGGCCTTTTGCGTAGCAGTAAGCATCCCCGCCGCTGGGCCAGAAGGAGTAGGGTTTTGAACCCCACTCCAGACAGTCCCGGCAAGTGGAGTCGGAGCTCCAACTTTAAATTCTGGGTGGACATCCAGCGGGATGCTTGCGTCCGTGGGTGTTGGTGGCACCCCCCCCCTCAGATGGTAAAACCCGCCCGCCATAGGACTAACCACCCTAATGGCTGGTTCAAAGATGGTTACGGTCACGGAATGAGCGTTAATCACGGCCATAAATCCTTCCACCACTTCATACAGTTCCCCAAAGGGAACAGTGTGAGGATACGTACGATGATGACCTCCTGCGCAATGCACCTCCTTGGACCCTCAGTCGCAGATGCGAGGGGGCAAGTTGTGCAATTGTTAAATTTTTTATTTTATTGACATGTAAAATGTTGGCCCAGTAATTCCCTTCCAAATGCGCGAGTACGGTCGGGGTACTTACGCATCTGGCCGGATGAAATGCCGGTTTTCAGCATGCACAGTGCATGTGGGGAAAACCGGCATTTCCTGTCCTCTGAACGAAGGGGTTCAGAGGCAGAACGCGTGCGACTGCACAGGCAGCGCGTGCGCAGTATAATTCGCCGCTTTCATTAATGCTTTCAGTGAGGTCCAGTCATTACAACTTACACATGAAAAAAGCATGGGTACAGTTGCTCCAGAGGCTGCGGAGGAAGATATTTCTTATCGTGGAGCTTCTGAAAGTATGTATGTCTGTATATATTCCTTTGCGTGTTATGTATATATTCCTTTACTTATGTGTATGAATGTATTATTTAATTATGACTTTCAGAGAAAGTAACTTATTGGAAAATCATAATTAAAAATATACATTCATACACATTAGTAAAGGAATATAAAACATACATACATATACGTAAAGGAATATATGTGGACATACATACATAACTCATTCTCACATTCCATTCACACAGCCACAATTGCCCCTTCTACCTACCGTTCTGAAAACCTGTTTAAAAAAAAAAAATTAAAGTTTAAAACTTAGTTAAAATTTCTTAAAATAACTTCCCTCCCTTTCCCAAACCTAAATATTGCATTTCATAAGCTCCTCCATAAAATATATCTCCTTCCCCAGCCAATGAACAACTTTACACTTGCTTTTTTCAAGTGCAAGTTCTAGGGACTTACCCTCACTGAATCCATCAGTGAAATCTACAAAGTTCACTGCGCAAGCACTGCCTGTGCAGTCACACGCGCTGTGAATAGACCTCGGGTCTGGAAATGCCGGCGTTACCCGCATGCGCTGTTCCTGCTGAACGCCGGCATTTCCAACGGCCAGATGCGTGAGTAACCCGACCGTACTCACGCTTCTGGCCTGGAATTTCTGGCCCAGTGTGTTAGATCCGTGGTTCAGTGGATAAATAATCACACGGATGCTGTACATTAACAAATAACAGGTCTTTACTGGAGGAGGGTAATCTCTAGGCTGGGGTACAGAGGCATGCGCACAGCTTATAGGCACATACACTACAATTCCTCCCTTTTTAGATTAATAATACCCCCTTAATATTCAAATAACAATTACATTTTTACATGTACATTCAATAACAAAAGTCCATTTATAGGTTCAGTCTTTGGGGTGGCTTCCTGACCCTTTCGGGATAGCGCCTTTCCAGAGGTTCTTGTTCTTGGTGCAGAGGCGATTCTGACCCCTTTTCATCGGGTAGTTCATCGGGTTCCACTGCTACTGGGTCTGAAGTAGATGCTACCGGTATGTCGGGTTCATCCCCAGGCACTCGAGACATGGGGTTGACGCATTCCTGTGATGCTAAGATCTGATCGACGTGGCATCTCACAATGTTCTCCCCGACATCCACTGTGTACATTAATGGCCCCTGCCTTGTACATTACATTCCGGGTTGCCACTTCTCTGTTCGATAGTCCCGGGCCAAGACTGGTTGCCCTACATTGAAGCTCCTTGTCGGCTTCTCGTTGATGTGCTGGAATTGTTTGTCCTCAACATTTCTTCGCACATTTGGTCTGAGCAAGTCCAGACGAGATCTCAACCTTCAGTTAAAGAACATCATGGCCGGGGTCTGGTTGGTAACTGCATGTGTCGCGTTTCGGTAGGCTAATAAGAAATTGTCCAGCTTATGCTGTAGTGGAATTTCCTCGTCGCACATGGCCTTTATCGCCTTCTTAAAGGTTTGTACGAATCTCTCAGCCAATCCATTGGTGGCTGGATGATACGGGGCGGATGTGTAATGCTTTACCCCATTCCTTTTCATGAATTTTTGGAACTCGTCGGACACAAACTGTGGTCCATTATCAGAGCAGATCTGCTCTGGCAATCCGTTTCTGGCAAATATGGTCCGTAGGACTGCAATCGTTTTCTCTGTAGTGGTTGAAGACATCTTTATCACCTCAGGCCACTTTGAATGAGCATCCACTGCTATTAAGAACATTGAGTCCATGAATGGACCAGCGAAATCAATGTGCACCCGTTGCCATGGAGAGGAGGGCCACTCCCATGGGTGTAGAGGGGCATGTGGTGGTGCATTTTGGACCTTCTGGCATCCTAAGCAGCTCTTCGTTAGGTCTTCGATTTTTTGATCGATTCCCGGCCACCACACGTAAGCCCTAGCAAGGCTTTTCATTTTCACTCCCCCCAGATGACCTTCATGTAGCTCATTTAGCACTCTCTCCCTTAACTTGGGTGGAACCACCACTCTGGATCCATACATCACTGTCCCCTGGCATACTGACAGCTGGTCTCTTCTGGATGAGAATGCTGGCAACAGTGAGTCGCCATGTGTTGGCCATCCCCTCACCGTCAATTCATATACCCGTGACAGCGTCGGATCATTGCGGGTCTCCTTCTCTATATCCGCGTTTGTTACTGGCAATCGTTCAATTATCGACGAATAAAATATCTCGATAGGGTCCACTGCTGGTGCTTCCTCCACCGTAGGCAGTGGCAGGCGCGATAGCCGAACAGCGTTCCCATGCTGATTCGTGCCTTTATATTCCATTTCATATTGATTCGCCCCTAGAAACAGGGACCATCTTTGTAACCGCTGTGCAGTCATTACTGGCACGCCCTTCTTAGGATTAAAGATGGAGACAAATGGTTGGTGGTCAGTCAGCAAGGTGAACTTCTGTCCATGCAGATAGTGGTTGAATTTTTTTACTCCCCAGACTAGGCTGAGGGCCTCCCTGTCAATCTGGGCGTAGTTGCGCTCGGCTGAGGTTAGTGACCGAGACGCAAAGGCTACTGGCCTCTCCAACCCGTCTGGGAATTTGTGCGACAGCACCGCTCCAATGCCGTAGGGTGATGCATCACATGCCAGACGAATTGCTAGTGCTGGGTTGAAATGGGCCAACACCTCTTTTGATGTGATCAATTCTTTACACTTCTGGAAAGCTCGTCTACGTTCGTCATCCCACTTCCATGGTACCCCTGTTTGCAGTAGGGTGTTCAGCGGGTGTAATACCGTAGACAAATTTGGTAAGAACTTGTGTTAATAGTTACAAGCCCGAGGAACAACCTCAGTTGTGACACATTTTCCGGTGCTGGAGCCTTGACTACTGCCTCAACCTTGTCAGGGGACTTATGTAACCCCTCTTCATCAATGACGTGGCCGCAATACGAGATCTGTTTCTGGAAAAACTCGCACTTGTGGCGATTAGCTCGTAGCCCATATTCCTTTAATCTGGCGAGCACCTTCTCCAAGTTAGCGAGGTGATCACCGTCATTTTCGTCCGTGACCAAGATGTCATCCAAATAACACTGGGTCCCTGGAATCCCTTGCAGGACCTGATCCATCGCCCTTTGCCAGATAGCCGGAGCCGAGGCTACTCCAAACACCAGCCGGTTGTATTGATAGAGACCTTTATGGGTGTTGATCATAAAGTAATGTTTCGAAGCTTCTTCTACCTCCATTTGCAAGTACGCCTGGGCTAGATCAATTTTGGTGAAGCGTTTACCACCAGATAGCGAGGCAAAAATATCCTCAATTCGTGGAAGTGGATATTGCACCGTGTGAAGGACTGGGTTCACTGTCACCTTAAAATCCCCACAGATGCGGACCTTCTTTGGTTCCCCAGGCGTATTACTCAATGACCTCTTCATTACAGGAACGATGGGTGTAGCCCACTTGCTCCAGTCCACTTTGGACAGTACTCCTGAACATTCTAACCCTTCCAGCTCTGCTTCAACCGCTGGTCTGTTCGCATAAGGCACTGGTCTGGCCTTCAGAAACTTTTGGCTTCCATTTTCCTCTATTTTAATTGTTGCTGTTATTCCTTTTAGTGTTCCGAGTCCCTCCTGGAACACTTCTTTTGCATCAGTTAGCATTTTTGACAGTCATCCAGGTGTGACGTCGTCATCCTTTTTGGCCTCAACGTTCAGTGCCTGTATGGAATGCCAATCTAATTGCATCTTTCGGATCCATTCACATCCTAGCAGTGGTGGTCCTCCATTTGGCAATACATATATATCCATTTTAGGTATTTCCTGACCTTTATATGTCACTTTCACCCTTATTTTCCCTTTGGGGTAGACTTTTTGCCCCATATACATCTTCAAGCCAATCTCTGTAGCTTTCAAGGGTATGTGTGAAAATAGCCGCTTGTAGTCTCTTTGATTTATGACTGTTAGAGCTGACCCTGTGTCCAATTCCATTTCCACTTGGACTCCGTCTATCTTGAGTGTAACCCAGATAGTCTGGTGATCTTCCATTTTGGTTACATTATGTAGTTTCAGACAACCCAGCTCCTTGCTTCCGGAGTCTGTGTCACTTTTTTGTTCATCTGAACCACTGTCCATCACCTGGTGTACCTTTTTGTACTTCTCCTGTGGAGATTTCTTACTGTTGGTTTTCTTCCCAGACCTGCAGACTCTTGCTATGTGTCCTGCTTTCCCACACTGTCTGCACACTTGGTCCTTGAACCAACAATCTTTCTGGTCATGTGTTGTTCTGCCGCAGCGATAGCACTTCCCTGTTCCATAGGTCATTTCGTTGGTGCCATATTCTTGCGGTCTCCGTTGTATCTCTGCAGCGCCCCTTGCAGCTGCTTCGTATGATACTGCCATACTGAAAGCTTTGTCCAGCGTAAGGTCCTTTTCTGATAGAAGCCGTTTCTGGGTTCCTTCACTTTGTAGCCCACACACAAACTTGTCCCTTAACATGTCTGCTAGTCCCGCTCCAAACTGGCAGTATTTCGATAGATTGCGCAGTTCCGTTAGGTACTCAGCATTGCTTTCGTCTTTGTGTTGGTTCCTTTTATGGAACTTAAATCATTCTGCTATCAGCAGCGGTGTCGGGTGTAAGTGGTCCTGTAGGATTTCTACTATGCTTTCGAAATTCTTGTTTACCGGCTTCTCTGGGGTTATTAAATTTCGCAGTAACCCATAAGTTTTTGCACCCATGGAATGTAACAGAACCAGTGCTTTATTAGCATCTGGCACTTCATTCACCCTGCAGTACACTTCAATACGTTCCACATATGTCGCCCAATCTTCTACTTCATTGTCGAACATAGAGATACTGCCACTCTTCGGCATCCTTGGTTGTGCGTTAACTATCACTAATGGCGCCTCCCGCGCTTCCCCTTCTTCTCCGCTGGCACAAAATGGCGTCTCCCGCGCTTTCCTTCCATCCCGCGCTCGCCCATCTTCTCCGCTGCGGCTTCGCAAAATGGCGTCTCCCGCGCTCTCCCTGCTTCTCCGCGGCTCAATGGCATCTCCCCTTGCTTCGCCCCGCGGACCCTGATCAGCCCGTGATCCCTGGCTGTGCTCTGCGCGTTCTTCTCTTGATATTTGTTGACGCCGCTCAGTCTAGAACCCGGCTGTTTCTTACCCTCTCTCTCTCCGGTTTGCAGTATTTTTCCTCGACGCCGCTCGGTGATCAACCCCCGGCTGCGCCCTGCTCTCTTCACCTTCTTTCTTACCCCGTCGACGCTGCTTGGCTCTCTCTCTCTGCCGTTGGTCAGCTCCAGCCGCCGCTGCTTGGGAAGGGTCTGCTCTGGACCTGTCGTCGGTCTCTTACTGCTCGTTGTGGCTGGGGAACCAAGCCCGGCTCTCCACAGCCTCCCCAGCGAAGTTGGATCTCTGCCTGACTGCTGGGCGGTTACTCGCGGTCGACGCCCATGTTCCTGGACTCGACTATTTTTTTTTTTTGTTTGTTTTTTTATGTTGCAGGTAGATTCGAATCGACACTCGTCACCACTGTTAGGTTTGTGGTTCAGTGGATAAATAATCACACGGATGCTGTACATTAACAAATAACAGGTCTTTACTGGAGGAGGGTAATCTCTAGACTGGGGTACAGAGGCATGCGCGCAGCTTATATACCGGTGTGGTCGCTGCCGGTACTACAGTATACAGGAGCTGTAAAAAGTAGTTCTGACTTAAAGGCACATACACTACATAGTGCTCCTCTGAGGGTTTACACCCCTTCAAAAGGTCCTTTTTTTACTTGTTACAGCCTTAATAAAGTCATTAATGATGAGCTCGTGCTGCATTCTGCAGCTGCAAAGTCGAATCAAAACATATTTTACTCCAGGTGCGATTTGCAGTTACAAGGGCCAATCTTCTGAATTCGCCACAATTTTCTGTCCATTTGAAAAATCACTCTAGTGAATTTAAGAAAGAGGAACATTTTTGAAGTATCACCAGAATAATGAAGTAAAAGTTTTGTGCTCTGCAGCCTAGCTTGATGGGTCTATTGTGATGGAGCAGGGGGATAGCTTGATAGTGTGAAGGGCTTAGAAGGCAGACACCTAGCGCAGGTACTATCCTAGGCATGTTGGAGCAGCTGTGCACAAACTGTCTCCAGCTCAGCGGGGAGGTTGTGACGATGGTGAGCCACAAAGTCCTGCAGGAACAGTCAACAATGAACCATGCACGACCAGTATGAGTGAAGGTCCTCACTGCACCCAATTTTAGGCACCCACAGGGGATCTCGCAGGAGTCAGCCATTTTATTTGGCTTTTGGGCCTCCGGGCCAGGCTTTCTCATGTTGGGACCACAAATCATGAAATTCTGCCCCCTCCCCCCAGCCTATGATTTTTCAACGATACGCCACTGAAGCAGAAAATCCCGCCACCGTGTGTTTTCCCGATACCATGAAAGAACTGGAGACTGCAAAATACATCAAAAGTGAATTAAGTTTATTCAGTTGTGGAGTGCAAGTGGTGTATTTGTTTATTGTGTTTTGCTGCTGTATTTGCCCCCTTGTGGTTTGTGGGTGTGCTCTATTGCTAAGTACTTCCCAAAATGAAAGGGTAGCAGTGGTGGGTGACTGTGGTAAACCACGTTCACTATCGTATCACTGTTAGTAGTTAGCACTGTTCACCACTGTTCGTTATAACTGTATCACTGACCACTATTGTATCACGGTACGAGGTCGCCTCTTGCCACACTGCTATACCTGGGATGACCACTGCCGACTCCGCCTTGGCTCCACCCACCAGGCCAGGTATAAAGGTGAGCGACTGGCTGGTATTCCTCCTGCTTGGATCGGATCACCCACGAGAGTGGGCTGTTATTTAGTCAATAAAAACCTTTAGTCACCTTCGTAACTCTTCGCCTTTTATTGGAGGAATTGATAGGTATATCAATTTTATTGACTAAATTTAATGATGTCCGACAACGAGTCACAACCGGCGGAGGAGCCACCAGCGCAGCTCCCAGGAGCACAGCCACACCAGCCAGCTTGGCTGCGAGCCCTCAGACCGCCGTACCTGGACCTGAACCCACGAGCAGCAAACTCAGCCGCAGACTTTAAACACTGGCTGGTCTGCTTCGAATCATACCTGAGAGAATCCAGCGTCCCTCAGGCATCCAAACTAAGTGTCCTGCAGGCACAACTGAGCCCGAGAGTATACACTCTCATCGAGGACATGACTACCTACGAGACCGCCATCAACCTGCTGAAACAGAAGTACCGGACCCCGGTAAACTACATGTACGCTAGGCACCTCCTAAGATCACGGCCGCAACAGCCAGGAGAATCAGTAGCCGAATTCTCACAGGCGCTATATGCACTCGCCAGGAACTGTGACTTTAAATCGGTGTCGGCAGCCGAAAATACTGAAGATAATATCCGCGACGCATTCCTGAAAGGCCTACGGTCCGAGTACTCACGGCAAAGACTGCTGGAAGCTAAAGACCTCAGCATGGAAAAAGCTGAAGCCCTCGCTATCTCCCTGGAAGTGGCCCACCAAGATCAGGAAGCATTCACCAGGTACTGCTCGCGACCCTGGGACTCGGGCCCGACCCCTACCACAGCACCCTTCCCAGCGCCGCCCCCGGGACCTACCTCTGCGTCGGCGTCCCGGACCCGACCGGCCCCGCCACCCCCGGCACCGGCCCCGACATCGGGCATCCGCGATCGGGCCGCCGGCTGTTTTTTTTGTGGCCAGGAGAAGCACCCGAGGTCGCGCTGCCCAGCCAAGAACTCCATATGTAAAACCTGCCTGAAGAAAGGCCACTTCTCCAAGGCCTGCAGGAGCGGATCCTCAGAGGCCAGCAGTGCCGCATGCGAACTATGGGGGCGGCCATCTTCGTTTAGGGCAACTGAGGCCAGCATCCCCACACATGAGTCATGGGGGCGGCCATCTTTGTTTAGGGCAACTGAGGCCAGCATCCCCACACATGAGTCATGGGGGCGGCCATCTTTGATTAAGGCAACCGACCCCAATAGTGCCTCATGGGGCCCTACCTCGTGGGAGACGCCATTTTACTCACCACGCCCGACCGCCTCGCCCGCAGATGACAACGACTCGCTCAGCTACACACTAGCTTCCGTCACCCTGGACCAAGCCCGCCCGCACCATCTGTCCAAGTCAATGATGGACATCAAAGTGAACGGCCACGCCACGACCTGCCTGTTCGACAGCGGAAGCACGGAGAGCTTCATCCACCCAGACACGGTGAGCCACTACTCCCTCTCTGTCCTACCAACGCGCAGCCGAATCTCGATGGCATCGAGGTCCCACGCCACGGACATCAGCGGCTACTGTGTCGTGACCCTGTCGGTTAAGGGCACGGAGTATAAAAACTTTAAACTCCTCGTCCTCCCCCATCTCTGCGCTGCCGTCCTACTAGGGCTGGACTTCCAATCCCACCTCCAAAGCGTAACCCTAGCATACGGTGGACCCCTCCCCCCACTCACAGTCAACAACCAGCAAACGTTAAACCGCCCACCGCGTAACACCTGCAGCCTCTCCACCCTCAAGGTCCCGCCACCCTCTCTGTTTGCTAACCTTACCCCTGACTGCAAACCCGTCGCTACCAAAAGCAGGCGGTATAGCGCCGGGGACAGAGCCTTCATTAGCTCTGAGGTGCGGCGCCTCCTGAAAGAGGGCATTATCGAGGGGAGCAGCAGCCCCTGGCGTGCCCAGGTCGTAGTCGTAAAGACCGGCGATAAAAACCGCCTGGTCATCGACTACAGCCAGACCATAAACAGATATACCCAGCTGGACGCATACCCCCTCCCCCGCATATCTGACATGGTCAATCAGATTGCACAGTATAAAGTATTCTCGACCATCGACCTGAAGTCGGCCTACCACCAACTCCCTATCCACCCTGAGGACCGCCAGTATACCGCCTTCGAGGCGAATGGGCGCCTATACCACTTCCTTAGGGTCCCCTTCGGTGTCACTAATGGGGTCTCGGTCTTCCAAAGGGAGATGGACCAGATGGTTGACCAGAACGAACTGCAGGCTACATTCCCCTACCTAGATAACGTCACTATCTGCGGCCGCGACCAGCAGGAACATGACGCGAATCTGGAGAAATTCCTCCGTACGGCCCAACGGCTGAACCTCACCTACAATAAGGAGAAATGCGTGTTTAACACCACGCGCCTTGCCATCCTCGGCTGCGTAGTGGAGAACGGAATCATCGGCCCCGACCCAGAAAGAATGCGCCCCCTCATGGAGCTACCCCTCCCCCACTGCCCTAAAGCACTTAGGAGAACCCTGGGGCTTTTCGCCTACTATGCCCAATGGGTACCCAATTACGCGGACAAAGCCAGACCCCTCCTGAAAGCCACTTCCTTCCCCCTCACGGAGGAGGCGTGCGCGGCCTTCTCCCTCATTAAGGGAGACATAGCCAAGGCC
The DNA here is from genome assembly GCF_052327205.1 of Somniosus microcephalus. NCBI lineage: Eukaryota > Metazoa > Chordata > Chondrichthyes > Squaliformes > Somniosidae > Somniosus > Somniosus microcephalus. The sequence goes on along the minus strand of NC_140988.1, from coordinate 232,780,471 downwards.
ACGATGCACGCAGTGGACGAGTCCATCCCCTTTCAGGTGGAGAGCGACGCATCCGACTTCGCCTTAGCCGCCACCCTAAACCAGGAGGGGAGGCCAGTGGCCTTCTTCTCAAGGACCCTACAGGGCCCCGAGATCCGACATTCGTCGGTCGAGAAAGAGGCCCAGGCGATCGTGGAGGCAGTACGGCGCTGGAGGCACTACCTGGCAGGCAAACGATTTACCCTCCTCACCGACCAGCGTTCGGTGGCTTTCATGTTTAATAACAAGCTGAAGGGCAAAATCAAGAATGACAAGATTTTGAGATGGAGAATCGAGCTCTCCACCTACGATTATGAGATCTTGTACCGGCCAGGCAAGCTGAACGAATCCCCTGATGCCCTTTCACGAATGACATGCGCCAGCGCGCATATCGATAGGCTTCAGACCCTCCACGACCAGCTCTGCCACCCCGGAGTCACCAGACTCTACCATTTCATTAAGGCCCGCAACCTGACCTACTCCATCGAGGAGGTCAGGACCATGACCAGGAACTGCCAGACCTGTGCGGAGTGCAAACCGCACTTCTATAGGCCGGACCGAGCAAGCCTGATCAAGGCCACCCGCCCCTTCGAGCGCCTGAGCATCGACTTTAAGGGGCCCCTCCCGTCCTCTGACCGTAATGTGTACTTCCTCAACATCGTTGATGAGTACTCCCGTTTCCCCTTTGCCTTCCCCTGCCCCGACATGACCAGTAGCACGGTCATTAAGTGCCTGAATGCCCTCTTCGCCTTGTTCGGGTTCCCGAACTATATACACAGCGACCGGGGCTCCTCCTTCATGAGCGAGGAACTCCGGCAATTCCTCCTAGAGAGAGGTATTGCAGCAAGCAGGACCACCAGCTACAACCCCAGAGGTAACGGTCAGGTGGAAAGAGAGAACGCGACGGTATGGAAGGCCGTCCTCTTAGCCTTAAAGTCTAAGGGCCTCCCAACCTCCCGCTGGCAAGAAGTCCTCCCGACAGCGCTGCACTCCATCCGGTCATTACTTTGCACGGCCACTAACACCACCCCCCATGAACGAATGTTCGTTTTCCCCAGGAAGTCGACTACGGGAACCACTCTACCAACCTGGCTGACCGCCCCGGGGCCGGTCTGGCTGCGGAAACACGTGAGGACCCATAAAACGGACCCCCTGGTCGAGAGGGTGAACCTCCTGCACGCCAACCCCCAGTACGCCTACGTGGCGTACCCAGACGGGCGGGAGGACACTGTCTCCCTACGAGACCTCGCACCCTCAGCCGATCCGGAAACACCGCCACCACCCCCCCCAACCTCAGTCCAGGTAGACGGCATGCCGGAACCCCACGAGCCCTCGCCGACCACGCAAACACCAGCATCAACACCGGATAAGGCACCAGCACCGGATAAGGCAACACCACCGCTGCGGCGATCGGAGAGGCTTACGAAGCCTCCGGACAGACTGACCTACCAGAATTGGTAGTACACTTCACCCCGCCGGACTTAATTCTAAACAAGGGGTGAATGTGGTAAACCACGTTCACTATCGTATCACTGTTAGTAGTTAGCACTGTTCACCACTGTTCGTTATAACTGTATCACTGACCACTATTGTATCACGGTACGAGGTCGCCTCTTGCCACACTGCTATACCTGGGATGACCACTGCCGACTCCGCCTTGGCTCCACCCACCAGGCCAGGTATAAAGGTGAGCGACTGGCTGGTATTCCTCCTGCTTGGATCGGATCACCCACGAGAGTGGGCTGTTATTTAGTCAATAAAAACCTTTAGTCACCTTCGTAACTCTTCGCCTTTTATTGGAGGAATTGATAGGTATATCAGTGACTATATAGCCAATTAGTTTGGTGCAAAAGATATGGAAGACTTGGTACATACATCTGCAACTAACTCTGATGCACCTACATCAGCACAAGAATATCCTTTGCTGGGGTTGCTGTGGGCTCATTGCTTTAAGAGGTGGCAACTGCCATTTATGCAGGGCTGCCTGATAGCACAGTACTGCTGTTGATCAGTGCCAACTAGCTGCCATTGTGCTAATCCACATATAAGACTACTAGAGGACACCTCCTCATGATGCCCACTGATCTGTGAGAGCATAGCATAGTGGGCATTTATGGGGTTTAGGAATCCCTCCCTTATGATTGCCTATAACCATTCTCCAAGTAAGTCGCAGTCCATCATGACTGAATCTTAGAGTCTTGACTCCAAAGCAGCCGTGAAAGATGTTGCTACCGTGCTTATGGTCTGTACAACTAAAAGCTCCACTGCAGATGCTACCCCTGTTGATACATGCTCATTGGTAACCAGCAGTTTATACCACTGCTCATTAAATAATGGCCTGTAATTTGCGGTCAGCGGCAAAGCAAAGGTGTTTGTCACTGGCCCCGAAGAAGGCTGCCCAGAAAGATCTCGCAATCTCTGTGGCGAGAAGTTTGCCTTTTTCGACGTTCAATTGAGATCAGTGCAGTGCAGTGGGAATTCCATTTCATGATCTGCTGTGACATGAACAAACTGTCTAAGCAGCCAATCACAAAGCAGAGTTCTCACAGACTGGGAACCAGGAAGTGAACAAGTTGCTTTTATTCTGACTTTTTAAAAAATGTTACAAAGAGCAAAACAAAGACTGGGGCCTAGAAATTCGGTGGCTCGCCAGTCTCGCCTGGGCGCCAGAAGTACCACCCCGGAAGCAGCCGCGAGCGCCAGCCGGAAATTCAGTTTCAGCGCCCCAAACGGAAGCGGGGCACTGCTCGAGGCGCCCCGCATCCATCTTGGGGCACTGCAACTGAAAATCGCAGCGCAACGTGCCACAGCGCCACACGCTGTGGCACGGCGCACTGTGGTACGGCAGGCCTTCCTCCCCTTCTTAAAGGGGAGGGGCCTGCTGCAGCGCGATCGGAGAGCGCGAGTGCCGGCAAAAGAGCCCAGCATCGAGGAGAAGTGCCGGGCTCTTGGGACACAGCCGGCACAACGCGGGGGGGGGGGTGCTCAGGAGGTCGGGGACAGCGGCGCGAAGAGGTGCTGGCAGGCGGCCAGCAAAAAAATGGCCACCCCGCACCTCTCCTTTAATTAGCGCCTCTACCACCGCAGGTAGGCCCCCCTGAACCGGTCGCAAATTGTGACCGGCGTTACAGCGGGGGGGGCACTACCAAATATCGCAATCGGGGCAGTAGTGAGGCGCTGCACACACCGATGACATCATCGGTGGCGGCGCAGCGCTACAGGCTAACGCCGCCATTAGCGCCCCGCTAAATTTAGCGGGAGGCGTGGCCAGTGGTGCTAAACCCACTAAGTGCCCTCTTTGGGCGCTAACTGGTGGCGCAGCCCACCGAATTTGTAGGCCTGGGGCTCTCACATGGGGAAAAGGTCAACCTGAAATAAATATGAACAAACGTTTAAAAAATATTAAAATGTTTTAAAAGTTTCTTAAAAATTGTCATTTTTATTATAATTGAGAACTTTTACACTCCACAAAATTAAAATTTGTTTTCAGAGCCATAATGTTTGTTTAGCAGTCAATAGGCTGTTAAAACCCCAGTTACACCTAATACAACAATGTCTAACTTTTAATGGGGTATTTACCAGTGATATTACCACGGAAAAGCCCAAGGTTTTGTGAATTTCACTGATTTCCCTGATTAGGCTGATTGCCAGCTATGGAGGGGGCGGGGGGAGGGTGCACAGCGCAACCTGTGTCAGAGCAGTGAATGACTGACCGCAACTTCAGAATTTCCGCATTAGGATGCGCATGTGCTACATCCTGAAGTTGCAGCCAGTTTCAAAGGGGTAATAATAGTGAATGCTGTTCCTTTGCATTTATTACCCATCGCAAATTCCAGGCCAACATGTTCAGGAGTCATGGGTTTCAAAGCTGCACGTTCATGCAATTTCATCAATGTGTTAATTACACTTTTCTCCCCCTTTTATTAAAAGAGGAAACTTTAGCCCATAGAATCTATCAGTGTTTTACTACACAGACCTCTTATTTGTCTCTCTGTAATTGGAAAGAGAAATAAAGAGGAAGAACCAAGTGGGGAAAAAAATCTATCTATAAAATAACAGTAGAGTAGAGCGGGTGATGTTCTGACTTAGTGCTCCAGGCAGGGAACCTTGCTTGCTCAGAATTTCAGGTGAGCATTACCCACGATTTTTCAGCTACTACTAAATAATCAGAAAATCATGAGCTGTGAACACTTGAATTTCCAATGTGCGCTCTCAGCATGCGAGATTCCTGCGAAGACCACAAAGTTGGGAAATTGTCCCTTTGATCTAGAAATAACAGAAGGAAAAACATTATTCAGGTAGCTGGATAGATGATAATCACTTCCTGTTAAGTATGTGTATTGTATTGAACAATTAACACAAAGACTTAAACGTATAACTCAAACAGGTCTTTACTGGTTGGAGGTAGGGACTATACGTAGGGCTTTACTTCATGCCCACAGGCGGGAACTGAGGGGAGATCAGTACCCACAGTACTATTTATACCCCTATGGCCAGGAGTGGTACTGCGTATCACTACGCCCAACAAGTAGTGCAGTCCTGTCCATAGGTTCAAAGTAGCACACATATTACATACACAACATTCCTCCCTTCCTAGCTTTACAGTCATCTCCCCATTTAACATAACGTAATAACATATATACATATATAACTTCAGGTTTACATAACAGAATAACATAGATACATAGATAACTTCATGTCAAAACAGATCACAGATTCAGTCTCTGCGGAAAACAGTTCACAGATTCAATCTCTGTGGTGGAGTCGGTTCACGTTGCTGGAGTGACTCATTCAATAGTCCTTCCATGGATTTAACAGTTTGAACTTCCGAACTGAATTGGCTCCGTTCGGAGGGACCACGTGTGTGATCTGGTAGAGGTAATAATGGTTCAGATGGGTCATCTTCTGTTTCGACTTTTCCTTTTCTGCTTCTTGGAGACTCTCTGGGCTCCACTGTCAGCTGCCAGCTGCATGCGCAGTTCCTCCTTCTCTTCCTCCTTTTTCCGTAGTAGAGCCACCTTCTCCCGATGTTCCGTAGACTTTCGGTGCTCCTCCATGATTTCTGTATGGTGGGAGTCGAAGTTACAAGTTGGGCAGGACAGGACATAGTAATATTCGGTGTCGTCCTGATCTAGGCCAGCGAGAGGGTCTTCTATTTCCTCCATACCCAGCTGGGCGTTAGCCAGCTTTTGTTCCAAGTCCAGACATCTTTCCTGAAGAGACTTCTTCATGCGTACCTCTTCATCCAGCTTTTTCTGGGCTTTCAGCAAGTCGTTTACTAATGACCTCATTTGAGATTTTACTACTTCAACTTCTTTTGGAGATTGATTGATCGGACTGTTCAATCCCTCTACCGGAGCAGCTGTTTCAGCGGTCTGTTGTTCTACGTTGACGTGAGTCAGCGTACTTTTGGCATCCAAGGGCTGCTCTGTTGCAGTCATCTCAGTCTGTGTTGCCACCTCAGCTCTTCCAATAACCTTTGAGAGCTCCGAACCCCTTTCGTTTGAATATTGAAGTTCGTGTTCAAGTTTTTCCCATTTCAGAGTCCTGTCCTTCAGCATATGCAGGAGTTGGCTGACCGTTAACTCCTCTGACATCAGACGTTTTGTGTGCTCCTGCTCCATTTTCTCCATCAGCTGCTTCTGTTGTCTTTCCAGATTCTCCAACTCTATATCAAAGAACTCTTTCGTTGCATTCAACTCTTGCTCAAAACGGCGAAACATTTGTTCTAATTGCTGTTGTAGTTTGAAATGGAGTTGAGTTCGAGCCCGGTGTCCCTCAGAAATGGGCACATCAGTAGACTTGCCAGACTCAGAATCCACAGTTAAACTATGTTGTTGTTGCTCAGTGGAATTCTGTGCTGAAACTTTGTCTTTTGCACCTGAGTTGGGCTTACCATCATCCGTTCCAGAGTCTGGGCCGACTATCTTCACCGAGTTCTCACTCGTTATTGTTTGTAGGAAATGCCAGTCCATATTCATTTTCCTAATCCACTCCCGTCCTAGTAGTGGAGAACCTCCTTCAGATATCACATATAAGTCCATTATTTGACTGTCTTCGCCCTTGTGGACCACTGCAACCTCTATTTTCCCGATGGGGTACACTCTTTGCCCCGTGTATGTTTTCAATATAATCCCCGTATCCTGTAGGGGAATATGTTGGAATAACTTTCCGTAATCTTTCTTATTTATGACCGTCAATGCCGATCCAGTGTCCAATTCCAGTTTTACTTGGACTCCTTCCATCTGAAGAGTGACCCAAATTATCTGGAGGTCTGCACCCTTACCAGCGTTGAGTACTCTTAAGCTAGCCAGTTCATTACAGCTTAAGCTAGCCAGTTCATTACTGCTAGCGTCTGAATCGGACTCCTGTTCGGTCACCTTGTGTACCTTTGCGTATTTTCCTTGCGGTGACTTCTTGTTGCTGGTCTTCTTCCCTGACCTGCATACTCTAGCTATATGTCCAAGCCTACCACAAGTTCTACATTCTTGGTTTTTAAACCAACACTGGTTCTGATCATGCGTTGTCTTTCCACAACGATAACATTTGCCAGAACTCACACCCAATTTGTGTGCACTGAGCTCCGGTGACCGTAGCTGCATTACTGCCGTGCCTCTCGCTGCGGCTTCGTGTGCTGCTGCCATAGTGATCGCCTTCTCAAGCGTCAGCTCATTCTCCTCGAGCAGTCGCTTTTGTGTATCCTGTTTAAATAAACCACACACAAATTTGTCTCGTAGTGCATCTGTCAGTCCCGTTCCAAACTGGCAATATTTTGCTAATTTACGCAATTCCAGCAAATATTCAGCATTGCTTTCATGCTGTAGCTGCCTTCTGTCGTCAAATTTAAATCGTTCCGCTAGCATCAGCGGCGTGGGGTTTAGATGATCTTTCAGGACAGTAACAATCTCATCGAACGTCTTATCCGCCGGTTCATCTGGTGATAACAGGTGTTTCAATTGCCCGTATGTCTTCGCACCCATTAAATTTAATAATGTTAGAGCTTTATCTTGGTCACGAATTTTATTGGCCTTACAATAATTTTTTACTCTTTCAACATATATGGCCCAATCTTCGGGGTCACTATCAAAGGTGCTAATATTCCCGTGTTTAGGCATTGTAGATTTGCAATTTCTCAGATTTTATTTTGTTTACTTGTTATCAAAGATGGCGGCTTCCCGCTCTTGCCGTCGTCCTCCGCCCACAAAATGGCGGTTTTCCCGCGCTTGGCGGTCTTCACCCGTCCCCCGACGCCGTCTCCCTTCAGCCCCCGAGTGCGGCCCTTATCTTCGCCGCGATCGCCCGAGTGCGGCCCTTATCAGCGGATGCGATCGCTGGATCGTGAAGTGGCTCCCGACCGAAGCGGCTCTTGCTCGCTCGCTCCCGGGCTCTGGCTTACCCGCTCGCGCGTTTCACCGCGGCTCTTATCAGGGATTGCGATCGCCCTTATCTTCTCCAACTTCCCCAGCCCTGTCTTTGCAGCCAACGCTGCACGGCTTACCCCACCACCTAGGTTGAACAAGGAAACTGCAGAAAGACTTCTGTCACTCGCTGGAAGCTGTCAGGATGGCTGCTGCACTCCAGTGCTCAGTCGCTGATGGAGGCTTCAGAGTCCTAAAGCCTGTCGCTTCTAGTGGGGTGGTGATGTTTGAAACCTCTCTTCAACTGCCGCAGGGTAAGAACCTGACTCGTCGCCAGTGTTAAGTATGTGTATTGTATTGAACAATTAACACAAAGACTTAAACGTATAACTCAAACAGGTCTTTACTGGTTGGAGGTAGGGACTATACGTAGGTCTTTACTTCATGCCCACAGGCGGGAACTGAGGGGAGATCAGTACCCACAGTACTATTTATACCCCTATGGCCAGGAGTGGTACTGCATATCACTACGCCCTACAAGTAGTGCAGTCCTGTCCATAGGTTCAAAGTAGCACACATATTACATACACAACACTTCCCCCAAAAGCTTATCCCTCCGCCTCCCCCACAATTATTTACACCTAAATAATAGCAATCCTACACATGCAAAATGACAGCAATCTATGCCAAATTTCTACCTAAATCCTGGTCCTGTTTGGTTTGTTTCTTTGTTGAGGTCATTTTTTGCTCATATGTACAGCCAAGCTTATTCAGTCGGGTTCTGCTTCATTGTGTGTCATGGGCTTTCGATCAGTTAGAATAACATAATGCCATAACACAGCCATCGTTCAGGTCAATGCACTAGGATTAGACACAAGCTCAACAAATCTGAATTGAAGCAAATATGAGACAATAAAAATAAACGGTAATCTGTCAAACAAGCCATTAGGCATGTAGCAATTCATTTCAATCAAATATTTCATTTATTTGAATTGCAAAAATTGAAATAATCCACAGGGAAATCAGCACACATTCTTCTGGAGAGAATCTATAGTAGTAATATTAGTGCAAGATAATATCTTCTATTCTGTTACAGGGAATATCAGTGTTCCCTGAAAAACTCCACTATTCTTGTTCCTTCTTACTTGTTACATTACAAGCTAAGATCCATTAGTCTTACTTCAATCCTGTGAAAAATAATGGAATTGGTTATTAGGAGTAAACCTGAGGATTATCTGTACTCTAATAACTTAGTCAACAGGGATTCAGAAGGGGAAGATCCTGCCTGACCAACCTCCTTGACTTCTTTGAGGAAGCAACATCCCAAGTGAACTGTGGAAAACACTACGATGAAAGAAAGACTTGCATTTATATAGCACCTTTCATGACCACCAGAAGTCACAAAGCACTTTACAGCCAATGAAGTACTTTTTTGAAGTGTAGTCACTGTTGTAATGTAGGAAACACAGCAGCCAATTTGCACACAGCAAGCTCCCACAAACAGCATTATGATAATGACCAGAGAATTTGTTTTTGTTATGTTGATTGAGTGATAACTATTAGCTAGGACACCAGGGATAACTCCCCTGCTCGTCTTCGAAATAGTGCCATGGGTTTTTTTACATGCACCCGAGAGAGCAGACAGGGCCTTGGTTTAACATTTCATCTGAAAGACAGCACCTCCAACAGTGCAGCACACCCTCAGCACTGCACTGGAGTGTCAGCCTAGCTTTATGTGCTCAAGTTTTTGGAGTGGGACTTGAACCCACAACCTACTGATTCAGAGGCAGGCGTGCTACCAACTGAACCACAGCTGACACTGCTGTGTACCTGGACTTTCAAAAGGTATCTGACAAAGTTCCACATGAAAGGATATTTGTTAAGTTCAAAGCTGTGAGGATTCAAAGAAAATCTTAGTAATGGATAAGAAATTGGTTGAAAGGTAGATAACAATGGGTACTTTTAAGAGGAGTTATGTCAGGATTGAGGAGGGTACAGAGTGGGGACCCCTAGGAATTGGTGTTGGGATTATTACTGTTTCTAATTGATATCAGTGACTTGGGCCCCGATTTTCCCGAAGGTGCGGGGAATTGTCGGGTTCCCCGAATGTCGGGTTCTGACCCGAGTCTAAATGGGTCAGCCAGCTGCACACAATTTTCCCTCATTTGGCCAATTTAGTTCCAGCGTGTGGGCACCCTTGCTAATTGTCCATTTCCAGTCAGAAAGCCCCACAGTATGATGTCATCATTTGTGGTGCTTTTAAAGTGTCCAGCAGGCTTTTCAACCTCTGCAGGCTTCCCAGCCAGTTGTGCAGAATGGCAGAGGAGCCTGCACCAGCTGCTGCCAGCGGCAGAGGCCGAGCTGCCGCCAAATTTGATGAGACATCACTCCAGACATTGGTGGATGGGGTAAGGGCCCACAGTGTAAGGTTTCGCAAGAATTTCAAAAATCTCTACAGCTCCGAAGACCTATTTTTGATTAAAGAAAACCTGGGTGGAATACCTTAAAAATCCAGGGCATCAAAAAATGGCTGTCAGACCTCGTGGCAGGAGACAAAAGGACAGCCTGCTTGTGTGTCTGCAAAGGATTTGAAAAAAACACCAGCCTGTGCAAAATGCATGAAGTACTTGAGACTGTCAATCAACTGCACTTCAGGAAGTTTCAAACCGCAGGACAAAGGGGTTGTTTGGTAACAGAACCCTCTACAATGTTGACAAAGGCTTAAGTACTTAAAGCTGTCAATCAATTGCGGTTGGACTGACAATGGGTTTGTTTACAAACCACTTAGTGCTATTGACTATTCGTTTGTCCAGCACTTGAGATATCAGTAAGACATTTAAACTGAGTGAATACCAGTTTAAACGAATGGGGTAATACATTGAAACCCATCACAGTCAATGGGGACAGATCGATTCCCTTTTGTATAGCCCAGATACATCCGGATTTGGGCGTGAAGATTACGGCTCCCAATTGGGGTATATAGATAGCCTCTCAGGAAGCCATCTCTCGCTCTCTTTGCCGCCTCGCCTTTGTGCTCTGCCTACAGAAGAACAGCTCAGCAAGCCCGCCCAAAAGAAGTGGAATACCAGCAGTTACTTTTAAATACTGGGGTATCTCTACTTCGGGGCGGTGAAGAACACAGACTGCAGGGGCACGGAGCAGGCATTTCACTGGTGAGCATAGATTTTCTGGCCCATTACAAGGCAACTTAGATAGGTATTAGGGGTGGGAATTTTTGTTAAATTGTAATTTTAGTCAATTTTCCCTCGTTGTGTCCATTTTCTCCTCCCCAATTAAGTAAAAGTGTGCCGCACTAGGTAAAAGTGCTGTATTAAGTAAAAGAGTATTGTATTAAGCAAAATAGTGCTGTATTAAGCATAGGTGTGCTGTATTGATTATTTTCAATTTATTTCCTTTTATTTCAATAAATACTGGTCTTCTTTGCACCCAACCACGAGTCTCATTTTGTCTACATCGCTACTGAATAAGTCCGGCGGTCAAAACCAGAAAAGGGGAGTGATTCAAAACCGCACGGGGCTCTGGAGCAGCTCAGATACTTCTAACTGGCCAGAGACTATAACCCCAGTTATAACACCATTTCTACAAAATGGCGACCGCTGCAGGACCGTCGGCAACAGTATGCGATGTAGCAGACGGTGGTTTGGGCCTGGAGAGAGCAGCAGTTATTGGGTTTCTTTTTATCCCACTGATCTGTTTGTGGTTAGGTGCCCATAGGCTTGGGGAAGTTACCCGTAGGCTTAGGGAATCTAGAGCAGAGAGTTGGGATAGGGAAAGGGAGGTTGAAGAATTCCAGGCCAAGATAGAGCGCCTGGTGGTCCAGTTTAGTGAGGGCAAAAGCCACACGAGGCATGAGTCAGAGTACCTGAAGTGCCTAGTGGCAGAGGCCAAGAGCAATGAGATGAGGGTGCGGGAGGAGAACGCCCGCCTCATACAAAAAATAAAAGAGCAGGAGGAAAAGGTTAGGGAGGTAAAGACAGCATATAAGCTGGCCTGCGAGCAAGGGTTTGAGGAAGCAGATCATGGTCCCTGTAGGGAAGAAATAGAAAGCTTGAATATGGCTTTAAAGAGGGCAAAGGGGATGATATGTCTGATCAGCCCGAAGGCAGGTCAGCCGGATTTTAACGGCAACCCAAATAAAACCGTCTCACAGGCAACACCCAGGAAAAGGTTGGTCAGGGAATCAAAGGTCCCATGACCGTCACCCACAGCTCCGAGAAACATGAGGAGTATCGAGGCGCCCCAACCCAAGGGAAGGGTCCATGAGGTTAAACCTGGGAGCCAGAGTAAGAAAGAGTGGCACCAGGAAGGGAACCGTCCCTCCCAGGCTAGGTTAAATTGTTATGGGTGCAGGAAAGATGGTCAGAATCCCTGGAAGGATAACAAGGGAAAGGATACCACAGCCCCAGCCCAAAAGGCAGGGCCAGATATCCCTCCCGCTGTGATTGAGTCATTTTTACAGTCCCTACGATCTCTCCTCCTGGCCAGCCAGGGGAAAATAGCTGCCACCACCAGTGCTGTAGTTCCCTCGGCCCCCTCTGCCGCCCCACTATGACTAGAGCCCGCGCTGCCTGTCTACCTGTGTGACCTCCAGTATGACGGATGGAAGAGACCGCTTGTACAGATGGAGGTAGAGAGGGTTAAAGGGATCTATCTACTGAATACGGGAGCATTATGCACCGTGATCCACGCGGCTAATCCCACCACCTCACCTCTGTCTAGCGGGGTTCCATACGCCTTATAGGGGTTCACCGGTAAGGAACAGGCGGGAGTATTTTCCAAGCCGCTCTCAATCCGCCTGGGCACAATCCGGACCAAATGGACATGCATCCTGGCAAGGTGGGAGGCGGAGGGAGGGAAGGGAATCTTAGGAGCCGACTTCCTGATAGGCCACGGGATCCTCGTGGATCTCCGCAATCATTGCCTGTGGGGAGCCAACACGGGGGAAGAGGGAGGTGTAGTAATCATCCCGAGCAAGGAAGGGATGTGTACTGTGAAGCCTAAAGAAGGTTACGACCTCGGGCTCATGGTCGATGGTGTCCCGGGGGAATTTCAGGCAGTCGTGCAGGCTAATCTAGCTGCGTTTGCCACGCATAAACATGACTGCGGGAGGGTCACAGGGTTTGAGGTTAGAGTGGACGGGGACCCCATGGCCCGGCCCCAGAAGCAGTATAATTTCCCCAAAGAAGCAGAACCCGACATGGAGGCAGCCATGTCCTCTTTGGTGCAGTAGGGAGTGTTGAGGCCCATAGCCACCTATGTTAACTCTCCGCTTTGGCCGGTCAGAAAACTGGACAATACATGGAGAGCCACGGTGGACTATCGGGTGCTTAACAGCAATATCCCAGCCTGTGCACCCACGGTGGCAGCAGTTGCCGACCTGATAGGAAGTATTCCAGCATCCGCAACCACTTTCAAGGTGCTGGATATTTCTAACGGATTTTGGTCCATCCCTTTAAGGAGGGAGGATCAGTACAAGTTTGCTTTTACCTTTAAGGGGCAACAGTACACGTGGAACTGCTTGCCACAAGGTTTTCATAACAGCCCCAGCATCTTCCACCAGTGTATGGCAGACAGTTTAAAAGATTTTAGCCAGCCCACACAGTTGGTTCAATACGTGGATGACCTGCTCCTATTCACTGATTCAGGAGAGGAGCATGGCTCACTATTAGCCGAACTGCTGGAGCTGCTCGGGAAAAGGGGTTTCAAGGTGAACCCAAAGAAAGCGCAGATCGGCCAGCAGGAGGTCAAATTCCTGGGTCTGACCATCCGTGCTGGAGAAAGGGCCATAGATAAGGCTAGGAGGGAAGCGGTACAAGAGTTACCAGTCCCTAGCACAGTCAGGGGTGTGAGGTCATTTCTAGGGCTAACGGGGTACTGCAAAGACTTCATTGAGGACTGTGCAGCCACAGCAGCCCCTCTGCTCCGACTCCTACATAAGGGAGCGGCGTGGCTTTGGGATGAGGGTTGCCAGGCAGCGTTTGTTAAACTCAAGGGAGACTTGCAGACCGCACCAGCTCTAGGGGCCATAGATGGGGGGGATTGAGTTCTTCCTGGAGGTTGCAGCCAGCGGGGATAGTCTCAGTGCTGTGCTGCTCCAGGAGCAGCACGGCAGGCTAAGGCCCGTGGTCTACTCCTCCAGAGTCCACACGGATGTGGAGAGGAGCTACTCCAACTGTGAGTGGCACCTTTTGGCCACACATTGGGCTGTGAAAAGATCTTTGACTTTCACAGGCATCTCTCCCATCACCCTCCTCACACACCACACACCCACCCAGATGCTTCTGGATGGGAGGATTAAAGATGGGACAGTGAGCATTGCCCGCATTGCACGCTGGACCCTCCTCCTCTCGCAGATGGATCTGAGGGTGAGCGGCCTTTGCGAGCCAAAGCTCGCGGCCAATATGGTATATCCTGGAACAGCCCATCGGTGTTCCATAGAAGGGGTATGGGAGGTGAACATAGGTTTACGGGCCGGGATACATCCCTCAGGCCGGGGGATCTATGTAGACGGTTCCAGCATGGCATCTGCTGGCAAACGACTCACGGGTTGTGGAGTCTATGACCCAATGGCAAACATTGCCTTGGCAAGCAAGCTCCCCAACACCATGAGCGCCCAACAGGCTGAATTGTCCGCGGTGATGTACATGGTTACCCACCCCGAAATCTTCCCTACCCTGTACACGATTTGCTCTGACAGCATGTTCACTTGCAACTCGTGTACGGAATACCTGGCCATCTGGTCCCATCGCGGGTATACCTCCGCCGACGGGAGGCCCTTAACAGTAAAGCCCCTGCTGGAGAAAGTCCTGGCAGCCATGGGGGAGGAAGGCGAGGTCTTCATCCACAAAGTGAAGGCCCATTCCTCCACAGAACCCCGCAGCCAGGGTAACCAGCAAGCCGACATGCTGGCCAAGGAGGGTGCACACACAGGCACTTTCTGGGACCCGTATGAGTCCGGGCCCGTGGCGGCAGTTAGAGGCAGGGATGGAACCCAAGGGAGCTTAGGGGTAGTGTTAGCCCCGGACCTCAAGACGGTCCAAGCCCAGGACCCTGTCCTGAAAGTCATCATGAGTGCAGTAATGGAGGGCAGGAAGGTAGAATGCCCTTACGGCGCAGCCCCCCTCTCCAGAGAGGAACAGTGGGTGGTGCCCCAGCAACACTGGAGGGAGTTCCTTCAACTGGCCCATGAGGGGCCGGGAGCGAGACACCCCGGGCCTGAGACCACCTGGCAACGGGTGGAACTGGCGGGATGGTGGCCAGGACTCCGGGAGGACGTCCGCGAGTTCTGTGCTAGCTGTCTCGTGTGTGCTGCAAATAACCCCGACCCCCACAGAAGGAAGGTACCCATGGGACACGTTAGGAGGGTAGAGGGACCATGGCAGTCGATCCAGATCGATTACATCGGGCCCCTGCCCACCGCCCAGGGAGGCTACAAATACTGCCTCGTCCTGGTTGACGTGTTCTCCAAATGGGTGGAAGCCTTCCCCTGTAAAACAGCCACAGCATTGGGGACTGCAAAGATCTTGGTACGGGAGGTGTTCTTGCGGTGGGGACTCCCCCAGTTTGTGGAGTCCGACCAGGGAAGCCACTTCACTGGCCAGGTCATGCAGGACACCCTCACGCTGCTTGGTATTAAGGGGCAGTGGCACGTAGCTCACAATCCCCAGTCCTCAGGGATTGTGGAGCGCATGAACCGTACCATTAAGGAAAGGTTGAGGAAGGAGACAGTGGGGTCAACCCAAAAATGGGCAAAAGCCCTGCCTCTAGTCCTCATGGGGATCCGGGCCGGCCAGTCCAAGAGTACAGGGTATTCCCCGCATGAACTCATGACCGGTAGGGTTCTGAGGACCCCCACCCATGTCCTAGCTCCAGTCCTTACTGAAGGGCAGCTTCAAGAAATAAATCGGGATAAGTTCGCCCGAGAACTCCTCGAGCACCTAAAACAGATTTATGGGCAGGCAGCAGGTAGTATGGGGAAGCAGCATCAGAATAATCGGTTGCTGCTCGAGCCTAACAAGAGTCATCAGTGGGAGATACACCCAGGTGGGGAGTTTAGAGCCACTGTACATGGGACCCTATAGTATAGTCGATAGAACCAGCCCCATGGTCTATGCAATAAAACTGCCCCGGCACACAAAATGGTTCCATGTGAATCAGTGCAAGTTGTTTAAGCCGGAGGCAGGGAAACGGGCAGCTGGGAGTGAACCTGAGGTCAGAAATCCTCAGCCCGCAGCGGGTACAAGCTCACAGGCTGCACAGGCAGGCGCTGTGGCTTGTGTTAGGGGAGGAGCCATTCATGACCAGTGTAAGCTGTTTAAGCAGGGGGCAGGGAAGGAGAGTTCTGGGACCCCTGTAGAGCAGGTTCGGTAGCAACAATCCGGGACAGGGGAGGCACACAGGGGATAGCTTTGGCCCCGGACCAAAAGCCCAAGATTTAAGGCCGCCCTGGTAAGGGAAAAGGATTTAGAACAGGATTACTGGCAGGCTGCCAGTTATATTAAACAATGCAGGTTGTTTAAGCCGGGGGCAGGGAAACAGGCAGCTGGGATTGAACCTGAGAATAGAAATCCTCAACCTGCAGCGCGTACACTCACACAGACTGCACACGCAGGCGCAGTTGCTTGCCTGAGAGGAGAAGTTCCCCAGCACTTGGCCCGAGCGATTCCCCCTCTCTTGTGGGACTCCAGGGAGGAGCCTGAACCAGGTCTCAGACCTAAAGGGGAAGGCTATCAGCCACCGGCAGCCGGTGGCGAGGGATTGCCTGTCCCCAGCCCAGGTTTGGGAAGGGAGGGACCCGAAGGAGGAGGTCCCCAGCCAGCAAGGAGTGTGACCCGAGCTAAGGGGCTGCTCGCTGGGGTAGCCCCACCAGTGACACTCCCTAGCAGGTCTCTTCGGGTACCCCAGCCCAAGAAAGTATGGTCACCAGCTTGCCAGTGGAATAGGGTGGGCTCCCGAGTCAGGGAGAAGCCAAAAGACAGAAGTCCCCAACCAGCAGCCATAAGCTGCGAGGGACGAGAAGTTGGGATTAATCCAGCCACGCCGCAGGGAGCAGCCTGTGGCAGCCCAAACAGGGATTAGGCTGGCCGCCCGGAGATGGGTAGCGCTTGTATATAGCTTTGTTCAAGTAATGTGTACAAAGGATTAAGGTAGAACGTGTTAATTTTCAATTTTATATTGCAATTCGGTAGTGTTAATTATTAGAGTATAAATTTTAAGCATGGTACCATGTCTATGTGAACTAAGGTCGCGGGACCCGATCACACTCCCCGAGCCAGGGGACCTGGCAAGACGTTTTCTTTTAAAGTCTTTTTCAGAGTTCTGGAAGGTACAGAGGACCATCGTGTTTTTGGATGTTTGGGAAAGGAAGCACCCCTAGCCCACGAAGGGAGGGGTCTGCAGAAGGCAGATGTCCACAGCATTTAAACTGTTATTGGAAAACCCAGATTAAGATTAAGGCCTAGAAATTCGGTCGGCTGCGCCAGCGATTAGCGCCTAAAGAGCCCGAGATTTGGGGCGTTACCCAATTTTCGGACATGCGCAGTGATCCCAATGCATCCTGCCACATTGAGTAGCCTGTTAGCACCGGCGCTAAGTCTTTGTGCCCGCTCGTGGGCGCAGCCAGATCATGACGTCATTTCATTGTGCAACGCCTTTTTGGCGCCCCGGATCGGAAATTCAGTGGCGCCCCCCTCCGTTCCGCCTGGCGCTGTTAGTGACAGTTGGATGGAACGTTACCAGGTCCTACTCGGACTCGGGGGGCGCTCTTTAAAGTGGACAGCACTAGTATAAAAGTGGCAGCCATTTGGCCTGGCCATCCTGCTCGCTGCTAGAGAGAGTTGCAGACCTTCAGTTACAGAGAGTTGTTCTTATTGAGCCAGAGGAGCCTTGGGACCTTCAGCCCTGTCCAGATCAGTTGGATCCAGAAAGCTGACTGCGTCTTACTCATCGGCCAGAATAATGGGAGCTGCTTTGCAGGGGAACGTCATCCTGGCTGAACAACTGGCAAGGGCACAGAGATGGAGGGAGAGAGGGCCGGGATTGGCCAGAAGGAGGAGGGCCAATGGACGTCGCCAAATCCGACCATACGCTGCCAGGGTTTTCAGGCAGCAGGTCTCCTACCTTACCATGTCGGAGGAGCAGTGTCTGCGAAGGCTCAGATTTGGTAAGGATGTTGTGACTGAGCTGTGCCACCTGCTTGCTGGGGATCTGCAGCCGCGGATACGGTGCAGGACCTCTCTGTCGGTGGCCGTGAAAGTCACTGTTGCGCTCAACTTTTACGCCAGCGGCTCGTTTCAGGCAGCAACTGGGGACATATCAAATATCTCTCAATTTGCGGTGCATTGCTGCATCCGGCAAGTGACAGCTGCCCTCGACAGAAGGAGGCGCAAATTAATCACCTTCCCTGTGACCTTGGAGAAGCAGGGGAGCGCGCGCAGGGCTTTGCGGCTATTGCGGACTTCCCCATGTTGCAGGGGGCCATTGATTGCACACACGTGGCTTTGCGGGTGCCATTACAGAATCCGGAGGAGTTCCGTAACCGCAAGGGGTTCCACTCCCTTAATGTGCAGCTGGTCTGTGATCACCGGCAGATGATCATGGCGGTGAATGCACAATTTCCTGGCAGCAGCCATGACGCGTTCATCCTGCGGCAGACCTCAGTGGCTGACCTTTTTGAGGCCCCGGCTCACCCACGAGGCTGGCTTCTGGGCAACAAGGGCTATCCTCTCTGCCCATGGCTCATGACCCCACTCTGTTTGCCCAGCACCCCGGCAGAAGAGCATTACAACAACAGCCATCAGGCCACCAGGAACATTGTGGAGCACACAATTGGTGTGCTGAAGCAGCGTTTCCGTTGTCTAGACCATTCGGGGGGCGCCCTACAGTACTCGCCGGAGCATGTGGCGCGCATCGTTGTTGTCTGCTGCATGCTCCACAACCTGGCCATTCAATGCACCCAGCCAATGCCAGCCGACCCTCAAGGTCCAGCAGAGCAGGTGGACGAGGAGGAGGAGGAGGAGGAGGAGCATGCGGGCAAGGAGGATCAGGAGGAGGAGGAGGAAGATGGGAGGGCTCCAGAAACTGGAAGGGCCATTCGTCAGAGGCTCATAAGGACTCGGTTCTAGGCCCCTCGGACGGAATGGTGGCTGTGATTCGAACAGCGCCCTCCGGCTCGCAGTAAGCCTTTGAAGGCCTCGATGATTGTAAAAAGTGTACAGCTCGATTGTAAATAAAAAGTTTTCTTTATTTTCAAACAAGTGCTTCCTTCCAGCATGACAACGTAATGGTAACAGAAATCATAACTAACAAACTAACAGATAACTGTCTGGCAACCCGGCGAAACGAACCAAACCATAACAAATGAACACAGCAGGTGTGGACGGCCTTAAATCCGGAAAAAGACACGTCTTAGCACCTCCCTCTACTGGTGACCCCTTGATGGAGACCAACTCCTCTTACGAGGTCGGCCCCTTCCCTCCCTGCAGCTCCTCCGTAATTGGACCCCAGTGGCTGCGTCAAGGCTGGGGGACGCCTGCTGAGTGTCTGGAAGCACTGAAGCCCCTGAGGGATGGCCTGGATGACCTCTGGGCTTGGAGGGCCCGCAAGCAGGCTGCTCCAACTGGGCATGTCTGCTAGCAGTCTGCCGCGCAGGTGGTGGCAGCTGCTCTGCTGACATGCCAGCGGTGGCATCAGGACTGCTCACATGCAGAGAGAGGACACCTGCACCGTGGTCGGCCGACACACTAGCACTCTGACGGGGCCACACCGGATCATCCGCCATAATCAACTGCTCCACAGATTCATGGCCTGCTGTGGTGCTGCAAGGGCCTGGGGTGATTCTGCCTGATGCAGCTAGGGTGGCAGCAGAGTGTGTTCGCGTGGCCTCAATTTGCGTTGGAGGAGGCCAGCAAGTGACTGCGTGGCAGCAGTGAGGACCTGCGTGGCAGGTGCCAGTGCTTCGGAAAAGCCATGGACAGTCCTTTCCACTGCTTCGGACAAGGCCGGAACAGTCCTTTCCAATGCTTTGGACAAGCCCTGGACAGACCTTTGCACTGCCTCGGACAAGCCCTGGACAGACCTTTCCACTGCCTCGGACAAGCCCTGCACAGACCTTTCCATTGCTGGGCTGAAGCCCTGGACAGTCCTTTCCATTGCTGCCCCAAAGTCCAGCACACTCTTTGCCAGTGTGTCGATCGACTCAGGCATCCTCCCCACTGCAGCCATAAGCTCAGTGTGCCTGAGCCGGGCCTGGGCGCTCATCTCGGCAAGGCTACGCACCTCCTCTGCACTCTGTGCAGCAGTCATGGTGGCCTGCCTCGCCCTCCGGGGAGACGGCCGCCGAGCATCCCAACCCCCCGCGCGTTGCTGTAGGCCGCTGGTTCCTGCAACTGGCTCCTCATCAGAGCCCCCCCTCCCCTCAAGGGAACTACTATCCCCAGTCTCCACATGCAGTGGCTCCCCTGAGGCTGGCACGGATGGTCCGGCTTCCTCCTGGTCGTCGCCTCCGGAGGCACTGGCACTGGCAGCTTGAGGGGCCGGCTCCTGAGCTGGTGATGCAGCATCTGAAAGCAGGGAGGTTGAAGAGTGGCTTTAGCAAAAGGACAGTTTGGCAGCAAGGGATGCAACAGTGCGGCAATGCTATGACATGGGTCCACATTGAGAAAGCATGCTGGCGGGGGAAACAACTAGAAGGTGACAGCTGTAATAGTTGAGAACCTTACCATCGCTGTGGACAATGGGGTCAGCAGCTGCAGTGGTGACAGGACCACTCAGACATCCTCCCACAATCTGGTGGACTCTCTCCTCGATATCCGTCAGAGGCTCCAGTTGAGGACGGCCTCCTCCGGTGCGAAGCTGTTCCTTGCGGTTTCTCGCCAGCTTGGCCTGCAGGGCAAAGGATGGGAAGTGATGTTAAATGATGCCCTGAGTTATGATTTCATGCCCCCCATGGTGGAACAGCCCTTACATGATGCCCTGAGTTATGATCTCATGCCCCCCATGGTGGAACAACCCTTACATGATGCCCTGAGTTATCATCTCATGCCCCCCATGATGGAACAGCCCTTACATGATGCCCTGAGTCAAATGTGCATGTGTGTGACCAGAAATGGCCACAGGTGCTTGCTGACAGATGGCCAGTGGGGCATAGCACACCCTGCAGCCATAAATTCAGGTGCTAATGGAGGGATGCATAAGTTTACATTAACTCCACTCACCCTCACGCCCCGAGTGAGGTCGTTGAATTTCTTTCTGCACTGCACAGGGCTCCTGGTCGCCATGCTGCTGGAGTTGACCCTCTGAGAAACATCCCTCCAAGCTCATCGGTAGTCCTTATGATTAGGCCTCCTGCCATTGTCGGGGTAGAGGACATCTCGCCGGTGCTCCACTGCGGCCACCAATTCCTCCAGAGACTCATTGGTGAAGCGCTCTGCTCTCTGCCTCACCCTCTCCATATGCTCCAAGATTTTTGCGCCAGAGAAGGGCCTGCACCGATTTACAGGCCTACAAGGCACAGACTGTGGATGCTGGAGCTGCCTGACCCACCCCTTTAAGAGCTGGCCAGCGCCTGGAAGTCTCATGGTCATGTGTAATTGAGAGCACCTGCGCTGCGGCTGGATGCCCCGATATTGGGTTGCGCCAGCATGTTAGCGCCTTAGGTGCCCCGTGTAATGCCTGAACTCGCGCCTCAATCACCTTTGGGGCGCTGCAACCCAATATCGCACGAGGTGTCGATAAGTTGCGTCTGGCTATAAAATTTGCGCTCCGCCAATTCTAACGCCCCAAGCAGGTCTATACCCAATTTCTAGGCCTAAGAGTTTACAAAAGCTTGTTAATCATTTTATAATTTGTATTACGTACTGGTCCCAACTCCAAAGGAAATAATGTGTGAATTTAGTTCCTAACTGTAAGATTGTACTACTTGTTTAGACGGATTGTAGTGTTTGCAGGTTGTAAAATTTGAAATACATTTATGGCTGTAGAATGGTGCCATTTATTAAAGTGTCAGGCTATTGCGTTATAAAAAAAAAGGAAAAGGGAAGCTCATTTTCTTCCATTTGTTTTTTTAACAGATATGTTTTGGCTTGGTGGTAATCCCATTAAAGATGTTGTATTGTGTTAAAACTATGTCACAAGTGGTGCAGGGGCATTGGACCCCTCCATGCTTGAATTATTGTAAAGACTCAGTGGTGCAGGGGCATTGGACCCCCTCTGTGTTTGAATTATTGTACTAATCATGTTTTTCTGTCGATAGATGCCTATCGTGTACTGCGATTCTCTCTGGGTAGGGGAGATGGAGCTGTCGAGCGATCAAAGATAGATATAGATAAGTATAAGGGAAGGTTGTTTGTGGGGGGTCAGAAATTATTGCTCACCTTTGGACAGGATACTACAAGCAAGTTTTAGTATCCGATGGGGGACTGTAAGGTTTCGCAAGAATTTCGAAAATCTCTACAGCTCCGAAGACCTATTTTTGATTAAAGAAAACCTGGGTGGAATACCTTAAAAATCCAGGGCATCAAAAAATAGCTGTCAGACCTCGTGGCAGGAGACAAAAGGACAGCCTGCTTGTGTGTCTGCAAAGGATTTGAAAAAAACCACCAGCCTGTGCGAAATGCATGAAGTATTTGAGACTGTCAATCAACTGCAGTTCAGGAAGTTTCAAACCGCAGGACAAAGGGGTTGTTTGTTTACAGAACCCTCTACAATGTTGACAAAGGCTTAAGTACTTAAAGCTGTCAATCAATTGCGGTTGGACTGACAATGGGTTTGTTTACAAACCACTTAGTGCTATTGACTATTCGTTTGTCCAGCACTTGAGATATCAGTAAGACATTTAAACTGAGTGAATACCAGTTTAAACGAATGGGGTAATACATTGAAACCCATCACAGTCAATGGGGACAGATCGATTCCCTTCTGTATAGCCCAGATACATCCAGATTTGGGTGTGAAGATTACGGCTCCCAATTGGGGTATATAGATAGCCTCTCGGGAAGCCATCTCTCGCTCTCTCTGCCGCCTCGCCTCTGTGCTCTGCCTACAGAAGAACAGCTCAGCAAGCCCGCCCAAAAGAAGTGGAATACCAGCAGTTACTTTTAAATACTGGGGTATCTCTACTTCAGGGCGGTGAAGAATACAGACCACAGGGGCACGGAGCAGGCATTTCACTGGTGAGCATAGATTTTCTGGCCCATTACAAGGCAACTTAGATAGGTATTAGGGGTGGGAATTTAGGGGAATTTTTGTTAAATTGTAATTTTAGTCAATTTTCCCTCGTTGTGTCTGTTTTCTCCTCCCCTATTAAGTAAAAGTGCTGCACTAGGTAAAAGTGCTGTATTAAGTAAAAGAGTGCTGCACTAGGTAAAAGTGCTGTATTAAGTAAAAGAGTGTTGTACTACGCAAAAGAGTGCTGTAGTAAGCAAAAGTGTACCCCATTAAGTAAAAGTGTGCCGCACTAGGTAAAAGTGCTGTATTAAGTAAAAGAGTATTGTATTAAGCAAAATAGTGCTGTATTAAGCATAGGTGTGCTGCATTAATTATTTTCAATTTATTTCCTTTTATTTCAATAAATACTGGTCTTCTTTGCACCCAACCACAAGTCTCATTTTGTCTACATCGCTACTGAATAAGTCCGGCGGTCAGAACCAGAAAAGGGGAGCGATTCAAAACCGCATGGGGCTCTGGAGCAGCTCAGATACTTCCGACTGGCCAGAGACTATAACCCCAGTTATAACCCCATTTCTACAACAGGGAGGTCCTCTTCCCTTGCTCAGGGAGGAAGAGGCCTCCCAAAGAGACCAGGGCTGCATGGATGGAGGTGGCTGCAGAGGTCAACTCTCAGGGAGTCACCCGACGGACCTGGATACAGTGCAGGTAGCGCTTCCATGACCTTCACCGTTCCACGATCCCCATTGCCTTTCCCCAACAGCACTCAGCTTCAGCAATCTCTTCCTCCACATCCCACTTCACAGTCACATCCATGCACCATTAACCATTCCCTATCTCTCTATGCTCACCTTCACATAACTATTCCACCATGCAGCCCTCACACTGCCTCTCACTCTGATGCTTGGAATACAACTGACAACACACAGGGAGGGCCCTTGGTCTTGCAGCCTCACACCATCTTTGTCTCCTTCTAAGTATCTATGCGATGCAATCTTTACATTCACTCCTGCACTCTCACTCAAACTCCACTTGTCTCCCTCATTGCAGGAAAAGAGAGCTAACAATAGGAGAGAGCGTGCGAGGACTGGAGGAGGACCAACCTCAATCGCCCACCTGAGTCCCTGGGAGGAAGCAATGATGGAGATTGCTGGGGCTGACGTGGCTGCAGAAGCTGGGGCAGGAGAGACAGGAGCAAGCCTGCAAGCTGGTGACAGAATAGTTTCCCATCTCTCTCATTGACATAGCATGAGTCGCTGATATGATTCTGAAGCTACATCATTTGGACTTATGAGCATATGCCAAATCCAATGTGCAAGTAGCCTTGGCGTCAGACCTCTAACTCTTTCCTTTACTCCCCCACAGGACCATCCAGAGCCCCCGTCCCCACTGCCAAGGAGGAAGAGGCTTTGCAGCCAGACTCCTCAGAGAAAGATCTAGCCTCTGAGGGCACCCAGCACCAGCGCAGACACTCACACCTCGGGGGGGCCTTCGGGACATAGAGTAATGTTGTCACCTGGTGTTTCACAGCTCACAAGTGAGCATCAGCAGATTGTGGAGACAGGGACAGCAGTTGGAGAGTCCTCATCGGAGGGCGCAGGCCTCTGCCAGCTCAGCTCAGCTGCATGTCGGCCCTATGCCTCTGGGTCCATCCGCAAGAGAGGAGGTGATGGATCTCCATGCACAGATGCAGGAGTCTCTGGCAGATTTTGTCTCCAGGGTCGCTGCGAGTGTGGAGCGAATGGAGGAGTCCATGGCGAGCATGAGCACAGCCTTATTGGAGTCATTGGCGCATGAATGCATCACCACGGAAAGGATGGCTACCTCCATGGTAAGGCTGGCTACCGCCGAGGAGAGGAGGGCTGCAGCCGAGGCCGAGGAGAGGAGGGCTGTGGCCAAGGAGAGGAGGGCTGTAGCCGAGGAGAGGAGGGCTACAGCCAAGGAGAGGAGGGCTATGGCCATGGAGGAGCTTAGTCACCAGGGTATCGAAAACATGGTGAGTGCTCAGAATAGAATGACATCTCTTGAGGAGCGATGGGCATCTATTGAGCACCAAAACCAGACCTTCATGGAAGTCCCTCTGAGCAGGACTTCCAGTGCAGAGACGGGTCCCCATGGCCCCCCTGATGTGCAGCAAGGTGCTCTCCAGCCACTTGCAGGCACTGAGGGGGAGCTGACCCATGAGAGGGAGGTTGTTGGCACAACTCAAGGAAGTGGGGGCTCCTCTCCACGCGCTCTCACTTCCATGCTACTTCAGAGCCCTCGGTCAGAGCCCCGCCGGAGTCCACACCCAAGCGAGATAGGAGTCTCAACCCCTGCACAGCCGCAGGAGCAGCAGACTGCTGGCAAGCCCTCACAGGCTCGCCACCCCAGAGGACGCCCGCCAAAGGTGTCGAGACAGGAGCAGCAGCAAAGTGAGCAAGGGGCCTCCACATCTGCTGAAGCCACAGGGGTACCACTACGTAGGAGCATGCGTAAGAGAAAGATAAAGCACCACTAATCACAAGGGTAGTCACTTGGGTGAGAAGTCTTGTATATAGTTTTAATGCCATCACTTTGTTGTACATAAAAAATCTGGTGGCAACTGCTGCATTTATGGAGTCTGTCATTTGGCAAATGGGGATTTCACACTGAGGCCTTAGGATTACTTGCAGATGTCAGCAAGCTGGTCCAATAGGTAGAAATGCGCAGGGATGGGCCACTGTCCATGGTCAGTTAAGAAGCAGCGAGGCTACAGTGTTTGAGGTACCAGGCTACGCAAATCTGGCCAGGATGAGTGCATTCCTTGCATTCCGCCCAGCAATGTTCTCGCGCACTGGTGCCGCTGGTTGATGGGCCTCTGCAGGATGCTTGTTTCCGTCCTCCTCCTCCTCCTCCTCAGCATCATCCTCATCCGAGGCGGCTCTGTGAGGAGCCTCTTGGTCCTGCAGAATTGGCAAGCCACGACGCCGTGCCATGTTGTGAAGCACACAGCATACCACAATGATTTTGGAGATCCTGGCTGATGAGTACTGTAGGGCTCCACCTGATCTATCGAGGCATCTGAAGCGCATCTTTAGCAATCCGATGGCTTGCTCGATAATACATCTGGTGGAAATGTGGCTGGAGTTGTAGCGCTCCTGATGTGCCAAATAACTGCCTGAATCCATGAGGTTAAAGCTTAAAACTAAAGGCTTTTATTAAGTAAGAACATGGCATCAAGTTAACACAGTCATCACCGACCCAGCCCTTGGTAGAACATTCCAGAAGAGAGGCGGGTCTAGGGAGGAGCATTAGTGGTTACACCGGTGGAACATTCCAGACATTAACAAGTACAACAACAACAACAACAATACAAATGCCAGAACACAGAGTTATTTCATCACATTCACCCCCTGCTATAGATTCAGTCAGTCAGGAGGTCTGATAATCCTCTGGGAACGACGTAACTCTTGCTGAGGCTCCTCCCGGAGTACTAACTCCGGTTCATTTGAATTCCCAGAATCATCAGTATTTTCCACACTGAGGGTTTGTGTCTCTGAAAGTCCAATACCACGATTGAAAACTCTACTCTCAGAGTCGAACTCTTTTCGAGCTCCAGCAGGTGCAAGATCTTTAATAGAGACCGTATCCTCTCGCCCATCCGGATATTGAATATACGCATACTGGGGATTAGCATGGAGGAGTTGTACTTCCTCCACCAGTGGATCAGTCTTGTGGCCTCTCACATGTCTGCGCAACAACACAGGGCCCGTGGTCATCAACCATGTGGGTAACATTACTCCATTAGTAGCTTTTCTTGGAAAACTAAACATCCTTTCATGAGGGGTGGCATTCGTCGCTGTACACAAAAGAGACCTTATGGAATGCAGCACGTCTGGCAGGACATCCTGCCAGCGAGAGGTCGGCAGGCCTCACGAGTTCAGAGACAGTACGATAGCCTTCCACACTGTCGCATTTTCTTTCTCGACCTGCCCATTACCACGAGGGTTACAGCTGGTAGTTCTACTCGTTGCAATCCCTTTCGATAGCAAAAACTGTCGCAATTCTTCGCTCATAAAGGAAGAACCCCTATCACTATGTATAAGTTAGGCATGCCAAACAAGGAAAACAGTTGGCAGAGGCATTTAATTACAACAGCACTAGTCACATCAGGACAGGGGATAACAAAAGGGAACCGAGAGTACTCGTCTATAATATTAAGAAAATAGACATTACGGTCGCTTAATGGAAGGGGACCTTTAAAATCGAGACTCAAACGCTCAAATGGTCGAGTTGCTTTAATAAGATGAGCTGGCTCAGACGGCTTATAGAGCGGGGTTTGCATTCAGCACAAACATGACAGGTTCTTGTCATTGTCCGGACCTCCTCAATAGAGTAGGGTAGATTGTGGGACTTAATGAAGTGGTTCATTCTGGTAACCCCAGGGTGGCAGAGTCCGTCGTGGAGACTTTGAAGCTTATCTATACCTAGACTAGCACATACTCCTCGTGACAAAGCATCCGATGCCTCATTAAATACTCCAGGCCTGTACTGAATATCATAGTCATATGTTGACAGTTCTATTCGCCATCTTAAAATCTTATCATTTTTGATCTTGCCTCTCTGCTTAGTGTTGAACATAAAGGCCACGGATCGCTGGTCAGTAATGAGCGTAAAACGTTGGCCAGCGAGATAATGTCTCCAATACCTGACTGCTTCGATAATCGCCTGTGCCTCCTTTTCCACTGAAGAATGTCGAACTTCTGGTCCTTGCAATGTACGAGAGAAGAAAGCTACTAGTCTACCAGCTTGGTTAAGAGTTGCTGCCAACGCAAAATCAGATGCATCACTTTCCACTTGAAAAGGGATCTTCTCATCCACGGCACATACCACTGCCTTCTCAATGTCCCGTTTGATATTAAGGAAAGCCTCCTGAGCTTTCGCCAATAGCGGAAAAGATGTCGACTTAATAAGAGGTCGGACTTTATCTGAGTAGTTAGCCACCCACTGGGCATAGTACGAGAAGAATCCCAGACACCTTCTTAAAGCTTTTACAGTGTGAGGTAAAGGTAATTCCTTAAGTGGGCGTAACCTTTCAGGATCTGGCCCGATTACCCCACTCTCCACAACGCAACCAAGAATACACAAACATGTAGTATTGAAGGTACACTTGTTTTCGTTGTAGGTCAGGTTTAACCTCTTTGCAGTCTCTAGGAACTTCGCGAGATTTTGATCATGCTCCCGTTGGTCGCACCCACAGATAGTAACATTGTCCAGGTATGGGAATGTTGCTTCCAACGTGTATTCATCCACCATACAATCCATATCCCGTTGGAAGACAGATACCCCATTCGTCACTCCAAAGGGCACCCTAAGGAATTGGTACAGGCGCCCATTAGCTTTGAAGGCCGTATAAGGTCGGTCTTCTATTTTAATGGGGAGTTGATGGTAGGCAGACTTTAAATCAATGGTGGAGAACACGAGGTACTGAGCTATCTGGTTCACCATCTCAGAAATACGAGGCAAAGGATAGGCGTCTAATTGGGTATACAAGTTTATAGTCTGGCTATAATCGACCACAAGTCTTTTCTTTTCATTAGTTTTAACCACCACCACCTGGGCATGCCATGGGCTATTACTGTGTTCGATGATTCCCTCCCGTTGAAGCCTTTCCACTTCCTCTTTTATAAGTGTTTTATCTTCTGAACTATACCGTCGACTCTTAGTCGCTATAGGTCTACAATTAGGAGCAAGGTTCGCGAACAAAGAAGGCGGACTTACTTTTAAAGTAGAAAGGCCGCAGACTGTGAGTGCAGGCTGAGATCCACCATACTTAAGGGTAACGCTCTCATGCTGACACTGGAAGTCCAAGCCTAAAATTAAGTTCACACACAACTGAGGTAATATGAGGAGTTTAAAGTCCTTATACTCCGTATCCTTAACGGTCAATGTGACTTTACAATATCCAGTTACCTCCGAAGTAAGGGACTTGGACGCCATCACAATTTTACTTCGAGTAGGATATACCTTCAATGAACAGGAGTTAACAAGGTTGGGGTGTATAAAACTTTCAGTACTGCCGCAGTCTATCAAACACCCAGTAGGACGACCATTAATCTTGATGTCCATCATAGATTTCAACAATGAACACGGTATGGTCTGGTCAACCGTAGCCGAGGCTAGAGTAAAACGATGGGTGGCAGCAGAGAAGACATCGGGTACAGGATTACCCTTACACACTTTACTAAAATGTCCCCGTTTCTTACATTTAAAACAGGTAGCCTCTCTGGCTGGGCATCTTTGCCTGGGGTGTTTAGATTGGCCACAAAAATAACATTTAGACCCATGGGGTACAGCCGCAACAATAGGGTTAAGTGGAGGCTCCATTGGTGTCATGGATGCCTCCATACTCGGAACACATGAGGCTGAGAGAGATGCATGGGCTGATGCATACAATTCTAAATTCTTCTGGGCTACATCTAACGATCGATCAGTAGCGACGACCATTTTTAAAACTAACGAGTCGTTCTCGAGGAGTCTCTGTCTAATATAATTAGATCGGAGGCCAGATATGAAAGAATCGCGGATGCATTCTTCCTGATACACTATGGCAGAGACAGCCTTGTAGTTGCAATCCTTAGCCAAAGCCTTAAGGTCCTGCAGGAAATCGTCCAGAGATTCCTCGGGTAATTGCCTGCGAGTAGACAAAAGATACCTGGCGTATACTTCGTTAGCCGACTTAAGGTACTGGGCCTTAAGGGCTGCGAGGGCCTCTTCATATGTAGTAATATCTTCAATTATCGAGTAAGTTTGATGACTTACCAAGTTGGTTAGAAGACCCAACTTGTTAACCGCCTGTAACGGCTGCAGCGGCACTTCCCTCTGCTCGCCACCTGAGGGAGGTTTTTGAGGCTTCGGTGCGCTGCTGCCATGCCTTTGGGCCCCTCTCCTCACCTGTTTCTCGAGTAATTGATCTCATCAGAGGAATTAGGCTAGTTAATAAAGTTGTTCGTTTTTGTCCTTGTCTTGTCCCTCTTTTAAATGGACCAAGTAAATTAAACAAATAAACTGTAATTAAAACTCTAAAACTTTAAATAAACCTTAGCAAATCAAATTAAAATTTGGTTGTCCAATCCAATTATGCACTCCAGTCCCCGCGGCGCCCACCGGTCACGGAAGTGCTCGAGCGCGCCGGCGGACACCGCGTGCTCCATCTCCAGGGCCACCCGGGCACGAACATGGCCACAGAAGAGAGGGAGCCAATCTGGCTGGACGACCCCCTCGACCGCCCACTGCCTGGACCAATTGATGGCTTTTTTAGCCAGGCCCAGGAGCAGACCCACGAGGAGGTCCTCCAACCTGCCCGCTCCCCTCCGCACCGGGTGACCGTAGATCAAGAGCGTGGGACTGAAGTGCAACCAAAAATTGAGGAGCAGCCCCTTCAAATAATGGAAGAGGGGCTGCAACCTATCACATTCTGCATATATATGAAAAACGGACTCCTCCAGGCTGCAGAACAAGCAGGCGGCCTGGGAGTCCGTGAACCTACTTAAAAATATATTGCACGGGACTGCCCCGTGCAACACCCTCCAGGACAAGTCCCCAATAGAACAGGGGAGGACTCCCGCATAGAGAGCCCTCCATTGGGGACCTCCGCCTCCGCCGGAAGGCAAGACGGGTGTCCGGACGGCAGGCGTAGATGGCAAAGTGGAGAGTGTGCAGGAGCAGCCCGTACAGGAAACCCCTCCATGCGGAATGAAATGGCACGGAGGGTATTTCCTCGAGACGGCTCAAGTTGTGAGGCGCCGGTTCCCGAGGGGGGTTTCGGGGCTGGGCGCCGATAAGGAATTCCATCCGAACGGGGGAAAGTTCGGACGGGATCGCCCCACGCGCTTGAGCCGCCTCGATACACCTTGTGGCGCCGGGGCGCAGCGTCGCTTTCATTGACTCGATGGCATTGACCGCGAGCTGGATGTTGGCCCAAGGCATGCGCCGCGCCAACTCCTCCGGCGCCATCCAGCCCGCTCCTCCACCATCGAGCAGGTCCCCGACTCTAGTCACCTTGCCAGGCACAGCCCTGCCCTCCGCCAGCCACCCGAACCCGTAGACGTGGAGGTGCGGATTCTTGAAAAGTGACTCCCGAAGGACAGCCGCCATTCCTGACGGGGGAGAGCTCCGCCTGGAAGCGACGTAGTTCCAAACCCATAGCAGTTCCTGGTAGAAGACAGGCAGCTCCCGCAGGCTGGCACGCATGCCGCCCACTTCCAAAAACAGGAGCTGCATGTCGTAATTGAGGCCGTGCAGCTGGCGGAAAAAATACGTCGCCAGCGCACACCATCTCGGAGGATTCTCGACGTACAGGTATCTCTGCAGCGTCTGAAGACGGAAAGTCGCAGCCTGGGTGCGGAGGCACACCAGCGCCTGACCGCCCTCCCTAAGCGGGAGACTCAGAACCGCGGCAGAGACCCAGTGCTTCCTTTTGTCCCAGAAGAAGTCGACGAGCTTCTTCTGTATCTTGGCGACAAACGCAGGGGGAGGGATCAAAGTGACGAACTGGTACCACAACATGGCGGCCACCAGTTGGTTTATGACCATCGCTCGACCCCTGTAGGACAACACTCGGAGCAATCCTGTCCAGCGTCCTAAGCGAGTGGTGACATTGGCCTCCAACTCTTGCCAGTTCGCCGGCCAGGCGTCCTCGGCAGGGCTAAGGTAGACTCCCAAGTAGAGGAGGTGCGTGGTGCTCCAGGCGAAGGGCCTGAACTCCTCCGGCAGGGAGTCCACCCGCCACTGACCCACCAGGAGTCCGGAACATTTCTCCCAGTTGATCTTGGCGGAGGATGCGTCCGAGTAAATCTGCTGGCATTCCCGCACCCTCCGCAAGTCAGCGGGATCCGTGACCGTGAGGAGCACATCATCGGCATAAGCCGAGAGGACCACCTCCACGCCCGGCCCTTGCAGAGCCAGTCCCGCCAACCTCTTCCGCAAAAGGCGCAGGAAAGGCTCTACGCAAACGGCGTATAACTGGCCGGACATGGGGCATCCCTGACGCACCCCCCTCCCGAAGCGAAGGGGCGCCGTCAAGGACCCGTTAACTTTAATCAGACACTCCGCGGCAGCGTACAGAAGTCGGATCCGGGTGACAAAATGCGTCCCGAACCCAAATGCGCGCAGAGTCCCGAAGAGGTACTCGTGATCCACCCTGTCGAACGCCTTCTCCTGATCCAGGGAAAGGAAGGCGACCGACAGACCAGCCCTCTGGGAATGGCGGACCAGGTCCCGGACCAGATGGATGTTATCGTGGATGGTCCGGCCTGGGACCATGTAGGACTGGTCGGGGTGGATCATGTGGGCCAGCACGGTGCCAAGGCGAGCAGACATGGCCCTGGCAAAAATTTTGTAGTCCGTGCTGAGGAGGGAGACCGGGCGCCAGTTCTTAAGGAGGCGGAGATCGCCCTTCTTAGGTAGCAGGACAATAACCGCCCTGCGCCAAGAGAGGGGCATCTGCCCGGTCGCCAAACTTTCCCCCAGGACCCGCATGTAGTCGCCCCGCAAGACGTCCCAAAACGCCCTGTGGAACTCCACGGTCAGCCCGTCCAGCCCTGGGGACTTTCCCCTGGAGAGCTGGCGGAGGGCGCCGGTCAGCTCCTCCAGACTCAGAGGAGCGTCCAATTTTTCGGCGCCCTCCAGGCCGACCGTCGGCAGGTCCTCCCACAAAACTCTGCGCGCATCCTCGCTGGACGGATCCGGAGAGAACAGAGCCCCGTAATAGGCGCGGGCCTCCGTGCTGATGCCCTCCAGATCCAAGACCAGAGATCCGTCGTTGGCCAGCAGCCCCAAGAGCTGCTTACGGACCCCCCGTCTTTTTTCCAGCGAGGAGAAGAAGGGGGAGCCGCGGTCCAGGTCCCGCAGGAACTGGATCCGCGACCTCACGTACGTGCCTCGGGACCCGACGAGCTGCATGTCCTTCAGCGCGCCCTTCTTCTCTTCGTACATCTTCCGCAGGGCCGGGTCCTCGACGGGACTCCAGGTCGAGCACCTCCTTCTCCAACCACCCGACCCGGGCCTCCCGCCTCTTGGTCGACCCCTTTGCGTACTCCTGACAGAAGAGACGGACGTGAGCCTTGCCCACGTCCCACCATAGCCTCAAGGAGGGGAAGCCCCCCCGCTTCCTTCTCCAGTCGGCCCAGAACCGATGAAACGAATCCTGGAACCGCGCGTTCTCCAGCAGCAGTTTGTTAAAATGCCAGTACGCGGACCCCCACCCCGTGCGTGCAGCGGAACGAGCTCCGCCCACACCAGGTGGTGGTCCGTGCACGGCACCGGCCGCATGGAGGCCGCCGGAACGCAGGAGACGTACGCCCGGGAAATATAAAGGCGGTCGATTCTGGACCATCCTCCTCCAGACCTCACGCTAGTGAATGCGCTGGAGTCGGGGTGGAGATGTCGCCAGACGTCCACCAAGTCGAAGGACCCGACCAGGTCCCTCAACTTCTCCATCGCCGCCGGGCATCGCTGGGGGTCCGAACGGCCCCTCGCCTCGAGGGTGCAGTTAAAAACCCCCCCGAGGATGACGCACTCGCCAGCGTCGATGGAGCCCAGAAGAGCGGACACTTCCTCAAAGAAGCGCACTTGCTGCGCACCGGCCTGAGGGGCATACATGTTCACTAGATGGAGCGGCACGCCCCCCAGGCAAACAGTGACCTGCAGCAAGCGGCCCGGCACGTGCTCCTTGACCCCCAAGATCTCCGGCTGAAAATGTGGGGCCAGCAAGATAGCCACTCCGCTGGAAATGCTGGAGAGGAGACTCATGCTGAACCCTCCTTGCCACTCCAGGAGCCACATGGCCTCGTCTCCTGGAACGGTGTGGGTTTCTTGCAGGAAGCACACCGCATACTTCCCGTCCCGAAGGACCGAAAGGTTATTAAATCTGCGGCGAGCCTCCCTGCTGCCGTTGATGTTGAGGCTGGCTATGGTTATCTTCATATCAGAAGCATAGTGCAACCTCTACCTACACCTAACGGGGGGAGGGAGCGCAGCCGCTAGTCGACCGCCACTCCCTCAGCAGCCCAGTGAGGAACGACCTGAGCCGACACAGCTCGAGCGGGCTCACGTCCGCGTCTGCGCCCATGGTCTTGACGGCGGCGCTGACCGACCCGATGAGCAGCGCCAGCTCCGACCACCTGGCGAGGGCCAGCCGGGTCTTGTTTGACGACCCTGGCACACGGCCACAAAATCCCGGAGTTCCCTGACGGGAATGAGGGGAGCCTCGGCAAGGGGCACGAGGTCATCCATCGCCTCGTCGGCGATGGAATCCAACTCGTCCTCCACGCCCATCACTGAGTCCCCGTCCTCCTCCGGGGGGTCGCCACCAGCAGCCGACCCGTCCGTCGCGCAGTGCGCAGTGAACGGCTCGGCCGCATCGGCCGGCCCCGCCTCCGCCCGGATCCCACCCCCAGGATCGGTGGCAGAGGATTCCTCCCTGGGCTCCTCCGGGGGCGCCGGGCCAGAAGACGGTGGCGGTCCGGAGTCCCCCTCCGCCCCAGACACCAGAACGACCGGAGAAATCGGAGAGAAAACAAATCCGAATTCCTCCAGGACGTCCGGCGCCGGAGACACAGTCAGAGGGCCTTCACCTTCCCCGCCACTGGCCTCCGACCCAGCAGATGG
The DNA here is from genome assembly GCF_052327205.1 of Somniosus microcephalus. Lineage (NCBI taxonomy): Eukaryota > Metazoa > Chordata > Chondrichthyes > Squaliformes > Somniosidae > Somniosus > Somniosus microcephalus. The sequence continues at coordinate 232,746,278 of NC_140988.1, read as the reverse complement.
GTGTTGTTAACTAAACCTCGACCAGGTCGAGCAGCCCCTGGGAAATGTCCGGGTCACTTTGGGCGAGCTCACTTTCCTCGAACTCGCCTGAACCAGACCCCAGGCAGCCCGACCCGGCGAGGGGTAACGGTACAGATAAAATGTCTATATCCGCCGCGGGTTATTCCGCGACCCCCGCCATGGGCAGGGTCTCATCCCCATCCCCGGGAGGCACGTGCAGGACAGACACATCTGCCTCAGCCTCCCGAGGGACAGGCGACCCCTGCCAATCGCTGGTGATGGTGACAGCGAGGGGGGGCGCAGTGCCCGCGGCGGGCGACGACTCCCCCTGCTCGGAGGGACCTTCCTCCTCCCTGTCCTCCTCCCTGTCCTCCTCCTCTTCCAGGGGGTCGCACCTTCTTTTTAACACAGAGGTAGCGAGGGAGACCGCCATGTCTGCAGAGGCCTCCTCCTCTGCTCCCTCCGGCGTAGCAGGTTTTTCGGGTTCCTCGGGCCTGAGCCTGGCCGCAGGTATCGGCGTTTCCGCTACGGCAGTTGCGGCCACAGGCTCGGGCACAAGGCCCCTCCCGCCCTCGTCTGCCCCGACCAACTCCGCGAGGAGAGCGGGTGTCAGGGGCTCTAAGTTTAGGGGTCGGCTCTCCGCGGGGGGACCCGCCATGAGGTGTTTTGTCTTACGCCCGACCTCCTTCCGCCCGGGCGGGCACCCTCCCCCCCGCCAGAGGCCCTGGTGGCATCGGCCTCTGACGTCTACCGCGCATCAGTGGCACCTGACACGTGGACAGATCCGGGGGAGGGAGCGGTGGCGGCGCCAGCCTCGGCCACGCCAGACGATCTGGCGGCCTTGGAGGCAGGGCAATTTCTTCTGATGTGCCCCACCTCCTTGCAGGCGTGGCACCGCACACCGTCCGCCGTCCAGAAGACGCGATAGGCGGTCCCCTCGTGGAGGACGACGAAAGCCCCGTCGGTGTCCTCCTCCCGCGCCAGCTGGATAAAAAGCTGGCGCCGGAAGGAGAAAACGTGGCAAAGGCTGGCCTCCCAGAAGCCGAGCGGGATGGGCGTAATCCCCGACCTCACCTCCCCAAGTTGATGTAAGTGGGGGAGGAGGAGCTCACCAGGAACAAAGGGCGGGAGGTTGGAAATAACCACCCTCTGCGCGGTGGCCTCGAGGGGTTTATGGGATGGTTTCCTGGACCAATGTGTCGAGGAACCAACCAGAGATCAGGCCATCTTAGACTGGGTATTATGTAATGAGAAAGGATTAATTAGCAATCTTGTTGTAAGAGGCCCCTTGGATCGGAGCGATCATAATATGATCGAATTCTTCATTAAGATGGAGAAAGAAGTAGTTGACTCGGAGACTGGGGTCCTCAATTTAAATAAAGGAAACTATGATGGTCTGAGGAGGGAGTTGGGTAGGATTGATTGGGGAATGGCACTCAAAGGGTTGACGGTGGATAGGCAATGGCAAACATTCAAAGACCGAATGGATGAACTACAGAATTTGTTCATCCCAGTTTGGCATAACAATAAAACAAAAAAGGTGACCCAACCGTGGCTAACAAGGGAAATTAGGGATAGCATAAGGTCCAAGGAGAGGGCATATAAATTGGCCAGAAAAAGCAATAACCCTGAGGATTGGGAGCAGTTTAGGATTCAACAAAGGAGGACAAAGGGATTAATTAAGAAAGGGAAAAAAGAATATGAGAGTAAGCTTGCAGAGAACATAAAAACTGACTGTAAAAGCTTTTATAGATATGTAAAGAGAAAAAGATTGGTGAAGTCAAGCGTAGGTCCCTTGCAGTCAGAATCGGGGGAATTTATAATGGGGTACAAAGAAATGGCTGACCAACTAAATACATATTTTGGTTCTGTCTTCACAAAGGAGGACACAAATAACCTCCCAGAGATGCCGGGGAACATAGGGTCTGATGAAAGTGTGGAACTGAAAGAAATCAGGATTTGTAGGGAAATGGTGTTAGGAAAATTGATGGGACTGAAGGCCGATAAATCCCCAGGGCCTGATAATCTACATCCCAGGGTACATAAGGAAGTGGCCCTAGAAATAGTAGATGTATTGCTGGTCATCTTCCAGAACTCGATAGACTCTGGAACGGTACCCATGGATTGGCGGGTAGCTAATGTTACCCCACTATTCAAAAAAGGTGGTAGAGAAAAGGTGGGGAATTATAGACCGGTAAGCTTGACATCGGTAGTGGGGAAAATGCTAGAGTCCATTAGAAAAGATGTAATAGCAGAGCACTTGGAAAGCAGCGACTGGATCGGACAAAGTCAGCATGGATTTACAAAAGGTAAATCATGCTTGACTAATCTACTGGAATTTTTTGAGGATGTAACTGGTAAAATAGATAAGGGAGAACCAGTGGATGTGGTGTATTTGGACTTTCAGAAGGCTTTCGATAAGGTCCCGCATAAGAGATTAGCGTGCAAAATTAAGGCACATGGGATTGGGGGCAAGGTATTGACTTGGATAGAGAACTGGGTGGCGGACAGAAAGCAAAGAGTTGGAATAAACGGATCGTTTTCCAAGTGGCAGGCAGTGACTAGTGGGGTACCGCAAGGATCGGTCCTAGGACCCCAGCTGTTCACAATATATATTAATGATCTGGACGAGGGAATTGGATGTAATATCTCCAAATTTGCAGACGACACAAAGCTGGGGGGGAGGGTATGCTGTGAGGAGGATGTCGTGAAACTCCAGCACGATTTGGACAGGTTGGGTGATTGGGTAGAAACATGGCAAATGCACTATAATGTGGATAAATGTGAGGTTATCCACTTTGGTGGCAAAAACAGGAAGGCAGATTATTATTTGAATGGTAATAGTTTGGGAGAAGGGGAAGTGCAAAGAGACCTGGGTGTTCTTGTACACCAGTCGCTGAAGGTAAGCATGCAGGTGCAGCAGGCGGTTAAGAAGGCAAATGGTATGTTGGCCTTCGTAGCAAGAGGGTTTGAGTACAAGAACAAGGATGTCTTGCTACAGTTGTACAGGGCCTCGGTGAGACCACACCTTGAGTATTGTGTGCAGTTTTGGTCGCCTTACCTGAGGAAGGACGTTCTTGCCATGGAGGGAGTGCAGCGAAGATTCACCAAGCTGATACCTGGGATGGCAGGAATGACGTATGAGGAGAGATTGTGTTGATTGGGCTTATACTCACTGGAGTTTAGAAGATTGAGAGGGGATCTCATCGAAACCTATAAAATTCTGTCAGGCCTGGACATACTAGATGCAGGAAGGATGTTTCTGATGGCCGGGGAGTCCAGAACCAGGGGTCATAGTCTAAGGATAAGGGGTAAGCCATTTAGGACTGAAATGAGGAGGAATTTCTTCACCCAGAGAGTGGTGAACCTGTGGAATTCTCTGCCACAGAGGGCGGTGGAGGCCAGTTCATTAAGTATATTCAAGAAAGAGTTGGATATATTTCTTAAGGCTAAAGGGATCAAGGGATATGGGGAGAAGGCAGGGACAGGGTACTGAATTTGGATGATCAGCCATGATCTCATTGAATGGCGGAGCAGGCTCGAAGGGCCGAATGGCCTACTCCTGCTCCTATCTTCTATGTATCTATGTATCTATGAAAGGTCCCGCCCACGGTGAGCCCCTTGGTGACGGCCAGGGACACCGCCCGCTCCGACCCCAGGAAGAACACAGCCTTCCCGTACATTTTTGAGGCGGCGAGGATGGCTGAAGGGCCGACAACCCCAGCCATGGCCTTTACACACGCCTCAATTGTCATTATGGGGTGGGTATAGCTCTTCACCCAAGCTTTTGTGTTATTAAAGAAAAAGGTGACGGGGCAGCAGAGGCAGTGGGAGCAGTCGTGGCTGTGGCTGCCACCGCCGCATATGACCTAGCCGGCCCCGCCACCGGCGAAGAATTAGACGCCATTATGGGGTGGTTTTTATAAAGAGCTACACTCACCCCAAGTCACAGGCCTGAAGATGTTAAATGGCCTCCGGTATTTTAAAGTCCTCCCTTGAGCAGAGGGAGCTGTTAAATTAAAGGCCCACCTCTCCCCTTATTGATTGGATTGGGAGAGGGGCCTTCTCCCCTCTGCTCAAGTGGCAATTAATAAAAAGATTAATGGAGGTGCCTCTTGAGAGAGGGAGCAGAGAGAGACAAAGAGAGAGAGAGAGGGAGGGGGTGGGAAGGAGGGAGGCCGCAAAGGCAGGGTTGCCACTCAGGATGGTAGGTGGGTGGGTGTCGGCAGGGGTGCACTCTCCGATGGAAAAAACAAAGTCTCTGTTGGTGGTCTTCAGGCAGGGGGAGAAGATGTCTTCGCCTGGGAAAGCTGGAGATGCCCAGGCTCAGTCCTACACCAGGTCTTAACGATGTATTAATTAATTTAATTTAAAGACTTCACCTAGGCAGCTCCAGCTGTCCCAGGCCAGGCAATAGAAGGGGTGCTTATTAGTTGTGTGTGTGGCCTAGTATTCTACAAGAGCCACACACACACACAGACACCCCTTGGTGTTCCGGCCGGTCTTCTTTCCTCTCCCCACCCACAATACAAAGTCTTTTGGAGAATGCACCAAATGACACCCACCTGCAGATGTTCAGTAAAAGAAGTTAACCTTCCCTCCTTCCAAGCAGTTGATGGTGGGTATTGATTGCTGCTCCTCTCCCCTCTCTCCCTCTCCCGGAATGGAGGCCAATTTGGGGAGGCAGTGGTGGAAAGGCCTCTCCTTTGGTAGATGTTGGCCTCCTTTTCCCTCCGTCCTCTCTCTCCAGGCACCTCAGTTGTAGTTGTTGCTGTTTGTGGTAGTGGTGGTCTGGGGTTTCTCCTTCTCCTCCACTCCCTGGTCAAGGAGGCCACCACTTTCCACTCTGCTGCAGCTTGAACCAGCAGCACAGAGAGCAAGGCAGAGAATGAATAAAGTTGTTCGTTTTTGTCCTTGTCTTGTCCTCTGTGCCTCTGGCCTCACCTGTGTGTTGTTAATGTATTTGTCTCCTGTCTCATTTGATTAATTATGTCACGTGACCACTCTGGCCTGTATTTAAGCTTCCTGTTTCCTGTCCTCTTTGCTCAGTCCTGGGTTCGCCTGCCTGCAAGTAGCAGCTCTCTCGAGTCTCTCTGTGTTTTCGAGTTTCAAGGAATCTCCTTACGAGTGTTACCATGTCTCTGGGTTTTCGAGTCTCAAGTGAAGCATCTTTCGAGTTCTACCTGGTCTCGAGTCCTTGGATAGGTTTCCTGCACTTGGGTCCACTACCGTAACCCTAGCAAAACGGCCCCATGAATGCACGGCCCTGTGACAGTAGGACTGAGCCGTACATGGTCCCAGCAGAAACCAACCAGCCAAGGTTTGAAACTCTAAAGTTAATTTTCGAGCTCTCTTGGGCAAATATTTGGTCTCCTAGGAAGAAGACTCCCCGCTGTGTCTTTGTGTTTAATTTTTGAGTCTCCTAGGAGGAAGACCCCCCACAGTGTTAAATTGTCGAGTGAACTTTCAAGTCTCCTATGTTAAATTCAAGTGAACTTTCAGGTCTACTGGGCCTTCTTAGTGTTAAACTTTCAAGTGAACTTTCAAGTCTTTTGGGCCTTCATAGTGTTAAACTTTCAAGTGAACTTTCAAGTCTTCTGGGCCTTCATAGTGTTAAACTTTCAAGTGAACTTTCAAGTCTTCTGGGCCTTCATAGTGTTAAATTTTCGAGTGAACTTTCAAGTCTCCTATGTTAAATTCAAGTCAACTTTCAAGTCTCCTGGGCCTTCATTGTGTTAAAATTTCAAGTGAACTTTCAAGTCTCCTATGTTAAGTGAACTTTCAAGTCTATTGGGCCTTCATTGTGTTAAAATTTCGAGTGAACTTTCAAGTCTTCTGGGCCTTCATTGTGTTAACTCTCTAGTTAACTTCCAAGTTTCCTGGGCCTTCATTGTGTTATATTTTCAAGTCAACTCTCAAGCTTCCTGGGCCTCTACTGTGTTAGACCCCCAAGTGAACTCTCAGGCCTCCTGTTGGCCTTCATAGTGTTAGATTTTCGAGTCAACTTTCAAGTTTCCTGGGCCTCCCGTTGTGTTAAACTTTCAAATCAACTTTCAAGTTTCCTGGCCTCCCGTTGTGTCCAACTTTCAAGTCAACTTTCAAGTTTCCTGGGCCTTCATAGTGTTACATTTTCGAGTGAACTTTCAAGTCTACTGGACCTTCATTGTGTTTAACTCTCAAGCTTCCTGGCCCTCTACTGTGTTAAATTCTCAAGTTAAATTTTCGAGTGAACTCTCAAGTCTCCTGGCCCTCATTGTGTTAAACTCTCGAGTGAACTTAACTTTCTAGTTAACTTTTAAGTTTCCTGGGCCTCCTGTTGGCCTTCATTGTGTTAGATTTTCGAGTCAACTTTCAAGCTTCCTGGGCCTTCATTGTGTTAAACTCTCGAGCTCTCTTGGGCAATATTTGGTCTCCTAGGAAGAAGACTCCCCGCTGTGTCTTTGTGTATAACTTTCGAGTCTCCTAGGAAGAGGACCCCCGCTGTGTTTGCTACCCTCCTGGTTTGGACAAGATAAACTTTCGAGCTCTCCTGGGCAAGATAAACTTTTGAGTTCTCCTGGACAAAAAAAAAAAGAAAAAAATTCTCGAGCTCTCCTGGACAAGTTTAATTTTCGAGCTCTCCTGGACAAGATAAAGAGTAAAGAAAAGAAAGAAGAAAAGGAGTTTTCCAGTTCTCCTGGGCAAATTAAGTAAACTTCTCGAGCTCTCCTGGACAAAATAAACTCTCGAACACTTCGGCTTTGGTATCGATAAACTTTCGAGCTCCCCTGGATAAGAAACTTTTTAGCTCCCCTGGATAAGATAACTTTCGAGCTCTCCTGGACAAGATAATTTTCGAGCTCTCCTGGATAAGATACTATCAAGTTCTCCTGGACAAGTTAAACTTTCGCGCTCTCCTGGACAAGATAAACTTTCGAGCTCTCCTGGACAAGATAAACTTTCGAGCTCTCCTGGACAAGCTAAACTTTCGAGCTCTCCTGGACAAGTTACATTTTCGAGCTCTCCTGCACAAGATAAACTCTCAAGTTATCTTGGGCAAATATTTGGGCTTTTGCTGTGTTTTGTGCTGTTGAACCCTCGAACGCTCCCGAGCTCCCACTGTGCTTTTTTGTGTTTAATTCTCGAGTCTCGCTAAAAATAAAGTATAATGAGAAAAATAAATAAATAAAATAGTGATCATCTGAGGCTTATGGGACGTCAGGTGCCGTCCCTAAAGGGGGGGGTAGTGTAACGGCTGCAGCGGCACTTCCCTCTGCTCGCCGCCTGAGGGCGGTTTTTGAGCCTTCGGTGCGCTGCTGCCGTGCCTTTGGGCCCCTCTCCTCACCTGTTTCTCGAGTAATTGATCTCATCAGTGTAATTAGGCTAGTTAATTAAGTTGTTCGTTTTTGTCCTTGTCTTGTCCTCTGTGCCTCTGGCCTCACCTGTGTGTTGTTAATGTATTTGTCTCCTGTCTCATTTGATTAATTATGTCACGTCACCACTCTGGCCTGTATTTAAGCTTCCTGTTTCCTGTCCTCTTTGCTCAGTCCTGGGTTCGCCTGCCTGCAAGTAGCAGCTCTCTCGAGTCTCTCTGTGTTTTCGAGTTTCAAGGAATCTCCTTTCGAGTGTTACCATGTCTCTGGGTTTTCGAGTCTCAAGTGAAGCATCTTTTGAGTTCTACCCGGTCTCGAGTCCTTGGATAGGTTTCCTGCACTTGGGTCCACTACCGTAACCCTAGCAAAACGGCCCCGTGAATGCACGGCCCCGTGACACCGTCGAATCGACCGATGTGATAAAGTGTTCAAAACATCGAAGCCAATGCGTAAATTTCTTCGACGCATCTGCCGAATGGGGATCGATATCCAGACGCTTTGGTTTCAAAAATCGATCCATCTTCCAAAAGTTGTTACTTAATAAAATTGATGTGTCAAATAACTGCCTGAATCCATGAGGTTAAAGCTTAAAACTAAAGGCTTTTATTAAGTAAGAACATGGCATCAAGTTAACACAGTCATCACCAACCCAGCCCTTAGTAGAGCATTCCAGAAGAGGGGCGGGGCTAGGGAGGAGCATTAGTGGTTACACCGGTGGAACATTCCAGACATTAACAAGTACAACAACAATACAAATGCCAGAACACAGAGTTATTTCATCACAGCTCCTCAGCTTCATTGGCTGGTCTCCTCACCGGCGTCATTAGCCAACTCCGCAGGGGATATCCCTTGTCTCCAAGTAGCCATCCCTGAAGTTCGTTTGGCGGACTGAATAGAGGAGGCACAGCAGACTGGCGCAGTATGAGGGAGTCATGGCAGCTGCCAGGGAACTTGGAACAAACATGCAAAATCTCCTTCTTGTGGTCACACACCAGCTGAACGTTAAGGGAGTGGAAGCCCGGTTGACAAAAACTCCTGGATTGCGATGGGGTGCTCTAAGGGCCACATGTGTGCAGTCAATGATGCCCTGCACCCTTGGAAAGTCTGTCAGCTGAGCTAATCCATGCGCTCGTGCCCTCACACTTGCGCGATCCCTGGTGAAATGGATGTGATTGTGTGCGAGGGCAAAGAGGCCATCGGTGACCTGTTTGATGCAAGTGTGTGCGGCCGCCTGGGAGATGCCGCTGATGTCTGCTGTTGATCCCTGGAAGGAGCCTGAGGCATAAAAGTTGAGTGCGGTGGTGACTTTGATGGCCACTGGTAAGGAGTGTCGACCTGGTGCTCTGGGCTCCAGGTCTTGCTGCAGCATTGCGCAGATGTCAGTCACTACCTCTCACGAAAGTCGGTGCCGCCTTTGGCACTGCTGCTCAGTCATGTTGAGGTAGCTCACCCTGTGTCTGTAGACCCTGTTTGGGGGGTATCTCCTGCGCCGACAGCCTTCCATGCGCTGGCCCCTTCTGGCCTGTGCTGCCTCAGGTGGCTGAGCCGCAGCCTGTCGCTCCTGCTGGTGCTGCTGTTGCTGGTGCTGCTGTTGTTGCTGGTGCTGCTGTTGTTGCTGGATCTGCTGTTGTTGCTGGGTCTGCTGCAGCCTCCTCTGCTGTTGGAGATCCTCTAATGCCAAGAAGGGAAGGAACAAAAGGCCTCCCATGCTTCTGGCAGATGCCTCCGTTGAGGAGGCACTGAGTTAGGGTGCTGAGAGGGGCTTCCCAGGAGCTCACACTGGAGAAGTGTGTGAGGCTCCAACCTTCCACAGCTGTGCCTAAGCCTTCAACAAGTTGCCCCCAGCCTTTAGCAACAAGGTCCTGCAGCCTACAAATGCTGGCTGATTAAATCTCTTCATTCCTGATTGACCTGCAGCTGAAAGCAAGCAAGCCAACATTGTTCACGCCAGGTTTCATCAGCGGTGTTCCCACCAGGTGTGTTTTACGTGGGGAAAGGCTGAAAATTCCAAGGGCCCCTGAAAATAGGATTAAACATGCCAATAATTGATCATGAGGCTCCCGCCGACCAGTCCCGCCTGCTGCGGGCGGGACTAATTCGGGTCACGCTGAAACACGGGGGCGAAAGTTGGGTGGGGCGGGGAATCAGGCAGGGGGATTGCGACCCCCTATTTCTGCGATTTTTAGCCCCCACCCGCCTGAAACCCCACCCGACAGCTCCAGGAAAATCGGGGCCTTGGGTTCAGAAGCGCAATGCAAATTGATAAAATTTGCAGATGATAACAAACTAGGAGGAGCAGTAAAATTAGAGGAGGCAGCTTAGAAATTGCAGAATGAGTTTAACAAAATATGTAAGAAAAATGACAGATGAAATTTAATACATAAAGCGTAAAGTACTGCACATAGGAAGGAAAATGGGCGGCACATGTACTCCATGAGCGGTGTTGAACAGCTAAGAATAAATTTTAAAAATACCTAGGAATCTTAGTAAACTCAACACTCAGCATGTCCAACTAATGCAGAGGAGCAATCAAAAAAGCCAATAACATATTGATCTACATATCCAAAACAGTAGAATGCAAGTCAGAGAAAGTCATAATCAAACTGAATAGTGATCTGGTCAGAGCACTAGTTCTGGTCACAGAAACACAAGGGAGACATTCAATCATTAGAAACAGTTTACAGAAGAGTCATGAGGCTGATCCCTGGTGTTAGAGGTCTGAGTTATGAGGAAAGATGATAGAAACTTGAGTTTTTCAGCCTTGAAAGGAGATGTCAAAGAGGTGATCTTATCTAGGTATATAATGGACTCTAGCATTTTCCCCATTACCGATATCAGGCTTACCGGTCTATAATTCCCCGTTTTCTCTCTACCACCTTTTTTAAATAGTGGGGTTACATTAGCTACCCTCCAATCCATGGGAACTATTCCAGCGTCTATAGAATTTTGGAAGATGACCAGCAACGCATCTACTATTTCTAGGGCCACTTCCTTAAGTACCCTCGAATGTAGATTATCAGGCCCTGAAGATTTATCGGCTTTCAATCCCATCAATTTCCCTAACACCATTTCCCTACAAATACTGATTTCATTCAATTCCTCCCTCTCTAGACCCTATGTTCCCCGACATCTCTGGGAGGTTATTTCCGTCCTCCTTTGTGAAGACAGAACCAAAGTATGTATTTAATTGGTCTGCCATTTCTTTGTTCCCCATTATAAATTCGTCTGATTCTGACTGCAAGGGACCTATGCTTGACTTCACCAATCTTTTTCTCTTCACATATCTATAGAAGCATTTACAGTCAGTTTTTATGATCGCTGAAAGCTTACTCTCATATTCTAGTTTCCCCCTCTTAATTAATCCCTTGGTCTTCCTTTGCTGAATCCTAAACTGTTCCCAATCCTCAGGTTTGCTGCTTTTTCTGGCCAATTTATATGTCCTCTCCTTGGATCATATGCTATCCCTAATTTCCCTTGTTAGCCACGGTTGAGTCACCTTTTTTGTTTTATTTTATGCCAAACAGGGATGAACAAATTCTGTAGTTCATCCATGCGATCTTTAAATGTTTGCCATTGCCTATCCACCGTCAACCCTTTAAGTAACATTCCCAAATCCATCCTAGCCAACTCGCGCCTCATACCATCGTAGTTTCCTTTACTTAAATTCAGGACCTAGTCTCTGAGTCAACTACTTCACTCTCCATCTTAATGAAGAATTCTATCATATTATGATTGCTCCTCCCCAAGGGGCCTCACACAACAAGATTGCTAATTAATCCTTTCTCATTACATAATACCCAGTCTAAGATGGCCTGATCTCGAGTTGGTTCCTCGACATATTGGTCCAGGAAACCATCCCGTATACACTCTAGGAATTCCTCCTCCACGGTATTATTACTAATTTGGTTAGCCCAATCTATGTGTAGATTAAAGTCACCCATGATAACTGCTGTGCCCTTATTGCACACATCTCTAATTTCCATTTAATGCCATCCCCAACCTCAGCATTACTGTTTGGGGGTCTGTATACAAATCCCACTAACATTTTTTGCCCCTTGGTATTTCTCAGCTCTACCCATACAGATTCCACATCATCAGAGCTAATATCCTTCCTTACTATTTTGTTAATCTCCTTTTTAACCAGCAATGCTACCCCACCTCCTTTTCCTTTTTGCCTGTCCTTCCTGAATATTGAATACCCCTGGATGTTGAATTCCCAGCCTTGGTCACCCTGAAGCCATGTTTCCGTAATTCCAATTACATCATATCCGTTTACATCTATTTGCGCAGCTTATTCACCCGCTTTATTACAAATGCTCCTCGCATTAAGACACAGAGCCTTCAGACTTGTTTTCTTAACACTCTTAGTCCTTTTGGAATTATTATTTACTGTAGCCCTGTTTGATTTACACCCTTGATTTCTCTGCCTTCCACTTTTGCTTTTCTCCTTCCTGTCTTTTGTTTCTTTGAAAGGCAAATTGAGGACTGATATCAGGCGATTCTTCTTCAGACAAAGTGTAATCAACACTTGCAATGGATTTCCAGGAAGAGTAATAGAAGCAAAACCTGGAATAATTTATGAAACCAATTGGTTGCTGCAGTGGGGGGAACTGTAGGGTGTCTAAGATGTGCCAAATGGCCTTCTCATCCTTAATTAAGAACATAAGAACATGAGAAATAGGAGCAGGCGTAGACCATTTGGCCCTTCGAGCCTGCTCCGCCATTCAATAAGATCATGGCTGATCTTCTACCTCATCTCCACTTTCCTGCACTATCCCCATATCTCTTGATTCCCTTAATATTCAAAAATCTATCGATCTCTGTCTTGAGTATACTCAATGACTGATCCTCCTTAGCCCTCTAGGGCAGAGAATTCCAAAGATTCACCACCCCCTGAGTGAGGAAATTTCTCCTTATCTCAGTACTAAATGGCTGACCCCTTATTCTGAGACTGTGGCCCCTGGTTCTAGACTCCCCAGCTAGGGGAAACACCCTCCCTGCCAAGCCCTGTAAGAATTTTGTATGTTTCAATGAGATCACCTCTCATTCTTCTAAACACTAGAGAATATAGGCCTAGTCTACTCAATCAAGTCAATTCAATTCAATTCAATTCAAATCACTTTATTGGCATGACAAAGTACATCTTATGTTGCCAAAGCATCGAAAAACATTCATGGTTTAACACATAAACACAGATCTATCCATACAGTGTATAAACAGGTATATCCCTGAGTGTATAAATATACATTCATATAATTTGTATATACTCTTTTCTTAGATTTACTGGTTGTCCCTCTGTTTATGGCAAGCTGTAACATAGTGTGCCGCTAAGGTTACACAATTTCTCTCTTCCCCTAGTAGGTATGGGAGTTTTTGGTCGTCATTCAAATTTCTGAATCCCGGGCATATTTTTGTGAATTTTGGGTAGAAATTCTCCCTGATGCCCTGATATTTTCTACAAGCTGTGAGGAAGTGCATCTCTGTCTCCACCACTCCCTGACTGCAGTGAGAGCATATCCTGTCCTCTCTTGGTAGCCAGGTCTGCCTGTGTCTACCTTTTTTGATGGCCAGGCTATGTTCACTAAGTCTGTACATTGTCAAGGTTTTACTCAGTTTGCTATCCTTTACCATGGTCAGGTAATCAGCGATGTTGTATTGTCTGTTTAGGGCCAAGTAGCAATTGAGTTTGTTTTGGGTTTTTGTTGTTTCTGCCCAATATGACAGATATTTTTCCTTTTGCTTAGTGACGATTGTGTTGGGTCGAATTCTTTGTGTTACGCTGTCACTGTCCTGGGGCTGGTTATTGTTAGTAGTGTTAGTAGTTACTTCACTGAGTCCCAGGACTAGTTGACTGAGGGTATTCTTCTTTATGGTCCTCTCTTGGCATTTCAGGGCTTCGTAATGATAGCAGTGGGGGTTGCTCATTTTTAGGTGTTTCCAAAATTTGGTGGCTCTTTTTTGGATAGTGATTATTAATGGATATTGGCCTAGTTCTGCCCTGCATGCATTGTTTACGGTTTTCCTTTGAGTCCGGAGGATACTTTTACAGAATTCTGCATGTAGTATCTCAATTGGGTGTTTGTCCCATTTTGCAAATTCTTGTTGTGTTAGCGGTCCCCACACCTCACTGCCATAGAGTGCAATTGGTTCAATTACTGATTTAAAAATGTTGAGCCAAATGCTAATTGGGATTTCTATTTGGATTGATTTTTTAATGGCATAGAAAGCCCTTCTTGCTTTCTCTTTCAGTTCATTCACAGCCAGATGAAAATTTCCCGTAGAACTGATTTTTAAGCCCAAGTATGTGTAGTTAGTGGTTTGTTCAATTTTAGTTGTTCCTAGTGTGAAATTTATTTTGGGTCCCTGATGTCTGGATCTTCGCTGGAACACAAGGACTTTGGTTTTTTGGGGGTTTATTGTCAGGGCCCAGGTCTGACAGAACGACTCCAGCAGATCCAGGTTCTGCTGTAGGCCCTCCTTAGTTGGTGACAGCAGAACCAGGTCATCTGCATAGAGGAGGAATTTAACCTTGGATTCATATAGGGTGAGGCCGGGTGCTGTAGATTGTTCAAGTAGTTTTGCCAATTCATTTATGTAAATATTAAAGAGTGTCAGTGAGATGGGCGACCCCTGCGTCACACCATGCCCCTGTGGGAAATATTTTGTTTGTTTGTCTCCAATTTTAACTGCACATTTATTGTTTGTATACATTGATTTAATTACATCATATGTTTTTCCCCCTACACCACTTTCGATAAGTTTCAGGAATAGACCATCGTGCCAGATGGAATCGAAAGCCTTCTGGAAATCTATAAAGCAGGCAAAAATTTTGCTTTTGTTTTGATGAACATGTTTGTCAATTAGGGTCTGTAGGGTGAAGATATGATCTGATGTTCTATAGTTTGGTAGGAATCCAATTTGGCTTTTACTCAAGACATTGTGCTCCTCAAGGAAGTTTATAAGTCTTTTGTTTATGATACTACAGAATACCTTCCCCAGGCTACTGTTTACACAGATGCCTCGATAGTTATTTAGGTCAACTTTGTCCCCACTTTTGTATATGGGCATTATGAGTCCTTTGTTCCAGATATCAGGGAAGTAACCGACACTCAGAACCAAGTTGAAGAGTTTTAGGATAGCCAGTTTCATTTTATCGTCCGTATGTTTAATCATCTCGCTTAGTATGCCGTCTGCACCGCAAGCTTTTCCTGGTTGCAGGTCCTTGAGTTTTTCAAATAGCTCTTTTTCTGTTATTATGGAGTCTAGCGGGTTTTGGTTATCTTTTATGGCCATTTCGAGCTTTTCCAGTTTTTTGCATATTTGGTATTGCTCTGGGCTTAGTGTGTTTTTCTGGTATAATTTTTCAAAGTGGTTTTCCCATGTGTCTCCATTTTGAATGGCCAATTCGTCGTGTTGTTTTTTGTGTAATGTATTCCAGTTGTCCCAGAAACAATTGTAATCAATGGATTCCTCAATGGAGCTGAGTGTATTCTTAATATACTGCTCTTTTTTGGTTCTGAGTGTGTTTCTGTATTGTGTTAGTGTCTGACAATAAGTAATGCGTAATTCCCCGTTTTCTGGCTGTCTGTGTTTTTGGTTTGATATTTTTCTAAGTTTTTTCCTCATGTTATGGCAATCTGTGTCAAACCATTTTTCATAGTTTTTTGTTTTGGGTTTGTTCTTGCGAACTTTCAAGTTTGACCTTGTTGCCAAATTATCAAAAATATTATTTAGGTTATTCACTGCCCGGTTTACACCTTCTTTATTGTGAGTGTATATGTTTTCCAGAAAGGTGTCCAAGAGAGCTTGAGTTGATTGATTGCTAATTGCTTTCTGGTATTTTTCCGTGCTGTTTTTGGCCCATCTGTAGGATTATTTGGTGTTGTACAGCTTACTGGGTTGTGTTTCTGTGTTGGTTGTTTCTGTCTTTTTAAGATACATAGTAATTTGACTGTGGTCTGACAGTGTTGTTTGTGGTTTGACTGTGAATGCTTTGAAAGAGGATGGGTCCAAATCCGTAATCATATAGTCTACGGTGCTGCAGCCAAGAGGTGAGCAATAGGTCGATCTTCCTAGGAGGTCTCCCATGAACCTACCATTGACAATGTACAGACCCAGGCTTCGACAGAGCTGCAGGAGCTGTTTTCCATTAGCATTTGTCTGTTTGTCGCAGTTATGCCTGTATGGATGGGAAGGGATATCGAAGTGGTTATTCCCGAATATGTAATTGTTTCCCTGATTATTGGTGAAGTCTGGTTCTTCGCCAATTCTTGAATTGAGGTCACCACAGATCAATACGTTCCCCTGGGCCTGGAATTGGATAATCTCCCTCTCAATGTTGGAGAAGGTGTCCTCTTTGAAGTACGGGGATTCCATTGGGGGGATATAGAGTACGCAAATGAAAACATCTTGAGTGTTAGAGATAATGCCCCTCTCAATTTTGAGCCATATGTGGTTTTTGCCCTTTTTTATAAATTTGATGCAATTCTTAAGCTCTGTTTTAAACCAAATCAGTATGCCTCCAGAGTCTCTGCCTTGGGTTACTCCTGGCAATTTATTGGAGGGGACCACCAGCTCTGTGTACCCATGGGGACGGCCAGTGTGTCCTTCTCCTGTATACCAAGTTTCCTGTAAAATGATAATATCCAGATCTTTAATTTCATCTATGAACTCTGGGGTCCTACTCTTCATGTCGAGCACAGAAGAGCGTAGACCTTGGATATTCCAGGTCGAAATATATAAGGACTTCATGTTAAGTTTGATCTTTTACTATGATAGGTTAAAGAATGATATGTGTTTGTCGTGTCTAAATGGGGGGAAAAAAGAACATTTCAATTGTCTATAAATGCTAATACTAATTGGTTACAACTCTTTCTAGCAACTAGTCCTTAATTTTTTTTCATTTTCTGATCCATAAGGCGGAAGTAGATGCTGCTGCGCATCTGCATAATGTCTCTTAATGGATTGTCTCTGCCTGAGGTATTGCGTACGCCCTGTGCATCTCTCCCTCTGTCTGGCTGGAGGCGGTCCTGTTCCCCTGTAGGACAGGAGTGATGCAGGTCCGACATTGTTGTTGTGCATGGGGATCCTCTCTGGTCCCGGTTGGTGTGGTGGTGGTCTCTGTAGTAGTCCTGGTATGTACCCCGCTGATCTCTGGTGGTCGGGGGGGGTCCTCCTGGAGTCTGGGTATGGACCCGGTTAAAAGCGACGTCCTTCAGGGCTTTAGCAAAGATCGATATTCATTTCCTGTGGATATGGACGCGGTCGTGAAGACATTCCACATTGAGGGTGGGGTGTTGGGCCAGGTGCACGTTGTGTTTTAATTCACATTCTCTTGCTATGCTGGCATTTATCTCATGGATTGTTTTGTTGTTAAAGTCTGTTCTCGGCAATAGTGTGGAAACAGTGATTCTAGTGTTTGGGAATGTATTGCTTGCCTTCTCAATCACTGATCTGAGCGATGTTGCTACCCTTTTCTGCTGGGCCTTTAGGTCATTTGTGGCAGTGTGTATTATTATGTGTTGGGGGGAGCCTAATCGAGTTTTGGTCAGCCATTCCAGGGCTCTGTCTGTTGTTGGGCACCGGATCTTTTTTACTATATGTCTAGGGAAGAGCTTTTTCTCCCATAGAAATTTCCCATTTGAGTCTATGAGTATTACGATGTCAGCCTTGTTGGTGTTTACTGGCTGGTGGCTTTCGCCTGGACTCATAGGTTGTGTGTTGGACTGGGGTGGTCGTGTCTGGTGTGTGCGCTCCTCTTGTGAGCGGCTCGCTTGTGGTTCCACAGTGGTGGGGGAAGACTGAACTTCAGTATGCTGGTCGGTCTGTGTGGCACCCCCTGTATTGTGTGTCTGCTGCTGTTGTTCAGTGTGGGAGTGCAGCTGTTCATTCGGGCTCTGTATTGTCTTATCTCTAGCCTCTGGCTGCTGGGCTAATGGTGCTATCT
Source organism: Somniosus microcephalus (assembly GCF_052327205.1). Lineage (NCBI taxonomy): Eukaryota > Metazoa > Chordata > Chondrichthyes > Squaliformes > Somniosidae > Somniosus > Somniosus microcephalus. Next base: position 232,728,980 of record NC_140988.1, on the reverse strand, counting down.
CTCCCCTATGGCTCTCTTTGTTTTTCTGCAGCTCTTTCACCTGATTCCCAAGTAAATTCAGCTCTCTCCTGTATCTCTCCCTCTCTTGCTTTTGTTCATGTTTCAGTTTAAGGACCTCCTCTCTAAGTTTAACCAGCTCTGTCTCCAACTGGTTAAATTTATCCTTTAGTTGTATCTGGCTGTGGGATCCCAGGGTGTGTGTCCGGTCGGAGCTGGAGGGCTCACTCACTTCCTGGCTAGGCTGCTCTTCTCTTGGTGAGCTGGAAGTGGTAGGGGGAGTATGTGTGGCTTCCTCCCTGGTAATTACGCTGTGGTTGGTCAACTGTACCATGTGGCTGTGGGGCCCCGGGGTGAGTGTCTGGTTAGAACTGTGTGGCTCGCTCACCTCATGACCAGGCTGATTTACTCCTGGTGAGTTGTAAATGGTGGGGGGAGTGTGTGTCGCTTTTTCCCTGTTAGCCACTCTGGGGCTGTTCCTTCCCCTCTCAGTTATTTCTTTCAGTGTCTTGAAGGCCGTTTCAAAGTCGTCGAGGTTGCCTTGCACCAATATTGTTCCGTTACTGTACATGTTGACAGTCGTGGTTGCACTATCAGGGTCCCCTGATTTCTTAATTTTCAGTTTGGACCCATTAGCGGTTTTTTCATGCTTAACCCTGGTTAATCTCTCCTCATAGGACAATCGCCCCATCCCAGAAACCAGTCTGGTGAACCTTCGTTGCAGTCCCTCTATGGCAACTACATCCTTCCTTAGGTAAGGAGACCAAGGCCTAGAAATTCGGTATAGCCGCGTTTGGGGCGCTACAGCCGGGCGGTCGCAAAACTTTGCGCCCGGCGCAACTTAGCGCCACCTTCGCCGATATTCAGTTGCATCGCCCCAAGAGGTTGCTGCAGCGCTAAAGCAGGCGATGCATGAGTATCATAAGGCGCTAAGCCGGCGATCCGGGGCGCTACCACCGAGGGCGGGCGCAGCGCAGGTGCGGCGAGTTATTGATTGAAGGCAGAAAGTCAGGCACCGGTCAGCACTTAAAGGGGGAGGGTGGAATTGTTTGGCTGCCATGCCCTGCACACTGCAGCCCTGAGGGAAGGCCTGAACAGTACTAATTCAACTGCTCCATGCCCAGGAGAATGGAGAAGCCAAGGGAGAGTGCGCAGCGCTTCGGCGAGGGTGACCTGAGGGTGCTGGTTGGCGCAGTTGAGCGCAGGTGCCATGTTCTGTTCCCTGAAAGTGGCAGGAGGCCGCTGCCCTCCGAATATCAAAAAGCCTGGAGGGAGGTGGCAAGCAGGGTTGCCTCCAACAGCATGGTTGCCAGGACTCCCCTCCAATGCCGTAAAAAATTCAATGACCTCACTCGGGTTGTCAGGGTGAGTACCCTTTCCAGTATCCTCCTCATCCCTGCATGTGCTCCTCAGTTGATGGCCAAAGGGACGTGAAAGCCCTACTGCCCAGCCCTCATCCAGCAGCTATGGGACTGTCATGAAAAGCACTTGCATATTCAGGAGTGTATACACTGTCAGGGCTATTCCACAATGGGAGGCTGTGCAGGCAAGATGAGGGCTTCACACTGTCAGGGCTATTCCACCATGGGAGGCTGTGCAGGCAAGATCAGGGCTTCACACTGTCAGGGCTATTCCACCATGGGAGGCTGTGCAGGCAAGATCAGGGCTTCACACTGTCAGGGCTATTCCACCATGGGAGGCTGTGCAGGCAAGATCAGGGCGTCACACTGTCAAGGCTATTCTACCATGGGAGGCTGTGCAGGCAAGGTCAGGGCATCACACTGGCAGGGCTATTCTACCATGGGAGGCTGTGCGGGCAAGATCAGGGCTTCACACTGTCAGGGCTATTCCACCATGGGAGGCTGTGCCGGCAAGATCAGGGCTTCACACTGTCAGGGCTATTCCACCATGGGAGGCTGTGTAGGCAAGATCAGGGCTTCACACTGTACTTAGAGGCCGTCCCCTCTCTTGCAGGGCAAGCTGGCGCACAACCGGAGACAGCAGCGCCAGACCGGGGGAGGCCGTCCTGACATTAAGCAGCTCAGCGACCTAGAGCTGCGAGTGGAGCAGATCATGGCAGGCCGGCTGATTGGCCCCGTCATGACTGGAGATGCCGACCCTGTTCTGGGCACCAATGGTAAGGTCCTCACCTTTTTGACCTCTCTCTTTCCACCTGCGCCTCACGCAAGCATCCTTTGCCACTATCGAACCAATGCAGTGCATAGCAGCACTCATGCCTCCCTCGCTGCCATCCTGTCCTCACTCTAAAGCAACTCTTGTGCCTCCCTGCTTTCAGATGGTGACTCGCCAGGTGAGGAGGCGGGCCCTCAAGCTGGCACTGTGTCGGACTCAGACCTAGAGGAGGAGGAAGAGGAAGCCGCCCCATCAGGGACACCCTCGGCCGAGGCAGCCCATGGCCATGCTGGGGACACGTCTTCCCTGGAGGGGAGCAGGGGGGAAGTGTCGGAGGAGAGTGATGCTCCGGGGACCAGCGGGCTGCAGCAATGCGGGAGGGGTGGGGAAGCTCGGCGGCCTTCTCTCCGGAGGGAGAGTCTGGCCTCCAGTCCTGCTACAGTGAGTGCAGAGGAGGTGCGGCTCCTTGTGGAAATGGGCGCCCAGGCTGAGCGCAGGCACACTGAGCTCATGGCTGCAGTGGCAAGGATGCCGGACTCCATAGAGTCTCTGGCAAGGAGTGTTCAGGAATTCGGGGCAGCACAGGCCAGGAGTCTGCAGGGCTTCGCGGCAGTACAGGCGGCCTCCAGCCAAGTGCTCAGTCGTGCCATGCATTCACTGGCTGGGTCATCCAGACACAGACCAGGGCCACACGGGCACTAACTGCTGCCACCTTCGCTGGCTCGGCCAGGCATCGCCGGGGTACTCGCCTTGCCGCAGCAGCCCAGCAGTCTGTGCTTCAGGAGATTGTTGCGCATGCTGCAGTGCTGGCCCGTGCGAGTGCCAGTGAATCAGCCGACCAGGGAGTGCCTGTGCTCTGTCAGGATGGCAGCATTCCTGCAGCCAACACTGTCACTCCTCCACTGCAGCTGCCACCACCCGTAGGACAGACTGCTGCCGCCCAAGCTGAGTTGGAGCAGTCCGTAGCCGGCCCCTCCAGGCCCAGAGCTGGTCCAGGCCGACCCCCAAGGGCATCTGCTGTCTCACCAACTAACCCTCAACAGCCTTCCCCCAGCCTTGCTGCAGCCACTGGGGTCCCATTGAGGAGGAGCTGCAGGGCAGGTAGGGGCCATGCCCGGAAGCGAGACGGATCACCCTCGCAGGGGGAAAAGTAAAAGGTCTGGCCAATTTTGTTGTTTTTTATAAACCGGCCAAGACTGTTGTATTTCTTTTTTATAAACAGGCCGAGACTGGCGTTTTTGTTTTTTATATGAAGGCCGAGACTGGTGTGTTTGTTTTTTATATGAAGGCCGAGACTGGTGTGTTTGTTTTTTATATGAAGGCCGAGACTGGTGTGTTTGTTTTTTACATGAAGGCCGAGACTGGTGTGTTTTTTTTGGGGGGGTTTCTCTGAATTAGTTTGTCATGCGGGAAGGGCACAGAGTTATAAGAGTAAAACATTTTCTTTAATCGCACTGTCCATGTTTGCTTTTGGAAGTATTGGTTGCCTTGATCGGCTGAGGGCTTGTGGAGCGGCTACATTCATCTTCCTTCATTGGCACAAGCCATTCCCTGAGAGGGGGCCTAGAGCCGAGTTTCAATAAGCCACAGACGGATGGCCCTTGCACTTTCTGCCTCCCTCCCATCCTGGTCCTCCTCCTCCTCCTCCTCTGGTGGTCCTCCAATGTCTGCTGACAGTGGCTGAGTCCTGCGGATAGCCAGGTTGTGCAGCATGCAGCACACGACAACGAAATGGGAGACTCGCTTAGGCGAGTACTGTAGGGCTTCCCCGGAATGATCCAGACAGCGGAACCATTGCTTGAGCACACCAATTGTGTGCTCAATGATGTTCCTGGTTGCTTGATGGCTGTCATTTTATCGCTGTTCTGCAGGGGTGCTGGGCGCACGGAGCGGGGTCATCAGCCAGGTGCACAAAGGATAGCATTTGTCCCCGAGAAGCCATCCTCATGGGTGAGGCTGGGCCTGGAAAAGGTCTGCCACAGAAGTCTGGCGCAGGGTGAAGGCATTGTGGCTGCTGCCTGGAAAGCGGGCATTTACAGCAATGTGAGCTGCCTGTGGTCACACACCAACTGCACGTTGAGCGAATGGTAGCCCTTCCGGTTGCGGTAATCCTCGGCATTCTCCAGAGGTGCCCGCAAAGCCACATGCGTGCAGTCAATGGCGCCCTGCACCATGGGGAAGTCTGCTAATGCTGCAAATCCCATTGCACGCTCTTGCTGCTTGTCGAGGGTCATGGGGAAGGAGATGAACTGACATCTCCTTCTGAAAAGGGCATTGGTCACCTGGCAGATGCAGCAATGTACCGCGAACTGGGAGATGTTGGAAATGTCCCCAGTAGCGGATTGGAAGGAGCCGGTGGCATAGAAGTTGAGAGCCACCGTCACCTTCACTGCCACCGACAGAGAGGTCCTGCTCCTCAGCTGTGGCTGCAGATCTCTTTGAAGCAGGTGGCAGATCTCTGTGACCACCTCCCTTCTGAATCGCAGCCTCCGAACACACTGCTCCTCAGACATGTTCAGATATGAGAACTGCTGGCGGTATACCCTGGGTGGGTAAGACCTCCTGTGCCGATGCCTGTTGGCCCTTCTCCGTCTGGCCATGACTGGCAGTCTCTCACGGCGTCTCTGAGCCCTCTGAATGCAATGCAGTAAGCCAACGTTTGCACCCATTGCAGCCCCCATTAGATGTATCGAATTAATGCTATGGCACTGAAAGTTAATTATAAGTGCAAAGCCCTGGCCTGAAGCCAGAAGTACCTGAGTGAATGTTGATTCAAACCAGAAAGCTCTCTCCCTTTGTCTCTCTCCAAATATCAGTGTCTCACAAAGGAGTGGAGCAAAATGGCTGACATTTATACTGCAGGAGGAGTCCCCTTTAATTAGCGCCCCCCGCGCCCCGCAGCGACTGGGAACCATTCCCCTTTACCAGTCACTGGGGGCGCCAGACGCACAATAGGCCGGCGCCACTGAATTTCCGGTTCGGGGCGCACAAAGGGCGTTGCACCATGAAATGACGTCAGGATCTGCGCGCGCAGCTGAGCACGTGCAATAGTTTTGCGCCACTGCTAAATCGTTCCTGAATTTCGCGAAAGGCGCAGATTGCACCGCGCCCGGTCGCTAGCCGCTTAGCGCCCCACTTCTTGCCCTCTTAAGGCGCTAGCGGCTGGCGCAACCAACTGAATTTCTAGGCCCAAAACTGTACACAGTACTCCAGGTGTGGTCTCACCAGGGCCCTATATAATTGCAGTAAGATCTCCAGGGCCCTATATAATTATTTTGTGGCCTTGTAGCTTTCACCATTCATAAGTAGGCAAATGCCTTTCCTGAGAAAATCATATCAGGTATTGAACTTTGGGTCTAAAGAACCAGTTTTACTGGTGATTTTGCATCGATTGATGTGAATTATTTGTGGGACTGATGTAGAAGCTGACGTATAAGCCAGTTGGTTGTTCAGTTTATGAGCCAGATTGTTCATCAGAAGTGCGATTGTGAAGGAATAAGCCATATTTCAAGAGATACACCATAATATGAACAGAATTCTGATATTTATTAATACATGATATACTGGGTTTAAAAATCTAAAGCCTCGGAGACATAGGCTGCAAACAGAAATACAGGTTTCTGAGATAAAGATCAACGGAGTTGTAAACATACAAGCTTTGAAATGAGAATTGGTTAAATATACTAAAACAATGACCCTATTGCAATGGCAGTTTGGCAATTCCAGAGGGTCTGGAGTTTGGGAATAACACAATGAAAAGACCCAGTTTAAGGTGTTATAAGCTAACACGTTGAACAGAAACACAAATATTAAAAAACCATGGCCTAGAAATTCAGTGGCCTGCGCCACCAGTTTGCGCCCAAAGAGGGCACTCAGTGGCTTTAGCACCACTGGCCACACCTACCGCGATATTTAGCGGGGCGCTAATGGCGGCGTTAGCCTGTAGCACTGCGCCGCCACCGATGACATCATCGGTGTGCGCAGCGCCCCGCTCCCGCCCCTATGACCATATTTGGTCACGCCCGCCTCTTCAGCGCCGGCCGCAAATAGCGACCGGTTCACAGGGGCCTACCTGTGGCAGTAGTGGCGCTAGTTAAGGTGGAGGTGCGGCCGGCCGCTTTTTCGGCGGCCGCCTGCCAGCACCTCCGTCCCCGGCCTCCTAAACCCCCCCCCCCCGCGGCATTGCCGGCTGTTTCCCGAGAGCCCGGCACTTCTCCTTGGTGCCGGGCTCATTTGCCAGCACTCGTGAGCGGGGATCGCGCTGTTGCAGGCACCTCCCCCTTAACAGTGGGAGGAAGGCCTGCAGTACCGCAGCGTGCCGTGCCGCAGCGTGTGGCGCTGCGGCCCTTAGCACGCCGATATTCAGTTTCAGCGCCCCAAGCGGGGCGCGGGAAGCCTCGATTAGCGGCCCGCTTCCATTTGGGGCGCAGAAACTGAATATCCGGATGGCGCAAGTGGCTCCGCTCGCAGCGGTAATTCCGGCGCCCAGGCGAGCTTGGCACCCCAAACGGCGTCCAACTGAATTTTTAGCCCCATGTGTCTTTGAAAAGATGACATCAAGTAAAAGAAACACCCGCTGGTCAAATAGTTTTTATGTTAAACTTGGAAGACAGGAAACATACGATTAAATATGCAACCAACTAAGATAGCTAGAAAACAAGTAAACACTCAGTCAAAGTGTCCTTAATATATACATAGTAAATATGATACCAACAAGAACACTTTGAAGATATGACTTCAATAGATACACCAAGCAAGTACATTGTGTTTGTATTGAACTTGGCGCAGTAAGGAGACTCAACATCTGCTAAAACCAGTAAAGCCAATATTAAGAATTGAATGGAAAATCTTCGATAAGAATGGCATCAAACAGAAACCAATGCTTTCATATTGTTTTTATGATAGTTTTTGGAACACCTAAAGGTAGAGACATAATTATGCATGCAATAGTTGAATTGACAGTAAGATAGAAAGCATTCAACAGAGGTACCAATAAAGACAATTGGCCTAGAAATTCAGTCGCGTTTGCGCCCACTTATTGGCTATAAAGTGGTTTGCGGTGGAAGTTTTTTCGTGCCCGAAATTGAGTTGGTCCCTAACATCGGCGTTAGCCGGTAGCGCTGCGCCGGCACCGATGACGTCATTGGTGTGCGCAGCGCCCCGGTTCCAATGGTAATCCGTCCCGATGGCCAAATTCAGTTGCGGCCGCCTCGCCCGTCGCGGCCTCAAACAGCGTTTGCAAAATGGTGCCTTACAGCTCCGAGAGGCCGGCGCATAAAGGTGGAGGGGCGGCCGGCCACTTTCCCAGCGGCCGCCTGGCCGCACCTCCCTCCCCGGACTCCTGCACCACCCCCCCGCGGCATTGGTGTGTGACTCCCGCGAGCCCGGCACTTCTTCGTGGTGCCGGGCTCATTTGACGGGGGAATCCAGCGGCGATCTCACGGCTGCAGGCAGCTCCTCCTTAAGAGAAGGAGGAGGCCTGCAGTACCCCAGCCTGCCGCACCGCATCGGTTGCCGCAGCGGCAGCTGGGCGCCGGAAACTGACATTCTTCGCCCCAAACGAGGCGGCCAAACCCTCCAATAGCGCCCGCCTCCGTCTTGGGGCGGCGCTACTGAATTTCAGGTGGGCGCTAGGGGAATCCGGCCCAGCACTAAATTTCGGGCACTAAAGACCTGGCGCGGCGATACCGAATTTTTAGCCCAATTAGCTTACATCAGCAGAGAACTACAAAGAATAAACCACTGCAAAATGTGTATAAAAATAAGAGCTTTTCAAACAGAAAATCAGAACTCACTGAACGGGCCAAGCATTTCTCAACTTTACAGGCGCCATCTGTAAGTTTTTACCTTTGAGTCTCGGGTAATCAAGATATTTGATTTTGGTGGATGCTCTGGATTTAGAGATAAGTAAGAAATGTAGAAATGTAACGAAGTAAAGATTTGAGAACAAGGATCTCTAAGAAATAAGAAATGTAAGCTATTTGTATTTTGAATTGTTAATGTTGCGACTGACTAAACAGCTGTTAAATGACAGTTGGCTCTTAAATAAAACTATATATTTTTAGAATTGCCTCAAAGAGTATTTCTGGATAAACTCGCAAACCCAATTTCTGTACACTCTTTTGTAAGGAGTTACAGAATTCTGGGGGATATTCCGGACCCTCATAATATCCAGAAGGTTACAGTCTAGTTAAACTTATTATAAGTGCTATCCGGAGGATGGTAACATCTTCAGTCATTCCTTTCCTTTGGGGAGAGAGAGCCTGAACCTTTAGACTCATTTAAGCGTCTTATGGAATTCGGCTATCTCTAACTTAAGTTGAAGGTAAACATCTGGGGAATACGCCTTGTAAGGGGTGGTGTGTGTAGTCAGCTTTACCTCTGACTCCCTGAGTGGTTCGAATCGCTCCCACTCCTTTGTTTGTAGACTTTGGACTATTTGGGGGTTGTAATGAACTTGCAACAGACACCTGGGTTGGTCAAAAGAACTGAGATCTTTATTTTGAGACAGGAAATATACAATACAATAAAACTTATACTCTAAAAGGGTGGGGAACACTTGGAATATTCGAGGGAGAATTACAATAGACAAAAATCCCTTACCCTCCCAACCCCACTATCCTAACTAGGTTGAAATCCAAAGGACCAGGAAATGCTCACCAAACGACTTTCTTGACAGATTGTAGAGGTTCGCGATTTCGGGGTTCACCTTAGTTGTGGCAGTTGGGGCCTGCCATACCCCAGATGTGGTAGGAGACTGCACCTGCATTGGGTCTTCAGTTTGGGTTTGTCCGCTGATGCGGTTAGCTGCGTAGTTGGATGTATCGGGTAAGTACCCAATTTTCTTTGGCTAGGTAAAGTTTTTAGGGTCTTTTGTGTCAAAATCTTACCCAGGGTAAGTCAGACTAGCCTGTAGAGTGGAAACAAGTTTAGATTTTTGAATTTTCGGTGGTTGGTTTCTTGTTGGTCGCGGTGGCCCAATATTACCTGGTTGGTGATAATATTGGTAGATGTTGGTTTCTTGAAGCTTTTGGTTGCCGCGATCTCCTTTTTTTCCTTCTTCTTTCTTCAAGTCTCTGATTCTCCGACTAAGTACGGTAATGATGATATCTTTTTCTGAACCGTACTTTCTCTCCTGTACTGAACTCGTGCTCTGATGATGAACGTACTGGCTGACTGAACTGAACTAATTCACCGGACAAGCAGGCCACAATTATATTGGTTTGAGGCCTGGCTTATCTGACCGCCAAATCTCTGGTTCCTTTTGTTGAGTTTTGGCGGGCTCGTTATTTTTAATATGTTTTAAAACTTTATTGAGCTTCGGGGATGGCCCATCTAACTTTAATTGGCTTTTAACTGGTTTCGGGATTGCCTTGAAACCAGTTTAAAAATGTAAAATGTTTTGGAAATCTCTCTGATTGGTTTTGAATTGCTGTTTGATTGTTGTTTCCTGCTGGGCCATGTTCTTTCTTTTGTTTTGCTGTGGGCATGTACTGTTTTATTCATGTACTTTGTGGCTCTGTGAGCTTCGGCAGGAGCAGGTTCTATTGTCTCTATGTAAAGGTTGGGGTGGCCCAGAACATTCCCAGACGGTCCAATACTCAAACTGTCTGTTTCGGGGGCCCATCCCCCCTCCCATTTGTCACAGTTTTCGCAGGTCTGAACATGCCTTTTAAACCAGCCAACTCTTCCTGGGGTTTTGATTTTTAAATACCTTTGGCCCAGTATTTCCTTCAAACAGTCCAATATCTCTTCTTTCTTACTCTGGGGGAAATTGTGTAATTTTGCGAGCCTTACAGTCTGATCTGGGGTAGCCCAAACAGGGCTAGGACTTGTAATTATCCCTTCAAGATCAATAGTTATACAAAACACATTTGTAAGAAATCCAATCAGAAGTGAGATCATCCTGACCCGGTCGTCTCATACCCCTCCAGCTTCACACAGACTGTAGTGTAGCTGCAGCTGTAGCTGTTGCGAAGGAAACTTTTACAACATAGAATTAAAATTCATATACTGGCAGGTGGTCCATCTTTAAGATTTTGGTAAGAGGGCAGACAGGAGAGTCTGCTCTTTTCTAATATTAAACATTTAAAGAACATAAGATCCCAAGAGATCCAGAGTGAGAAAATGGCTTTCAGGACATCAAGCCATTCTGTTCAATGTCCAAATATGATGATTCTATCATAGATTTCCCTGCTACACCACCTGTGAATCATTTACTTGAGAGAACATTAATTTTCTATCCTCACCGTGTCTGAATGTTTTTTTTTACTGGCATTCAGATGCTGGCAAGCAAAGACCTATATGTGTGTGCTGTCTCTCTGTAGCAATTTATGTTAGTTTTCCAGTTAATTCAGGGGTTTGAGTAAGTTGGGTCAATTCCCATTGTGTGCTGCCACCTAGTGGCTATTTGGTACCTAGCAACTGCAGTAAAAGCACAGTAAAGTGCAGTAAAGCACAGTAAGTGCAGTAAAGTAAACTACCGTGTACTACAGACCTACAGCGGCACATGCTCTGGGAAGTTATATTGTTCCCACGCCTGAGTCTTGGATATTATTTGTCTGTAAGTACTTGAGAATGTTATAGATGATTAGTGTACACTGTATGTTGCAGAAAATGTTTAGTTTGTAACTTTTCTCTGTAAGCAAACTTACACAGCTAGCCGTGAAGTGCTCGCTCTCTGTCTAGCTGGTTAACTAGTAGCTGTATTTTGATGCACTATGTACAGGGCTAATTTAAAGAGAATGCCTTCCAGTTTGCTAAATGTATATTCACAGTAAGCTGTGTTTCCACGTGTTTGGTAATTTACATGCCAAATGTACTGTGTTGCTCAGGCATACCTAAATTTGTGTATGCATATCAGTTATGCGCTTGTATACTAATGTGTGCTTCCATTTCTGTGTTGTATTTCAGTTTTACAATAAGAATCTTTCAGTAAAGCTTTACAAGAAAAGTCAAGCCTTGTGATTTTTATGGGAAGATATCAAGTTGTTAGCTACCTGTCTAGCTCTGCATAGGAACGTGCTGCAAGGGCAGAAAAGTAAAAAGACAACAGCACAGCGGGCTCAAGCACAAGAAGATACCACTCAGCTACCATGAGTCTACGCTCAGGAAGACAATATACCATAGAGGACGTTGACCAGCCAATCGAGAAGCATGAGCCTCTCCGAGCAAATGATGCCAAGTCACAGTCCTCTAAAGCACCCTCTAGATCATCTCAGCGGTCCAGCAGACCGTCGTCATCGACAGCTTCTGCAGCCGCCAAAGCACGTGCCAAGGCAAAAGCTGCCCAGGCTCAATTGTCCTTCACTGAAAATGAAGCTAGTGTGATGAAGCAGAGCGCTGACCTCGACACTAGTGTGATGAAGCAGAGAGCTGACCTCGACGCTAGTGCGATGAAGCAGAGAGCTGACCTCGACGCCAGTCTCCACATTCTCCAAAGCCAGAGAGCTGCCACTGCCGCTGAAGCTGAAGCTGCAGCTTATGAAGAAGGTGAGGAGAACGAAGGCGGGGAGCCCAGCCATGAAGCATATGTTCTAGAACAGCCCCTCAGTCCAGTGCAACGTACAAGTGAGTATGTCCAACAACACTCCAAATTGTTCTTCAAGGAAACATCCAGGTATCTCGATGCAGAACCAGCTACTCACCACAGTAGCAAACAGCCTGTTTTTGGAGACACTGAGCTTAAAGGAGAAGAAACAAGTAAGACTTACCTGCAGAGACCTCCACAGCACTCGGCCAATCCAGCCAAGCAGCCCTCACCCGAGCCACAAGGTGTACAAGACCTCGCTAGGTACCTTATCCGCCGAGAATTGTTAAGTTCAGGCCTTCTAGAATTTGATGACCGTCCTGAAAATTATTGGTCATGGAAAGCGTCCTTCCTGAGTACCACCAAGGACTTGAATCTGTCAGCCAGAGAAGAACTAGATTTGATGACAAAGTGGCTCGGAGCTGAGTCGTCAAAACAGGCGAAGAGAATTCGCTCAGCGCACGTCTGCAATCCCACAGCAGGCCTCAACCTGGTTTGGCAACGTCTCGAAGACTGTTATGGGACACCAGAAGTCATTGAACACGCACTGCTCAAGAAGATTGAGGACTTTCCGAAGCTAACCAACAAAGATAATGTCGAGCTCCGAGAACTGGGCGACATTCTCCTCGAACTGGAGTGTGCCAAGGGAGAAGGTTACCTGACCGGCCTCTCGTATTTGGATACAGCTCGTGGGGTAAACCCAATAGTGGAAAAGCTCCCCTACAACCTTCAAGAGAAATGGATAGCTAAGGGATCCAAGTACAAGGAGGACAATGGAGTGGCATTTCCCCCCTTCTCTCTCTTCTCCAGGTTCGTCCAACAACAGGCAAAGGTGAGGAATGATCCAAGTTTCACTTTCTCCACCTCCAGCAGTTACGCTCCTTCGAGAACAGAGAAACCCACAAAGTACAGCAATAAAGCCTCTGTGAGCGTGCACAAAACAAATGTTCCAGCCGAACCCTCAGTCAACCAATCCAGTTCTGCTGGGAATAAAGTGGATGACCCAGATCGTCAGTGTCCAATATACAAGAAGCCCCACCCACTCAAAAAGTGTCGAAGCTTTAGAGACAAGCCTATTGATGAGCGCAAATCATACCTGAAAGAGAATCGCATCTGCTTCAGGTGTTGTGGGTTGACTATGCACATGGCAAAAGACTGCAAGGCGACAATCAAGTGCTTTGAGTGCAACACATCGCAGCCCTGCATCCAGGTCCTCCTCCTTCAACCACCGAGAGTGCTGCAGTTGACAAAGAGGATAGCGGGGAGCAAAGCGAAAGCACATCTTCTTCAGTCACCTCCAAGTGTACAGAGGTTTGTGGAAATGCAAGCAGCCCACGCTCATGCTCCAAAATCTGCTTGGTTAAAGCATATCCTGCAGGGAGAAAGGAGAAGGCAATCAAAATGTACGCAGTGCTTGATGAGCAAAGTAACAAGTCTCTAGCGAAGACAGAATTCTTCAATCTCTTTGAAGTCAAGGCCAGCGCAGCTCCGTACATGCTAAAAACCTGTGCAGGGACAACAGAGACTACGGGTAGGAGAGTTGGGAACTTCATGATCGAGTCCATGGATGGGAAACTACAGCTTCCCCTCCCCACCTTGATTGAGTGTGACATGATGCCAGATGATAGGACGGAAATTCCCTCCCCAGAGGTCGCACGCCATCAGCCCCACCTACAGCCAGTTGCCAACAAGATTCCAGCTGTGGACCCGGACGCTCCAATCCTCCTGCTCTTGGGAAGAGACATCTTAAGGGTGCACAAGGTGCGTGAGCAAATCAATGGGCCCCACAATGCGCAGCGGCTTGACCTGGGATGGGTCCTTGTGGGTGGAGTTTGCCTGGGAACAGTCCACAAACCAGCGGGTGTCAACGTCTATAAAGCAAACGTGTTGCACAACGGTCGCACATCCTTTCTCAGCCCATGCCCAAACAGGATCCAGGTAAAGGAAGACTACGATGGCATGACGCAGCATCATAGGTCAACCTCCTCTGCCTGTGAGGAAGAGGCAGGCCTCACTGTGAGCACAGACAGCCTAGGATGCTCAGTGTTTGAAAGGTCCAAGGATGATGACAAGCCAGCACTATCCATGGACGACAAAGCTTTCCTAACCATCATGGATGAGGAGGTTTACCAGGACGATGGACACAGCTGGGTGGCACCCTTACCATTTCACTCTCCCAGACGCCGTCTTCTGAGTAACAGGGAACAAGCTATGAAGCGCCTCTGCTCACTCAGGAGAACACTGGAGAAAAGGCTAGAAATGAAGGGCCATTACATAGAGTTCATGCAGAAGATGCTGGACAATGACCAAGCCGAGCCTGCTCCACCTCTGGAGGAAGGTAAAGAACACTGGTACCTGCCAACATTCGGTGTGTATCACCCACAAAAGCCAGACCAGTTACGAGTTGTGTTTGATTCAAGTGCTGAATGTAAAGGAGTGTCTCTGAACGATGTACTCCTCAGCGGCCCAGACTTGAACACCTTGTTGGGAGTTCTTCTGCGGTTCAGGAAAGAACCTGTAGCCCTGACAGCAGATGTGCAGCAAATGTTTTATTGCTTCGTCGTCCGAGAAGACCACAGGGACTATCTCCGCTACCTGTGGCATGAGGACAACGACATCAACAAGAATGTGGTGGAGTACAGGATGAAGGTCCACGTGTTTGGAAACAGCCCTTCACCTGCTGTGGCTATCTACTGCATGAGGCGAGCCGCTCAGAAAGGTGAGCAAAAATATGGCTCCGATGCAAAGCATTTTGTTGAGAGACAGTTCTATGTTGACGATGGTCTTACCTCGGTTACCACACCTGAAGAAGCAATAGATCTCCTGACAAGAACCAGAGCGATGTTGGCAGAGTCCAACCTGAGACTACACAAGGTAGCATCGAACAGTGGACAGGTGATGGAAGCCTTCCCTGCAGAGGACCGTGCCAAGGATCTGAAGGATTTGCACCTTGGAGTGGATCCTCTCCCCCTTCAACGGAGTCTGGGGCTCTCCTGGAACCTGGAAACAGACAGCTTCACATTCCTGGTGTCCCGTGAAGAAAGGCCATTCACACGGAGAGGCGTCCTGTCCACAGTCAACAGTTTGTACGACCCTTTGGGGTTCGTAGCTCCCATAACAATGCAAGGAAAAGCATTAGTACGGGAACTCTCATCGGATCAGAGTGAGTGGGATGCTCCACGCCTCCCAGAAAAAGAAGCAAAATGGAACCTATGGAAGGAGTCCTTGAAGGCTCTCAAAGACCTGCACATAGAGAGGTGCTACATTCCAGGCTCGCTGTCTTCAACACAGAGAAGAGAGCTGTGCATCTTCTCAGATGCTTCCACAGTAGCAATAGGAGCTGTGGCCTACTTGAGAGCAGCTGACACCGATGGGAAATACCATGTGGGATTCGTTATGGGGAAGTCCAAGTTGGCCCCTCGGCCTGCCCACACCATTCCACATCTCGAGCTTTGTGCAGCTGTGTTGGCTGTTCAACTGTACGAGTTGATCAGAGACGAGATTGACATCGATGTGGGCGCCGTCAAGTTCTTCACGGACAGCAAGATTGTACTTGGTTACATCCACAACTCCACAAGAAGGTTTTATGTGTATGTTTCCAACCGGGTGACTCGTATCAGACGATCCACTCACCCTGACCAGTGGTGCTATGTCTCCACAGAACTGAACCCTGCAGACCATGCTACCAGGTCTATACCAGCAGCACACCTACAGCAAAGCAGTTGGTTCTCGGGCCCCTCTTTCCTGTCTAATGTCAACACAGGGGAGACTCCTGAGTCCAATCCCTTCACTCTTGTGGAGCCCGAAGCTGATACTGAGATTCGGCCTGAAGTTACGACCCTGGTCACCAAAGCCTCAGAATCTCAGTTGGGCTCACAACGCTTCGAGCGATTCTCAAGCTGGAGAACACTCTGCCGAACCACAGCCCGACTCATTCATGTACCAGCATCCTTCAATGGGAATTCGTACAATGTAGAACGCAAAGGATGGAAATGTTCTAAAGAAGTATCCAGCACAAGTGAGCTTTCACAAGCCAAAGGTGTGATCATTCGCTCTGTCCAGCATGATGTCTTCAAGGAGGAATTCAAATGTCTTGAAGAGGGACAGACATTCCCCAAGCAAAGCCCACTTAAAAAGCTCAACCCAGTTACAGATGAAGATGGTTTGCTCCGGGTCGGAGGGCGCATATCATCCGCAGACTTGTCAAGAGAAGAAAAGCACCCTCTGATCATCCCACACACCCATCACATTGCCACACTACTCGTGAGATACTATCATGAGCAAGTGGCTCACCAAGGACGACACATAACAGAAGGAGCTATCCGAGCAGCCGGATACTGGATAATCGGGAGCAAGCGTCTGGTTTCTTCCGTTATCCACAAGTGTGTTACCTGCCGCAAGCTACGAGGGAGGTTAGAGGACCAAAAGATGGCAGACTTGCCCGCTGACAGACTCACTCCAGAGCCTCCATTCACCAGCATGGGCCTTGACGTCTTTGGGCCATGGACCATCATGACGCGTCGCACAAGAGGAGGTAGTGCAGGCAGCAAGCGCTGGGCGGTGCTCTTTACGTGCATGTCTACCAGAGCTGTGCACATTGAGCTGATTGAATCCATGTCAACAGACAGCTTTATCAATGCCCTGAGGAGGTTTTTCTCAATCCGTGGTCCAGCCAAACTTCTCCGCTCTGACAGAGGGACTAACTTCGTGGGTGCCTGTAAGGAGTTGGACATCCACACGGACGATGCAGCGGTAGGAAGCTACCTCCAAAAGAAAGGATGCACGTGGGTGTTTAACCCCCCGCATTCATCCCACATGGGTGGTTCATGGGAGAGGCTCATCGGTGTTGCCAGGCGTATTCTGGATGCTATGCTGCTTCGGACGGGACCTACTCATCTCACACACGACGTCTTAAGCACTCTCATGGCTGAAGTCATGGCGATCATGAATGCAAGACCCCTGGTGCCGGTGTCCACCGACCCAGACATGCCTGCAGTCCTCACCCCAACGATGCTCCTGACTCAAAAGATGAGTGCTATTTCAGCCCCCTCTGGAAACTTTGACATGGCTGAGCTGCACAGGAAGCATTGGAAGCAAGTCCAGTGTCTTGCAGACACTTTTTGGAAGAGATGGAGAGGAGAGTATTTGTCCACCCTACAGAGCTGTAGGAAATGGACAGAAGACAAGCCAAATGTCAAAGTGAGAGATGTTGTCTTGCTGAAAGACAGCCAAGCACACAGAAATGAATGGCCAGTGGGACTGGTTGTCAAAACTCTGCCGAGCAGGGACAAGAGGGTCCACAAGGTGGAGGTGAAGATTGTCAAGGAGGGTACTGTCAAAGTGTTTCTGAGGCCAGTCTCAGAGATCGTAGTCCTCCTTTCTGAAGAAACCTAGAGAACGGATTCTGAGTATGTTTGCAGCCAAAGGGCGTTTTAGAGTCATAGGCCTAGAAATTCACTAGCCTTAGCGCCGCTTTTGAGGCGCTAGAGGGACTAGCGCCAGAGTTATGGCCAGTTGAAAAATTCCCTGGGGCCCTAAAGCGGCGTTGCACCGGTAGCGCTGCGCCGGCACCGATGACGTCATCGGTGTGCGCAGCGTCCCGGTTGCCATGCCGACGGGCCCCAGCGCCGAAAATCAGTTGCAGCCGCCTCGCCCATGGCAGCCGCAACTAAGACTCTGGCAACAGAGTCCAACATGTGTTTGCGCCGGCGCATTAAAGGCCCCGCGGCGGCCGGCCGCTTTCCCGCCGGCCGCCTGCCCGCAGCTCCCTCCCCGGACTTCTCCCCCCACCCCCCCGGAACAGATGCAAGCCCGGCACTTGTCCGAGGTGCCGGGCTCATTTTTAAACAGATTTGCGCGGGCCGCGGCCGGGTGCAGGCAGCTCCTCCTTAACGGAAGGAGGAGGCCTGCACTTCCCCAGCCTGCCGCACCGCATCGGGTGCCGCAGCGCCGGAATTGCGGCGCTAAACGGCAGTTAGCGCCCTTTTCCAGGCGCTAAGACCCTTCAGTAGCGCCGGCAGCCGTTTGGGCGCGGCGCTACTGAATTTTTGGCGCGCGCAGGGGGACTTAGCGCCGGCACTAACTTCCGGCGCTAAAGCCCTGGCTAAGCCAAAACCCAATTTCTAGGCCATAGAGTCATAGAGTAATACAGCGCGGATAGAGGCCCTTCGGCCCATCGTGTCCGCGCCGGCCATCAAGCCCTGTCTAATCTAATCCCATATTCCAGCATTTGGCCCGCAGCCTTGTATGCTATGGCATTTCAAGTGCACATCCAAATGCTTCTTAAATGTTGTGAGGGTTTCTGCCTCCACAACCCTTTCAGGCAGTGAGTTCCAGACTCCAACCACCCTCTGGGTGAAAAAGTTCTTTCTCAAATCCCCTCTAAACCTCCCGCCCTTTACCTTGAATCTATGCCCCCTAGTTATTGACCCTTCTACTAAGGGGAAAAGCTCCTTAGTATCCATCCTATCTATGCCCCTCATAATTTTGTGCACCTCAATCATGTCCCCCCTCAGCCTCCTCTGCTCCAAGGAAAACAAACCCAATCTGCCCAGTCTCTCTTCATAGCTGAAGCGCTCCAGCCCTGGTAACATCCTGGTGAACCTCCTCTGCACCCTCTCTAACGCGATCACATCCTTCCTGTAGTGTGGCGACCAGAACTGCACACAGTATTCCAGCTGTGGCCTAACCAGTGTTTTATACAGCTCCATCATAACCTCCTTGCTCTTATATTCAATGCCTCGGCTAATGAAGGCAAGTATCCCATATGCCTTTTTTACCACCTTATCCACCTGTTCCGCCGCCTTCAGGGATCTGTGTACTTGCACACCCAGATCCCTCTGACCCTCCATCTTGCCTAGGGTCTTTCCATTCATTGTGTATTCCTTTGCCTTGTTAGTCCCCCCAAAGTGCATCACCTCGCACTTTTCCGGGTTAAATTCCATTTGCCACTGTTCCGCCCATCTGACCAACCCATCTATACCGTCCTGCAGACTGAGGCTACCCTCCTCGCTATTTACCACCCTACCAATTTTTGTATCATCCGCAAACTTACTGATCTTACCCTTTACATTCATATCCAAGTCATTAATGTAGACCACAAACAGCAAGGGACCCAGCACCGATCCCTGTGGTACCCCACTGGCCACAGGCTTCCAGTCACAAAAACAACCTTTGACCATCACCCTCTGCCTTCTGCCACTAAGCCAGTTTTGTATCCAATGTGCCAAGGCACCCTGGATTCCATGGGCTCTTACCTTCTTGACCAGTCTCCTGTGCGGGATTTTATCGAAGGCCTTACTGAAATCCATGTATACCACATCCACTGCGTTACCCTCATCCACACACCTAGTCACCCCCTCAAAAAATTCAATCAAATTAGTCAGACATGATCTTCCCTTGACAAAGCCATGTTGACTATCCCTGATTAATCCTTGCCTCTCCAAGTGGAGACAAATTTTGTCCCTCAGGATTTTTTCCAATAATTTTCCTACCACTGATGTTAGGCTCACTGGCCTGTAGTTCCCCGGTTTTTCCCTACTACCCTTCTTGAATAATGGTACTACATTAGCGGTTCTCCAGTCCTCTGGCACATCCCCTGTGGCCAGGGAGGTCCTGAATATATGTGTTAGAGCCCCCGCAATCTCCTCCTTTGCCTCACACAGCAGCCTGGGATATATTTCATCCGGGCCTGGGGATTTATCCATTTTTAGGCCAGCTAAAACCGCCAATACCTCCTCCCTCTCGATGTTAATATGTTCGAGCATATCACAGTCCCCCCACCCTATCTCTATGTCTACATCGTCCTTCTCCATAGTGAAAACAGATGCAAAAAATTCATTTAGAACCCCTCCTACATCTTCCGGCTCCACACACAGATTGCCACTTTTGTCCCTAATGGGCCCTATTTTTTCCCTA
Source organism: Somniosus microcephalus (assembly GCF_052327205.1). Lineage (NCBI taxonomy): Eukaryota > Metazoa > Chordata > Chondrichthyes > Squaliformes > Somniosidae > Somniosus > Somniosus microcephalus. The sequence continues at coordinate 232,709,404 of NC_140988.1, read as the reverse complement.
GTTATCCTCTTACCCTTAATATACTTATAAAACATCTTCGGATTTTCCTTTATTTTGCTCGCCAGTGTTATTTCATGGCCCCTCCTTGATCTCCTAATTTCTTTTTTAAGTATCCCCCTGCACTTTTTGTACTCCTCTAGGGCTTCCTCCATCTTTAGCCTTTTGTATCTACCAAAAGCCCTCCTTTTTTTCCTAATCCATTCTCGTATATCCCCTGACATCCAAGGTTCCCTGTGGTTTTTGGAACCACCCTTGACCTTTACGGGAACATGTTGCCATTGTATGATCTCAATCTCCCTTCTGAAAGCCTCCCATTGCTCCGATGCGGATTTTCCTACAAGTAGCTGATCCCAGTCCATTTTGGCCAGATCCTGCCTTATCCTATTAAAATCGGCCTTCCCCCAATTTAGAACCTTTATTTCCGGCCCATCCCTGTCCTTTTCCATGACCACCTTAAATCTTACCATATTATGGTCACTGTCACCAAAGTGCTCCCCTACTAGCACTTTTTCCACGTGGCCGGCCACATTCCCTAGAATTAGGTCCAGTACCGCCCCCTCTCTTGTAGGACTTTCTACATGCTGGCTCAAAAAGCTCTCCTGGATGCACCTTAAGAATTCTACACCCTCTGAGCCTTTCACACTCTGACTATCCCAGTTAATATTGGGGATGTTGAAATCCCCCATTATTATTACCCTATTATTTGCACATTTCTCTGAGATTTGCCTACATATCTGTTCCTCTATCTCCCCCTGACTGTTTGGAGGCCTATAGTACACTCCCAGCAAAGTGCTTGCCCCCTTTTTGTTTTTAAGCTCCACCCATATGGCCTCATTAGAGGACCCTGCTAATATATCATCCCTCCTTACTGCAGTAATTGACTCCTTAATTAATATTGCGACACCCCCTCCTCTTATACCTCCCCCTCTGTCTCGCCTGAAGATTCTGTACCCCGGAATATTGAGCTGCCAATCTTGCCCTTCCCTCAACCATGTCTCCGTGATAGCAACAATATCATACTCCCATGTGTTTATCAACACCTTCAGTTCATCCACCTTATTTGCAAGACTCCTTGCATTAAAATAGATGCCATCCAGCCTTGCCCTTATATATTTGCCCTGTCTACCAAGCTGACTTGTTTTTTTCTCTATAATTGGCAGCACATCCCCCCCTATTTCAGCTCCCCTCTGTATCCCATCCCCCTGCCAAGTTAGTTTAAACCCCCCCCAACAGTGCTAGCAAACCTCCCCGCAAGGATATTTGTCCCGCTCTGGTTCAGGTGCAACCCGTCCGACTTGTACAAGTCCCACCTTTCCCAGAAGCAGGCCCAGTGATCCAGGAAAGTAAAACCCTCCCCGCTACACCAACTCTTTAGCCACGCATTCATCTGCTCTATCCTCCCATTCCTATACTTACTAGAACGTGGCACTGGGAGTAATCCAGAGATTACAACCTTTGAGGTCCTGCTCTTTAATCTGTTACCTAGCTCCCTAAATTCTTGATGCAGGACCTCATCCCTCTTTTTACCTATGTCGTTGGTACCAATGTGGACCACGACCACTGGCTGTTCACCTTCCCCCTCCAGAATGCCCTGCAGCTGCTCAGTGACATCCTTGACCCTGGCACCAGGGAGGCAACAAACCATCCTGGATTCACGTCTACGGCCACAGAAACGCCTATCTGTTCCCCTTACTATAGAATCCCCTACCACTATTGCTCTCCCACTCTTTTTCCCCCCTTCCTGGGCAGCAGGAGCACCCCCAGTGCCAGGAAGTTGGCTGCTGCTGCCTTCCCCTGGTGAGTCATCCCCCTCAACAGTATCCAAAGCGGTATACTTGTTTGAAAGGGGGATGTCCACAGGGGTTCCCTGCACTACCTGCCTGCCTTTGTTGCTCCGCCTGATGGTCACCCCCTGTGCTGCCCTACCCTGAGGCGTGAACAACTCGCTAAACGTGCTATCCACGAGCCTCTCAGCATCGCGCATGCTCCAAAATTCATCCACCCGCAGCTCGAGCGCTGCAATGCGGTCTGCAAGTAGCTGCAGCTGGATGCATTTCCCGCACACATGGTCGCCAGGGACACTGGCAGCGTCCCTGATTTCCCACATGGAGCAAGAGGAGCAGAACACGGGTCTGAGCTCTCCTGCCATGACTTACTCCTTTAATTAATTTAAAAATTTATTCAATACCCCAGTTACAGGTATACTCTAGGGCGCTTTATTTACCAACTGTCCCCACTACACCAGAGACCCTAGAAATTTAACACCACAGAAGTCAAGCTTGTATTGAAAAGAGAGAAATACTCACCAACCAATCACTTACCTGCTCCCTGGTGACGTCACACACTGATTACTTTTTACCTCTCTCCTCTGCTGATGACTGCGGGTTATGGGCCACGTGCCATTTCCCTTCAATGCCTAACAGCATAAGGGTGTTATGCATCACCTGTCCGGTGAAGTGACTCCCTTGGTCGGACTCCACAAACTGTGGTAGTCCCCACCGCGAGAACACTTCCCGGACCAGGATCCTGGCAGTACCCAGAGCTGTGGCTGTTCTGTAGGGAAAGCCCTCTACCCACTTGGTAAACTTGTCCACCAGGACCAGGCAGTACTTATATACTCCCTAGGCGGCGGGCAGGGGCCCGATGTAGTCGACTTGTATTGACTGCCATGCTCCCTCTACCCTCCTGACGTGTCCCATAGGTACCTTCCTTTTGTGGGGGTCAGGGTTGTTCGCAGCACACGCAAGACAGCCTGCACAGAACCTGCGGACATCGTCCCTGAGTCCCGGCCACCATCACGCCTGTTCCACCCGCTGCCAGGTGGTCTCAGGCCCGGGGTGTCCCGCTCCTGGACCCTCATGGGCCAGTTGAAGGAATTCCCTCCGGTGCTGCTGCGGCACAACCCACTGTTCCCCCCAGAACAGCATGCCCTCTTTAACGGAGAGTGTCGCTGTACCGTACGGACCTTCTATTCCCTTTCCCTCAGCAACTGCGCTGAGGACTGCTTTTAGGACGGGGTCTTGACTTGGACCGTCTTAAGGTCTGGGGCAAATGCTACCCCTACACTCCCTTGGGTCCCGTCCCTACTTCTGACCACTGCCATGGGTCTGGACCCAAATGGGTCCCAGAAAGTGCCTGTGCGGGCACCCTCCTTGGCAAGCAAGTCAGCCTGCTGGTTGCCTTGGCCGTGGGGTTCTGTGGAGGAATGGGCCTTAACCTTGTGAATGAAAACCTCCCCTTCCTCCCCCACTGCTGCCAGGATCTTTTCCAGCAGGGGCTTTACAGTGAGGGGTCTCCCGTCAGACGAGGTGTATCCGCGGCGGGACCAGATGGCCAGGTACTCCGTACACGAATTGCACGTGAACATGCTGTCCAAGCAAATCGTGTAGGGGGTGGGGAAGATTTTGGGGTGTGTAACAACGTACACCACCACAGACAGTTCAGCCTGCTGGACGCTCATGGTGCTGGGGAGCTTAATCGCCAGGGCAATGTTTGCCGCTGGGTCGTAAACTCCACACCCCGTGAGACGCTTGCCAGCAGATACCGTGCTGGAACCGTCTACATAGATCTCGCGGCCTGTGGGATGTATCCCGGCCCGTAAACCTATGTTTACTGCCCAAACCCCTTCAATGGAACACTGGTGGGCTGTTCCAGGATATACCAGGTTGGCTGCGAGCTTTGGCTCACAGAGACCCTTCACCTTCAGATCCATCTGTGAGAGGAGCAGGGTCCAGCGAGCAATGCGGGCACTGCTCACCGTTCCATCCTTGATCCTCCCGTCCAGAAGCATCTGGGTGGGTGTATGATGGGTGAGGAGGGTGGTGTGAGAGGTGCCTGTGAAGATCAATGATCTTTTCACAGCCCAATGTGTGGCCAAAAGGTGCCACTCACAGTTGGAAGAGCTCCTTTCCACATCAGTGAGTGTCCTGGAGGAGTAGACCACCGGCCACAGCCAGCCGTGCAGCTCTTGGAGCAGCACAGCGCTCAGGCTGTCCCCGCTGGCTGCCACCTCCAGGAAAAACTCTTTCCCCCCATCTATGGCCCCTAGAGCTGCCGCAGTCTGCAAGTCTTTCTTGGGCCTGACAAATGCTGCCTGGCAACCCTCATCCCAAAGCCACTCCACTCCCTTGTGTAGGAGTCGGAGCAGAGTGGCTGCGGTGGCTGCATAGTCCTCAATGAAATCTCTACAATACCCGGTTAGCCCTAGAAATGACCTCACACCCATTACTGTGTTAGGGACTGGTAGTTCTTGTACCGCCTCCCTCCTAGCCTTATCTATGGCCCTTTCTCCAGCGTGCACGGTCAGACCGAGGAATTTCACCTCCTGCTGGCCGATCTGCGCTTTCTTGGGATTTACCTTGAAACCCATCTGCCCTAACAGCTCCAGCAGTGCGGCCAATAGCGGGCCATGCTCCTCTTTCGAATCAGTGAACAGGAGCAGGTCATCTACATATTGAACCAACTGTCTGGGCTGGCTAAAGTCCTTTAAACTGTTGGCCATGCACTGATGGAAAATGCTGGGTCTGTTGTGGAAGCCCTGAGGCAAACAGTTCCACGTGTACTGTTGCCCTTTAAACGTAAAGGCAAACTTGTACTGATCTCCCTCCTTACAGGGATGGACCAAAACTCATTTGAAATATCCAGCACCGTGAAAGTGGTCGCGGATGCTGGAATACTCCCGATGAGGTCGGCAACTGCTGCTACTGTGGGTGCGCAGGCTAGGATGTTACTATTGAGCGCTCGATAGTCCACCGTGGCCCTCCAGGAATTGTCCGGCTTTCTGACCGGCCATAATGGAGAATTCACGTGGGTAGCTATCGGTCTTAGAACTCCCTGCTGCACTAACGAGCACATGGCTGCTTCCATGTCCGGTTCTGCTTCCCTGGGGAAGTTATACTGTTTCTGTGGTCGGGCCATGGGGTCCCCGTCTACGCTGACCTCAAACCCTGTAACCCTCCCGTAGTCGTGCTTGTGTGTGGCAAATGTGGCCAGGTGGGCCTGCACAAATGCCTGGAACTCTGGTGGGGTGTTGCTGACCATGAGCCCGAGGTTATAATCCTCTTTGGGCTTCATGGTGCAGAGGGTCCCCTTCCCTTCCTTTCCCGGGATTACTACGATCTTTCCGTTCTTTACTTTACCTGCCCCCCAAAGGCAATGATTCCTCAAATCCACTAGGATCCCATGGCCTACGATAAAGTCGGCTCCCAGGACCCCTCTTCCACCCTCCATGTCCCATTTCATCAGGACACAGGTCCACTTGGAATGGAGCGGTCCTAACCGAATGGCGAGTGGGATGGAAAACGAGCCAGCCTGTTCCCTACCCGTGAACCACGATAGACTGTATGGGACCCCGCTGGAGAGAGGGGAGGTGGTGGGGTTAGCTGAGTAGACCACGGTGCATGATGCCCCCGTGTCTAACAGATAGGTCCTCGTCACCTTCTCCACCTCCATCTCCAAAAGGGGTCTTTTCCACTCATCATATCGGAGAGAACACAGATAAACAGGCTGCGCTGGCTCTAGTCACGGCTATGGGTTGGATGGGGCGGATGGGGTGAGAGCACCGGTAGCGGCTTCTACTCTCCCCTGGCCAGTCAATAAGGACCTCATGGTGTCCAAAAGTGAGTCGACCTCTGCGGAAGGGATCCCTGCCCCCGCCCTTTGGGCTGGGGCTGTGGGATGCTTTCCCTTGTTACCTTTCCAAGGGTTTTTGCACTCCTTCCGCCAGTGACCATACTTCCCACACCCATAACAATTGCTCTTGGTGTTGGGGGGGTTACTCCCTTCCTGGTGCCACTCTTTCAAACCCGGTCTGAGTTATACCTCATGCACCTTTGCCTTGGGCGGGTGTGCATCGGCTCCCCTACCGTTTTTATAGGCCAGAGTGAGCTGCCTAATTACCGTAAGTTCGGTGGTCTGGGGATTTTTGGGATCAAACCAGGCTTCTGCCTTGGCCCGGACCTGTGGCAAGCTGTTCGCCACCAGGCAACGGAGCCAATGGGCCAGGAGATCCCCGTTCAGGAACACTCGGCCCGGTGTCCCCGGACAGGCCCTCCGGTACACCGGCCACAGCCGGCCCGCAAAAGCCTGCGGGGTTTCCCCTGAGAGCTGGATCGTCTTCTCCACACGGGAGAAAGGACTTCCCTCTTCCATCCCCATGGCCTCCAGAACAGAATCTCTAAACTCCTCATAACTGCACTGCCCCCTTTTGCACTCATCAGAGAGGGATTGGAGGAGACTACTCTCCAGGGAGAATAGCAGCATTTTGGCCTTCTCAGCATCATCGCAGTCATTGACGCTGGCTGTTCGCTCTACTTCCCTGAAGTGGATCGAGGAGTCTCCCTTTTCGGAGAGCCTCGGGAGATGAACTGGTTTTGGAGCGGTCCCTCAATGTCGCCATTGGCAGGTGGGCCGAACCTCCGATGCTGTGCTGGGCACATCGGTCCCGGCTCCGACCTCTCTGGCGGGGGTTGCTCTACCTCCGCCTCCACCTCTGGCTCCACTCCAGGCTCCACCCCGGGTTCCACCCACCCGCCTTGCTGCCAAGCCTCGCTGAAACTTGGCGCTACGGGTGGTGGTCGTGAGGTCTCCTCTCTCTCTCAACCGGGTTGTCCCTAGACACTACCGGTTATGTTGGAACTGTCCTCCCCTCGTTCCCCATAAAATCTGCCTGGCCTGCCTGTGGGCTTATGAGGCACCCATGCCTTTTGCCTTCCGGAGGGCCCGGCTCAGATTTTCTATCCTCTCTCTACAGGGGCCATGGTCTGCCTCCTCAAACCCCTGTTCGCTCGCTAGCTTATACACTGCCTTTACCTCCTGCACTTTCTCTTCCTGTTCCCTAATCTGCCTTGCCAAGCGGGTGTTCTTCTCCCGCAACCTTAACTCATTTCCCTTGGCCTCGGTGACTTGGCACCATAGGTATTCCAACTGGGCCTTGTGTTCTCCCACTAAATGCACTCTCTCCTGATTCAAAGCCTGCAAAGCTACTAATAACTTTTCCCCTGCAAGATCCTTATCCTGGATCTCCAGGGCTGACTCCCTTAACTCGACTGCCTGTGCTGCAACGAGCCTGTCCAAAAGCTGGACCTGCTTTTTAAAACACATCAGCCAAACTGCCTTCTCTAAGGACTTCTTGTGTTCCTTTCCCTCTGACCACTTAGCTGTTGCATCTACCGGACGCTCAGCCTTTAACAGAGTGGTGATCCACTTCTTAGTGATATTCACCTTGCTAAACACATAATCAGAAATCCTTTCCTACATCATGGTTCGCTCATCCGATCCATTGTCTACTGCATCGCAACCTTGTTGCCGGTGTCCTGCCACGGTCGCCATTTCTGTAGGGGGTGGTGTGGGGTGGCGCGTACGCCCAGTCAGTTATGCCAATTGTAATGTATATACCTGTAGTGTATGTGCTTTAAGTCAGAACTACTTTTTACAGCTCCTGTATACTGTAGTACCGGCAGTAACCACACCGGTATATAAGCTGTGCGCATGCCTCTGTACTCCAGTCTAGAGATTGCCCTCCTCCAGTAAAGACCTGTTATTTGTTTATGTACAGCATCCGTGTAATTATTTATCCACTGAACCACGGATCTAACAGTGGCGACGAGTGTTGATGCGAATCTACCTGCAACATTAAACAAAAAAAAACAACAACAAAAGAAATCTCGAGTCCAGGAACACGGGCGTCGACCGCGAGCAACCGCCCAGCAGTCAGGCAGAGATCCAACTTCACTGGGGAGGCTGTGGAGAGCCGGGCTTGGTTCCCCAGCCACAACGAGCAGTAAGAGACCGACGACAGGTCCAGAGCAGACCCTTCCCGAGCAGCGGCGGCTGGAGCCGACCGACGGCAGAGAGAGAGAGGCGGGCAGCGTCGACGGGGTAAGAAAAAGGGTGAAGAGAGCAAGGAGCAGCCGGGGGTTGATCACCAAGGGGCGTCGAGGAAAAATACTGCAAAAAAACTGGAGAGAGAGAGGGTAAGAAACAGCCGGGTTCTAGACTGAGTGGCATCGACAAATATCAAGAGAAGAACATGCAGAGCACAGCCAGGGATCACGGGCTGATCAGGGTCCGCGGGGCGAAGCAAGGGGAGATGCCATTGAGCCGCGGAGAAGCAGGGAGAGAGTGGGAGACGCCATTGAGCCGTGGAGAAGCAGGGAGAGCGCGAGAGGCGCCATTGAGCCACGGAGAAGAAGGAAGAGCGCAGGAGACGCCATTTTGCGAAGCCGCAACGGAGAAGACGGGCAAGCGCGGGAAGGAAGGAAAGCGCAGGAGGCACCATTTTGTGCCAGCGGAGAAGAAGGGGAAGCACGGGAGGCGCCATTGGTGATAGTTAACGCACAACCAAGGATGCCGAAGAGTGGCAGTATCTCTACATTCGACAATGAAGTCGAAGATTGGGCGACATATGTGGAATGTATTGAGTTGTGTACTGCAGGGCGAATGAAGTGCCAGATGCTAATAAAGCACTGGTTCTGTTAAATTCCATGGGTGCAAAAACTTATGGGTTACTGCGAAATCTAGTAACCCCAGAGAAGCCGGTAAACAAGAATTCTGAAAGCATAGTAGAAATCCTACAGGACCACTTAAACCCCACACCGCTGCTGATAGCAGAACGATTTAAGTTCCATAAAAGGAACCAACACAAAGACAAAAGCAATGCTGAGTACCTAACGGAACTGCGCAAGCTATCGAAATACTGCCAGTTTGGAGCGGGACTAGCAGACATGTTAAGGGACAAGTTTGTGTTTGGGCTACAAAGTGAAGGAACCCAGAAACGGCTTCTATCAGAAAAGGACCTTACGCTGGACAAAGCTTTCACATTGGCAGTATCACACGAAGCAGCCGCAAGGGGCGCTGCAGAGATACAACGGAGACCGCAAGAATAGCCGGGCAAGTGGTGGAAGTGTCAGTAGGAGAGCATTTTGGCGACACTGACCATAATTCGGTGAGATTTAAGGTGGTCATGGAAAAAGACAAAGACGGTCCGGAAATAAGGGTTCTAAATTGGGGGAAGGCCAATTTTAATATGATAAGGCAGGATCTGGCCAAAGTGGACTGGGAGCAGCTACTTATAGGAAAATCCACATCAAGACAGTGGGAGACTTTCAGAAGGGAAATAGAGAGAGTACAACGCCAACATGTTCCTGTAAAGGTCAAGGGTGGGACCAACAAGCAAAGGGAACCTTGGATTACAAGGGATATACAAAAATGCATTAGAAATAAAAGGGGGGCTTTTGGCAGTTACAAAAGACTAAAGATGGAAGAAGCCCTAGAGGAGTATAAAAAGTGCAGGGGCATACTTAAAAAGAAATTAGGAGGGCGAGGAGGGGCCATGAAATAACACTGGCGAGCAAAATAAAGGAAAATCCTAAGATGTTTTATAAGTATATTAAGGGCAAGAGGATAACCAGGGAAAGGGTAGGGCCCATTAGGGACCAAAGTGGCAATCTGTGTGTAGAGCCAGATGATGTAGGCGGGGTTTTAAATGAATTTTTTGCATCTGTGTTCACTATGGAGAGAGACGATGCAGACATAGAAATCGGGCAAGGGGACTGTGACATACTTGAACATATTAGCATCGAGAGGGAGGAGGTGCTAGCGGTTTTAGCAGGCCAAAAAGTGGATAAATCCCCAGGCCCGGACGAGATGTGTCCCAGGCTGCTGTGGGAGGCAAAGGAGGAGATTGCAGGGGCTCTGACACAAATTTTCAGAACCTCTCTGGCCACAGGGGATGTACCAGAGGACTGGAGAACAGCTAATGTAGTACCATTATACAAGAAGGGTAGCAGGGATAAACCAGGGAATTACAGGCCAGTGAGCCTAACATCTGGTAGGGAAATTATTGGAAAAAATTCTGAGGGACAAAATTAGTCTCCACTTGGAGAGGCAAGGATTAATCGGGGATAGTCAGCATGGCTTTGTCAAGGGTAAATCATGTCTGACAAATCTGATTGAATTTTTCGAGGGGGTGACTAGGGAGGTGGATGAGGGAAATGCTGTGGATGTGGTTTACATAGACTTCAGTAAAGCTTTTGACAAAGTCCCGCATAGGAGACTGGTCAAGAAGGTAAGAGCCCATGGGATCCAGGGTGCCTTGGCGCGTTGGATCCTAAACTGGCTGACTGGCAGGAGGCAGAGGGTGATGGTCGAAGGATGCTTTTGTGACTGGAAGCCTGTGTCCAGTGGGGTACCTCAGGGATCGGTGCTGGGTCCCTTGTTGTTTGTGATCTACATAAATGATTTGGATGAGAATGTAAAAGGTATGATCAGTAAGTTCGCAGATGACACGAAAATTGGTGGGGTGGTAAATTGCGAGGAGGAAAGCCTCAGGCTACAGGACGATATAAACGGGTTGGTCAGATGGGCGGAAAAGTGGCAAATGGAATTTAACCCTGAAAAGTGCGAGGTGATGCATTTTGGACGGACAAATAAGGCAAGGGAATACACAATGAGTGGTAGGACCCTAGGAAGTACAGAGGGTCAGAGGGACCTTGGTGTACATGTACATAGATCCCTGAAGGCAGCGGAACAGATAGATAAGGTGGTTAAAAAGGCATATGGGATACTTGCCTTCATTAGCCGAGGCATAGAATATAAGAGCAGGGAGGTTATGATGGAGCTGTACAAAACGCTGGTGAGGCCACAGCTGGAGTACTGTGTGCAGTTCTGGTCGCCTCACTATAGGAAGGATGTGATTGCTTTGGAGAGGGTGCAGAGAAGATTCACCAGGATGTTACCTGGGATGGAGCGCCTCAGCTATGAAGAAAGACTAAACAGGCTGGGGTTGTTTTCCTTGGAGCAAAGAAGGCTGAGGGGGGACCTGATTGAGGTGTACAAAATGATGAGGGGCATAGATAGGGTAGATAAAGAGGAACTTTTCCCCTTAGTAGGGGGATCAATAACAAGGGGGCATAGATTCAGGGTAAGGGGCAGGAGATTTAGAGGGGATTTGAGGAGGAACTTTTTCACCCAGAGGGTGGTTGGAATCTGGAACTCACTGCCTGAAAGGGTGGTAGAGGCAGAAACCCTCACAACATTCAAGAAGCATTTGGATGAGCACTTGAAATGCCATTGCATACAAGGCTGTGGACCAAATGCTGGAAAATGGGATTAGACAGGACAGGGATGGATGGGTGGCGCGGACACGATGGGCCGAAGGGTCTCTTTCTGTGCTGTAAAACTCTATGACTCTATGACTCTAATATAGCACCAACGAAATGACCTATGGAACAGGGAAGTGCTATCGCTGCGGCAGAACAACACATGACCAGAAAGATTGTTGGTTCAAGGACCAAGTGTGCAGACAGTGTAGGAAAGCAGGACACATAGCAAGAGTCTGCAGGTCTGGGAAGAAAACCAACAGTAAGAAATCTCCACAGGAGAAGTACAAAAAGGTACACCAGGTGATGGACAGTGGTTCAGACGAACAGAAAAGTGACACAGACTCCAGAAGCAAGGAGCTGGGTTGTCTGAAACTACATAATGTAACTGAAATGGAGGATCACCAGACTATCTGGGTTACACTCAAGATAGACGGAGTCCAAGTGGAAATGGAATTGGACACAGGGTCAGCTCTAACAGTCATAAATCAAAGAGACTACAAGCGGCTATTTTCACACATACCTTTGAAAGCTACAGAGATTGTCTTGAAGACGTATACGGGGCAAAAAGTCTACCCCAAAGGAAAAATAAGGGTGAAAGTGACATATAAAGGTCAGGAAATACCCAAAATGGATATATATGTATTGCCAAATGGAGGACCACCACTGCTAGGACGTGAATGGATCCGGAAGATACATTTAGATTGGCATTCCATACAGGCACTGAAGGTGGAGGCCAAAAAGGATGACGACGTCACACCTGGACAACTGTCAAAAATGCTAACTGACGCAAAAGAAGTGTTCCAGGAGGGACTAGGAACACTAAAAGGAATAACAGCAACAATTAAAATAGAGGATAATGCAAGCCCAAAGTTTCTGAAGGCCAGACCAGTGTCTTATGCGATCAGACCAGCGGTTGAAGCAGAGCTGGAAGGGTTGGAACATTCAGGAGTACTGTCCAAAGTGGACTGGAGCGAGTGGGCTACACCCATCGTTCCTGTAATGAAGAGGTCGTTGAGTAATATGCCTGGGGAACCAAAGAAGGTCCGCATCTGTGGGGATTTTAAGGTGACAGTGAACCCAGTCCTTCACACGGTGCAATATCCGCTTCCACGAATTGAGGATATTTTCACCTCGCTATCTGGTGGTAAACGCTTCACCAAAATTGATCTAGCCCAGGCGTACTTGCAAATGGCGGTAGAAGAAGCTTCAAAACATTACCTTACGATCAACACCCGTAAAGGTCTCTATCAATACAACCGGCTGGTGTTTGGAGTAGCCTCGGCTCTGGCTATCTGGCAAAGGGCGATGGATCAGGTCCTGCAAGGGATTCCAGGGACCCAGTGTTATTTGGACGACATCTTGGTCACGGGCGAAAATGACGGTGATCACCTCGCTAACTTGGAGAAGGTGCTCGCCAGATTAAAGGAATATGGGCTACGAGCTAATCACCACAAGTGCGAGTTTTTCCAGAAACAGATCTCGTATTGCAGCCACGTCATCGATGAATAGGGGTTACATAAGTCCCCTGACAAGATAGAGGCAGTAGTCAAGGCTCCAGCACCAGAAAATGTGTCACAACTGAGGTTGTTCCTCGGGCTGGTAAACTATTACCACAAGTTCTTACCAAATTTGTCTACGGTATTACACCCGCTGAACACCCTACTGCAAACAGGGGTACCATGGAAGTGGGATGACGAACGTAGATGAGCTTTCCAGAAGTGTAAAGAATTAATCACATCAAAAGAGGTGTTGGCCCATTTCAACCCAGCACTTCCAATTCGTTTGGCATGTGATGCATCACCCTACGGCATTGGAGCGGTGCTGTCGCACAAATTCCCAGACGGTTTGGAGAGGCCAGTAGCCTTTGCGTCTCGGTCACTAACCTCAGCCGAGCACGACTATGCCCAGATTGACAGGGAGGCCCTCAGCCCAGTATGTGGAGTAAAAAAGTTCAACCACTATCTGCATGGACAGAAGTTCACCTTGTTGACTGACCACCAACCACTTGTCTCCATCTTTAATCCTAAGAAGGGGGTGCCTGTAATGACTGCACAGCGGTTACAAAGATGGTCCCTGTTTCTAGGGGCGAATCAATATGAAATAGAATATAAAGGCACGAGACAGCATGGGAACGCTGATGGGCTATCGCGCCTGCCACTGCCTACTGTGGAGGAAGCACCAGCAGTGAACCCTATCGAGATATTTTATTCGTCGTTAATTGAACAATTGCCAGTAACAAACACGAATATAGAGAAGGAGACCCGCAATGATCCGACGCTGTCACGGGTATATGAATTGATGGTGAGGGGATGGCCAACACATGGCGACTCACTGTTGCCAGCATTCTCATCCAGAAGAGAACAGCTGTGAGTATGCCAGGGGACAGTGATGTGTGGATCCAGAGTGGTGATTCCACCCAAGTTAAGGGAGAGAGTGCTAAATGAGCTACATGAAGGTCATCTGGGGGGAGTGAAAATGAAAAGCCTAGCTAGGGCTTATGTGTGGTGGCCGGGAATCGATCAACAAATCGAAGACCTAACTAAGAGATGCTTAGGATGCCGGAAGGTCCAAAATGCACCACCACATGCCCCTCTACAGCCATGGGAGTGGCCCTCCTCTCCATGGCAACGGATGCACATTGATTTCGCTGGTCCATTCATGGACTCAATGTTCTTAATAGCAGTGGATGCTCATTCAAAGTGGCCTGAGGTGATAAAGATGTCTTCAACCACTACAGAGAAAACGATTGCAGTCCTACGGACCATATTTGCCAGAAACGGGTTGCCAGAGCAGATCTGCTCTGATAATGGACCACAGTTTGTGTCCGATGAGTTCCAAAAATTCATGAAAAGGAATGGGGTAAGGCATTACACATCCGCCCCGTATCATCCAGCCACCAATGGATTAGCTGAGAGGTTTGTACAAACCTTTAAGAAGGCGATAAAGGCCATGTGCGACGAGGAAATTGCACTATAGCATAAGATGGACAATTTCTTATTAGCCTACCGAAACGTGACACATGCAGTCACCAACCAGACCCCGGCCTTGATGTTCTTTAACCGAAGGTTGAGATCTCGTCTGGACTTGCTCAGACCAAATGTGCGAAGAAATGTTGAGGACAAACAATTCCAGCACATCAACGAGAAGCCGACAAGGAGCTTCAATTTAGGGCAACCAATCTTGGCCCGGGACTATCGAACAGAGAAATGGCAACCCGGAACAATATGTACAAGGCAGGGGCCATTAATGTACACAGTGGATGTCGGGGAGAACATTGTGAGACGCCACGTCGATCAGATCTTAGCATCACAGGAATGCGTCAACCCCATGTCTCGAGTACCTGGGGATGAACCCGACATACCGGTAGTATCTACTTCAGACCCAGTAGCAGTGGAACCCGATGAACTACCCGATGAAAGGGGGTCAGAATCGCCTCTGCACCAAGAACAAGAACCTCCGGAAAGGCGCTATCCCGAAAGGGTCAGGAAGCCGCCCCAAAGACTGAATCTATAAATGGACTTTTGTTATTGAATGTACATGTAAAAATGTAATTGTTATTTGAATATTAAGGGGGTATTATCAATCTAAAAAGGGAGGAATTGTAGTGTATGTGCTTTAAGTCAGAACTACTTTTTACAGCTCCTGTATACTGTAGTACCGGCAGTAACCACACCGGTATATAAGCTGTGCGCATGCCTCTGTACTCCAGTCTAGAGATTGCCCTCCTCCAGTAAAGACCTGTTATTTGTTTATGTACAGCGTCTGTGTAATTATTTATCCACTGAACCACGGATCTAACAATACCTTTAAGGGGGGAACTATGTTTTACAGCTCATGTATACTGCAGTACCGGCAGTGACCACACCTGTATATAACACTGAGTAGTAATTTGTACAGATCAGTTGCAGTGTGAGCCACGTTGAGTAAACACCTGTTGTACCATTCTCCGCAGTCTGTGTCTTATTATACATGGACGCAACATTGGCGATGAGGCAGGTTCGAACCTACCTGCAACTCTGCATCACCTCCCGGGGATTCATTCCTGGAGATCAGTGGATTGGAGGTCAAGGCCAGAGACTCATGCGTCGACCACGGGCAACCGCCCAGTCATCCAGCAGAGACTCGAGAATTGCAGGGGAGGCTGTCGAGAGCCAGGCTTGGCTTTCCAGTCGAGGTGGTCCAGCGAAACGGGCTGGCAACAGGTAGTGTGCAGACCCTTCCTGGACAGCGGCGGGCTGGAGCCCGACCGAGCAGCACAGCAAAGGGCTGAGCAACGTCGACGGGGGAGAGAGAGAGAGGGCAGAGCGCACAGGGTGCAGCCGGTGTTCAGGGGCCGAGCAACGTCGGAGAGAGGGAGAGAGAGACGTGCAGAAAACCGCGAGGCGCTGCCATTGCCACGAGGACCGCTGAGAGCGGCGTTGGCAGCAGCGCAGGAGAAGCGTGCGAAACTTACAGGGCGCCGCCATTGCCACGAGAACCGCCGGGAGCGGCGTCGGCAGCAGCGAGGGAGGAAGGAAAGCGCGGGAGACGCCATTTTAAGCCATTGGGAGACGCCATTTTAAACCACACCCAAAATGCCGAAGAGTGGCAGTATCACCGCATTTGACAATGAAGTCGAAGATTGGACTACATATGTCGAACGAATAGAGGTGTACTGCAAGGCAAATGGGGTGTCAGATGACAAGAAAGCGTCGGTATTGTTAAATTTAATGGGTGCAAAGACATATGGTTTATTACAAAATCTAGTAAGCATAACGAAGCCAATGGAAAAGTGTTTTGAAGACATAGTAACGATACTAAAGGAACATTTAAACCCCACACCACTGCTGATAGCAGAAAGATTCAAGTTTCACAAACGGAACCAGCATAAGGATGAAAGCAATGCTGATTATTTAACAGAACTGCGCAAACTATCGAAACACTGCCATTTTGGAGCAGGACTGGCAGATACCTTAAGGGACAAGTTTGTGTGTGGGCTTCAAAGTGAAGGAACCCAGAAACGGCTTTTATCTGAAAAGGACCTTACGCTGGAAAAGGCTTTCAGCATTGCGGTATCATATGAAGCAGCAGCACGGGGCGCTGCAGAGATACAACAGAGACCGCAAGAATATGGCACAAACGAAATGTCATATGGAACAGAGAAGTGCTATCGCTGCAGCAGAACAACACATGGCCAGAATGATTGCTGGTTCAAAGACAAAGTGTGCAGACAGTGTGGAAAAGTAGGACACATAGCACGAGTCTGCAGGTCGGGAAAGAAAACTAGCAATAAGAAACCGACCAAAGGAAAGTACAAGAAGGTACATAAGATAACGGAGAATAGTTCAGATGAACAAAAGAGTGATAACGACTCTGAAAGCAGGGAACTGAGTTGTCTGAAACAACATAATGTGATCACAACGGAGGATCACCGAACCATTTGGGTCACTCTCAAGATAGCAGGAGTCCAGGTAAAGATGGAATTGGACACAGGATCAGCCCTAACAGTCATAAACCGACGGGACTACGAGCGGCTATTCTCACACATACCCTTGAGAGACACAAAAATTATTTTGAAGACGTACACAGGACAAAAAGTCTACCCCAAAGGAAAAATGAGGGTGACCGTTATATATAACGGTAAGGAAACACCAAAACTAGACCTGTATGTATTGCAAGATGGAGGACCACCATTACTGGGACGTGAATGGATCCAGAAAATACAACTGGATTGGCATTCCATACAGGCACTGACTGTGGCTGACAAAAAGGATGATGACGTCACACCTGGGCGACTGTCAAAGATCCTAACTGACGTGAAAGGAGTGTTCCAGCAAGGACTCGGAACACTAAAAGGCATAACAGTGATGATTATTAAAATTGAAGAAAACGCTAGCCCAAAATTTTTTCAGGCCAGACCGGTACCTTATGCGATCCGCCCAGCCGTCGAAGCAGAGCTGGAGAGTCTGGAACGTTCAGGTGTACTGTCCAAGGTAGACTGGAGCGAGTGGGCTACACCCATCGTCCCTGTGATGAAAATGTCGTTGAGCAGCACGCCTGGGGAACCAAGGAAGGTTCGCATCTGTGGGGACATTAAGGTAAAAGTGAACCCGATCCTTCACACCGTACACTTCCGCGGATTGAAGATATTTTCGCCTCGCTATCTGGAGGGAAACGCTTCACTAAGATTGATCTGGCCCAGGCGTATCTGCAAATGGAGGTAGAAGAAGCATCAAAAAATACCTCACAATCAACACCCATAAAGGTCTCCACCAATACAACCGGCTGTTATTTGGGGTAGCATCAGCTCCGGCTATTTGGCAGAGGGCAATGGAACAAGTCCTGCAGGGGATCCCAGGGACCCAGTGTTATTTGGACGACATCCTGGTCACGGGCGAAAATGACAGTGATCACCTTGCCAACCTGAAGCAGGTGCTCACTAGATTGCAGGAATATGGGCTCCGAGCTAACCGCCCCAAATGCGAGTTTTTTAGAAAACAGATCTCGTATTGTGGCCACGTTATCGATAAAGAGGGGTTACATAAGTCCCCAGAGAAGATTGAGGCAGTAGTCAAGGCTCCAGCATCGGAAAATGTGTCACAACTGAGGTCGTTCCTCGGGCTGGTAAACTACTACCATAAGTTCTTGCCAAATTTGTCTACAATACTACACCCACTGAACACCCTACTGCAAACTGGGGTGCCATGGAAGTGGAGTGACGAATGTAGACGAGCTTTCCAGAAGAGCAAAACACTAATCACATCGAAAGAAAATTTGCCCATTACAACCCGGCATTACCAATTCCATTGGCATGTGATGCGTCACCCTATGGCATTGGAGCGGTGCTGTCGCACAAATTCTCGGACGGATCAGAGAGGCCAATAGCCTTTGCGTCGCGATCACTAACCTCAGCCGAGCGTAACTACGCCCAGATTGACAGGGAGGCCCTCAGCCTAGTGTGGGGAGTGAAAAAGTTCAATCACTATCTGCACAGGCAAAAATTCACCTTGCTGACTGATCACCAGCCTCTTGTCTCCATTTTTAATCCGAAGAAGGGCGTTCCGGTGATGACTGCGCAACGACTACAAAGATGGTCACTTTTTCTAGGGGCGCACCACTATGAGATTGAATATAAGGGCACGAAACAGCATGGAAATGCTGATGGGCTATCACGCCTGCCACTGCCTACTGCGGAGGAAGCACCAGCAGTGGATCCTGTCGAAATATTCCATTCGACTATAGTTGAATACCTACCGGCAACTAACGCTTGTATCGAAAAGGAAACCCGAAATGACCCGACACTGTCTCAGGTATATGATTTGACGGTGAAGGGATGGCCAGCACATGGCGACTCACTGTTGCCAGCATTCTCGACAAGGAGAGAACAGCTGTCAGTGTGCCGGGGGACATTGATGTGTGGATCCCTAGTGGTAATTCCACTCAAGTTAAGGGATAGAGTGCTCAATGAGCTTCATGAGGGTCATCTGGGAGGGGTAAAAATGAAAAGCCTAGCCAGGGCTTATGTGTGGTGGCCGGGAATTGAAAAACAAATCGAGGACCTGACCAAGAGCTGCTCAGGATGCCAGAAAGTCCAAAATGCACCACCACAGGCCCCTCTACACCCATGGGAGTGGCCCTCATCTCCATGGCAACGGGTGCATATTGATTTTGCTGGTCCATTCATGGACTCAATGTTTTTAATAGCCATGGATGCGCACTCAAAATGGCCTGAGGTCATCAAAATGTCCTCCACCACCACGGAGAAAACTATTGCAGTCCTACGGACCATTTTTGCCAGGAATGGCTTGCCAGAACAGATTTACTCCGACAACGGACCACAGTTTGTGTCCGAAGAGTTCCGGAGGTTCTTGAAAAAGAATGGGGTAAGGCATTACACATCCGCCCCGTATCATCCAGCCACAAATGGATTGGCTGAAAGGTTTGTACAAACCTTTAAGAAGGCAATAAAGGCTATGTACAATGACAACATTCCGCTGCAGCACAAGGTGGACAATTTCCTGTTCGCCTACCGGAATGCGACACATGCAGTCACCAACCAGGCCCCAGCCATGATGTTCTTTAACCGAAGGTTAAGATCTCGCCTGGATTTGCTCAGACCAAACGTACGAAGAGATGTTGAGAGTAAGCAATTCCAGCACATCCATGAGAAGCCAACAAGGAGCTTCAATGTAGGGCAACCAGTCTTGGCCCGCGACTACCGAACAGAAAAATGGCAGCCAGGAACGATATGCACACGGCAGGGCCCACTAATGTACACAGTGGACGTTGGGGAGAGCATCGTGAGACGCCATGCTGACCAAATCCTAGAGTCACAGGAACAAGTCAACCCCATGCCTCGCCCATACGTACCTAGTGATGAACCCGACGTACAGGTCGCATCTACCCCAGAAACAGTAACATCGGAAGCTGATGAACCAACCGACGACAGGGGGCCAGAATCGCCTCCGCACCAAGAGCAAGGCACTCGGGAAAGGCGCTATCCAGAAAGGATCAGGAAGCCTCCCCAAAGACTGAATATATAAATAGACTATTTTCAGCTAATGTTGCATGTTAAAAGTGTTAATTGTAATTAGTTTGATATTTAATTGTTAAATGAGTGTTACGGTACTGTTAATCTAAAAGGGGAGGAATTGTAATGTATATACCTTTAAGGGGGGAACTATGTTTTACAGCTCATGTATACTGCAGTACCGGCAGCGACCACACCTGTATATAACACTGAGTAGTAATCTGTACAGATCAGTTGCAGTGTGAGCCACGTTGAGTTAACACCTGTTGTACCGTTCTCCGCAGTCTGTGTCTTATTATACACGGACGCAACACCTTTGACTGTTTACGAGCGGTTTGAATCGCTCCCACGCCCCTGGGTTCTAGACATCGGACTTAGGTACAGGCAGCGATACAGATAAGACTCGAGTAGACAGGTGGTTGGATGTAAGCAAAACCAAGATTTTTATTGAAGAAATTAAAACAATCTTATGAAAAGTTACTAGTATAAACTTTACAGGCAAAATACAAAATAACTATACTTATACAGGGAATGGGGGACACACGGCACATTGAGGGAAAACAAACTATCTTAACAATCCCCTTATCCTTATCCCACCCCCTATACCTAACCAGATTAAGCTATGAGGGGTCAGAATTCATGCTCACCAATCAAAAGATCTGCTGAATTCGAAACAGCGGTGGGGTTTGGGGTTCGCTCTTTGTGCTCTCTGGAGCCTGCCATCGTCACGTGGTTTCGGGGTGCTGCAAGGGTGTTGTCCAGGTACAAGTACCCCAAAGTTAAAGTCTCTGCTTGGGTACTTTACCTCGCAGGGATGATGGTTCCTCTTCCTCGGCCGGCAGTTGGAGTTTGCATGAAGATAGTCGCAGAACGAGACAGGCTACAGGGAGGAGGTAAGAGCCCTAGCAGAATGGTGCAAGTACAACAACCTCTCCCTCAACATCAGCAAAACAAAGGAGATGATCATGGACTACAGGATGCGGCAGGGGGAGGGACACACCCCAATCTACATCGAAGGGGCTGAGGTGGAGAGGGTCAGCAGCTTCAAATTCCTGGGTGTATTCATTACAGACGACTTAATGTGTTCCCATCACATCGACGTTGTAACCAAGAAGGCATGCCAATGCCCGTTCTTCCTCAGGAGACTGAAGAAATTTGGAATAGCCCCCCAGATTCTCACCAACATCTACCGGTGCACCATCGAGAGTATCCTGTCCGGCTGCATCACTACGTGATATGGCAACTGCACCGCCATAGACCGCAAGACTCTACAGATGGTGGTGAAAGTTGCACAAAATACTATAGGAATTAAACTACCTGCTGTGCAGGATATCTACCCCGAGAGGTGCCGGGGGAAGGCCCTGAGAATCATTAAAGACGCGAGCCATCCCAGCCACAACCTCTTCGCCCTGCTCCTGTCCGATAAGAGATACCAAAGCTTACGGTCTCGTACCAGCAGGTTTCGAAACAGCTTCTAACCCCAGGTCATAAGACTCATGAACGAATAATCTATTATTATTTATTGTTGTTGTTTTTATTTATTATACTGTATTTCTATTAGTATTTTTATCATTGCTATGCCATATTTATTCCAATGTTGGGAGGGCTCGTAAAAATCAACATTTCATTGTGCAGTACACACGTCTGCTGCATATATAACAAATAAAATTGAATTGAATTGAATTGAGGTCAGCTGGACTGAAGGCCCGATTATTCAAAGCTTTTCTTCAATCGTCTTTCCATTTGTCTTCATCACCACCTCGCCTCGTCGCGTCCCGTCTCGCCTGGCCTGATTTGTCTGTGTCCACCTGGCGCAATGCCGGGCGTCCCTGATAGAATGGGGAAGGCACGGGCAGTGGCCGGGCGGTAAGCGTGGGATGGGGGAAGAGCAGTAGCCACGAGGGCGAGGGGCTGGAGCAGGAGCCGGGAGCAAGGGCAGAGAGCAGAGAGAGAAGGTTGCCAGTGGGCCTACAATTATACTCCTTCGGATGGCCCTTATCTGCGCGCCAAATTAGGTTAGTTCTTTGTCTCAATCTTGGCGGGCTATTTTAAATAACGGTAGCAATCTACACTAACTGGTTTTAGATGGCTGGTAATCACATCTACTGGCCTGATAATTGATTGTTTTGTTATTAATACATCTTAATGGGCCTGTCCAGCCTCGAGGGCTTCCTTAAGCTGTTCTCGATTATTTATGCAAACTGCTTGATGGCCTTAACTATAGGCCTAACTGGGTTTTGATCTGTCTCTGGTTTGGTCTAATACATAATTCAAAGTCCTGTCTGGTTTTCAAAATGCAAAGTCTCTCTTCACAGAAACTGCAGCTTTGGTTTCGATTTCTCCACAAGCTGCCTGTGCCGCAGAGTCCAAGTTTTTAAAATCTCACAGGATTTCTGCCACGAGGTGCGGACGCCATCTTGGGTACCCTTTTTCATTAAAATGTCCATGCAGGGTCCATTTTCTTATTAATAACCTTTGGGGAACTGTAGAAATGTTGCGAATCTTACATTAGCAAAGAGGAATGCAGATACCTATCTTTCACCACAGCTTCATTAGTGAGCGTAAGTTAAAACTGCATATTTACCCCTTGGACAGGGAAATTGCAATGGCTCTGACGACACTGACCACCAATTCTTACGGCTTTTGTCTTGTCGGCCTTATCCTCAATGGCCGCACTTATTACTCCACCCGGCTCGGGGTGCTCAAGACCCTATGCAGTGATGTGCTCTTGGGACAGGATTTCCAGAAACAACACAAAAGACTCACTTTCGAGTTTGGAGGGTCAAAGCCGGAGCTTACTATTTCCAAAGTACCATTTTGTGCGCTTTCGGCAGCTTCGCTCGATGAGCCCTCCTTGTTTGCCAATCTTTCCCCCCGATGTAAGCCCATAGTCACTAAATCACGATGTTTCAGCCAAGATGATCAAGCCTTTATCGAGGCAGAAATCTCTCGCCTTCTAGCTGATGGTATCATTGAGCCACGTTCATCTTCCTGGCGGGCTCAAGTCGTCATTGTTAAAAATCCTCTGAAGCAACACAAGAAATGCCTTTGCATCGATTACTTGCAAACTATTAACCAGTATACCGATCTGGATGCCTACCCACTACCACGCATCGATGACATGGTCAATAACTTTACCAACTACAAGGTATTTTCAACTTTTGATTTAAAGAGCACTGTAGCGGGTGGCCAGTCAGTTATGCCCCTGACTGCCTGTGAGCAGTTCGAATTGCTCCCACACCCCTGGGTTCTAGACACCGGACTTAGGTGCAGGCGGCGATACAGAAGAACAGGTAGACAATTGGCTTAGTACAAGAAAACTGTGAACTTTATTAAATGATGATAAAAATTATAGATGCTGAGAAAATCACGATGTAGTTACAGGCTTATCAAAAAAGAAAATGCACTCAAATGGGAATGGGGAACACACGGCACATCGAGGGAAAACAAACTACATTACCCTTATCCTTATCCCACCCCTATACCTAACTAGATTAAGCTAAGAGGGGCCAGGAATTCATGCTCACCGAGTCAAAATCTGCTGAGTTCAAATGGCTGTGGAGTTTGGGGTTCGCTCTTTGTGCTCTCTGGGGCCTGCCGTCGTCACATGGTCTCAGGGCACTGCAAGGGCGTCGTCCAGGTAAAGTACCCCGAGGTTAAAGTCTTTGCTTGGGTACTTTACCTCGCAGGGATGATGGTTCTTCTTCCTCGGGTGGCAGCAGCTGGGGTTTGCATGAAGATAGTCGGAGGTCGGCTGGATTGAAGGCCTGATTATTCGAAGCGTTCTTCAATCTTCTCCCAATTCGTCTCGTCTCATCTCACCTCGCCTTGTCTCATCTCATCTCACCTCGCCTCATCTCGTCCTGCCTCGTCTGGCCTGGTTTGCCCGTGTTCGCCTGGTGCAATGCCTGGCGTCCCTGATGGGTTTGAGAAGACACGGGCAGTGACCAGGTGGCAAGTGCAGGAGAGAGAGCAAGAGCCAAGAGAGCAAGAGAGCATTGGTTACTGGACAAGAGAGCGTTGGTTACTGGGCAAGAGAGCGTTGGTTACTGGTGGGCCTACAATTATACTCCTTCGGATGGCCCTTATCTGCGCACCAAATCAGGTCAGTCCATTGTTTCACTTTTGGCGGGCTGTTTTGAATGATTACACCAATCTAAACTAACTGTTTTTAGATGGCCATTTATTGCACCTAATGGCCTGATGTCCGAGCTGTATTGTCATTAATGCATTTTAATCGGCCTGTGCAGCCTTAGTCGCTTCCCTAAGCTTTTTCCGATTATGTATGCAGACAAACTAATGGCCTTGCGCTTAGGCCTAACTGGGGTGATCTGTTCCAATCTGATGAAATGCATATTCAGTGTTTGCTTAACTGTCTAGGTTTTCAAACACAAAAGTCCTTTTTTTCACAGAAATGCATTTTAAGTTTTGATGTCCCAAAACAGCTTGTTCTGTGCTGCAGAGTACAAGCTTTTAAAATCTTACAGGCTTTTGGTCACGAGGTGTGGACACCATCTTTTGGGTACCCTTTTTAAATTGTCCATAGGGTCCCCTTTATTAATAACCTTGGGGAAATGTGGGAATTTTGCGAATCCTACAGCACATATCATCAAGTACCGTTAAAGGACTCTGACAAAAAGTATCCAGCCTTTGAGGCCAATGGTCCACTTTGCCAGTTTTGTCGCCTTCCATTTGGGGTCTCAAATGGGGTGGCCGTCTTTCAACGGGCAATGGATAGCCTAGTCAAACAGGAGAACTTAACGGACACTTTTCCATATCTAGGTAATATCACCATTGCTGGTCATGACCAGGAGCATGATGCCAACCTCCAGAAATTTTTTGACGTTCTCCGTCGTCGCAACTTAACCTTAAATGAGTCCAAATCTGTGAAATCAGTACCACCAGTCAACATCCTTGGCTACTGGGTGGGCAACAGTGTCATCAAGCCAGATCCAGAGCAACTTCGTCCGCTTCAGGAGCTCCCTCCCCCTACGAATCTCGGCTCTCTTCGTCGGGCACTCGGCATGTTCGCCTATTATGCGAAATGGATACCCCACTTCTCCGACAAGATCCAGCCCCTGTTTCACGCTAAGTCATTTCCATTGGAGGCAACGGCTATTTCAGCTTTCAACCTCCTCAAGCGACAACTGGAAAAAGCCACGCTTCGTTCTATTGTTGGAAATCATCCTTTCGTGGTCGAGTGCAATGCATCGGATGTGGCGATCTCTGCTACCTTGAATCAAGGTGTGAGAAGTCACACAACACCAGGTTATAGTCCAACAGCTTTATTTGAAATCACAAGCTTTCGGAGCGCTGCTCCTTCGTCAGGTGAAGTGGAGAGATGCATATAGACACAGCATATATAGTCACAGAATATTGCCAGATGATTACAGATAATCTTTCTAACTGCCCTTTATCACACCTCGGCAGAGTGATAATCACAGCATGGCATTCGTGGGCGGGGCCTAATCCTTCAAACTGCCGAGCGGGAGCTGAGCAGAGGTGAGTGGCGGCCATTAAAGTCCAGCCGGGCCTGAAGCGCTGGCGGCCGCCCTTCTTCACCCGCAAAATCTCCCTCTGGCTCTCACCTTTTAGCGGGGGAGAGGCTGCTTTAAATTAGATCGTTCACTCAGTCGCGTCTCTCTTCACCTCTTTTGTTTTTCTTCTCTCTGGCCGGCTGCGCGGGAAAACAGAGAACCACGCGGCGCGAGAGACAGCGAGCAGGGGAGCAGTGGCGAGGGCTCCGGCTCAGCGGATCGGGCGCTCATCAGGGGTCGGCCCGCAACACACCGACCGGAGGAGCGGCGGCTCTCTCTCTCCTTCCCCCCCTCTCTCGCTCTCTCCTTCCCCCCCCCCTCTCTTTCTCTCTCTCCCGCCGACCTCACGAAATGGCGGCCACCCTTCTTCACCCGCCGGGCTCTCGGACACGGGAGTCCGGAGCGAAAGGCCTTCGACTGCCGCCCGGCCAACCGGGTCCAAAGGCCCGCCTGGTTAAACATGAGGAACCCCGGGCTCGCTTCTGAGCGATGGGCACCCGGCCTCCCGGTGTTGGACTGACTCCGTTCTGGTACCGAGGTGAGTCGGAGAGAGAGGGAGGGAGAGAGAGAGAGAGCGGGGAGGGAGGGAGAGAGAGAGGGGCAGGGAGAGAGAGGGGCAGGGAGAGAGAGGGGGGAGAGAGAGAGAGGGGAGAGAGAGAGCAGCAGGGAGAGAGAGGGGGAGGGGAGAGAGAGCGCGGCAGGGAGAGAGAGAGGGAGAGAGAGAGGGGGGAGAGAGAGAGGGGAGAGAGAGCGCGGCAGGGAGAGAGAGGGGGTGGGAGAGAGAGGGGGGTGAGAGAGGGAAAGTGTGAAGGGGTGGGAGAGGGAGGGAGAGCTCGCCTTCTTCCTTCCTTCTATCGCCGCAATTCAAACTTCCCGCCGACCTACAAAATGGCGGCTGCCCTTCTTCACCCGCCGGGCTCTGAGTCCAGCCCCTTCCCCGGGGTGTCTTCCTCTCTTCTCTATCTCCTTCCCTCACTCTCTCCTTCCCACTCTCTCTCTCTCTCTCTCCTTCCCTCTCTCTCTCTCTCTCCTTCCCTCTCTCTCTCTCTTTCTCCTTCCCTCTCCCTCTCTCTCTCTCCTTCCCTCTCTCTCTCTCTGTCTCTCTCTCCTTCCCTCTCTCTCTCTCTGTCTCTCTCTCCTTCCCTCTCTCTCTCTCTCTCCTTCCCTCTCTCTCTCTCCTTCTCTCTCTCTCCTTCCCTCTCTCTCTCTCTTTCTCCTTCCCTCTCTCTCTCTCTCTCTCTCTCTCTCTCCTTCCCTCTCTCTCTCTCTCCTTCCCTCTCTCTCTCTCTGTCTCTCTCTCC
This sequence comes from Somniosus microcephalus, assembly GCF_052327205.1. Taxonomy (NCBI): domain Eukaryota; kingdom Metazoa; phylum Chordata; class Chondrichthyes; order Squaliformes; family Somniosidae; genus Somniosus; species Somniosus microcephalus. The sequence continues at coordinate 232,682,955 of NC_140988.1, read as the reverse complement.
TTCCCTCTCTCTCTCTCTCTCTCTCTCTCCTTCCCTCTCTCTCTCTCCTTCTCTCTCTCTCCGTCCCTCTCTCTCTCTCTCTCTCTCTCTCTCCTTCCCTCTCTCTCCTTCCCTCTCTCTCAGTCTCTCTCTCCTTCCCTCTCTCTCTCTCCTTCCCTCTCTCTCTCTCTCTCCTTCCCTCTCTCTCTCTCTCTCTCCTTCCCTCTGTCTCTCTCTCCTTCCCTCTCTGTCTCCTTCCCTCTCTCTCTCTGTCTCTCTCTCCTTCCCTCTCTCTCCTTCCCTCTCTCTCTCTCTCCTTCCCTCTCTCTCTCTCTCCTTCCCTCTCTCTCTCTCCCTCCTTCCCTCTCTCTCTCTCTCTCTCTCTTTCTCCTTCCCTCTCTCTCTCTCCCTCCTTCCCTCTCTCTCCCTCTCTCTCTCTCTCTCTCTTTCCCTCTCTCTCTCTCTCTCCTTCCCACACAGACAGACAGACAAACTCATTTATATATATATATATAAAAATTATTTCTACTTTTCATAACAACATGCCCTCAAAAAACCCTCGGCACCGCCGGGCACTCCAGCTGGTGGTTAAATATAAATAATAAGGGAAATTTGGGAAATTCCTCAAATTCCCAAATTCTTCTAAGTATTGATATTTAACTATAAATAATAATATAAAGTCTAAGTATTATTAAAAAAGGACAGAATAGGATAAAAATAGATAAGAGGAGGCACTTAAACTGTTGGCAGTCCTCAAAGTAGAAAAGTTACTCAGTGCAGATGGGATGCATCCTAGGTTACTGAGGGAAGTAAGACTGGAAATTGCAGAGGCTCTGGCCACAATCTTCCAATCCTTCTTGGATATGGGGGCCAGAGGACTCGAGAATTGTCCTGTTTAAAAAGGGGGAGAGGAATAACCTGGTAACTACAGGCCAGTCAGCCTAACATCAGTGGTGGGGAAGCTTTTAGAGACAATAATCTGGGACAAAATTAATTGGCATTTGGAAAAGAATGGACTAATAAATAAAAGTCTGCCTGGATTTGTCAAAGGAAAATCATGTTTGACTAACTTGATCGAGTTTTTTGATGAAGTAACAGAAAGGGTTGATGAGGGTGGTGCGGTTGATGTTGTGTATATGGACTTTCAAAAGGCATTTGACAAAGTACCACATAGAAGACTTGTTAGCAAAATTAAAGCCTATGGGATTAAAGGGACAGTGGCAGCGTGGATACAAAATTGGCTAAGGGACAGAAAGCAGAGAGTAGTGCTGAACAGTTGTTTTTCAGACTGGAGGGAAGTATACAGTGGTGTTCCCCAGGGGTCAGTATTAGGATCACTACTCTTTTTGATATATATTAATGACCTGGACTTGGGTATACAGGGCATAATTTCAAAGCTTGCAGATGATATGAAACTTGGAAATGTAGTAAACAATAAGGAGGATAGTAACCGACTTCAGGAGGACATAGACTGGTGAAATGGGCAGACACATGGCAGATAAAATTTAACACAGAGAAGTGTGAAGTGATACATTCTGGTAGCAAGAATGAGGAGAGGCAATATAAGCTAAATAGTACAATTTTAAGGGGGTTGATGTAACAGAGAGGCCTTGGGGTGTATGTACACAAATCTTTGAAAGTGGCAGGATAAGTTGAGAAGGCTGTTAAAAAAGCTTTATTAATAGAGTGATAGGCCAGAATTTTCTGGGGTCCCTGTGGGTGCGATCGGTGGTGGGTTGGGTGGGAAACTTGAAATATCTTGCAGTGAATCGGGAACCCTCCATCATCCCGCCCCCAAGCACCTTTCCCTCGGGCGCGTTTGCCGGCGCGGCAGTGACCTGAACAGCAGAGACGGGCGAGCTAATTTAAATCATTATTAGGTATTTGTCAAACACTTAAGAGTCTTTTTAACCCTACCTTTCAAATTTCACTGGATGACCACGGGAATCACGCAGCTCAGGAAACATGTCTGCCAACCTGAGGCGGACGTTGAGTGGCCATTGATCCAGATGATTAGTGCACAGCATGGAAAGTAAAATAAAATCTCCCACCTCACAGCTGATCACTTTCCTAAGGCAGATGCTGTTGCTGAGTGCATTGTCAGCACAGATTTAGCTTTCTAGACGCTGCAAGTGTTTCCAGCAAAGTCGCCATCCAGTGTCACCTCATTGGTAGAACCTATCACACCATTGACAGATTGCTTCTGTCATTTCTACTTGACCTTCCATATATTCCATCAGCATGGGTGCCATTTATACTGTCTCACCATGGTCCTCAGAATCAGACCACGATGAGCCCCAACACCAGCAGCACCAGGCACACCAGCAGTGCCAACAACAACACCATCAACCTTCTCCTGAACCACCTGATGCTACACAGGACAGAGGGCATCAGCGCAGGGCTGCACCACACCGGAAGCGACATCCCCAACATAGGGTATACAGGCAGAGGATGAGCTTCCTCAACATGACTGAGCAGCAGTGCCAAAAGAGGCTCAGGCTATCGCGCCAGGTCATTGCAGACATTTGCAGATTGCTGGAGCAAGATCTGCAGCCCAGAGGAGCGGGTGGACACGCCTTACCAGTGGTTGTCCAAGTCACGACCGCCCTCAACTTCTTCCCCTCAGGCTCTTTCCAGGGATCTGCAGCACACATTTGCAGTATCTCGCAGTCGGCCGCCCACAGATGCATCACACAGGTCCCCGATGCCCCGTTTGACAAGCCAGCCAATTATATCAACTTTGCCACTGATGAAGCCAGTGTTACTGAGTGGGCACTTGGCATTGCTACCCTGGCTGGCTTCCCACGGGTGCAGGGCATCATCGATTGCACACATGTGGTCATCAGGGCACCCCATCATAACCCAGGAGTTTTTGTCAACTGCAAGGGCTTCCACTGCCTCAATGTGCAGCTCATCTGCAACCACAGTAAGATCATTGTGCATGTGTGCGCCAAATTTCCTGGCAGCTGCCATGACTCTTTTGTTTTGCACCAGTCCAGCCTCCTTCAGCTCTTCGCTCCTCCAAACAGGCTTTCTGGCTGGCTGCTTGGAGACAAGGGCTATCCACTGAAGACGTGACTCATGACACCCTTGAGGAGACCAAGTACTGAAGCCGAGGAGAGATATGATGAAAGCCACATTTCTACCAGATGTATCATAGAGCAGACAATAGGCATGCTCAATATGGACTTCAGATGCCTTGAAAAATCTGGAGGAGCCCTTCCATACGCACCAGCCAGGGTCTCCAGAATCGTCGTGCTCTGCCACGTCCTGCACAACATAGCGCAGCAGTGAGGATTAGCACTGCATGAGGAGCAAGGCTCTCAGCACACAGCCTCTTCAGAGGAGGAGGAGTAGGAGGAGCAGGAAGAACCTGCAGTCCAGGTCCCACCAGCACCCGAGCACATTGCTGCCTGGGAGGCCAGGGATGGCCTCATCATGGCCAGATTTACTAACTTTACGCAGTACACCAATATGGCTGCCACATACTGTGCCAGGTTGGCACCACCCCACAGCAACACCATAAAGGATCTGTACAATGACCAAGCAATTCCTTTCACACTGACCACCATTGCTGGAGATAACGTTATGTCTCACCATTCACTTCAACTCACTAAGCCACTTCCAAAGGTGCACACAAATTTGTCCATGTCCACAAAATGGTGAAAATAAAGATTTTTATGTGTGACATTACAGTAACGGAAACTGTACAGAATCATTTAACGAGACACCCAAGTGGCTACCCTTGTGAATCTACTTGTGTTTCATCTCTCTCTTACACGTGCTTCTACAAGGTGCCACCCCTGTGGCTTCAGCAGATGTAGAGGCAGCCTGCTCACTTCCCTGCTGCAACTGCTTAGATGCTTTTGGTGGCTGTTATCTGGGTTTTGGAGCCTCTGATGGCCTCGCCAAAGTCTGCTCCTCCTGCGACTGTGCAGTGGCAGAATCGGCCATCGCTATCCGAGGAGGCATCTGGGGCTCTGACTGAGGGGGTAGCAGTCGGGGAGAAATGTGAACGCTTTGAGAGGAGCCCACACCGGCATGTTCTCTCTCACCATCATCGCTCTCATGGGCCACCCGCACTTCCCTGCTAGCAAGGAGCAGCAGAGCACCATGCTGCACATCAGTGGGGCCACGAGGACCCACATCTACATTGACATCCCTCCTAGAGAGGACGTCTATGAGCCTCTTCCATCTATTCTCCACAGAGACCATGTGCTCCTGTGAGTGGTGCATTAGCTGCTCCATGTAGGTGGCCATCCTATCCATGGAAGAGCCTACAGTCGCCATCGCCTGCGACACGGTGGTGCTCATGTTGGAGATGGACTCCTCCATTCACTGAACATTTACAGACATTGCTCTCGCATAACTTGTCAAAGCTTCCTGCAATTCTTGCTGCACCTCCAGGATCGCCCTTTTTCTGGATGGCCCCCAAGGCTCAGCATCTGCATGCAGCTGAGCCGAGCTGGGAGCATCCTGCACCCTCCAGCCAGGAGTCTCCACTGCTGTCCCTGTCTCCACCATCTGCTCTTGCTCACTTGTAAGTTGTGAGATACCAGGTGACGACACTACACTAGCTCGCGTGGTACCCACCGAGGTGTGCGTCTCTGTGCTGGTGCTGGGTGCGCTCATGTCTGGTGATGCTGCGTCCTCAGAGGCTGGAGGCTCCTCTGAGGAGTCGTCTTCCTCTTCCTCCTGGACAGTGGGGGGTGGAGCTGTTGATGGACCTGTGGGAGAGTAAAGAGATGAGTTAGATATGTCATATGAAGAATGGGTACAGATACCATTATGCACATGATGACCATTCAGTGGCTGCTGACATCAGTCCCCATATGAGTGGCTGATATATGCATGTAGCTGTATGAGATGTAATTCTGTGTTCAAGTTGCTGAGATGTCCCCCTCTCTCTGTCTTCCACCTCCAGCTACTCGGCGACTTCAGAAACTTTGAAGGCAACCTCCTCTGCTGATGTTAGGGTCGCCAATGATGGCATTCCACCTCCGGTTCTCTCCCTCTCCCTCTTATTGTGGGCTCTCTTCTCCTGCAAGGAGGAAAAGAAGAGAAGGTTGAGTGAGAGCGATGGAATAAGTGTAAGGGTTACATCTTTAGAGGGTGACTATGATGGAGTGGGGTGGCAATGCCAAGTGGCCTCTTTGTGTGTTGTTAGTTGGTATGATTGCATTAGGATGAGGGTGAGTGTGAGGGATGGCTAGTCAGATGGGGATGTGATAACGTAGATAAAGAGGGATGGGTGGATGTGCAAGGTATGTTGGTTGAGTAAGGATGTGCAGGAGTAGGGTTCGGAAGGCAGAGTGATGGGGATGTGATGAGTGGCACAGCAGGATGAAGTCGAGTGTAGCTTTGTACTCACCTTTCCTGATCTAATATGTGATAATTGACACGTTTGCGGCACTGCACCCAGGTCCTCCTGACCACACCCCTGCTGTTCACCTCCTCTGCTATTTGGAACGAGGCCCTTTTGGTCTCCTGGGGAGGTCTCTTCCACCCATTAGAAAGGAAGAGGATCTCCCTGCGTGCTCTGTCCCCCTCCACAAGCATATGGAGGGAGTCATCGGAGAACCTGGGTGCAGTCCTCTGTCTCAGTGCAGTAATGTTTGGCATTCTTTGTAGCAGTCCAATTGTCCAGTGTGCTGCCTGCACACTCCTAGATGAACCTTCAAATGCAATGTGGCCATGGCTCCTTTAAATATCCTGGCTGAAAATGCATCATCGATGACGTCATCAGACCTGCACCATTTAATAGGGCCGGGAAATACACAGGGCGGCCTTAATAAGCCCCATTATTGCAAAGTTGATTTGAGGAGCAGCACGGAATCGGGAACAGGGTCGCGACCCGCCACGGTGACTGCCTGCGCCCAACTTGCCCAGCTACAGAAAATTCCGGCCATAAAGTACAAAAGCAAGGAAATTATGCTCAGCCTTTATAAAACACTGGTTAGGGCTCAGCTGGAGCATTGTGTTCCTCTGGAGAGGTGGGTTACTGCTTATAATATTTAAATTAGGCATTTTTGACAAGATTTTAACCGGCATTTAAATTTAGTATCACATGCACGGGTTTCCCGGGCTTCCTGAAACTTTCCATTGAAAGCAAGAAGATTGTACAGCAACTCATGGAGCTAATTAAAAGTCACAAACACAGACATCAATAAATACTCAGTGCTCACAGCTATTATCTTACCTCCCACTGGGAAAGGAATTGTTGAGAGTACTTGTGTTGAGAGGCTGATTTGTGGATTATGGAGGTAGACTCACAACATCAGGACGGGTAGCGCCATGGCTGCCTTAGATTGGACCTCGGCTGAGGAGCAAGATGATCATCAGCAGCAGCAACAGCCTGCTGTGGAGAGACCTGCAGGGGAGCAGCAGCAGAGAAGGGAACAGCAGCAACCAGGGATTCCCGTATAGCTGTGAGGTTCAGTTAGTCACTAACACTGGACCTGGGAGCACAGCGGCTGACCTGGGAGTGGAGTGAGCAGCGATGCCCGACCAGAGCGGACCTGCGTGAGGTACAAGCAGCGCGGCAACTTTAAAAGGAGGGGCGAGGCGAGGCCTGACCACAGCGGCTGACCTGGGAGTGGAGTGAGCAGCGATGCCCGACCAGAGCGGACCTGCGTGAGGTACAAGCAGCGCGGCAACTTTAAAAGGAGGGGCGAGGCGAGGCCCGACCAATTCAACAGCAGGGGAGAGATGTAAAAAGTAATCAAAGTGTGACATCACCAAGAAGCGGGTAAGTGATTGGTTGGTGAGTATTTCTCTCTTTTTTTAAACTTTAACTCTGGTTTATAGTTTCTAAGGTCTCTCTAGTGTAGCAGGGACTGTTGGTAAACCAGTTAACTGTAGTGTAATTAGTTGGATTGATTGATTTAATTTAAATTCAATTAATTAAAGGGTAAGTCATGGCAGGACAGCCGGGCCCCGTGATCTGCTCCTCCTGCGATATGTGGGAACTCAGGGACACTTCCTGTGTCCCTGACAACTACGTGTGCAGGAAGTGCATCCAGCTGCAGCTACTGGCAGACCGCATTGCGGCGCTGGAGCTGTGATTGGATACATACTAGAGCATTCACGATGCTCAGGACATCGTGAATAGCACATTTACGGAGTTGGACACACCGCAGGTAGAGGTTGGACAGGAAGAAAGGGAATGGGTGACCAACAGGCAGAGTACTAGGCGCAGGCAGGTAGTGCAGGGGTCCCCTGTGGCCATCTCCCTCTCCAACAGATACACCACTTTGAGTACTGTTGGGGGGATGGCTTATCAGAGGAAGGCAGCAGCAGCCAACTTCCTGGCACCAGGGATGGCTCTGCTGCACAGAATGGGAGGAAAAAGAGGGGTAGAGCTATAGTAATAGGGGATTCAATTGTAAGGGGAATAGATAGGCGTTTCTGCGGCCGCAAACGAGACTCCAGGATGGTGTGTTGCCTCACTGGTGCAAGGGTCAAGGATGTCTCCGAGCGGCTGCAGAACATCTTGGAAGGGGAGGGTGAACAGCCAGTTGTCGTGGTGCATATAGGCACCAACGATATAGGTAAAAAGCGGGATGAGGTCCTAAAAGTGGAATATAGGGAGTTAGGAGATAAATTAAAAAACAGGACCTCAAAGGTAGTAATCTCAGGATTGCTACCAGTGCCACTTGCTAGGCAGAGTAGAAATAGAAGGATACTTCAGATGAATACGTGGCTGGAGGAATGGTGCCAGGGGGAGGGATTCAAGTTCCTGGGACATTGGAACCGGTTCTGGGGGAGGTGGGACCAGTTCAAACCAGACGGTTTGCACCTGGGCAGGGCTGGAACCGATGTCCTAGGGGGAGTGTTTGCTAGTGCTGTGGGGGAGGGTTTAAACTAAAATGGCAGGGGGTTGGGAACCTGAGCAGGGAGACAGACTAAAGGGAAACAAGGATAAAAGCAAAAGATAGGAAGGAGAAAAACAAAAGTGGCAGTCAGAGAAATCAACGGTTTAAATCAAACATGGCCACAGTAAATAATAATTCTAATAGGTCTAAGAGCATTAAAAAAACAAGCCTGAAGGCTTTGTGGCTTAATGCGAGGAACATTTGTAATAAGATGGATGAATTGGCTGTGCAAATAGAAGTAAACAAATACGATTTGGTTGGGATTACGGAAACGTGGCTCAAGGAAGGCCAGGACTGGGAACTCAACATCCAGGGGTATTCGATATTCAGGAAAGATAGGCAAAAAGGAAAGGGAGGTGGGGTAGCATTACTGGTTAAAGAAGGGATTAACACAATTGTAATGAAGGATATTAGCTCTGATGAGGTGGAATCTGTATGGGTAGAATTGAGAAATACTAAGGGGAAAAAAACGTTAGTGGGAGTGGTTTATAGAACTCCAAACAGTAAGGCGGAGGTTGGGGATGGCATTAAAAGGGAAATTAAAGAAGCGTGCAATAAGGGCACAGCAGTTATCATGGGCGACTTTAACCTACATATAGATTGGGCCAACCAAATTAGTAACAATATTGTGGAGGAGGAATTCCTGGAGTGTTTACGGGATGGTTTCCTGGACCAATATGTCGAGGAACCAACCAGAGATCAGGCCATCTTAGACTGGGTATTATGTAACGAGAAAGGATTAATTAGCAATCTTGTTGTACGAGGCCCCTTGGGTCGGAGCGATCATAATATGATCGAATTCTTCATTAAGGTGGAGAATGAAGTAGTTGACTCGGAGACTAGGGTCCTCAATTTAAATAAAGGAAACTACAATGGTCTGAGGAGCGAGTTGGGTAGGATTGATTGGGGAATGGCACTCAAAGGGTTGACGGTGGATAGGCAATGGCAAACATTCAAAGACCGAATGGATGAACTACAGAATTTGTTCATCCCAGTTTGGCATAAAAATAAAACAAAAAAGGTGACCCAACCGTGGCTAACAAGGGAAATTAGGGATAGCATAAGGTCCAAGGAGAGGGCATTTAAATTGGCCAGAAAAAGCAATAATCCTGAGGATTGGGAGCAGTTTAGGATTCAACAAAGGAGGACAAAGGGATTAATTAAGAAAGGGAAAATAGAATATGAGAGTAAGCTTTCAGGGAACATAAAAACTGACTGTAAAAGCTTTTATAGATATGTGAAGAGAAAAAGATTGGTGAAGTCAAGCGTAGGTCCCTTGCAGTCAGAATCCGGGGAATTTATAATGGGGAACAAAGAAATGGCTGACCAACTAAATACATATTTTGGTTCTGTCTTCACAAAGGAGGACACAAATAACCTCCCAGAGATGCCAGGGAACATAGGGTCTGATGAAAGGGTGGAACTGAAAGAAATCAGTATTTGTAGGGAAATGGTGTTAGGAAAATTGATGGGACTGAAGGCCGATAAATCCCCAGGGCCTGATAATCTACATCCCAGGGTACTTAAGGAAGTGGCCCTAGAAATAGTAGATGCATTGCTGGTCATCTTCCAGAACTCGATAGACTCTGGAACGGTACCCATGGATTGGCGGGTAGCTAATGTTACCCCACTATTCAAAAAAGGTGGTAGAGAAAAGGCGGGGAATTATAGACCGGTAAGCTTGACATCGGTAGTGGGGAAAATGCGAGAGTCCATTATAAAAGATGTAATAGCAGAGCACTTGGAAAGCAGTGACTGGATCGGACAAAGTCAACATGGATTTACAAAAGGTAAATCATGCTTGACTAATCTACTGGAATTTTTTGAGGATGTAACTGGTAAAATAGATAAGGGAGAACCAGTGGATGTGGTGTATTTGGACTTTCAGAAGGCTTTCGATAACGTCCCGCATAAGAGATTAGCGTACAAAATTAAGGCACATGGGATTGGGGCCAAGGTATTGACTTGGATAGAGAACTGGTTGGCGGACAGAAAGCAAAGAGTTGGAATAAACGGGTCGTTTTCCGAGCGGCAGGCAGTGACTAGTGGGGTACCGCAAGGATCGGTCCTAGGACCCCAGCTGTTCACAATATATATTAATGATCTGGACGAGGGAATTGGATGTAATATCTCCAAATTTGCAGATGACACAAAGCTGGGTGGGAGGGTATGCTGTGAGGAGGATGTCGTGAAACTCCAGTACGATTTGGACAGGTTGGGTGATTGGGCAGAAACATGGCAAATGCACTATAATGTGGATAAATGTGAGGTTATCCACTTTGGTGGCAAAAACAGGAAGGCAGATTATTATTTGAATGGCAATAGATTGGGAGAAGGGGAACTGCAAAGAGACCTGGGTGTTCTTGTGCACCAGTCGCTGAAGGTAAGCATGCAGGTGCAGCAGGCGGTTAAGAAGGCAAATGGTGTGTTGGCCTTCGTAGCAAGAGGGTTCAAGTACAAGAACAAGGATGTCTTCCTGCAATTGTATAGGGCCTTGGTGAGACCACACCTTGAGTATTGTGTGCAGTTTTGGTCGCCTTACCTGAGGAAGGACGTTTTTGCCATGGAAGGAGTGCAGCGAAGATTCACCAGGCTGATACCTGGGATGGCAGGAATGACGTACGAGGAGAGATTGTGTTGATTGGGCTTATACTCGCTGGAGTTTAGAAGATTGAGAGGGGATCTCATCGAAACCTATAAAATTCTGTCAGGCCTGGACAGACTAGATGCAGGAAGGATGTTTCTGATGGCCGGGGAGTCCAGAACCAGGGGTCATAGTCTAAGGATAAGGCTAAGCCATTTAGGACTGAAATGAGGAGGAATTTCTTCACCCAGAGAGTGGTGAACCTGTGGAATTCTCTGCCACAGAGGGCGGTGGAGGTCAGTTCATTAAGTATATTCAAGAAAGAGTTGGATATATTTCTTAAGGCTAAAGGGATCAAGGGATATGGGGAGAAGGCAGGGACAGGGTACTGAATTTGGATGATCAGCCATGATCTCATTGAATGGCGGAGCAGGCTCGAAGGGACGAATGGCCTACTCCTGCTCTTATCTTCCATGTTTCTATGTTTCTATGGACCGATGTAACAACTACATCCAACGGCCACTCTCCCTCGCCACCGCCCGCCCCCGACCCCCCCTCACCCCCCGCAATCCCACTGACACAAAGCAGTCCTGTGACCAACCATCCACCATTGCACATCCCCCATTGGTTCCCGTCAATTCATGTCTTCCCATTCATCAGCAAGCAACTGAAAGGCAAGTTGCCACCCGACAAGCAAGAATGGGCAAGACAGGAAAGTGGTGCAAAGTAATACATTTTATGTTATTCTATTAAAGAACGGAAACTTAACAACATTATATTTTGCCAAACACCCATATTCATATTAATAAAAGGTTTTCTTTTTCTTTTCCTACCACTCCTCATCGAATCATAAAATCATAAAAAGTTACAGCACGGAAGGAGGCCATTTCGGCCCATCGTGTCCATGCCGGCCAACAAAGAGCTAACCAGCCTAATTCCACTTCTCAGCTCTTGGTCGGTAGCGCTGCAGGTTAGAGCATCCCAAGTGCATATCCAAGAAATGTTTTAATGTGGTTAGAGTTTCTGCCTCTACCACCCTTTCAGGGTGAGTTCCAAACCCCCACAACCCTCTGGGTGAAGAAATTTCCCCTCAAATCCCCTCTAAACCTTCCATCAATTACTTTAAATCTGTGCCCCCTGGTTTTTGACCTCTCTGCTAAGGGAAATAGGTCCTTTCTATCCACTTTATCTATGCCCCTCATAATTTTATACACCTCAATAAGGTCTCCCCTCAGCCTCCTCAGTACCAAGGAAAACAGACCCAGCCTATCCAGTCTTTCCTCATAGCTAAGATTCTCTACTCCTGGCAACATCCTTGTAAATCTCCTCTGTACCCTCTCTGGTGCAATCACATCTTTCCTGTGATGTGGTGACCAGAACTGCACGCAATAATCTAGCTGAGGCCTAACTAATGTTTTATACAGTTGAAGCATAACCCTCATAGAGTCATAGAGTCATAGAGTTATACAGCACGGATAGAGGCCCTTCGGCCCATCGTGTCCGTGCCGGCCATCAAGCCCTGTCTAATCTAATCCCATATTCCAGCATTTGGTCCGTAGCCTTGTATGTTATGGCATTTCAAGTGCTCATCCAAATGCTTCTTAAATGTTGTGAGGGTTCCTGCCTCCACAACCCTTTCAGGCAGTGAGTTCCAGACTCCAACCACCCTCTGGGTGAAAAAGTTCTTTCTCAAATCCCCTCTAAACCTCCCGCCCTTTACCTTGAATCTATGCCCCCTAGTTATTGACCCCTCTACTAAGGGAAAAAGCTCCTCAGTATCCATCCTATCTATGCCCCTCATAATTTTGTACACCTCAATCATGTCCCCCCTCAGCCTCCTCTGCTCCAAGGAAAACAAACCCAATCTGCCCAGTCTTTCTTCATAGCTGAAGCGCTCCAGCCCTGGTAACATCCTGGTCAATCTCCTCTGCACCCTCTCCAAAGCGATCACATCCTTCCTGTAGTGTGGTGACCAGAACTGCACACAGTATTCCAGCTGTGGCCTAACCAGTGTTTTATATAGCTCCATCATAACCTCCTTGCTCTTATATTCTGTGCCTCGGCTAATGAAGGCAAGTATCCCATATGCCTTTTTTACCACCTTATCCACCTGTTCCGCCGCCTTCAGGGATCTGTGTACTTGCACACCCAGATCCCTCTGCCCCTCCGTCTTGCCTAGGGTCTTACCATTCATTCTGTATTCCCTTGCCTTGTTAGTCCCCCCAAAGTGCATCACCTTGCACTTTTCCGGGTTAAATTCCATTTGCCACTGTTCCGCCCATCTGACCAACCCATCTATATCGTCCTGCAGACTGAGGCTACCCTCCTCGCTATTTACCACCCTACCAATTTTTGTATCATCCGCGAACTTACTGATCATACCTTTTACATTCATATACAAGTCATTAATGTAAACCACAAACAGCAAGGGACCCAGCACCGATCCCTGTGGCACCCCACTGGCCACAGGCTTCCAGTCACAAAAACAACCTTCGACCATCACCCTCTGCCTTCTGCCACTAAGCCAGTTTTGTATCCAATGTGCCAAGGCACCCTGGATTCCATGGGCTCTTACCTTCTTGACTAGTCTCCTGTGCGGGACTTTATCAAAGGCCTTACTGAAATCCATGTATACCACATCCACTGCGTTACCCTCATCCACACACCTAGTCACCCCCTCAAAGAATTCAATCAAATTAGTCAGACATGATCTTCCCTTGACAAAGCCATGTTGACTATCCCTGATTAATCCTTGTCTCTCCAAGTGGAGACTAATTTTGTCCCTCAGAATTTTTTCCAATAATTTTCCTACCACTGATGTTAGGCTCACTGGCCTGTAGTTCCCCGGTTTTTCCCTACTTCCCTTCTTGAATAATGGTACTACATTAGCGGTTCTCCAGTCCTCTGGCACATCCCCTGTGGCCAGAGAGGTCCTGAATATATGTGTTAGAGCCCCCGCAATCTCTTCCTTTGCCTCACACAGCAGCCTGGGATACATTTCATCCGGGCCTGGGGATTTATCCATTTTTAGGCCTGCTAAAACCGCCAATACCTCCTCCCTCTCGATGTTAATATGTTCGAGCATATCACAGTCCCCCCGCCCTATTTCTATGTCTACATCGTCCTCCTCCACAGTGAAAACAGATGCAAAAAATTCATTTAGAACCCCTCCTACATCTTCCGGCTCCACACACAGATTGCCACTTTTGTCCCTAATGGGCCCTATTTTTTCCCTAGTTATCCTCTTACCCTTAATACACTTATAAAACATCTTAGGATTTTCCTTTATTTTGCTCGCCAGTGTTACTTCATGGCCCCTCCTTGATCTTCTAATTTCTTTTTTAAGTATCCCCCTGCACTTTTTGTACTCCTCTAGGGCTTCCTCCATCTTTAGCCTTTTGTATCTGCCAAAAGCCCTCCTTTTTTTCCTAATCCATTCTCGTATATCCCCTGACATCCAAGGTTCCCTGTGGTTTTTGGAACCACCCTTGACCTTTACGGGAACATGTTGCCATTGTATGATCTCAATCTCCCTTCTGAAAGCCTCCCATTGCTCCGATGCGGATTTTCCTACAAGTAGCTGATCCCAGTCCATTTTGGCCAGATCCTGCCTTATCCTATTAAAATCGGCCTTCCCCCAATTTAGAACCTTTATTTCCGGCCCATCCCTGTCCTTTTCCATGACCACCTTAAATCTCACCATATTATAGTCACTGTCACCAAAGTGCTCACCTACTAGCACTTTTTCCACTTGGCCGGCCACATTCCCTAGAATTAGGTCCAGTACCGCCCCCTCTCTTGTAGGACTTTCTACATGCTGGCTCAAAAAGCTCTCCTGGATGCACTTTAAGAATTCTACACCCTCTGAGCCTTTCATACTTTGACTATCCCAGTTAATATTGGGGAAGTTGAAATCCCCCATTATTATTACCCTATTATTTGCACATTTCTCTGAGATTTGCCTACATATCTGTTCCTCTATCTCCCCCTGACTGTTTGGAGGCCTATAGTACACTCCCAGCAAAGTGCTTGCCCCCTTTTTGTTTTTAAGCTCCACCCATATAGCCTCATTAGAGGAACCTGCTAATATATCATCCCTCCTTACTGCCATAATTGACTCCTTAATTAATATTGCGACACCCCCTCCTCTTTTACCTCCCCCTCTGTCTCGCCTGAAGATTCTGTACCCCGGAATATTGAGCTGCCAGTCTTGCCCCTCCCTCAACCATGTCTCCGTGATAGCAACAATATCATACTCCCATGTGTTTATCAACACCTTCAGTTCATCCACCTTATTTGCAAGACTCCTTGCATTAAAATAGATGCCATCCAGCCTTGCCCTTATATATTTGCCCTGTCTACCAAGCTGACTTGTTTTTTTCTCTATAATTGGCAGCACATCACCCCCTATTTCAGCTCCCCTCTGTATCCCATCCCCCTGCCAAGTTAGTTTAAACCCCCCCCAACAGTGCTAGCAAACCTCCCCGCAAGGATATTTGTCCCGCTCTGGTTCAGGTGCAACCCGTCCGACTTGTACAAGTCTCACCTTTCCCAGAAGCAGGCCCAGTGATCCAGGAAACTAAAACCCTCCCTCCTACACCAACTCTTTAGCCACGCATTCATCTGCACTATCCTCCTATTCCTATACTCACTAGCACGTGTCACTGGGAGTAATCCAGAGATTACAACCTTTGAGGCCCTGCTCTTTAATCTGCTACCTAGCTCCCTAAATTCTTGATGCAGGACCTCATCCCCCTTCCTACCTATGTCGTTGGTCCCAATGTGGACCACGACCTCTGCCTGCTCACCCTCCCCCTTAAGAATGCCCTGTAGCCGCTCAGTGACATCCATGACCCTGGCCCCAGGGAGGCAACAAACCATCCTGGAGTCACATTTGCAGCCACAGAAACGCCTATCTGTTCCCCTTACGATAGAATCCCCTACCACTATTGCTCTCCCACTCTTTTTCCTCCCTTCCTGAGCAGCAGAAGCGTCCCTGGTGCCAGGAAGCTGGCTGCTGCTGCCTTCCCCTGGTGAGTCATCCCCCTCAACAGTATCCAACTTGGTATACCTGTTTGAAAGGGGGATGTCCGCAGGGGTTCCCTGCACTTCCTGCCTGCCTCTGTTGCTCCGCCTGATGGTCACCCACTTTCTTTCTGCCTGTGCAGCCCTACCCTGAGGCGTGAACAACTCGCTAAACGTGCTATCCACGACCCTCTCAGCATCGCGCATGCTCCAAAATTCATCCACCCGCAGCTCAAGCGCCGCAATGCGTTCTACAAGTAGCTGCAGCTGGATGCATTTCCCGCACACATGGTCGTCAGGGACACTGGCAGCGTCCCTGACTTCCCACATGGAGCAAGAGGAGCAGAACACGGGTCTGAACTCTCCTGCCATGACTTACTCCTTTAATTAATTTAAAAATGTATTCAATACCCCAGTTACAGGTATACTCTAGGGCGCTTTATTTACCAACTGTCCCCACTACACCACAGAGACCCTAGAAATTTAACACCACAGAATTCAAGCTTGTATTGAAAAGAGAGAAATACTCACCAACCAATCACTTACCTGCTTCCTGCTGACGTCACACTTGGACTACTTTTTACCTCTCTCCCGGAACCTGGATTGGTATGCCTCGGTGCCTCTGACTGCTCCTTAAGTACCTCTCCCGCCTCGGGCTGCTCCCGCGCAGGTCCGCTGCTTCTCCGGTCTCGGGGCTGTGGGCCTCAGTGCCTCTGACTGCTCCTTAAATACCTCTCCTGCCTCGGGCTGCTCCCGCACAGGTCCGCTGCTTCTCCTGTCTCGGGGCTGTGGGCCTCGGTGCCTCTGACTGCTCTTTAAATACCTCTCCCGCCTCGGGCTGCTCCCGCGCAGGTCTGCTGCTTCTCCGGTCTCGGGGCTCCTGCTATTGTATTCTATGCCATGGCCAATAAAGGCAAGCATTCCGTATGCCTCCTTAACCACCGACAACTGAAGAACAACAAGGCCTCAGGAGCAGATGGAATCCCTGCCGAGGCGCTAAAGCATGGCGGAGAAGCACTACTGGCGTGAATTCATGAACTAATTTTTCTTATCTGGAAGGAGGAGAGCATGCCAGGGGATCTCAGAGATGCCGTAATTGTAACCATCTTCAAGAAAGGTGACAAGTCCGATTGCGGTAATTACAGAGGAGTTTCCCTGCTGTCTGCCACAGGAAAAGTCATCACAAGAATCCTCCTCAATGGCCTTCTCCCAGTGGCCAAAGAGCTCCACCCGGAGTCGCAATGCGGATTCCGCCCACTAAGGGGCACAATGGATATGATCGTCACCACGCGCCAATTACAACAGAAATGCAGGGAACAGCACCAACCTCTGTACATGGCCTTCTTTGACCTCACAAAAATGCCTTTGACACTGTCAACTGTGAGGGATTATGGAGTGTCCTCCCCAAATTCAGCTGCCCTCAAAAGTTTGTCAACATCCTCCGCCTGCTTCACGACGACATGCAAGCCGAGATCCTGACCAATGGTTCCACCACAGACCCAATTTATGTAGGGACCGGGGTCAAGCTAGGCTGTGTCATTGCACCAACGCTCTTCTCGATCTTCCTTGCGGCAATGCTCCATCTCACCCTCAGTAAGCTCCCCGCTGGAGTGGAGCTAATTTACAGAACAAACGGGAAACTGTTCAACCTCCGTCACCTCCAGTCCAGATCCAAGGTCGTCCCTTCCTCTGTCGTCGAATTACAGTATGCAGACGACGCTTGCATCTGCGCACACTCGGAGGTCGAACTCCAAACTATTGTTAACACCTTCACCGAAGCGTATGAGAGCATGGGCCTTACACAAAACATCCGTAAGACAAAGGTCCTCTAGCAACCTGCCCCCGCCAGACGGTACTGCCCCCCAATTATCAAAATCCATGACAAGGCCATGGAAAACATGGACCACTTTCCATACCTCGGGAGCCTACTGTCAACAAAGGCAGACGTCGATGACGAAGTCCAACACCACCTTCAGTGTGCCAGTGCAGCCTTCGGTCGCCTGAGGAAGAGAGTGTTTGAAAGCCAGAACCTCAAGCCCGGCACCAAGCTCATGGTCTACAGAGCAGTAGTAATACCCGCCCTCCTGTATGCCTCAGAGACATGGATCATGTACAGCAGGCACCTCAAAGCACTGGAGCGGTACCACCAATGCTGCCTCTGCAAGATCCTGCAAATCCATTGGCAGGTTAGGCGCACCAATGTCAGTGTTCTCGCTCAGGCCATCATCCTCAGCATCGAAGCTTTGACCACGCTCAATCAGCTCCGATGGATGGGTCACATCGTCCGCATGCCCGATACGAGACTCCCAAAACAAGCGCTCTACTCGGAGCTCCGACAAGAGCCCCAGGTGGGCAGAGGAAACGCTTTAAGGACACCCTCACCTGAGAACTCATTTTTAATGTGGAAGCAAGTCATCTTCGTTTCCGAGGGACTGCCTAAGAAGAAGAATCTAACTGGCTTGCTACCTTCAGGAATCTATGGACATGCACTCCAAGGTCCCTTTGTTCCTCTACACTACTCAGTGTCCTACCATTTAATGTGTATTCCCTTTCCTTGTTAGCCCTCCCCAAATGCATTAACTAACATTTCTCCGGATTGAATTCCATTTGCCACTGCTCTGCCCACCTGACCAATTTATGGATATCCTCCTGCATGAAAGGATTGTTACTAGTCCGAGCCCCTGTAGGGCTACCCAAGATCAGGCGTATTCCCCAGACGTTCACCTTCAACTAAAGTTAGAGGTAACCGAATCCTAAAGATGCTTAATTGGGTCTAAAGGTTCAGACTATCTCTCCCTAAAGGAAAGGAATGACATGAAGAAGTTAACATCCTCCAGATAGCACTTTTAATAAATTTAACTAGACTGTAACCTTCTGGATATTATGAGGGTCTGGAAAACTCCTCCAGAATTCTGCAACTCCTCACCAAAGTGTGTACAGAGATTGAGTTTGCGAGTTTGACACAGAAGTACCATGTGAGACAATTCTAAAAAAATACAGATTTATTAAAGAACCGACATGTAACTTACAGCTGGTGATTCAATCGCAACATTAACAGTTCCAAATACAAATATCTTGCACTTCTTATTATCAGAGATCCTTATTCTCAAATCTAAACTTTGTTACATTTTTACATTTCTTAGTCTATTTTCCAGAATATCCACCAAAATGAAATACCTTTGATTCCAGAGACTCAAAGAATTAAAAACTTACACAGTCTGCCTCTGAAGCATGAGAATCGCTTTGCCCCTTTCAGCAAATTCTATCTTCCCATTTGAAAGTTCTATATTTATACCCTTTTTGCAGTGGTATATCCTTTAAAGTTTTCTGCTGATGTAAGCTAATTATCTCTAGTCATTTTTCTGTTGACTCCTTCTATTCTTACTGTTAGATCAGCTTTAGCATTCAGAATTATGTCTCCTCCTTTAGGTGTTCAAAGCTTATCATAAAAACAATGTGATGACTGTTGCCTCCCGTGTTTCATTTGATGTTATTTTTACGAAGGCATTCTATGCAATTCTTTTTACAATGTGTAAATTAAAAACACCTCAACTAGGGTGATCTATGCAATTCTTATTTACCTCAGTTGGTTGTACCACAGACTCATGTCTCCATGTTTCATTTGATGTCATTTTTACAAAGGCACTTGTTTCTTTAATGTTCTGTGTTTCTTTCTGAAGTGTTGGTTTATAACACTTAACCTGGTTTTAGCTATTGTGTTCCTTCCAAGCTGCAGACCTCCCGGAACATCCAACCTGCTGCTTCAATAGGGCTATTGTTTCAGTGTCAACAACTCATCTTATCTCAACAGCTTGTATGCTGGTTACAGTTTTTTGTTTGTTAAGGCTTCCAGACTTCCAGACCCAGTATGTCATGTTTTAATAAGTCAAAATTGTGTTCATGGGATGGTGTATTTTTCTGAATATGGCTATTCCTTCACATGCAGTCTACAGCTTCCTTCTTCAGTATCAACCACACAGCTGATTTTAGTATCATCTGCAAACTTCTAGATCATTGATATATACCACAAAAAGCAAGGGACCTAGTACTGAGTCCTGCAGAACCCCACTGGAAACAGCCTTCCAGTCACAAAAACACCCATCAACCATTACCCTCTGCTTCCTGTCTCCGAGCCAGTTTTGAATCCAACTTGACACTTTGCCCTGGATCCCCTGGGCTTTTAACTTCATGACCAGTCTGCCATGTGGAACCTTATCAAAAACCTTGCTAAAGTCCATATAAACTACATCAAACACACTACCCTCATCTACCTCCTCAAAAAATTCAATCAAATTTGTCAGACATGACCTTCCCTTAACAAATCCATGCTGACTATCCTTGATTAATCCGTGTCTTTCTAAATGAAGATTTATCCTGTCCTTCAAAATTCTTTCCAATAATTTTCCCACCACCGAGGTTAGGCTGACTGGCCTGTAATTACTTGGTCTATCCTTTTCTCCCTTTTTAAACAAGGGTACTACATTTGCAATCCTCCAGTCCTCCGGCACCACACCTGAAGCCAGAGAGGATTGAAAAATGTTGGTCAGGGCCTCTGCTAATTCCTCTTTTGCTTTGTTTAACAGCCTGGGATACATTTCATATGTGGTGCAACCTCAGCAGCTTCAGCAGAGGTAGAGGCAGGCTGCTCAGATCTCTGCCCTGACTGTTGAGGTGCTCTTGGCTGGTGTCCTCTGGGTTTTGGAGACCGTGAGGGCCCCACCAAAGACTGCTCCGTCTGCACCTGTGCAGGGCCAGGCCTGGCCATTGGGAGAGGAGGCAGCATGCCGCGTATTGTCTGGGGGGAGGGCAATGGGTGAGAAGCAGTAGTGCTTTCAGTGGCGTTCACATTTCCATATTCCCTTTCCTGTCATTCCTCTCATGGGGCAGCCACTCTTCATGCCTACCACTCTGCTGGAGCGCAGCTTGGAGCAGATCAGTGATGCGCTGCAGGTCACGGCTGAAATCTCTGTCATCCTATTTAAGGCACCAGACATGTCGGTACCTAGAGTCTGCATGGCCATGGTCAAGGCTTGCATGGACTCATTTGAATGCTGTGATTGATGTTCCACGGAGTTGTCCAATCTATCCACGGAAGAAGACATCCTCGCAATGCCCTGCTCATCAATCAACCCACTCGTGCTTGAGGTGCACTCCTCTATTCTCTCTGCAATCATGTACAGTGCACGTGGAAGGCCAGTCAGTACGTCGCAGGTTTTCTGGTGCCACTCAATAATAGTCCTTTTCATCGATGGCCCCCGAGGTACAGCATCTGTATCCATCTGAGCAGAGCTTGGAGAGGGTTGTGTCCTCTGACGTGGACTCTCCAAATCTGTCCCTGCCGTCAGTGTCTGCTTGTGCTCACTTGTGAACTCTGGGTCACCTGGTGAAAACTGAACGAATTGCCTAACTAGACCTACTGAAGTGCGAGTATCTGCGCTGGTGCCTGGTAAGCATGAGTCCTGTGATGATACACCCTCAGAAGGAATCAACTCCGCTGAGAAATCGTCGTCTTGGAGGTCCACTGAATGCTGATGTACGCTTGAAGGCCCTGGCGGAGAGAAAAGATATGCATCAGTACTAGTAATGTAAGAATGTTGCAACTTAGCAATATGAAGATGATCCTATTACACTTGCTGCTGAAATCAAGTCAACATGACTGAGTGTTGTATAACATGTGGGTCGCTGATATTTAATTCTGTCACCAGGAAACTGCGAGGTCCCAGTCTCTCCATCGCCGATGGTAAGGGCCGCCGGAACTCCACCAATCTCCATCACTTCCTCCTCTGCAGCTGTCAACTGCATAATCTCTAGAGGACCACCTTCAGTCCTCTCCCTGTCGCTAGTGTTTTGTGCTCTCTTCTCCTGCAACGGGGGAAAGAACAGACCTATTAGTGATTATAATAGTATGTGTTCACCCGATGGATGCAGTGCAAGAGAGCCCCAGGTGGGCAGAGGAAACGCTTCAAGGACACCTTCAAAGCCTCCTTGAAAAAGCGTAACATCCCCACCGACACCTGGGAATCCCTGGCCCAAGACCGCACAAAGTGGAGGAGAAGCATCCGGGAAGGCGCCGAACACCTCGAGTCTCTTCGCCAGGAGCAAGCGGAAGCCAAGCGCAAGCAGCGCAAGGAGCGCACGTCAACCCAAGCACCCCACCCACCCGCCCCTTCAACCACCGTTTGCCCCACCTGTGACAGAGACTGTAGGTCCTGCATTGGACTCATCAGTCACCTGCAAACTCATTTTTAATGTGGAAGCAAGTCATCCTTGGTTCCGAGGGACTGCCTAAGAAGAGGAGCATTTGGTGAGGGTGACTGTTGGAAAAGCATCAAATTGCATAAGAATGAAGGTGAGTGGCATTGGTGGATGGATAGATGGGAATGTTAGGAAGTGCATAGAATTAAAACGATGGGTGTACTTGCAAGGTAGGTGAGTGTGAGGAGTTATGTGATGGCTTGACAAGGCAGAGCGAGGGGGCCAGGTGATGTGCACAGCAAGATATAGGTAAATGTCCAACTGACTTGGTTGGGTCATTATAGCGCTTCCTGCACTGAATCCAGGAGCATGGCATAATGGTCCTGCTGCTGAACTTCTTGGCCACTCCTCCAGCCATGTCCTCTTCATCGCAGCAGCAGGTTTCTTCCTCCCATTGCTGGGGAAGAGTATCTCTCTCCTCCTCCTCACTGCACCCAGCAATGCATCAAGAGATGCATCATTAAATTATCATGCAGCCCGTGCCCATCCTAAATCCATTACAGCATTTCTCCCTCACTTTGCTGCAACTCCTAACTCCTCCAAATTCTATCCTTGGACTGGCCCTTTAAATGCTCAAGTTGCGATTGCATCATGTGGGTCCGCACCATGCCTGCTGCCGTGCATTGGACGTCAAACCCGGAAGTAATATAGGGAGGTGGCCCCACTGAGACTTCTGGGTTTCGCACCCAATATCGCTTTGGATTTATTATTGGGGCCTATGACTTTAAAATGGGACTGAATTATGTCTGCCCTGGTCCAATTATACCTCACCTTCGAGCCCCAGTTTACCAGAAACATACACTTATGCCAGACTCCCTGAGTATGATACCACAGGAGATCATCCAGTATAATATATATTCTCACAGCTCTGAAACAGGATGGCATCCATTGCAGAAAATATTAATTCTGCCTCAGTTACTCACAGTTACTATAGAAATTTCAACTAAATTCGGACTGATTTTGGTAAAAAAACAATTCCTCCGTGCTCTCTCCACCACTGACTGATAACTAATATGCTACCACACGATCAATACAATAACAAAGAATTATAATATAAATATGCAGCAATATTTAAAATGAGCTAATTTGTCAATATTTTAAGTTTTATCAAGGAAAGTGTGAAATATATGGTCATTAGCATTGTGTACTACTCAAAAAATCTGGTCACATAATACATCCAATGGTGCAGCTATAACTTCTAAAATGAGAGTAATCTTTCGTATATTTATCCTTTAAATACTTCAAAGAGAACAATCTTTCTCTGGCATTCTCTTGGTAAACGTGAAGATAGCACATATTTGCTGCTGCATTGTGGCACCAGTAATTTGCACCCTCCCATGAGGAAAGTTAGCCACTAACTCTGAGAACACTTTCAGGAATTGTTTTAGAAACCTTGGCAAGGTATCCCTTGACCCCTACAAGTTACTGTATCACACCATCAACAGTCCACAATTGTAAAAAAAGAGCTAACCAAAAATAAAAGACAATACTCCTCAGACTCTAAGCTTAAATCCCGTTTATGTGCGTAAACAGGATCTTCACCGCACTTCCGACAAAGTTACGACAGCACAACAGCAGAAAGTCGGAGGAAATTCGGGGCCATAATAAATCAAAATGCAACGAACAAGAAATTGATCTAATTTTGGATGAGTTGCGAAAGAGACAGCCAGCAATGTTTGACAGTGTCAACCACAATCCCACAGTAAGTCATAAGCATGGAAGCAGATTTCTGGATGATTGGAAGTGAAATTACAGAATACAGACACCTGGAAGATGCCAAGAACTGTTCCACTGGGAAGCAACTAAGGGGAAACTGTATTCAGGTGCCAGGCTTGAGTAGCCGATGAAGGATACGTACCCAACCTGAAAGAACAGCTGCCTGCAGGGGGAAATGTCTGAGTTCTGCCATTATTGGATGTTTGGAAGAAGTTGGAGACTATAATATTGGTGGGATCACCACTGATTCTGATAAGTACATATAAGTATCTGTTATAAAATATATTGCGAAATAAAAAACATTTTAAATTTGAGCTTAGATTCCATGTGAAATGTCAATTATATGTTAATTCTAGAAACTGTCATGTTAATTGATTTTTGATATCACAGATTGTCACATTTTAGAAACAGATACATAACTTATTATATTTTCATGGACTTCATAGGCTGTCTCAACTAATGAGAAATGAGGCTGGACATTTAGTAGTTCCAAGGACTCGCATCTTTCTCTAGTTTCTCTCCTTTCTCCCTTCATGCCCTCTCCGAGTTCATCTTGTCATGAGACACACCTCCTGCACCCTCAACCCTACTCCTACTAAACTGTTGACCACCCAACTTCCCTTCCTGGCTCCCATGTTAGCTGATATTGTTAACGGTTCTCTCTCCTCAGGTACTGTCCCCCTCTCCTTCAAATCTGCCATCATCACACCTCTCCTCAAAAAAAACCCTCAACCCCTCCATCCTTGCAAACTACCGCCCCATCTCCAACCTTCCTTTCCTCTCCAAAGTCATTGAACAGCTGTCGCCTCCCAAATCCATGCCCACGTTTCCATGTTTGAATCCTTCCAATCAGATTTCTGCCCTTGCCACAGTACTGAAATGGCTTTCATCAAAGTCACAAATGATATCCTATGTGACTGTGACAAAGGTACACTATCCCTCCTCATCCTTCTTGACTTGTCTGCAGCCTTTGACACGGTTGACCACTCCATTCTCCTCCAACACCTCTCCATTGTCGTCCAGCTGGGTGGGACTGCACTCGCCTGGTTCCATTCTTATTTATCCAGTCGTAGCCAGAGATTCACCTGCAATGGCTTCTCTTCCAGCTCCTGCATGGTTACCTCTGGTGTCCCTCAAGGATCTATCCCTGGCCCCCTCCTATTTCTCATCTACATGCTGCCCCTCAGTGACATCATCCGAAAACAATGTCAGTTTCCACGTGCACGCTGACGACACCCAGATCTACTTCACCACCACCTCTCTCGACCCCTCCACTGTCTCTAACTTGTAAGACTGCTTGTCCAACATCCAGTATTGGATGACCAGAAATTTCCTCCAACTAAATATTGGGAAGACCAAAACCATTATCTTCGGCCCCCACCGTGAACTCCATTCCCTAGCCACTGAATCCATCTCTCTCCCTGGCAACTGTCTGAGGCTGAACCAGACTGTTTGCAACCTTGGTGTCACATTTGACCCCGAGGTGAACTTCCGACCATATATCCGCACCATCACTAAGACCGCCTATTTCCACCACCGTAACATCGCCCGGCTCTGCCCCTGCCTCAGCTCACCTGTTGCTGAAACCCTCATCCAGGCCTTTGTTACCTCTAGACTTGACTATTCCAATGCACTCCTGGCTGGCCTGCCACATTCTACCCTCACAAGTATATAGTTTACTATAAACTTGAGGTCATCCAAAACTCTGCTGCCCATGTCCTAACTCGCACCAAGTCCCATTCACCCATCACCCCTATGCTCACTGGCCTACATAGGCTCCCAGTTAAGCAACGCCTTAATTTTAAAATTCTCATCCTTGTTTTCAAATCCCTCCATGGCCTCGCCCCTCCTTATCTCTGTAATCTGCTCCAGCCCTCCAAGATATACTCCAATTCTGGCTTCTTGCGCATCCCCAATTTTAATCGCTCCACCATTGGTGGCCATGCCTTCAGCTGCCAAGGCCCTAAACTTCTCCGTCTCTCTTCCTTTCTTTCCTCCTTTAAGACTCTCCTTAAAATCTACCGCTTTGACCAAGCTTTTGGTCATCTGCCCTAATATCTTCTAATGTGGCTCGATGTCAAATTTTGTTTGATAACGCTCCGGTGAAGCACCTTGGGACGTTTTACTACATTGTAGGTGCTATATAAATACAAGTTGTTGTTGTTGTTGTTGACACCATCTGCAATGGAATCATCCTGAGGATTCACCAGTACAATCATAAGCATAACAAACTCCGATAACTAACATCACCATCAGCATCAGTATAACACAAAGCATGGCAGTACAACCTTATCATGAGTGTTCAGCAATTCAAGAGGAGGAAACATTGACCTTGAATTGAAGTATATACAGGCCCTTACTGGAATCTAAATGCAATAGAGGCAACATAATAGAACCAAAGTATGAAACACCCTCCATATGCCAACCTTTAGGGATTGATTTTGAAATGGGCAAGTAGATTGTTGACAGCGATATATCAAGAAACGCCCCCTTTTACACAGAAGACACCACTAATATTTTGTGAAGCCTGTGCTTCCTTTTACATAGGAAGTGGGGCGGGAATTGGCCTACCCAAACTGATATTCTACCTTTAGGGAAATTATTGTTAATGTAGGCAGATAGTGAGATGGCCAATGTGCAACGGGTGGGTGGGACATGCATAATTGCAAATTTGTACGTCCCCATTAATAGGCTGCATGAGATAGTGTGTATTCAGGAAGTATATCCTTTCCTGTTATTGTTGGTCGTGAGGGACATAGCCTGTGTCTATACATTCAGTCTACCGGCCCTAATGACAGTACTCAGAAAGTAGCTGTTGCTTTTGAGATTTAGATAATATATTTACAATTTAATTAAATGAACTATGCAACACCAGGCCTCTGTTTGTGCCTGAAAGGAGCCTACAGCAGAAGCGTTACTAGCTGCAGTTACTTTCACTGCTGTCACTCCCAGAGAGAGTAATTCTAGGTTGTCATTCAATGTGTGGCAGATGTAGATGAGTGGATCAACAATGAGACATAGAGGGCTGGATTTTTCCAACCTCGGCGGGTCCATGGCGGGCGATGTCCGTGGCGTGTGGGGACCTCGCATCTGTCTCGATCCTGGCCTCCAACAAGATTTTACATAACTAGGGCTTGTTAAGTCCGCCCTGCGAGGTTCCCGGCCAATTAATAGGAAGCAGGTCTGATGACGTCATTTGCTGGTGCATCATCAGCTGGTTTCCTTAAAGGGGCCATGTCCAAAATGATTTTGACACTTCTGCTGTCAGTGTTCTGCAGCATTGAGGTGCTGCAAACACTGATGAGCGCTGCATAGAAGTGCATGGCTGCATCCAGGCTCTCCCATGACTCCCTCCATATGGAGGGAGTCACAGCACGCAGGAAGGTTCTCTTCCCTTCCAATGGGCGGAAGAGACCTCCCCAGGACACCAACGCAGCCTGGTTGCACGTTGCACAGGAGGGCACAAGTAGGGATGTTGTCAGGAGGACCAGGCTGCAGTGGCGCAAACCTTTCAATGATCTCAGTAGATCCTGAAACGTTACTGCCAAGCCACACTCAACCTCATCCTGCTGTGTCACTCATCATGTCACTCATCACATCCCCATCACTCTGCCTTCCCTATCCTACTCCTGCACATCCTTATACCAACTTGCCTTGCACCTCCACCCATCCCTCTCTATCTACATTATCATTTGCCCATCTCACAAGCCACCCTTCACACTCACCCTCATCCTAGTCCAATCATTCCAACTAACAACACACAAGGGTAGACACTTGTGTGTTTTAGCCAATGTTCGTGTAAACTTTCTGTTAATGTGCTGTCAAGCATTGAAATCCTTATTGTCACCACTTTGCCTTCTTCGACAGATTTGTGTGCACCTTTGAAAGTGTATTAGTGAGTGCCAGTGAATGGTGAGACATAACGTTCCCACCCCGCCCTTGCCCCCCCCCCGCAATGGTGATGAGTGAGAAAGGAATTGCTTGGACATTGTAGCGATGCTTTATGGTGTTGGTGTGGGGTGGTGCCAAACTGGTGCATCTTGTGGGTGTACAGTATTAAGTGAAGCAAATCTGGACATGGTGAGGCCATTACTGGCATTCTGGGCAGCAAGTGCTCGGGTGCTGATGCCCTCTGTCCTGTGCAGCATCAAGTGATTGTGGAGAAGGTTGGTGTTGTTGGTGCTGCTGGTGTGCCTGGTGCTGCTGGTGTTGGGGCTGATCGTGGTGGGATTCTGAGGACTGAGGTGAGATTTTTTCAAGGGCACCGATGCTGATGGAATAGATGGCAGGTGAAGTAATCTGTCAGTGTTGAGATAGGTTGTTCCAAGGAGGTGACAGTGAATAGAGAGATTACTCCAAACACTTCAAAAGTGCATAAAGCTCAAAAGTGGGTTCCAAATCATTTATGCTCCAGCTTCTAAGATTCTTAATTACCTTTTAATAAACTTTTAACTATCTAAATTGGCTGACCCGCCACTTGGTGTCGAGTCTGGTCAGGGTTAACAGATCAACACTTATGAAACTGACAAGGAGGCGGGTTTACAGTGGGATACCGACCCACTGTCAATTTTTGTGATTCTGACAGCGGACCCGCCTCCAAACCCGCACTCTGAGCGCCGGTAAAATTCGTCCCAGAGACTGTAACTCAGTCAAGGTCAAGTACTTTGTTCTTGGTCCATAAGTCCTTTGAAAAAAGCATTCTTCCTTCATTTTACTCATGAGTCTTTTACTCATTCCTCTATCCTACTTATAATACTCAGCATCAACCACCGGTGAACATTCCATTCAATTTCAAAACTCACAAACATGATAAGATCTTTTTAGAGTCTACAGGGTACCGTTTAACTATACTGCTTGCAATTAAATCCCACATATGAGTCTCAAAGTTATTTACCATGGTAAATACTTTTCTTACTTTGGTCAGATCCTGTTTCTAATAATTGGTTTAATGGTACATTTTGTCAATGTGCAGTATTCTGTTACATCTCGTAGAAATATTATGTGGAAAAAAGTAGTGATAATAACCATTACGTGTTGGATTACCTCAGTGGCAATATACTGCAATTAGTGGTAAATGTGTGGTAACAATGCCACACACTTGACAGTCCCAAGCATATGGTGTCAATATGAATCCATTTGTCAGAATACAAAACATTTTCTGTTTCTCACTTAATCCGAGGATTCACTTAAAAGGATTAACAAACACTATGCTGGGTGAGTTGAGGGTAAGGGAATCCATTAGCCTGGCATGCCTAAAAGCATAAGCTCACAAGTTGTGGCAATATAGCCAAGAAGCCTTCAACATATACAGATATTTGACAAACAGCACTCATTGTATTTTAGAAATGCAGCTCATTTTGCTTTCGTCTTCCTGTTTCTATTGTCTGTTTACACTGTGCTCTTTCATTTAAGTCTGCTGTAAATTTAGATTCCAGTTTAGTTAACAGCCATCGGAACATAGGAACAGAAGAAGGCCATTCAGCCCTTCAAGCCTGCTTCGCCATTCAATTAGATCATGGCTGATCTGTATTGCAATCTCAATGTTATAATGATTATTTTGGATGGAATCCTAGCAATCTGGCCAAATATTATACTCTGTTAAACATTTATCATTCACCTGAACACAGGAGGAAATAAAGCTTAGGGCTGGGAAATTACCTCAGAGCTGGTCCTACTCCAACGGTGTGTAAACAGAGTTTCTGCCGTACTTCCACTGAAGTAATGCCAGCGGAGCAGGAGCAGCTCTGAGGAATTTCCCGGAATTGTGAAGTAACCTTAAACCCCACATATTATTCTCAATACAACCTATGTCTATCCAAGACTCAAATACTGCTGCCATATCTCGGGAGCCTATTGTGAAAGCTCTCCAACACCCCTGGAGCTATGACAAAAAACACATCCTCACTGCTTAAATCATCATTCCAACTCCTACGCTAACTCACTCTTTCCCAGGACCTCAAAACGCTTCTCTTAGTCTTTCCTTTCTCTTGAAATCTTCAGGAGAACTTATATCATTATTTTGTGATTTACATCACCTTCTCTGTTACTCTTAGGAACATGGGAATTGTTAGACGAAAAAAGTCAAAGATACATCTAGTGTGGCTTCTACAATCCTGGTAGTTGTGTGATACAATGATAATGGAGTTATTGATTAATCACAGTAATAAAATTCTACCAGTCTACAACAGACCCAGACACGATGCGAGGGAAACCCCAGCGGTGGAGAGCTTTGGGAACCATAGGTTCAAAGTCAGCTGTTCCTCCCAAGCATGCTACACTTACCACATCATGTCTCAATTACTCATATACTGTATCCCAAAATGTTAATATCTGAAAGAAATCTATCTAATTTGCATTTGAATTAATCAATATGAAATGCTTCCACCGTCTGCTTGATGCCATCTTCACTTTGGTTTCTCAATTAAAGAAATATATTT
Source organism: Somniosus microcephalus (assembly GCF_052327205.1). Lineage (NCBI taxonomy): Eukaryota > Metazoa > Chordata > Chondrichthyes > Squaliformes > Somniosidae > Somniosus > Somniosus microcephalus. The sequence goes on along the minus strand of NC_140988.1, from coordinate 232,653,085 downwards.
CACAAAGAATGATTTTAATGGCCCAGAAATTCGGGTCGGGGGCTTTCTGCGGGTGTAAGCCCCCGACCTGCACTTAACTTGTGTGCCGGCCGTTGTGCTGTGGGCCCCCATGGAATTCCGATCCTGGGCCTCCTCCAACTGCCGGTGCGCAGTGCTTGTGTATCCCAGGGGCGCAGTTAGTTCAATGCGTCCCCTGGGATCACGTGGGCCATGGAGAGCCAATGGTAACAGGGAATGCTTCATTCATAAGTTTGACATGAAGGGCTGTCAAACCTATAAATACTACAAGCCCCAAAACATCACTAAATCTGCAAATAATTTTTTTTTAATCACATTTTTCAAATAAACTATAAATTACATGAAATAACTATTTTAAACAATAATTTAAATTTTTGGAAAAAATAATTTTATTTTCTAACAGGGCTAAAAATAAACTTACCTTTCTTTAAAGTACTTAAAAATAATAAACCTGTGGAAAAAATGCTTTAATTTTAATTAATTCACCACTTACCTTGTAAAAAGCAGGCCTTGTGACTGCTTTTTACATGTCTAACTTCTGGAGACACCCTCCCGGGAAAACCTGCAAAAAAAACGTAAGTTCGATGCGCACACGCAGCCTCTCCTGCGCACGCGTTCGACCTCTGAACCCCTTCTTTCAGGGGAACGGAAGTGCCGGTTTCCCGCGCATGCGCAGTGCATGCACAAAACCGGCACTTCCATTGGGCTTACGGGTGAGTACCCCGTGCATACTCACCCATGGAGACCCGGATTTCTGGGCCATTGGTTTTTCTGAATGATACCCAGAAAAAAATGGTTGCTCATCAGTGTTTTAGATCTACGGAGTCATTTTATGAAATCATGCTCCAGGCAGAGAGCCTGGCCCATTGGGAGTACAAATTAGGAACTTGGACACATGCTTCACATGATTTATAGATGGAAAATCATGGGAGCTGCACACCTGGATTCCTGATATGCACTCTCCGCAGATAAGGCAATTGCGTAGAATTATTCCTCAACAGTCTTCTCTAAGAGTGTACAGAATGCTGATGCATTCAGAAACAATTGTTCAAATCCAAAATCAGTGACAGAAAGAATCACAGAAAATAAAAAAATATTTAAAAAGCTGCTGAGCTTAAATAATCACGAAATCCTGGCACAATCTTTCTACTACTGGTTTGATGTGTAGACTTTCTGTGCTGTTGTAAATCTACAAAATGGAACATGATACAGTTCAGAGATGTGGCTTCTCAATTTGACAATGTGAAAGGCTAATTGGATTTGAATGTACAATTTATTGTGAAATAACTTTTTTGTGATGTGGTCTGACATTTACTTTGATTTTGGAACATATGTCTATCCATCCCCATCTATACGTGGCAATAAGCAAATCTTACTCACACAACACTGACTATTCATGTATAAATCTCCAAAGCTTACTGGTATGAAAACTCTATCCATTGGGGGTGATTTTGCCAGCCCTTGGGAGGCTGGTAAGGAGGTGGGACTGCCGGGAAAATGGTAGAATCTTGGGGCGGGTACCCATCCCGCCCACAACCCACCTCCGTGCCATCTTCCCAGGAGGTGGGTACCTGACCCGCGCTGAGAGCCACCTCCCCCAGGTGGGAAGGAGATTAATGCCAATTAACTGCCGGTTAACAGGTAGTTAACAGGCAGTTTTTTGGAGAATCCCTATTTTCAGCCCTGAAGTGTGGGCTTTCCGACAGCTCCGAACCATGCCAGGGTCAACGATGCGGGCCGTCGGTCTGCGGGGGTCGGAGGGGTCGAGATGTCCAGTGTGCAGGTGAGTGATGGGTGCAAGTGTGGAGAGGTGAGTGTGTGAAGTGAGTGTAAAGTGTTTTAATAAGTTTTACTTACTTTTACTTCTTCTTGCAGGCTTCATCCCTTCAGGTCTCGGGAGTCCCTCATCTCACCGGCATAGAAAGCAGAATGGCTGCTGAACTGTCAAAAGCTGCAGCCTCCTGCTTTCTGTTCAGGAGAGATCTCTAACTGAGCCTGAGTGGAAGGGCTCAACTTAGAGGACAGATTGTCAGTGTTTGACAGCTTCACAGAGCCATCAAACAATGACAATTCATCTGTCAAAAGCTCTTGACAGATGAAACGTCACTCGCTGACATCACCTGTAAGCGGCTTTCCTTTAATTGGCCTGCTAAGTACACTGGGCAGGCTTAATGAGGTAAATCAAGGGAAAATAGAGTAGGTTGGCCACAAGTCAATGGAGGCGGGACTAAAACCCGAAAAGTGTGAGTCCTGCCTCCAAAAGCTCCCCATTGAGAAAATCCAGCCCATTGTCTTAGCAATAAATCTCAGTTGGAGTTCTGTTTAAAAGGGTTTCTAACGTTTCAAAAAGACAGGCAGAATGGAAAAGGAGGGGGAGTAGCTTAGATAATAAAAGATGACATAAGGACAGTAGCGAGAAAGGCTCTCGGCTCAGAAGATCAGGAAGTAGAATCAGTATGGGTGGAGTTAAGGAATAACAAGGGGCAGAAAACACTGGTAGGAGTAGTATATAGGCACCCTAACAGTAGCTGTACTGTTGGACAGAATATTAATCAAGAAATAGTAGGAGCATGCAACAAAGGTAATGCAATAATCTTAAGGGACTTTAATCTTCATATAGTTCATGGAATGCATTCGGGACAGTTTCCTAGAACAATGTGTCATGGAGCCAACCAGGGAACAGGCTATTTTAGATCTTGTACCATGTAATGAGACAGGGTTAATTAGCAATCTCATAGTAAAGGATCCTCTGGGGCAGAGTGGTCATAATATGATAGAATTTCACCTTAATTTTGAGAGTGACTTGCCTAAGTCTGAAACTAGAGTCTTAAACTTAAATAAAGGCAATTACAGAGGTATGAGGGGCAAGATATATTGGAAAAATAGATTAAAAGGTATGGCAGTAGATAAGCAGTGGCTAGCATTTAAAGAAATATTTCATAATTCTCAACAAAAATACATTCCATTAAAAACTCTATCTGAAAAGTGATCCAACCATGGCTAACTAAAGAAGTTAAGGATAGCATTAGATTGAAAGAAGATGCTTATAATGTTGCAAAGAATAATAATAAGCCTGAGGATTGGCAGAGTTTCAGAAACCAGCAACGGTTAACCAAAAAATTGATAAAAAGGGAAAAAATAGAATATGAGAGAAAACTAGCAAGAAATATAAAAGCAGATTGTAAGAGCTTCTACAAGTATGTAAAAAGGAAGAGAGTAGCAAAAGTAAATGTTGGTCCCTTAGAGGTTGAGACAGGAGAAATTATTATGGGGAATAAGGAAATGGCTGAACTGTTAAACAAATATTTTGTATCTGTCTTCATAGTAGAAAACACAAAAAGCATACCAAAAATAGTGGGGAACCAAGGGTCTAATGAGGGTGAGGAACTTAACGTAATTAATATAAGTAGAGAAAAAGTACTAGAGTTACTAATGGGGCTAAAAGCTGACAAATCCCCTGGACCTGACGGCCTATATCCTAGGGTTCTAAAAGAGGTGGCTGAAGAGATAGTGGATGCATTGGTTTTAACCTTCCCAAATTCCCTAGATTCTAGAATGGTCACGCCGGATTGGAAGGTCACAAATGTAACACCGCTATTCAAGAAAGGAGGGAGAGAAAAAACAGGGAACTACAGGCCAGTTAGCCTGACATCAGTCATCGGGAAAATGCTGGAATCCATTGTTAAGGAAGTGGAATCAGGGTACTTAGAAAATTATAACATGATTAGGCAGAGTCACCATGGTTTTATGAAAGGGAAATCGCATTTGACAAATTTATTAGAGTTTTTGGAGGATGTAACTAGCAGGGTAGATAAAGGGGAACCAGTGGATATAGTATATTTGGATTGCCAAAAGGCATTTGATAAGGCGCCACATAAAAGGTTATTACACAAGATTAGGGCTCACAGGGTTGGGGTAATGTAGTAGCATGGATAGAAGATTGGTTAACGAACAGAAAACAGAGAGTTGGAATAAACAGATCCTTTTCAGGTTGGCAGGCTGTAACTAGTGGGGTGTCACAAGGATCAGTGTTGGGGCCTCAGTTATTTACAATCTATATTAATGACCTAGATGAAGGGACTGAGTGTAATGTATCCAAAGTTGCTGATGATTCAAAGCTAGGTGGGACAGTAAGCTGTGAGGAGAACACAAAGATTTGGATTTTCAATGGGCCGTGGAGGCGTGATTGGAGGCATATGGGGGGTTAAAATCACGAAAACTGGCGGGCAGGACCCCCCCCCCGGGCCTGGTTCCCGACTCCGAGCAACTTTAACTCAGTCGTGTCTAATGGTCCCGACTCCATCCCGCCTCCAACAGGCGGGATAGATCATTAAAGCCCTTAACAAGCACTAAATAGCCTCTATAATCCTATTTTGAAAGGCCCTTGCGAATTGAACCCTTTTCCCATGTGAAACACGCCTGGCAGGAAAGACGATGGTGAAACCTAACGGGAGCACTATTGGATTGCTGACTATCAGCTGCAGGTCAACCATTAAAGAGGAGATTTGATCAGCCATCATTTGCAGGTGACAGGACTTTGTTGTCTCAGGTCTGGGGGAACTTATAGAAGGCATAACCACAGCTGTGGAAGTTTGGAGCCTGACAACCATCTCCAGTGTGAGCTCCTGGGAAACCCCTCTCACCACCTTCACTGAGCGCTTCCTCAACTGAGGCATATACCAGAAGCATGGGAGCCATTTAATTCCTTCCCTTCTGGGCATTAGATGAGCTCGAGCACCAGCCGCGGCACCAGCAGAACCAGGAACAACAGCAGCACCAACAGCAGCAGCAGCAACAGGAGCACCAGGCCGCTGCTCACACACCTGAAGCTGCACAGGCCAGAAGGGGCCAGCGCTTGGAAGCCCATCGGCGCAGGAGATACCCCCCAAACAGGGTCTACAGACACAGGGTTAGCTACCTCAACATGTCTGAGCAGCAGTGCCAAAGGCAAGAGGTAGTGAGTGACATCTGCGCAATGCTACAACAATACCTGCAGCCCAGAGGACCAGGTGGACAAGCCTTACCAGTGGCCGTTAAAGTCACCACCGCACTCAACCTTTTTGCCTCAGGCTCATTCCAGGGATCAGCAGCAGACATCAGCGGCATCTCCCAGGCAGCCGCACACACTTGCATCACGCAGGTAACCGATGCTCTCTTTGCCATCGCGCACAATCACATCCATTTCACCAAGGATCGAGCAAGTGTCACGGCGCAAGCGGTTGGATTAGCTAATCTGGCAGGCTTTCCAAGGGTGCAGGGCATTGTTGACTGCACACATGTGGCCGTTAAGGCACCCCATCGCAATCCAGGTATTTTTGTCAACCGCAAGGACTTCCACTCCCTTAACGTTCAGCTGGTGTGTGACCACAAGAAGGAAATTTTGCATGTTTGTGCCAAGTACCCTGGCAGTTGCCATGACTCCTTCATACTGCGCCAGTCTAGTGTGCCTCCGCTAATCAGTCCACCAGACCAACTTAACGGATGGCTACTTGGAGACAAGGGCTATCCCCTGAGGACGTGGCTAATGAGGCCATTGAGGAGCCCATCCAACAAAGCTGAGGAGAGCTACAACTCCAGCCACATGTCCACCAAAGCCATAATCGAGCAAACCATCGGTTTGCTGAAGATGCGCTTCAGATGCCTGGATAGATCAGGTGGAGCCCTGCAGTACTCAGCAGCCAGGGTCTCCAGAATCGTCGTGGTTTGCTGTGCACTTCACAACATGACACAGCGTCGTGGCTTGCAGATTCCTGAGGACCAAGTGGCTCCTCACATACCCTCCACAGATGAGGAGGAGGAGGAGGAGGAGGAGAGGAGGAGGAGGAGGAGGAGGAGTGCAAAAACGCACATCCTGCAGAGGCCCATCAACCAGCGGCAGCATTACGCGAGAACATTGCTGCCCGGGATGCAAGGAACGCACTCATCTTGACCAGATTTGCCTAGCCTAGTCAATCAAGCACTTTTGCCTCACAGCTTCTTGCCTGAGCATCGACAATGGCCAAGACCCTGCTGATTCCTAGCTATTTGACCAGCATACTGACAGTTGCAAGTAATCCTAAGCCCTCAATGTGAAAGTCCCATTCGCGAAATGACACACGCCACAACTGCAACAGTTGCCATCAGAATTTTTATATACAAGAACCAACTGATGGCATTTTTACAATAAACACAACATTTCACCCAAGTGACTACCCTTGTGACTATTTGTGCAGAATTTTTCTCTTACGCGTGTGTGATGAAATAACAGGGATTGCAACGAGTAGAACTACCAGCTATAACCCTCGTGGTAATGGGCAGGTCGAGGAAGAAAATGCGACAGTGTGGAAGGCTATCGTACTGTCTCTGAAGTCGCGAGGCCTGCCGACCTCTCGCTGGCAGGATGTCCTGCCAGACGTGCTGCATTCCATAAGGTCTCTTTTGTGTACAGCGACGAATGCCACCCCTCATGAAAGGATGTTTAGTTTTCCAAGAAAAGCTACTAATGGAGTATCGTTACCCACATGGTTGACGACCACGGGCCCTGTGTTGTTGCGCAGACATGTGAGAGGCCACAAGACTGATCCACTGGTGGAGGAAGTACAACTCCTCCATGCTAATCCCCAGTATGCGTATATTCAATATTCGGATGGGCGAGAGGATACGGTCTCTATTAAAGATCTTGCACCTGCTGGAGCTCAAAAAGAGTTCGACTCTGAGAGTAGAGTTTTCAATCGTGGTATTGGACCTTCAGAGACACAAACCCTCAATGTGGAAAATACTGATGATTCTGGGAATTCGAATGAACCGGAGTTAGTACTCCAGGAGGAGCCTCAGCAAGAGTTATGTCATTCCCAGAGGATTATCAGACCACCTGACAGACTGAATCTATAGCAGGGGGTGAATGTGATGAAATAACTGTGTTCTGATATTTGTACTTGCACTTGTAATGTCTGGAATGTTCCACTAGCGGGAACCACTAATGCTCCTCCCTGGCCCCGCCCCTCTTCTGTTTTTTTCTACCAAGGGCTCGGTCGATGATGGACTCTGTTAACTCTGCCATGATTCTTATTTAATAAAAGGCTTCTGTCTTAAGCTTTAACTTCGGATTCGGGCAGTTATTTGGCACATCAGCGTGCTCCTACGTGGTGCCTCCCCTGTGGCTTCAGCAGATGTGGAGGCCCTGTGCTCACTTTGCTGCTGCTCCTGTCTCGACACCTTTGGCAGGTGTCCCCTGGGGTTGCGAGCCTGTGAGAGCTCGTCAACAGTCTGCTGCTCCTGCGGCTGTGCAGGGGTTGAGACGCCTATCTCACTTGGGTGTGGACTCCAGTAGGGCTCTGACCGAGGGCTCTGCAGTGGTATGGAAGTGTGAGCGCTTGGCGAGGAGCCCCCACTTCCTTGATGTCTGCCACCAACTTCCCTCTCATGGGTCAGGTCCCCCTCAGCACCTGCAAGTGGCTGGAGAGCACCTTGCTGCACATCAGGGGGGCCATGGGGACCCGTATCTGCAATGGCAGTCCTACTCAGAAGGACTTCCATGAAGGTCTGGTTTCTCAGTTCAATAGATGACCATCGCTCCTCCAGAGATGTTATTCTATTATGAACACTCACCATGTTTTCAGCACTCTGGCGACTTATCTCCTCCATGGCCGAAGCCATCCTCTCGTCTACCTGTTGCCATCTGTTCAAGGGAGGTTGCCATCCTTTCCGTCGTGATGCGTTCATGCGCCAATGGCTCCACAAAGGCTCTGCTCATGGTCGCTATGGGTTCCTCCATTCGCTCCACACTCGCAGCGACCCTGGAGACAAAACCTGCCAGAGACCTCTGCATCTGTTCCTGGAGTTCCAGCACCGCTGATCTTATGAATGGACCTAGAGGCAGAGGGCCAACATGCAGCTGAGCCGAGCTGGCAGAGTCCTGCGCCCTCCGACTAGGACTCTCCACTGCTGTCCCTGTCTCCACAATCTGCTGATGCTCACTTGTGAGCTGTGATACACCAGGTGACAACACTACTCTATGTCCCGAAGGTCCCACCGAGGTGTGAGTGCCTGCGCTGGTGCTGGGTGCGCTGAATTCTGGTGACGCTGCGCCCTCAGAGGTTGCAGCTTCCTCTGAGGAGTCTGGAGGCTCAGGCTGTTCCTCCTGGCTAGTGGGGATGGATGCTTGCGATTGTCCTGTGGGGGAGTAAAGGAAAGAGTTAGAGATGTGATGCCAAGGCTACATGCACATTGCATATTGCAGATGCTCATAACTCCATCTGTTAGAGCTTCAAAATCATTCTCAGCGACTCATGCAATGCCAATGCGAGAGATGGGAAACTTTTCTGTCACCAGCTTGCTGTGTTTCACCCGTCTGTCCATCCCCCATTTGCGCATCCTCCTCTACTCCCACGATTTCCAGGACCACCTCCGCCCAGGGGGTCAGGTGGGCTAATGAGGCTGTCCCTCCTCCTGTCCTCGCTCGCTCTCTTTTATTGTGAGCTCTCTTTACCTGCAATGAGGGAGACAAGTGGAGGTTGAGTGAGAATGAAGGAGTGAGTGTAGAGATTCCAAAGCATCGATACTTAGGAGGAGACAAAGATGGAGTGAGGTGGCAAGACCAAGGGCCCTCCCTGCGTGTTGTCAGTTGTTTGCATAGCATCACAGTGATAGGGAGTGTGAGGGCTGCATAGTCGAATAGTTATGTGAATGTGACCATAGAGAGAGAGGGAATGGGTAAGGGTGCATGGATGTCAGTGTCAAATGGGATGTGGAGAACGAGATTGCTGAAGCTGAGTGCTGGTGAGGAAAGGCAATGGGGATCAGATTGAGGGTGATGGGAAAATCATACTCACTTTTCCAGTGCAGAGAAGGTCATGAAATCTCTTGCGGCACTGTATCCAGGTTCTGCGGGTGACGCCCAAGGAGTTGACCTCCTCAGCCAGCTGCATCCACACTGCCTTGGTCTGCTTGGGAGGCCCCTTCCTCCCTGTAGCAGGGAAGAGCACCTCCCTGTTCGCTGTAGCCCCATCTATTAATGCCTGCAGGGCCACCTCGTCAAAACGAGGAGCTGAACTGGGTCTCCCGCTCGTCATCTTTCCTGCAGGTCTCTCACACTCCACAGGCAAAAAGTTTGGCAGTCTGCAGAAGAAGCAAGGCTTGCTGTAGACCTTAAATGTAGCAGCAATGATGACGTCATCGGAGGCAACTTTCAGTCAGGAAAAACCCATTTGCCAAGGGTTCCCACACGTTGGAAATCAATTGGACAATTAAGTTAAAATTGCATCAATCTCCCACATTCATTTAGATTCGGGTAGACAACACAAAATGAGGATAACGCGACACCATCCCACACCTGAGTTAAAATCCAGCCCAAAGAGTCTGCAAAGGGATATAGATAGACTAAGTGAGTGGGCAGTAAGGTGGCAGATGGAGTATAATGTAGGGAAATGTGAGGTTATTCACTTTGGTAGGAAGAATAGAAAAACAGAATATTTTATAAATGGTGAGAAACTTTCAAATGTTGGTGTTAAACACAGAAAGCTAGCATGCAGGTACAGCAAGCAATAAGGAAGGCAAATGGCCTTTATTGCAAGGGGGTTAGAGTATAAGAGTAGGGAAGTCTTGCTACAATTATATAGGGCCTTGGTGAGACCACACCTGGAGTACTGTGCACAGTTTTGGTCTCCTTAGCTAAGGAAGGATATACTTGCCTTGGAGGCGGTGCAACGAAGATTCACTAGATTGATTCCTGGGATGAGAGGGCTGTCCTATGATGAGAGATTGTGTAGAATGGGCCTATACTCTCTGGAGTTTAGAAGAATGAGAGGTGGTCTCATTGAAACATACAAGATTCTGAGGGGGATTGACAGGGTAGATGCTGAGAGGTTGTTTCCCCTGGCTGGAGAGTCTAGAACTAGGAGGCATAGTCTCAGGATAAGGGGTAGGCCATTTAACACTGAGATAGTCATAAGTCATAGAGTCATAACGGCATAGAAGGAGGCCATTCAGCCAATTCCGAGGAGGAATTTCTTCACTCAGGGGGTTGTGAATCTTTGGAATTCTCTGCCCCAGAGGGCTGTGTATGCTGATTCTTTGAGTATATTCAAGGCTGAGATAGATAGATTTTTGGACTCTAGGGGAATCGAGGGATATGGAGATCGGGCACGAAAGTAGAGTTGAGGTCGATGATCAGCCATGATCTTATTGAATGGCGGAGCAGGCTCAAGGGGCCGTATGGCTTACTCCTGCTCCTATTTCTTATGTTCTAAAACTTTATAAGCTGTGAACATACATTGTTTGACTTATCTTACCAGAAAACCCTTGCTCACCATAATATTTTTTATCTGGCCCCCAAAAGACATAATTATATAAGCTTCTGCTCTGGAAGGTATAATTTTAGAAGTAAATGCTTCAGTTTCTCCCACAATTGCTTTACATGTTTCTCATCTGCCTTACACATGATTGGTAAATAGTGTCTAATGTGGAACAAAAATAAACCTCCAGCTACTATACCTGTTCATTGCCAATAAGAGAAGGGTTGCCTCAGTAATTCCCGGTGAGAGAGGAGCCTGATGAATGGCAGAATTAAATTTACATTGTTTCCTTTTCTGACTATCATTTCCAAATGAAGAGCAGAATAGACACATGTGTCATGAGTGCCTATATAGAAATGATGAGTATCATCCAATTGTCTTTCTGGATGCTGTAGCTGCTGAAGGTCATCTCTTCTTCAGTAGATCAGGCTTTTGAGTATATTTTGAAGAGCATAGTTATATCAATCTTTTGTACATAAATGGATACTTTGTCTGTCTGTTACAGTTACTTTACCTTCAGACTATTACATATATCTTAATAGCCAGAAGGTAAAGTAACTATAACAGAGAGATAAAGGGTTGGATTTTCAACTAAAACTAGCGTTGCAACTTGGCTGCCTGTTATAGAAACTGCCAAATTTCATTTCTATTTAAATCAATGGAAATTTAAACCAGTCGGTTTCTATAATGGGCAGTCAATCTGCAAGGCCAGCTTTCTGCCCGGGCAGCAAGTTGAAAATCTACCCTAAAATATTCATTTATGCACAAAAGCATTATATACCTACATAGAGAGAGAGAACCATTTCATACAAGTAAAATAATAGTTTTAACTAAGAAACTAGTAGTTTAACAGCAGTACCAAACACAGATAGCTATTAATGGAGATTGCGAAGAGCCTAATTTATAGCTCCAGTATAACCAAACACTAACTGAAGAGCAATGGACCTGCACATTTTCATTTCAAGCAAACAATTTTCTTCTAATTTAGACTGTGACAAATATTTCAATTTGGTTTTTCTAAACATTTGTGGCCTCTCAACCTTAATTCAAAAAGATCTTAACCCCTAAATGTTTTAAAGGAAATTCCAAGCTCTAATTTATCTTGTATTTAATCCCCAGAGCTGATTATTAGCATTAATTCTGTTTGTATACATTTTTTATATAGTAAAAAAAAGTGAAAAACATATTGTAAGTTTATTAATTTACCTGTGTTTTGAAGAATTGCATAACCCTATTGTCCAATGCATGATAGAACATAGAAACATAGCAAATAGGAGCAGGAGTAGGCCATTCGGCCCTTTGAGCCTGCTTCGCCATTCAATATGATCATGGCTGATCCTCTATCTCAATACCATATTCCTGCTCTCTCCCCATACCCCTTGATGCCTTTTGTGTCTAGAAATCTATCTGTCTCCTTCTTAAATATATTCAGTGACTTGGCTTCCACAGCCTTCTGTGATAGAGAATTTCACAGGTTTACCACCCTCTGAGTGAAGAAATTTCTCCACATCTCAGTCCTAAATGTTCTACCCCGTATCCTGAGACTGTGACCCCTCATTCTAGAGCCCCCAGCCAGGGGAAACATCCTCCCTGCATCCACCCTGTCTAGCCCTGTCAGAATTTTATACGTTTCAATGAGATCCTTTCTCATTCTTCTAAACTTTAGTGAAAACAGGCCTAGTCGACCCAATCTCTCTTCATACGACGGTCCTGCCATCCCAGGAATCAGTCTGGTGAACCTTTGCTGCACTCCCTCTATGGCAAGTATATCCTTTCTTAGGTAAGGAGACCAAAACTGCACACAGTACTCCAGGTGTGGTCTCACCAAGGCCCTGTATAACTGTAGTAAGACATCTTTGCTCCTGTACTCAAATCCTCTTGCAATGAAGGCCAACATACCATTTGCCTTCCTAATTGCTTGCTGCACCTGCATGTTTGCTTTCAGTGACTGGTGTACAAGGACACCCAGGTCCCTTTGTACATCAACATTTCCCAATCTACCACCATTTAAATAATACTCTACCTTTCTGTTTTTCCTACCGAAGTGGATAACTTCACATTCATCCACGTTATACTGCATCTGCCATGTATTTGCCCACTCACTCAGCTTGTCTAAATCACCTTGAAGCCTCTTTGCATCCTCCTCACAACTCACTATCCCACCTAATTTCGTGTCGTCAGCAAAACTTGGAAATATTACATTTGGTTCCCTCATCCAAATCATTGATATATATTGTGAATAGCTAGGGCCCAAGCACTGATCCCTGCGGTACCCCACTAGTCACCGCCTGCCACCCAGAAAAAGACCCATTTACAAAAGAACAGTAATTTACTGAATGTCAGTCAAATGCCACCTAATTAAATAGGATTGCATGTGTGATTCAGGATATAACACACCAACAACTTGCATTTATATAGCACCTTTAATATAGTAAAGCGTCCCAAGGCACTTTGGAGGAACATTATCAAACAAAGTTTGACACCAAGCCACATAAGGAGATATTAGAAATATAAACAGAAAATGCTGGAGAAACTCAGCAGGTCAGGCAGCATCTGTGAAGAGAGAAACAGAGTTAACGTTTCAGGTCGATGACGTTTCTGACAAAAGGTCATCGACCTGAAACGTTAACTCTGTTTCTCTCTTCACAGATGCTGCCTGACCTGCTGAGTTTCTCCAGCATTTTCTGTTTTTATTTCAGATTTCCAGTATCTGCAGTATTTTCTGTTTGTAAGGAGATATTAGGACAGGTGACCTAAACATTGGTCAAAGAGGTAGGTTTTAAGGAGAGTTTTAAAGGCGATGAGAGAGATAGAGAGGCGGAGAGGTTTAGGGAGGGAATTCCAGAGCTTAAGACCTTGGCAGCTGAAGGCACAATGGTGGAGCGAAGAAAATCCGGGATGCACAAGAGGCCAGAATTGGATGAGCACAGAGATCTCGGAGAGTTGTAGGGCTGAAGGAGGTTTCAGAGATAAGGAGGGGTGAGGCTATGGAGGGATTTAAAAACAAGGATGAGAATTCTAAAATTGAGGCATTGCCAGACCATGAGCCAATGTAGATCAGTGAGCACAGTGGTGATGGGTGAATAGGACATGTCATGGTTTGGGCTGTGTGGATAAATTGCTCGATATTTGCTCTCATTGCTTACAACATCACTTCAGCTCTTTGACAGTCGTGCATTGTAACAGATTGGAGTCTATATTACCCTACATACAACACTACATAAACAGAGCAGATTACCCTGATTTAGCACCTTGAATAACTTTGAGAACTATTTGTGGTATTTAGTTGGAACTGATTAAATACCGCCCTCCAGGCACTGAACGCTTCCAGCACATTTATGAGTTAAGATATGAAATGGAGTATTCCCTTTGGTGACTGTAGCCATACATTGTAGTTCAAATTATGTCACAAACCACACGAACAAAACTTGTGCAATTAATACGCAACAACGTCAGACAGACCCCAAGAGGGTATATCAATTTTGAACACATTCCCAGGCATTTTTTTAATACTTTATAATGTGCATATTTTTGCATTTTTCCATCAGTTAGCTATTCCTCTTCGTGTTTCACTGTGCAGGGTTGTATATTCCATTATTGCTGCCAGATATTTTCTTACCATCACTAACTGCCACTAGTAAAGCCGCTGAGATTTTCCATATGGCTTAACATTACAAGGCAGAAAGTTAAAAAAAATATGATGACGGTGACAGGAAGAGAATGTTTTTGTTTCCTTCTTGCTAAGTGAAGATTGTTACCAGATGTGAAAGATAACTGGAGTAAAGGGGTTTCTCTCACTAGAGCTACATATATTGAAAAATCTACCACATTCAATACTTAGGCAGAATTATACATAAGAGACAAGCTTCAGATAGTGGCACTAAATAGAACAGACATAAAACTTTTGCAACGTATTTATCTCCACAGAATCATAGAGGTTTACAGCATAGAAAGAGGCCATTCAGCCCTCTGGCCTAGAAATTCGACTTATGCCCATAAAAGTTGGTGGTGCGACAAGTCCACATGCCAGTCTGTACCAGTCTGAGGCCTAGATTCCTTTCTGAGCCAAACCAGTTCCCCGCTGCAGCTCGCCAGTCAGAGAGGGTGGGAAATTGGCTGGCTCTATGCAAGCCAGCCGGCAAGTTGGGACTAGGGGAAGGGGAAGCAACCCCAGGGGAAGGGCTGGCAGCTGGCTACAGTTTACTTACGGGCCCAGGATGGAGTACTCCTGCTTCTAAAAATGAAAAATAAGGACAATAAACAAAATACTGTAGATGCTGGCAATCTAAAACAGGAACAGAAAGTGCTGGAAATACTCACCAGGTCAGGCATAGCATCTGCGGAGCGAAGTTGACATCAGAACTAATGAAAGGCTATGTGCCTGAACGTCACTTGTCACTTCTCTCCGCAGGTGCTGTGCATTTTTTTGTCCTTTTAGTGACCACTGGGTAAGCCGCTCAATGCCTGGTACAACTGGGTGGAGTGCGCACAGCATAACCTCTGACCTTTTGTATCTGAAATTCAATCTGGGTCCTACAACCCGCATAGGAACCGAATTGCATCTTTAAGCGCCTTACACCTCTAAATGGTTGAGCCGGGCTGCTCGCCCATTTACAGGCCCGCCTGAATATCGCATCAGCTGGGCCTTGGGCATCCAAGCGACAGCCAAGGTACTTTGCCACGCTCCCCCCCCCCCCACCCCCGCCACTGAATTTCAACTATTGCTGCCCGTTTTTCAGGAGGCAGTGAGTTGAATTTCTCAGCCACTGTATCTGACAGGTCTTTTCTAGGGCAATCCAAAACCAGTCCCATAGCCTTGTATCATAAAGCTAGGCTGACACTCCAGTGCAGTGCTGAGGGAGGGCTACGCTGTCGGAGGTGCCGTCTTTTGGATGAGACGTTAAATCAAGGCCCCGTCTGCTCTCTCAGGTGGACGTAAAGGATCCCATGGCACTATTTCGAAGAAGAGTAGGGGAGTTATCCCTGGTGTCCTGGCCAATATTTATCCCTCAGTCAACATCACTAAATCAGATTATCTGGTCATTATCACATTGCTGTTTGTGGGACCTTGCTGCGTGCAAATTGGCTGCCGCGTTTCCCACATTACAACAGTGGCTCCACTTCAAAAGTACTTCATTGATTGTAAAACGGTTTGAGATGTCCGGTGGTCGTGAAAGGCGCTATATAAATGTAAGTCAGTCTGTCTGTCTGTCTGTCTCTCTCTCTCTCTCTCTCTTTCTTTCTTTCTTTCTTTCTTTCTCTGCTTCAAATATTTATCTACTGTTCTCTTCAAAGATGCAATGGTGTCTGCCTCAATTACCCACTGCAGCAAAGAATTCCATGTCCCAACAATACCCTATGTAAATAAATTTCTCCTAACCTCCCTCAAAGTGACAATTTTAAATTGATGACCCAGGGTACAACATCTGCTTGCTGTGACATTCCTGTGAAGACATAAATAAGGACAATCATAAGGGCAAATGTATGCAAAGTTAAGGTATACTCACCTATCTGTATCAGGGTTTTCATTTCCAAGGATTGTCACCAGAGTTGACAGTGTCTGGTAACATTATTAGGATTGGGAGGGAAGGGAAGAGAAGAGAATGACAAACCCTGAGTTGGGACAGTCCCACCCGTGTGACCATCTCCTTCCACCTCTATCAAGTTCCTTCCCTGCAGTGTGATAGTCCTTTCCCTCAATCTGGGAGACTTTTTGAATTTAGCAGTGGGTCTTCCTCAGGTGGCATTGTCTTGTTTTCTGTTAAAAGCCTCCTTCTCTTGCAGAAACATTGTGACTTTTATTACTAAGAAAGAAAAAAAGCTTGCATTTATATAGTGACTTTCACAACCTCAGGACATCCCAAAGCACTTTATAGCCAATGAAGTACATTATCACAGAGCCTATGACCAAAGTCTGAGTGGTTTATCAATAATATTCAAACCCTGGGATATGTTATATTATTGAAACATATTCCGACCTTGGGTAACCATGTGATATATAAAAGTAGAGTTAATAGAGCAACTTTAATCCACTTTTAGCAAGTTTTTGTTTTGTCTGCAGTGGGTGTCATGGCAAGACAATATTGGATAGAAGGAGCCTGCAGTCAGATCGTGTGGTTTGAACTCAAATAATACTGTACCATGTGATTTGAACTGAAGTGATATTGGTTTTTATTTCACTCTGTGTCAGAAGGGAATAGTAGAACCCTTATACATTACAAATTAGTAGCAGATGTTATACAATGCTTCAAACTTTTAAGAACTGCATTGTATTGTTTTACAGCTTTGCTGAGATGTTACTATTAAATATTAAAGTTGTGTAACAGCATTTCTATTAAGTACTTGTTAACCATTTGTTGCAATGTTATTATAACACCATGTTGATTTTTCATAGTGGAGTTTTCTAGTTTTGTTAAATGATGAAAACATATTGTCATTACCTCCAATTTAGTTGAAAAGGATTATCAATAACTTCACCACCCTTCAATCTATTGCTGTTAATTTTTTTAAATATGGCCTGGAAATTCCCTACTTTAACGCCACGAGTTAGTGCCGCAATCCTGGCGACAAATGGCGGCCGCCGCTCTAACGTCCTTCTCTGGCGTAAGACTCGGCGGCCGCCATTTTGGTGAGGGCCTTAGCGCTGCCGATAGCAGTGCTGGCCCTGGAGATGCAAATGTGGAGAGAGTGACGTCACGCCGACTTAGCGTCATGCTCTGTGAACTTGGACCTTTGCGCTGAGTTTAGCACTGGGTCCTAAGCTCACTTTGAAAAGCGAGTGTGCAGCAGACTCACAGAGACGCTGTCAGCACTTAAAGGGACACACACATCTTTCAGGTAAGTTTGCTTTTAAGCTTTTGGACTGGATTTATTTTATTTTATTGAAGTAGTGGCTTGGTGCAATACATGTTAAGAGTTTTTTAAGTTTGCAGGGAGTGCTGCTGGATGCTTGCAATGCCTCAGATGGTAAAGGAAGGCCTCTGAGAAGACAGAAAATTCTGCAAATACTCAACAGGTCCGGCAGCATCCGTGAAGAGAGAAAAAAGGGGAGAAATTGGGCACCTTAGTGCCTCCCATTAGCACCTCTGGGGGGCGCTAAAGGGACACTACCGGCTTTGCGACCGGGCACGACAATAGTACTGATGTCCATGAAATTGAAGTGGAGGTTTGCGGTGGCAGTAACCACTAGTGCCATGCTCTCCTGTGGCTGGAGATCATTGCATCATCCATGTGCGCAGCGTCCCGGCTCAGAAATTCACTCTCGCCCCCTGCCTGAGCGGCTGCCGTTAGCAACATCAGGTAGAAGAGGCGGTATGCAGTCAGATGAGCGCTGGAGGAGTGCTATATATAGGCGTCAACTTCAGGTTTTTTTTGTCAGCAAAGAATGTTGCCTTGTCAGTTTGACAAAAGCAAACAGGCATTTTGAGCGATTTGAGCATTCTCAACTTGAAGGAATATTCTGTCTGAGAAAAATTTATCACTTTCATTTGGGTTACATTTGATCATGCAACATTTCCATCATTTAATGGGGGCTGTACTAACACTGGACCTCGCCCTCCAGCATCACTGTTGAAGGTAGCAGAGGCAGAGAGAAAGATTACAAAATGTGGCCAGAGGGAGGAGGGCCAACAGGGCACTCAACAGGAGGCCTTACCCTCCCAGGATATTCCGGCAGCATTTCTCCTACATCAATCTCACTGGGGAGTAGTGTTTTAGAAGGTTCCGCTTCACCAAGGGCGTGGTCACAGAGCTCTGCCACCTCCTGCTGCCAGACCTCGAGCCTCACATCAGGAGCACCACGTCTCTCTCAGTGGCAGTCAAGGTCACCGTCACCCTCAATTTCTATGCCAGCAGATCCTTCCAGTGTTAAACAGGAGACATATCTAACATATAGCAGTTCGTTATCCATTGCAGCATCCACAAGGTCACAGAGGCTCTCTACAGAAGGAGAAGGGACTACATTTTCTTCCCCATGACCAGAGAGAAGCAGGATGAGTGTGCATGTGGCTTTGCCAGGATAGCGGGCTTCCCCATGGTGCAGGGTGCCATTGACTGCACCCACGTCGCTTTGCAGGCACCTCATAACAATCCTGAGGTATTCTGTAACTGCAAAGGCTACCACTCACTTAATGTACAATTGATGTACGACCACAGACAGCGCATCCTCACCGTCAATGCCTGCTATCCAGGCAGCAGCCACAATGCTTTCATCCTGCGCCAGACCAGCATGCCAGCACTCTTCCAGCCACCACATCAAGCTCGCGGCTGGCTGTGGGAGACAAGGGCTATCCGCTCTCCACCCGGCTCATGACTCCCCTCCGCAACCCCAACACTCATGCCCAGCGCTCATTCAGTGAGAGACATGCTGCCACCAGGAACATCATTGAGCAGATCATCGGAGTGCTCAAGCAACGGTTCCGCTGCCTTGACCGCTCAGGAGGAGCCCTCCTGGACTTGGCTGAGCGGGTGTCCCTTTTCGTCGTCACCTGCTGCATGCTCCACAACTTGGCCATCATGAGGGTGCAGCCATTGCCACCAGGCATAGCCGCACCTCAGGAGGAAGAAGAGGAGGATGAGAATGAGAAGAAGGAACAGGAGCACGAACAGCAGCAACGGAGGATCCAGCCACTCCATTGGCCTTGTGGAAGGGTGGTCCATTACCATCTCATCAGACTTCGGTTCCAATGATTTCAAGGTCACTTCCCGGTTGCTCATCCAGTCCCCATCATTCCATGAGTTTCTGATTCCCAAAGCTGAAGTGAGACACACTCCAATAAGAAATTTATCCAAGTTCAGCTACCACATATATACAGCAACAATATTAACTAATCACCCTGGTGCAAACCCTTACTTGCCCTCTTTACAGTGTCTTTTCCTAATCTAGTGCTCCTACGTAGTGTCTCCCCAGTGGCTGGTGGAAGGCTGCTGAGTGTCGGTCCCAGAAACTACAGATGGTCTTGCAGGACGCTCTCGACCAGCTCTGGGATCAGAAGGCCCGGCTGTAGACTGCACCACCTCAGGATGGGCGGCGGCAGTTTGGGCTGGCTGGATGACAGGTAGTGACAAGGGCAATGGCAGAGTGGCAGTGGTAGGATCAGGAATGCTGTCATCCTGAGAGAGGACAGCAGATTCCTGCTCCACTGACCCACTCCCACTCCCCTGGGGCAGCACCTCAGCATCCCCACCAACCTGCTGCATCACAGATTGCTGGGCTGTTGCGGCACCGTGAGCTCCCCGGTGGACTGTGGTGGTCCCAGCGATGATGGCAGCAGTCAGAGCTTTCGTGGCATCAAGCTGAGACTGCATGAGAGCAGTCTGAGACTGGATGGCATCAACTATTGACTCCATTACAGCACTAAGACATTGCGTAGCTTCTGCCTGTGCTGCAATGGATGCTGCCACATCACCCAACACACGCAGCATCAGGTCTCAGGGAGTCCAACCTCCTTCGCAGACTGCCAAGGATGGGCTCCATGGTGTGCGCAGAGCTCTGTGCAATGTTGGAGGTGGACACCTCCACACTCCTTACTATTGCCGACAGGCTCTCAGGCACCCTTGCCATTGCACCTATGATCTCCGTGTACATGCCCATCACCCTTCTTGTGAACTCATCCTCATCGAGGTCCTCATCTGAGTCCTGCTATAGAAAAGGGGGGGAAGGTGGAGTGTGGTTTTGGTTGCCCCTGGGGTTTGTCTCTGGCCAGTCAGAAGTATCTGAGCTGCTCCAGGCCCCGTGTGGTTTCGAATCGCTCCCTTTTCTGGTTCTGACCGCCGGACTTATTTCAGTAGCAATGTAGACAAAACGAGACTCGTGGTTGGGTGCAAAGAAGACCAGTATTTATTGAAATAAAGAATAAATTGAAATTAATGATGAATACAGCACACTTTAATTAATACAGCACACCTTTGCTTAATACGGCACACCTTTGCTTAATACAGCACACCTTTGCTTAATACAGCACACTTTTACTTAACGAGGAGGAGAAACAGACACATTGAGGGAAAATTGACTAAAATTACAATTTAACAAAATTTCCCTTTAATTCCCACCCCTAATATCTATCTAGGTTGCCTTGTAATGGGCCAGAAAGCTTATGCTCACCAGTGAATGCCTGCTCCGTGCCCCTGCGGTCTGTCTTAGATTCTTCACCACCCCGAAGTAGAGATACCCCAGTAATTCAAAAGTAACTGCAGGTATTCCACTTCTTTGGGTGGGCTGTTGAGCTGTTCCTCTTGTAGGCAGGGCATCGGAAGCAAGGCGGCAGAGAGAGAGAGAGTGGCTTCCTGAGGGGCTATCTTTATACCCCATTGGGAGCCGTTATCTTCGCGCCCAAATCTGAATGTATCTGGGCTATACAAAAGGGACCGATCTGTCCCCATTGACTGTAATGGGTTTGAATGTGTTTCCCATTCATTTAACTGGTTTGTGGTCAGTTTAAAATGTCTCAAGTACTGGACAAACAAATCCTTAAGTGTTCAGTCAACAGCACTCAAGTACTTTGTAAACAATCCATTGTCGCGTGGTCACCGCCCAACCGCAACTGATTGACAGCTTTAAGTACTTAAGCCCTTGAATCAACATTGTAGCGAGCTCGTGTAAACAAACAATCCTTTTGTTCCTCTGTTGAACTTCCTAAACCGCAGTTGATTGACAGTTTTAAGTACCTCAAGTACTTCAGTCAGTGATGGAAAATGTTCAGACAGGCTGCCTTTGTCTTCTGCCATGAGGCCTGACAGCCATTTTTGATGCCCTGGGTTTTTCAGGCACATTCCAACCAGGTTTTCTTTTAATCAAATAATCTTCAGGGGCTGCAGAAATTTCTGAAATTTTGCAAAACCTTACAGTGTCCCATCGGATACTAAAACTTGCTTGTAGTATCCTTTTCAAAGGTGAGCAATAATTTCTGACCCCCCCCCCACAAAGATATACTTATCTATATCTAGCTTTGATCCCTCGACACCTCCATCTCCCCTACCCAGAGAGAATCGCAGTACGTGGTAGGCATTTATCGATAGAAAAACATGATTAGTACAATAATTCAAACTTGGAGGGGGTCCAATGCCCCTGCACTACTGAGTATTTACAATAGTTCAACCATGGAGGGGTCCAATGCCCCTGCACCACTTGTGACATAGTTTTAACATGATACAACATCTTTAATGGGATTACCACCAAGCCAAAACATATCTGTTAAAAATACAAACGGAAGAAAACGAACTTCCTTTTTTTTATAATGCAATTGTCTGACACTTTAATAAATGGCACCATTCTTCCCAGTAATTCAAACCTCCACAAGCTACGAACTCAACAATTCACAGGCATATGCAATTTGTTCAATTGACTCTAAACAAGTAGTACAATCTCACAGTTAGGAACTAAATTTGCACATTATTTCCTTTGGAGTTGGGACCAGTACATAATACAAAATATAAAATAATTAACAAGCTTTTTGTAAACTCTTAATCTTAATCTGGATTTCCAATAACAGTTTAATTGCTGTGGGCATCTGCCTCCTGCAGACCCCTCCCTTCGTGGGCTAGGGGTGCTCCCTTCCCCAAGCATCCAAAGACACGATGGTCCTCTGCACCTCCCGAAACTCTGAAAAAGACTTAAAGAAAAATCTAGCCAGGTTCCCTGCCTCGGGGGAATGTGATCGGGTCCTGTGACCTCGGCTCACATAGACAACATTCTGGAACGGTACCATACTTAAAACTTATACTCTAATAATTAACACTACCGAATTGCAATATAAGATTAATATTAACACATTCTAACTTAATCCTCTATACACGTTACTTGAACAAAGCTATATACAAGCGCCGCCCATCTCCGGGCGGCCAGCCTAATCCCTGTTTGGATTGTAGCAGGCTACTCCCTGCAGTGAAGCTGGACTGGTCCCAACTTCTCGTCCCTCGCAGCTTATGGCTGCTGGTTGGGGACTTCTGTCTTTTGGCTTCTCCCTGACTCAGGAGACTGCCCTATTCCACTGGAAAGTGGGTGACCATACTTTCTTGGGCTGGGGTACCCAAAGAGACCTCCTAGGGTGTGTCGCTGGTGGGGCTACCCTAGCGAGCGGACCCTTAGCTCGGGTCACAGTCCTTGCTGGCTGGGGACCTTCTCCCTTGGGTCCCTCCCTTCCCAAACCTGGGCTGGGGACAGGCAATCCCTTGCCACCAGCTGCCAGTGGCTGAGAGTCTTCCCCTTCAGGTCTAAAACCTGGTTCAGGCTCCTCCCCGGAGTCCCACAAGAGAGGGGAAATCACTCGGGCCAAGTGCTGGAGAACTTCTCCCTTCACGTACGCCACTGTGCCTGCATGTGCAGTCTGTGTGAGTGTATGCGCTGCAGGCTGAGGATTTCTAATCTCAGGTACAATCCCAGCTGCCTGTTTCCCTGCCTCTGGCTTAAACAACTTGCATTGTTTAATATAACTAGCAGCCTGCCAGTAACCCTGTCCTAAACTCTTTTCCCTTACCAGGGCGGCCTTAAAGGCGGAATCTTGGGCTTGGACCTGCTTTTGGTCCGGGGCCAAAACTATCCCCTGTGTGCCTCCCTTGTCCTGGATTGCTGCTACCGGACCTGCTCTACAGGGGTCCCAGAACTCTCCTTCCCTGTCCCCCTGCATGGCCACCTCGTTGGTCTTGTAGTTACCCTCCCATGTGGTATGGAGGGATCCTAAACCTATGGCCAAACTTTTTGACCTTTCCCCAGCCTGCTCGTTCCCTGTGGATCCCATTAAGCTAAATGGGTCCTTGATAGACCGGGGTGAATTGGTCAGGTCCTCCGAATGGACCACCATGCTGGAAGCTCCAGTGTCCACTGAATATCTCCCCTGCACCATCTTCAGCCCCATCTTAACATAGGGCCTGCTCCCCTCAGCATTTTCGTGGGGACACAGGTTGACAGGCTGCGCTGGCTCTAGCCATTGCTGGGAGTGGGGTGGGGCAGACGGGATCAAAGCCCCAGTGGTGGCTGCTACTCTCCCCTGGCCAGTCAGAAGAGACCGTAGGGACTGTAAAAATGACTCGATCGCAGCGGGAGGGATATCTGGCCCTGCCTTTTGGGCTGGGGCTGTGGGATCCTTTCCCTTGTTATCCTTCCAGGGATTCTTACAGTCTTTTCTCCAGTGACCGTCTTTCCCACACCCATAACAATTTAACCTAGCCTGGGAGGGACGATTCCCCTCCTGGTGCCACTCTTTCTTACTCTGGCTCCCAGGTTTAACCTCATGGACTTTTCCCTTGGGTTGGGGCGCCTCGATACACCTCATGTTTCTAAAGGCTACTGTGAGCCGGTGGATCACCACTTCTTCGGTGGTCTGGGGGTTTCGGGGGTCAAACCAAGCCGCGACCTGGGCTTGGATCTGGGGTAGGCTGTTTGTCATAAGACAATGGAGCCAGTGAGTCAATTGGACTGGGTTCAGTGCTGCCTGCCCTGGCATTCCCGGGCATGCGCCCCGGTAGACTGGCCACAGCCTGTCTGCGAACGCCTGCGGAGACTCCCCTGGGAGCTGCACCGTTCTTTCTACCCGGGCGAACGGACTACCATCATTGAGTCCCATGGCCTCCAATATCTCATTCCTCAGATCCTCATCATCCTTCTGCCCCCTTTTGCACTCACCAGGTAGGGTCTGGAGGAGATCACCTCCCAGGGAAAACAGCAGCATTTTTGCTTGCTCTGCGTCATCGTAGTCATTAACACAAGTTGCTTGTTCTATCTCCCTGAAGTGCAGTGAGGGGTCTCCCTTTTTAGTGAGCTTGGGGATGTGGCTAACCATGTCCCTGAGCTGGTGGGTGCCATACGGTACCACAAACTGATTCTGGATGGCCCCTGGGTCATCGTCATCAACGGGCGGACCGTACCTCCATTGTCGGAGGGGGTACACTGGTCCTGGTCCCGGCCTATCTAGCGGGGCCTGCTGTGCTTCCTCTACCACCTCATCCTCGACCCCCCTTTGCTGCCAGAGCTCCTGAAAGCTCGGAGCTGTGGGTGGTGGTCGTGGGACCTCTGATTCCCTAACCAACCTTATTCTGGGTGTTGCCTGGGGGACGGTTCTATTTGGGTTGCCGGTAAAGTCCGATTGACCTGCCTTCAGGCTGATAAGACATATCATCCCCTTTGCCCTCTTTAAAGCCATATTCAAGCTTTCTATCTCTTCCCTACAGCAGCCATGATCTGCTTCCTCAAACCCTTGGTCGCAGGCCAGCTTATACGCTGCCTTTACCTCCCTAATCTTTTCCTCCTGCTATTTTACTTCTTGTATGAGGCGGGCATTTTCCTCCTGCACCCTCATCTCATTGCTCTTGGCCTCTGCAACTAGGCACTTCAGGTACTCTAATTCGTACCTTGTGTGGCTTTTGCCCTCACTAAACTGGTCCACCAGGTGCTCTATCTTGGCCTGGTATTCTTCAATCTCCATTTCCTTATCCCAACTCTCTGCTTTAACTTCCCTAAGCCTGCGGGAACCTAACCACAAACAGATCAGTTGGATAAAAAGAAAACCAATAACTGCTGCTCTCTCCAGACCCAGACCACCATCTGCTACATCGCGTACTGTTGCCGACGGTCCTGCCGCGGTCACCATTTTGTAGAAAAGGGGGGGAAGGTGGGGTGCAGTTTTGGTTGCCCCTGGCGTTTGTCTCTGGCCAGTCAGAAGTATCTGAGCTGCTCCAGGCACCGCGCGGTTTCGAATTGCTCCCTTTTCTGGTTCTGGCCGCCGGACTTATTTCAGTAGCGATGTAGACAAAATGAAACTCGTGGTTGGGTGCAAAGAAGACCAGTATTTATTGAAATAAAGAATAAATTGAAATTAATGATGAATACAGCACACTTTACTTAATACAGCACACCTTTGCTTAATACAGCACACCTTTGCTTAATACAGCACACCTTTACTTAATACAGCACACCTTTGCTTAATACAGCACACCTTTGCTTAATACAGCACACTTTTACTTAACAGGGAGGAGAAATGGACACATCGAGGGAAAATTGACTAAAATTACAATTTAACAAAATTTCCCTTTAATTCGCACCCCTAATACCTATCTAGGTTGCCTTGTAATGGGCCAGAAAGCTTATGCTCACCAGTGAACGCCTGCTCCGTGCCCCTGCGGTCTGTCTTAGATTCTTCACCGCCCTGAAGTAGAGATACCCCAGTAATTCAAAAGTAACTGCAGGTATTCCACTTCTTTGGGCGGGCTGTTGAGCTGTTCCTCTTTAGGCAGGGCATCGGAAGCAAGGCAGCAGAGAGAGAGTGGCTTCCTGAGGGACTATCTTTATACCCCATTGGGAGCCGTTATCATCGCGCCCAAATCTGAATGTATCTGGGCTATACAAAAATGACCGATCTGACCCCATTGACTGTAATGAGTTTGAATGTGTTTCCCATTCATTTAACTGGTTTGTGCTCAGTTTTAAATGTCTCAAGTGCTGGACAAACAAATCCTTAAGTGTTCAGTCAACAGCACTCAAGTGCTTTGTAAACAATCCATTGTCTCGTGGTCACCGCACAACCGCAACTGATTGACAGCTTTAAGTACTTAAGCCCTTGAGTCAACATTGTAGCGAGCTCGTGTAAACAAAAATCCTTTTGTTCCTCTGTTGAACTTCTTAAACCGCAGTTGATTGACAGTTTTAAGTACCTCAAGTACTTCAGTCAGTGATGGGAGATGTTCAGACAGTCTGCCTTTGTCTTCTGCCACGAGGCCTGACAGCCATTTTTGATGCCCTGGGTTTTAAGGTACATTCCAACCAGGTTTTCTTTTAATCAAATAATCTTCGGGGGCTGCAGAAATTTCTGAAATTTTGTGAAACCTTACACTGCGCAGCAGAACTCGCGCATGAACTCGCCCTCCGGGGAGCTGGCTCACGAGCTACCCTTTCCCCCTGGCCTTGCTGCAGCCCACTCATCCCCAGTGCTTCACCCTGTGCAGATGCCGCTACTAAACTTGCCTCTAAAGATTGCGTAGTGTCAGTATCTGAGGTGGTGCCTGCGGGTGAGAGATGCAGTGACATGGTGCTTTGTTCCTCCTCCTCTTCTCCTTCCTCACTCTCAGTGAGAGGCTCAGGGACAGGCTGGTCATCTGGTCGCTGATTCTCTGAAAGCATAAAGGCACAAAACTCGCGTTATGTTGTGGGAAAGGGGGAAGGAAGGGAGCAAGGAATGCAGACATTCTCAGGAGCTAGAAATTGGGAAAGGCTTGTGGTGTGAGGGGGAAGTAGGATGAAAGAAGGAGGGGGGATGAACATACCATTGTTGCCCACAAGGGGGTCGACATTGCCGACAGCCACGACGCCCACCACCTGCTGCCGAATGAGTTGCAGCACTCGCTCCTCCAGGTCTGAAAGCTGCTGGAGCTGCACATCACCCCCGCCTGTTCTGTGCTGCTCCCTCCTATTGTGGGCCATCTTGGCCTGCAAGAGAAACAAATGTGTATGAGTCAGAGTCCAGCTGTGTGTTTTGGAGATATGCCTGCCATAGTTGAATAGCTGTGATTGTAAGCAAGGCGTGAGATGTGGAGAGATTGGGTCGACTAGGCCTGTTGTAAGGGGTGGTGTTTTGGGGTCAGCTTCACCTCTGACTTATGAGCGGTTCAAATCGCTCCCACTCCCTTGGTTCTAGACCTTGGACTTATTTGGGGGTTGTGATAAAAGTGCAGCAGACAACTGATTTTGGTGCAAGAACTTTGATCTTTATTTGAGAAAGAAAATACAACACAATAATGACACTCTAATAAAATGGGGAAACACTTCGACAAACACGAGGGAATTACAGTAGAAAAATACCTCACCCCTCCCAATCCCACCTTACTAGCTAAGTTGGACTCTAAAGGACCAGGGATAATGCTCACCAAATGCAGGAATCTTCGGCTTTCTTCCAAGTTGGTTTTCTTTGGTCACGGTGGCCCAATATTACCCAGTTGGCTGATGGTAATGTTCGGTTGGTTGTTACGTAAGGCCCTTGTTGCCGCGAGGTGTCCGATGGTCACTGAAACTGTTGCTCTGGTTTCTTCTTGTGTGTTACTTCTTCGAGAGAGAGAGAGAACTGCTTCGAGATGCTTGCATTTACTGAACTCGAACTTGGAACTCTGTACTTCTTGATCTTGCTGAACTGTTTTCAACTGTTTGAACTGTTCTGCTGAAACCTTCCTGACAAGTCTTTCGAACTTCTTGACTTCTCTGTCTTTAGAAAACAGGTTTTCAATTATACTAATTGGGGCCTCCTAATCTGATTACGTTGTTTAAAGTGGTTTCGGGGTGGTTCCATGGGCTGTTGAAGTTTTAAGAAGGTGTGAAGTAGTTTCGGGATGGGTTTACTGAGCTGTTGAGCTCTTATCTAATTGTAGTGAATTGTCCTCAAGCTGTGAGTTTCCTGTGGGGCCTGAGATTCTTTGTAGGTTGGCTAAACAATTTGTATTATGCATGATTTTGATGGGTTCTGTGAGGCTGCCCTTTCGTGGGTCTTATTGCTAGCATGTAAATTGCTGATAGGGACTGAGTGACGTTTTCAGTTCCCCCAGACAGTTTGATTACCTTGAATACTCAAACTGGCTACTGCATAGGTAGATCCCAAATTTTTTGTTGCAGCCTTTTTCCCAAACATGCCTGAACATGTCCTTTTAAAATGCCAAGTCTGATTTCTGATCTTGAATCTCCTTGTTGGGCCCATCATCCCCTTTTATCACTCCTGAAGTTTTTAGTAAGGGTCCAAAATCACTTTAATATGGTTTTTCTTTCATAATGGGGGATCTGTAAATTTTGAGAATCCTACACTGTATTCACTAGAGTTTAGAAGAATGAGAGGGGATCTCATTGAAATGTATAAAACTCTGACAGGGCTAGACAGACTGGATGCGGGGAGGATGTTTCCCCTGGCTGGGGGTCTAGAACGAGGGGTCACAGCCTCAGGATACGGGGTAGGACATTTAGGACTGAGATGAGGAGATATTTCTTCACTCAGAAGGTGGTGAACCTGTGGAATTCTCTACCACAGAAGGCTGTGGAGGCCATGTCACTGAATATATTTAAGAAGGAGATAGATAGATTTCTAGACACAAAAAGCATCAAGGGGTATGGGAAGAGAACGGGAATATGGTATTGAGATAGAGGATCAGCCATGGTCATATTGAATGGTGGAGCAGGCTCAAAGGGCCGAATGGCCTATTCCTGCTCCTATTTTTCTATGTTTCTGTGTGGATGTGTGTTTGAGTAGGTGCAGATGCTTGGTGGGTGAGTGGTGGGGGTGTGGTGGTTTGTGCAGTGTGTACAGACTGAGGTTCAGATGCTGGTATGGAGGACCTGTTGAAGCAAGTACTCACCTTGACCAGCCAAGTGAGGTCATTGAATTTCTTCCGGCACTGTGTCAGGCTGTGTATGACCACACTACTGGCTGAGGCCTCCTGGGCCACTTCCCTCCATATTGCCCTGAATACTTGGGGCAATGGCCTCCTTCCGATGTCCAGGAACAGCACTGCCCTCCTTAGCTCCACTCCCACGACAATGCCTCGTCTGTGAAACGACGAGCTCCCTCCCTGGGAGCGAGATCAGCCATTACGATCAGGAGATTGAGTTTCTTGCAGGTCGACTTCACAGCCAGCATTGCTGATAATGAGGACCTGCACAATGATGCAACCTCCACTTTAACAGCTGGAAGGGGCCAGTGTGAAGGATCATTCCTGATTGCAATGCACCTGAAATTCTTTATTGCTCTGCTGGTAATGCCCCTCTAGCACCCTGCTTAGGTCATTAGTTCTTGATTTAGCAATCCAGCTCTTTCCAGGAGCGATAACAGCCAATTCAGGGAAACCTCAGACTCATTAGCACCGGGCGCTAATTTTTCACGATTTTGAAATTTTGCACCCCAAACAGGGCGATACCAAATTTCTCCCCCAAAGAGTTCACGTCTCAGGTCAAGACGCTGCCTGAGCATTTCCAGCATTTTATGCTTTTATTTCAGATTTACAGCATCTGCTCGCAAAGGAAGATGCAGAAGAGGAAGACGCAGAAGAGGAGGAAGCAGAAGGAAGGATGCAACCCAGACAGCCCCTTTCTGGCTGGGATATCTGGGATGGAATCATCCACCTGCAGTATCAGTAACCACAACCCCAATTCCCCTTTCAACATTTGTCTCACACCTTTCCTTCCCTCTGTTACTGGCCATCACAGCATTCTCTTGGCCACAATGCTGACATAAAAGCCACCACAAAGCAAACTTTCAAATCCAAATTTATACATCTGCCCATCCAATATGACATCAAGAAATCAACTAATCACCCTTGTGCATTCCCTTAGTGACTGTCTTGTATGTGCCTTTGCATATCCTACTGATGACCGGAGAAGCAGCAGACCTGCGCGGGAGCAGCCCGAGGCGGCGGAGGATAAAAGGGAGCAACCCGAGGCAGCGAGGCCCAGAGCCCCGAGACCGGAGAAGCAGCGGACCTGCGCGGGAGCAGCCCGAGGCGGCGGAGGATAAAAGGGAGCAACCCGAGGCAGCGAGGCCCACAGCCCCGAGACCGGAGAAGCAGCGGACCTGCATGGGAGCAGCCCGAGGCGGCGGAGGATAAAAGGGAGCAACCCGAGGCATACCAATCCAGGTTCCGGGAGAGAGGTAAAAAGTAATCCAAGTGTGACGTCAGCAGGAAGCAGGTAAGTGATTGGTTGGTGAGTATTTCTCTCTTTTCAATACAAGCTTGAATTCTCTGGTGTTAAATTTCTAGGGTCTCTGTGGTGTAGTGGGGACAGTTGGTAAATAAAGCACCCTAGAGTATACCTGTAACTGGGGTACTGAATAAATTTTTTAATTAATTAAAGGAGTAAGTCATGGCAGGAGAGCTCAGCCCCGTGTTCTGCTCCTCTTGCTCCATGTGGGAAGTCAGGGACGCTGCCAGTATCCCTGACGACCATGTGTGCAAGAAATGCATCCAGCTGCAGCTACTTGTAGACCGCATTGCGGCGCTCGAGCTGTGGGTGGATGAGTTTTGGAGCATGCGCGATGCTGAGAGGGTCGTGGATAGCACGTTTAGCGAGTTGTTCACGCTGCAGGGTAGGGCTGCACAGGCAGAAAGGAATTGGGTGACCATCAGGCGGAGCAACAGAGGCAGGCAGGAAGTGCAGGGGACCCCTGCGGTCATCCCCCTTTCAAACAGGTATACCAAGTTGAATACTGTTGAGGGGGATGACTCACCAGGGGAAAGCAGCAGCAGCCAACTGCCTGGCACCAGGGACGCTTCTGCTGCTCAGAAAGGGAGGAAAAAGAGTGGGAGAGCAATAGTGGTAGGGGATTCTATCGTAAGGGGAACAGATAGGCATTTCTGTGGCCGCAAACGTGACTCCAGGATGGTTTGTTGCCTCCCTGGGGCCAGGGCCATGGATGTCACTGAGCGGCTACAGGGCATTCTTAAGGGGGAGGGTGAGCAGGCAGAGGTCGTGGTCCACATTGGGACCAACGACATAGGTAGGAAGGGGGATGAGGTCCTGCATCAAGAATTTAGGGAGCTAGGTAGCAGATTAAAGAGCAGGGCCTCAAAGGTTGTAATCTCTGGATTACTCCCAGTGCCACGTGCTAGTGAGTATAGGAATAGGAGGATAGAACAGATGAATGCGTGGCTAAAGAGTTGGTGCAGGAGGGAGGGTTTTAGTTTCCTGGATCACTGGGCCTGCTTCTGGGAAAGGTGGGACTTGTACAAGTCG
This sequence comes from Somniosus microcephalus, assembly GCF_052327205.1. NCBI lineage: Eukaryota > Metazoa > Chordata > Chondrichthyes > Squaliformes > Somniosidae > Somniosus > Somniosus microcephalus. The sequence continues at coordinate 232,622,107 of NC_140988.1, read as the reverse complement.
GACGGGTTGCACCTGAACCAGAGCGGGACAAATATCCTTGCGGGGAGGTTTGCTAGCACTGTTGGGGGGGGTTTAAACTAACTTGGCAGGGGGATGGGATACAGAGGGGAGCTGAAATAGGGGGTGATGTGCTGCCAATTATAGAGAAAAAAACAAGTCAGCTTGGTAGACAGGGCAAATATATAAGGGCAAGGCTGGATGGCATCTATTTTAATGCAAGGAGTCTTGCAAATAAGGTGGATGAACTGAAGGTGTTGATAAACACATGGGAGTATGATATTGTTGCTATCACGGAGACATGGTTGAGGGAGGGGCAAGACTGGCAGCTCAATATCCCGGGGTACAGAATCTTCAGGCGAGACAGAGGGGGAGGTATAAGAGGAGGGGGTGTCGCAATATTAATTAAGGAGTCAATTACTGCAGTAAGGAGGGATGATATATTAGCAGGTTCCTCTAATGAGGCCATATGAGTGGAGCTTAAAAACAAAAAGGGGGCAAGCACTTTGCTGGGAGTGTACTATAGGCCTCCAAACAGTCAGGGGGAGATAGAGGAACAGATATGTAGGCAAATCTCAGAGAAATGTGCAAATAATAAGGTAATAATAATGGGGGATTTCAACTTCCCCAATATTAACTGGGATAGTCAGAGTGTGAAAGGCTCAGAGGGTGTAGAATTCTTAAAGTGCATCCAGGAGAGCTTTTTGAGCCAGCATGTAGAAAGTCCTACAAGAGAGGGGGCGGTACTGGACCTAATTCTAGGGAATGTGGCCGGCCAAGTGGAAGAAGTGCTAGTAGGTGAGCACTTTGGTGACAGTGACCATAATATGGTGAGATTTAAGGTGGTCATGGAAAAGGACAGGGATGGGCCGGAAATAAAGGTTCTAAATTGGGGGAAGGCCGATTTTAATAGGATAAGGCAGGATCTGGCCAAAATGGACTGGGATCAGCTACTTGTAGGAAAATCCGCATCGGAGCAATGGGAGGCTTTCACAAGGGAGATTGAGATCATACAATGGCAACATGTTCCCGTAAAGGTCAAGGGTGGTTCCAAAAACCACAGGGAACCTTGGATGTCAGGGGATATACGAGAATGGATTAGGAAAAAAAGGAGGGCTTTTGGCAGATACAAAAGGCTAAAGACGGAGGAAGCCCTAGGGGAGTACAAAAAGTGCAGGGGGATACTTAAAAAAGAAATTAGGAGATCAAGGAGGGGCCATGAAATAACACTGGCGAGGAAAATAAAGGAAAATCCTAAGATGCTTTATAAGTATATTAAGGGTAAGAGGATAACTAGGGAAAAAATAGGGCCCATCAGGGACAAAAGTGGCAATCTGTGTGTGGAGCCGGAAGATGTAGGAGGGGTTCTAAATGAATTTTTTGCATCTGTTTTCACTATGGAGAAGGACAATGTAGACATAGAAATAGGGGGGGGGGACTGTGATATGCTCGAACATATTAACATCGAGAGGGAGGAGGTATTGGCGGTTTTAGCAGGCCTAAAAATGGATAAATCCCCAGGCCCGGACGAAATGTATCCCAGGCTGCTGTGTGAGGCAAAGGAAGAGATTGCGGGGGCTCTAACACATATATTTAGAACCTCTCTGGCCACAGGGGATGTGCCAGAGGACTGGAGAACCGCTAATGTAGTACCATTATTCAAGAAGGGGAGTAGGGAAAAACTGGGGAACTACAGGCCAGTGAGCCTAACATCAGTGGTAGGTAAATTATTGGAAAAAATTCTGAGGGACAAAATTAGTCTCCACTTGGAGAGGCAAGGATTAATCAGGGATAGTCAACATGGCTTTGTCAAGGGAAGATCATGTCTGACTAATTTGATTGAATTTTTTGAGGGGGTGACTAGGTGTGTGGATGAGGGTAACGCAGTGGATGTGGTATACATGGATTTCAGTAAGGCCTTCGATAAAGTCCCGCACAGGAGACTGGTCAAGAAGGTAAGAGCCCATGGAATCCAGGGTGCCGTGGCACATTGGATACAAAACTGGCTTAGTGGCAGAAGGCAGAGGGTGATGGTCGAAGGTTGTTTTTGTGACTGGAAGCCTGTGGCCAGTGGGATATCACAGGGATCGGTGCTGGGTCCCTTGCTGTTTGTGGTCTACATTAATGACTTGGATATGAATGTAAAAGGTATGATCAGTAAGTTCGCGGATGATACAAAAATTGGTAGGGTGGTAAATAGCGAGGAGGGTAGTCTCAGTCTGCAGGACGATATAGATGGGTTGGTCAGATGGGCGGAACAGTGGCAAATGGAATTTAACCCGGAAAAGTGCGAGGTGATGCACTTTGGGGGGACTAACAAGGCAAGGGAATACACAATGAATGGTAAGACCCTAGGCAAGACGGAGGGTCAGAGGGATCTGGGTGTGCAAGTACACAGATCCCTGAAGGCGGCGGAACAGGTGGATAAGGTGGTAAAAAAGGCATATGGGATACTTGCCTTCATTAGCCGAGGCATAGAATATAAGAGCAAGGAGGTTATGATGGAGCTGTATAAAACACTGGTTAGGCCACAGCTGGAATACTGTGTGCAGTTCTGGTCGCCACACTACAGGAAGGATGTGATCGCTTTGGAGAGGGTGCAGAGGAGATTCACCAGGATGTTACCAGGGCTGGAGCGCTTCAGCTATGAAGAGAGACTGGGCAGATTGGGTTTGTTTTCCTTGGAGCAGAGGAGGCTGAGGGGGGACATGATTGAGGTGTACAAAATTATGGGGGGCATAGATAGGATGGATACTAAGGAGCTTTTTCCCTTAGTAGAAGGGTCAATAACAAGGGGGCATAGATTCAAGGTAAAGGGCGGGAGGTTTAGAGGGGATTTGAGAAAGAACTTTTTCACCCAGAGGGTGGTTGGAGTCTGGAACTCACTGCCTGAAAGGGTTGTGGAGGCAGGAACCCTCACAACATTTAAGAAGCATTTGGATGAGCACTTGAAATGCCATAGCATACAAGGCTACGGACCAAATGCTGGAATATGGGATTAGATTAGACAGGGCTTGATGGCCGGTGCGGACACGATGGGCCGAAGGGCCTCTATCCGTGCTGTATAACTCTATGACTCTATGACTCTATGATGTCACGCAGTGCTACCCCAGTGGCTGCAGCATGGCTGGTGGAAGGCTGCTGACTTTCAATGGGGGACACTGCAGATGGCCTTACGGGTCAACCTTGAGGAGCTGGTGGCTGGGAGTGTGAAATTGAGTGATGGTGTTTCTTCTTCTTCTTCACTCTCCTCTCCCTCTTCTTGGTCAACCATTAGCTGGGCCGGCTGCATTTCTTGGGTGTGTGAAATAAGGAAGGCACAAGGATGGAGTTGAGGTGAAGGGAGGGCAAGAAAGCAAGAGGTGCATGCAAAGGAGGATAACGTATAAGGATACCAGCAGCTTGTATCCTTTCAGCCTCGCTGCTGGCCAAGGGCTCAGCCATGCCCCTGCCAAGAATGACCAGCACCGTGCTCGCCAGGGGGCTGAGTTGAAGCTAGGAATGAGAGGTGTGCCTTGTGTTTGGTACAGATTGTTGGTAGGTGAGTGATTGGGCGGTGGTGTGTGGGGGAGGGGTGGCATCATGCAGTGTTTGAGCCTGGTGGTGCATTTGGTAGGAGGTGCCTTTTGAAGATGCATTCACTGATCTTGACCACTGGTCTGAGGTCATAGGAACATAAGAACAGGAGTAGGCCATTTAGCCCCTCAAGCCTGTTCAATGAGATCATGGCTGATCTGCGACCTAATTCCATATACCTAAATACCTTTGGTTAACAAAAATCTATTAATTTCAGATTTAAAATTAACAATTGATCTAGCAACAATTGCAATTTGCAGAAGAAAGTTCCAAACTTCTACCACCCTTTGGGTGTAGAAGTGTTTCCTAATTTCACTCCTGAAAGGTCTGGCTCTAATTTTTAGACTACGCCCCCTAGTCTTAGAATCCCCAACCAGCAGAAATAGTTTCTCTCTATCTGCCCTATCTGTTCCCCTTAATATCTTGAAAACTTCGATCAAATCACCCGTTAAACTTCTCAATTCTAGGGAATACAACCCTAGTTTGTGTAATCTCTCCTCGTAATTTAACCCTTGGAGTCCACGTATCATTCTGGTAAACCTATGCTGCAGTCCCTCCAAGGCCAATATATCCTTCCTAAGTTGTGGTGCCCAGATCTACTCACAGTACTCCAGGTGTGGTCTAACCAGGGCTTTGTATAGCTGCAGCATAACTTCTACCCCCTTGTATTCTAGTCCTATAGCTATAAAGGCCAGCATTCCATTAGCCTTTTTGATTATTTTCTGTACCTGTTCATTACATTGTAATGATGATCTATGTACCTGGACCCCCGAGTCTCTTTAGACCTCCACTGTTTTAGCTTTTCACCATTTAGAAAGTGCCCTGTTCTATCCTTTTTAGGTCCAAAGTGGATGGCCTCACATTTACCTACATTGAAATCCATTTGCCACAGTTTTGCCCATTCACTTAATCTATCAATATCCCATTGTAATTTTATGTTTTCATCTACACTGCCTACAATGCTGCCTATCTTTGTGTCATCGGCAAATTTGGAGATGTGGCTTTTTATGCCTTCATCTAACTCGTTAATAAATACTGTGAATAGTTGAGGCTCCAACACAGATCCCTGCGGGACAACACGAGTCACATCCTGCCAATTAGAGTACCTACCCATTATCCTCTGTCTCCTGCCATTCAGCCAATTTCCTAATCTAAATGTACACTCTCGGGAGCCGCAAGCCTACATTTCATTGTACTGCACTTGTGCACTAACAATGACAATAAAGTTGATTATTATTATTATTATTATTATTATTATTAACCAGGCCAATAATTTGCCTTCAATTCCATGGGCTTCAACGCTAGTTAACAAGCTCTTATGAGGGACTATGTCGAATGCCTTCTGGAAGTCCATATAAATAACATCCATGGACATTCTCCTGTCCACTACTTTAGTCACCTCTTCAAAAAATTCAATCAGGTTCGTCAGGCATGACCTACCTTTCACAAATCCATGCTGGTTCTCTCTGATCAACTGAAAATTTTCAAGGTGTTCAGTCACCCTCTTCTTAATTATAGACTCTAGCAATTACTCAACAACAGATGTTAGGCTAACTGGTCTATAATTCCCTGGTTTCCCTCTCTCACCATTCTTAAATAGCAGAGTGATGCACAATTTTCCAATCTAAAGGGGCGGTTCCTGAATCTAGAGAACTTTGGGAGATTATCTGCAATGTGTTCACCTACTTCCTTTAAAACCTTGGGATAGAAACCATCTGGTCCTAGGGATTTGACACTCTTTAGTGCCATTATTTTCTTCATTACTGTTGCTTTGTTTACACTAATTGTATTGCGTCTCTGTCCCTGATTCAGTATTAGTTTCCTTGGGATTTCCTCTAATGTAAATACTGATGCAAAGTAATTATTCAACATGTCCACCATTTCATTATCATTGACACTATCACCGCTATCAGTTTTCAAGGGGCCAACATTGCTCCTGACCACCCTCTTTTTCATAATATAATTGTAAAAATTCTTTGTGTTGATTTTGATATCTCTTGCAAGTTTCTTTTCATACTCCCTTTTTGTCGCTCTGTTTTGTCACCCTTTGCTGTTCTTTGTATCTTTCCCACTTGCCAGGATCTGTGCTATTTTTTGCATTTTTTAAGATTTACAAGAATGGTTCCAGGGATGAGAGACTTCAGTTACGTGGATAGACTGGAGAAGCTGGGGTTGTTCTACTTACAGCAGATAAGATTGAGAGATTTGATAGAGGTGTTCAAAATCAGAGTAGATAGAGAGAAACTGTTCCCATTGGCGGAAGGGTCGAGAACCGGATGACACAGATTCAAGGTGATTGGCAGAAGAACCAAAGGCGACATAAGGAAAAACTTTTTTACGCAGCGAGTGGTTATGATCTGGAATGCACTGCCTGAGAGGCTGGTGGAGGTGGATTCAATTGTGGCTTTCAAAAGGGAATGGGATAATACCTGAAGGAAAAAAATTTTCAGGGCTACGGGGAAAGGGCAGGGAGTGGGACTAGCTGAAGTGCTCTTGCAGAGAGCCGGCACGGGCTCGACGGGTCGAATGGCCTCCTTCTGTGCTGTAACCATTCTATGATTCGATGATTCTAGTTCTATGCTGCCTCTTTACTTGTCCATGGCTGATTTTTTTTGGCAAGTAGAGCTCTTGCCCCTTAGGGGTATAAACTGGGTCTGTATCACATTCAATTCTTTTTTGAACACCTCCCACGATCTTTTGTCATTTTACCCATTAACAGATTAGCCCAGTTTTCAGTGGAGAGTCTCTGTCTCATCCTGTTGAAGTCAGCCTTACCTAAATCTAGAAGCGTAGTAGCTGTTTCACATTTCTCCCTTTCAAACATTACTTTGAACTCAATCATGTTATGATCGCTATTAGAAAAATGTTCATGCAACGTTAGGCTGTTAACTAAGTCTGACTTATTACTCATTACTAAATCTAATATGGCATAATATAGAACCTTATTCGTTCCAGGACATAGGCCTAGAAATTCGGTGGGATACGCCACCAGTTAGCACCTAAAGAGGGCACTCAGTGGCTTTAGCGCCACTGGCCGCGCCTCCCACGATATTTAGCGGGGCGCTAATGGCGGCATTAGCCTGTAGCGCTGCGCCACCACCGATGGCGTCATCGGTGTGCGCAGCGCCCCGCTACTGCCCCGATCGCGATATTTGGTCGCGCCCGCCTCTGTAACGCCGATCGCAAATCGTGCCCAGTTCACGGGACCTACCTGTGGCGGTAGTGGCGCAAATTAAGGTGGAGGTGCGGGTTGGGCGTTTTTTTTCGGTGGCCGCCTGCCAGCACTGCCGTACCCGGCCTCCTGATCCACCCCCCCCCCCCCGGGGCAGTGCCGGCTGTGTCCCGAGCGCCTGGCACTTATCCTCGGTGCCAGGCTCTTTTGCCAGCACTCACGATCGGTCATCGTGCTGGTGCGGGCCCCTCCCCCTTAAGAAGTGGAGGAAGGCCTGCAGTACCGCAGCGTGCCGTGCCGTGCCGCAGCGCGCGGCGCTGTGGCGCGTTGTGCTGCGATATTCAGTTTCAGCGCCCCAAGAGGGATGCGGGGCGCCTCGAGCAGCGCCCCGCGTCCCTCTTGGGGCGTTCAAACTGAATTTCCGGCGGGCACAACTGCTCCATTCGCAGTGGTAATTCCAGCGCCCAGGCGAGCTTGGCGCCCCGTTTGGGGCGCCACCGAAATTCTAGGCCATATTGTTGAAGAAAACTATCCCGGGCACACTCAAGAAATTCATTACCTTTCTCACAGCTGCTAGTCTGCTTATCCCAAACTATATGAAAGCTAAAATCCCCCATTAAAACCACTCTGCCTTCACTACATGCTTATCTAATCTCTGCATTTATACAATCTAGCACTTCATAGCTGCAACCAGAGGGCTGTAGGGGGGGTGGCGGGTGTGGCGCGTGCGCCCAGTCAGTTATGCCCCTGACTGTTTGTGAGCGGTTCGAATCGCTCCCACGCCCCTGGGTTCTAGACACCGGACTTAGGTACAGGCGGCGATACAGAAAACTTGAGTAGACAGGTGGTTTGGATGTAAGAAAACCAAGATTTTATTAAAACAGAGATTAAAACAGTCTTACGAGAAGTTACTTGTATAAAAATACAGGCAAATACAAAATAACTATACTTATACAGGGAATGGGGAACACACAGCACATCAAGGGAAAACAAACTGTATTAACAATCCCCTTAGCCTTATCCCACCCCTTATACCTAACTAGATTAAGCTATGAGGGGCCCAGAATTCATGCTCACCAATCCAAAATAAAGCCAACTGTTAATGAGTGTAGGTTTTGAGGTTTGGTTCTCTGTCCTCTTAGGTAACCCGTCGCCACGTGGTCTTCAGGGGCGCGGTGCTGGATCTGCTGCTGCGACGCACTTTCTTCCCCTCCACTGCCGTCGTCGTCTCATCGCGATGGGTTCTCCTCTTCTTCTCCCTCGGGCGGTCGTCGGCAGCAACGTTGTGCCTTTGGGGCAGTTGGCAGTTTTAACTGCCTAGATTTTCCTACCCAAGCTTAAGAATGCCAGTATATTCGTCGTGGCATGGACACCTGCGTTTTCGCAGTGCTCACCAGGAATGTTCATCTCACCAAGCGCCAGCTTATAACTAGATGCTTGGCCTCATCAATACGTTTTTCACTGCCCTGCTCTGCTCTTATCAAGTTGTTACCGTCTTCTTCGTCTCCTTTTGTCTCATCTCGTTCAGTTACTATACAAGTCCTGAACTGCCTACTCACTTTCGTCTCACCCCTTTTTGTGGCCTGGGCATCCTGGATGGCTATGGACTTGGGTCTCGTTCCCCTCCCCTGCAATTGGTATGGTGCCCTTAGTTACTGAAATTCTGCCACGGGGAGCGAGGAGAGAACCCGCCACGAGGCCAGGGCACGAGTATGAGCGGCAGCCCAAGAGGCCGGAGCCACGAGAGCAGGGACAAGGGCAAGAGCAAGCAAGCAAGAGAGCGATTGCTACCCGGGGCCTACAGTTATACTCCTTACGATAGCCCCATATCTGCGTGCCAAATCAGGTTAGTTCATTGTTCCAATTTTGGCGGGCTGGTTTCAATGATTGTAACAATCTAAACCAACTGTTTTTAGATGGCCGTTTATCGCACCTAATGGCCCGATGTCCGAGCTGTATTGTTATTAATGCATTCTAATCGGCCTGTCCAGCCTCAATGGCTTCCTTAAGCTGTTTCCGATTATTTATGCAGACAGCTTGATGGCCTCAAGCATAGGCCCAACTAGTTTTGATCTGTTTACAATCTGGCTTAATGCATATTCAATGTTCTGTGTCTGCTTTCCAAAATACAAAGTCCTTTTTCACAGAAACGGCATTTTAGGTTTCGATTTCTCCAAAAGCTGCCTGTGCTGCCAGAGTCCAAGCTTTTAAAATCTTGCAGGCTTTTGGTCACGAGGTGCGGATTCCATCTTTGGGTACCCTTTTTAAAATGTCCATGCAGGGTCCCTTTCATTAATAACCTTGGGGAAAATGTGGGAATTTTGCGAATTTTACACTCCCCCCTGTGATACTAAAACTTGCTTGAAGTATCATTCTTACAAGGTGAGCAAAATTTTTCTGACCCTCCGTAGTCAACCTTCCCCTGTAATTACCTATCTAATATACCCACGACACATGCAATTCCCATTCCGCGAAAATGTAGTGTACATAAGCATACATAGGATAAATTACAGACTGTTACACACATCCAAGCATGGAGGGGGTTCAACATCCCTGCACCACTTGGTACACATACATTGTAGGAACGGAGGTTCCTATCTGAATAAAGGTATTCGACTCGATGAATCAAATCAACAGGTTTTAATGAACAACGAAGTTAACAGGGAAACTACAGGAGAAACGGTCCACAGGTCTAATCAGCTTGCTGGGCACTCGACGACTGCTGGAAGATTCTGGAAGCTGACGTCATGACGTCATCGCATTCTTCGCGTCACTGGCGGTCACATGATCGGCGTCATGACGTCATCACGTGGAGTGCAGGAAAGTACAATATAGTACAGTTAACAGGCAGTTTAAAGGTGCAGTCCGCGGCTGCACTACACTGTAGTTAAAGGGATTATTACTAATTGTTCTGAGACCCTTGGTGGCTCCGCCACAGGCACCCCCCCAGAATCCACTTTAACGGACATTGTCAACCGAGCAGGAGGTTTAATGATCCTGGCCGAACGGCGACGAAACTCAGGCAGCGGAAACAGAGCGTTGGTAGACGAACCAGTGCCGGGTTGCGGCAGAAGAGGCGTCTCGGGCGAGGCAGAAATGGTAGTCAGAGGTGCAGGCGCATCTGAGGCTGAATTGGGCTGTTCGACGGTGGGCTGGTGCACGGCTGGTCTGGTGGTCAACGGTGGTCGGCCGCGACGAGACGGTTGGGCAGCCACGACAGGCTCACTCCGATCTAGGTGGGCTGGTTTAAGCCGGTCGATAGAGATGGTATCGGACTTGCCACCGACTTCAACTGTGAAAAACTTTTCCCCTGATGAGATGACACGAAACGGTCCGGTATACGGCGGCTTGAGCGGGTCTCTGTGACCGTCCTGTCTAATAAAGACATAGTCCGAACTCATGAGTTCTGTCGGGACATGAGGCCTCTGCAGGTCATGATGCGAGGTTGGGATGGGCAGGAAATTCCTGGCCGCCTCCTGATGTAGCAGGAGCTGTTTAGCTGCAGACCATGGTTCGTTGTGTGGAGGGAGAAAGTCACCTGGCACTCTGAGTGTCTGGCCATAAACCAGCTCAGCCGATGAAGACTGGAGATCCTCCTTTGGGGCTCTCCGGAGGCCTAGCATCACCCATGGGTGCCTGTCCACCCAGTTGGGTCCCCTCAAGCTGGCACGGAGGGACGCTTTGAGAGACCGATGGAACCTTTCACACAGACCATTCGCCTGCGGATGGTACGCGGTGGTACGGTGCAGCTTGGTACCCAGGCCTTGTGCCACTGCGTTCCACAGCTCTGATGTGAATTGTGGACCACGGTCCGAGGAGATGTCAGATGGCACCCCGAACCGAGCCACCCATGACGAAAGAAACGCTCTGGCGACGTCTTCTGCGGTGGTAGCGGCCAAGGGAATCGCCTCTGGCCACCTGGTGGTCCGGTCTACCACTGTCAGGAGGTGTGTGAATCCACGTGGCCCAGGAAGGGGACCTACTAAGTCCATGTGAACGTGGTCGAAGCGGTGCTCAGGCACCGGGAAGTTGGCCACCGGAGCCTTGACGTGACGGTGGACTTTGGATTTTTGACATTCGACGCAATTGTTTGTCCAGTCCCGGACGTCCAAATGCATGCCTTTCCAAACAAATTTGCGGGACATGAGCCGTTGAGAAGCCCGCATCCCCGGGTGAGATAACCCGTGGATTGCATGGAATACTTTCTTGCGCCATTCGACTGGCACAATGGGCTGGGGCACTCCCATGGATGTGTCACACAAGAGCATGGTTCCTGCCGCTTGAAACGGCACGTCTGCAACCTGCCAACTGGAAGGCGTGGTCGTAAACGCTTGTACCTCTGGGTCTGCCAGTTGATCCTCTGCCAGTCCGACAAAATCGATGCCCAGGTGGACTGCCTGGACTGGAGCCCGGGAAAGGCAATCCGCCATGAGATTATCTTTGCCTGACACGTGCCGCAAATCCGTTGTGAATTTGGATATAAACGTGAGGTGGCGCTGCTGCCGAGCTGACCAAGGTTCCGCCGTTTCGGCCATGGCGAAGGTGAGCGGCTTGTGGTCCACGAATGCAGTGAACGGACGGCCTTCTAGAAGGAAACGGAAATGCCGGATGGCCAAAAACAGGGCTAGCAACTCTCTGTCAAAAGTGCTATACTTTCGCTCGTTCTTGCGCAGTTGGCGGCTGAAAAAGGCTAACGGCTGCCAACTCCCGTTGACCCACTGCTCTTGAACTGCTCCGATGGCATAGTTGGAGGCATCCGTAGTGAGGGCAACAGTCGCACCCGGGAGTGGGTGTGCGAGCATAGTTGCATCTGCCAACGCCGCCTTGGTATCGCGGAACGCCTGGTCCATTTGCGGTGTCCAAGTGAGAACATCCTTGCCCGACTTTCCTTTTAGTGCTTCGTGCAGAGGTTGCATTAACCGGGCCGCCTTGGGGACGAAACGATGATAAAAATTTACCATCCCCAAGAACTCTTGCAGGGGTTTGACTGTGTGAGGCCGCGGGAATGTGGTAACTGCCTCTACCTTGGTGGCTAGTGGGACGGCACCTTCCGGGGTAATCCTGTGTCCCAGGAAATCAATACTGGATACTCCAAACGTGCATTTGGCCGGATTGACAATAAGGCCGTGTTGGCTGAGCCGGGCGAAAAGGGTGCGTAAATGGGCCATGTGATCTGTCGTATCCTTGCTGGCTATTAGGATGTCGTCCAAATACACAAAAATGAAGGGCAGATCCCGTAAGACAGAGTCCATCAACCGCTGGAATGCTTGAGCTGCGTTTTTCAGACCGAACGGCATGCGGAGGAACTCAAACAGGCCGAACAGAGTGATGACTGCCGTTTTGGGGACGTCTGGAGGGTGCACCGGAACTTGGTGATATCCACGAACGAGATCCACTTTGGAAAATATAGAGTTGCCAGCCAGATGTGCCGAAAAATCTTGGATGTGGGGAATAGGATACCTGTCCGGTGTCGTGGCGTCGTTTAAGCGCCTGTAATCCCCGCAAGGTCGCCATCCGCCGCCTGGTTTAGGTACTATATGCAGTGGGGAGGACCAAGGGCTGTCAGAGCGCCGGATGATCCCAAGGCGCTCCATGGTCTGGAACTCAGCCTTTGTGGCTGCCAGCTTGCCGGCTTCTAATCGCCGCGCCCGAGCGTAAACGGGTGCTCCGGTCATGGAGATATGGTGCGCCACCCCGTGCCGTGTGACTGCAGCCGAAAAAGTAGGCTTGGTGAGCTCCGGGAATTCGCCGAGCAGGCGCGTAAACCCGTCTTGCGACGGAACCGCACAGGTCACCGACCAGGACACGGCGGTGCTGCGGTGGCAGGGCACTGCGTGGAAAGTGGACGCATTAATGAGTCGGCAGTGTTGGACATCGACCAGCAGACCGTTGGCACAGAAAAAATCAGCTCCCAGGATGGCCTGTGAGACCTTAGCTGTAATAAAGTCGCGGACAAAACGCTGACCGGCGAAGGTTAAGTTTACCGTCCGTTTACCGAACGTACGCATGGCAGCGCCGTTTATTGCCATGAGGGAAGGCCCATGGCTGCCGGATAGTAGGTCCAGCTTTGAAGCTGGCAGGATGCTGCACTGTGAACCAGTGTCGCACAGGAATCGTCGGCCAGTAACGGAATCCGTAACGTAAATGAGTTTGCCCGCTGAGCCCACCGCCATAGCTAACTTGCTATGCTTTTCAGACCTTATCGTCCGTCCGGGAGGGCGCGGGCTTGTTGGAGTTTTTTTTTCTTCAGGGAAACTGCAAGGAGGCCGGCAGCATCGAGCTTTGGCGCCGAAACGGGCGTGGTACGCGCACCATCCTGCTGGGGGAGGGCTGCGCTTCGCTCGCGTGGGGGAAAGGCGCCTCGTGGCTGCACAACATTGCTGAGTAACAGTAAATATCTTGTCTGCCTCTGCAGCGAGTTCAGCACCGTCTGTGATGGCAGTGTTGGCCAAGGCCGCCTGAACCGGTTCGGGTAGCTGGCAGAGGAAAAGCTCACGGAATAAAAAGCATTGGGGTTCTGCACCCAACAGCGTGAGCATTTGACTCATCAGTTCTGACGGTTTTGGTCCCCAAGGCCGGGTATGGAAATAAGCTTGCGTGCACGCTCCGACTTATTAAGATCAAATACCTGTAGCAAACGGGCTTTAAGCGCTTCGTACTTGCCCTCCTCCGGTGGGCTGCCAAGGAGGCTGATGACCCGCGAGGCCGTGGCACTGTCGAGAGCGGAAACCACATAATAATAACGGGTCGAATCCGCTGTGACCTCCCGGAGAGCAAACTGTGCTTCTGCCTGGAAAAACCACGCTGCTGGCTGCTGTTCCCAGAACTGCGGCAGTTTAAGGGCGACGGCGTTCGTGTTCATCCTCGACGAAAGTTGTCCGACGAGATCGGGGTCACCAATGTAGGAACGGAGGTTCCTATCTGAATAAAGGTATTCGACTCGATGAATCAAATCAACAGATTTTAATGAACAACGAAGTTAACAGGGAAACTACAGGAGAAACGGTACACAGGTCTAATCAGCTTGCTGGGCACTCGACGACTGCTGGAAGATTCTGGAAGCTGACGTCATCGCATTCTTCGCGCCACTGGCGGTCACATGATCGGCGTCATGCCGTCATCACGTGGAGTGCAGGAAAGTACAATACAGTAGTTAACAGGCAGTTTAAAGGTGCAGTCCGCGGCTGCACTACACTGTAGTTAAAGGGATTATTACTAATTGTTCTGAGACCCTTGGTGGCTCCGCCACAACATTTTTATTAACCGCGTCACAAAAAAAAAACTTTATTAAAAACAACAAACACAAAAAAACAACAATCTTTAATCAAAAATACAAGGAAAAGACTCAAACAGGCGTATCTGTGAGGAGGATGTCGTGAAACTCCAGTACAATTTTGGACAGGTTGGGTGATTGGGCAGAAACATGGCAAATGCACTATAATGTGGATAAATGTGAGGTTATCCGCTTTGGTGGCAAAAACAGGAAGGCAGATTATTATTTGAATGGCAATAGATTGGGAGAAGGGGAAGTGCAAAGAGACCTGGGTGTTCTTGTGCACCAGTCGCTGAAGGTAAGCATGCAGGTGCAGCAGCTGGTTAAGAAGGCAAATGGTGTGTTGGCCTTCGTAGCAAGAGGGTTTGAGTACAGGAACAAAGATGTCTTGTTGCATTTGTACAGGGCCTTGGTGAGACCGCACCTTGAGTATTGTGTGCAGTTTTGGTCGCCTTATCTGAGGAAGGACGTTCTTGCCATGGAAGGAGTGCAGCGAAGATTCACCAGGCTGATACCTGGGATGGCAGGAATGACGTATGAGGAGAGATTGTGTCGATTGGGCTTATACTCACTGGAGTTTAGAAGATTGAGAGGGGGTCTCATCGAAACCTATAAAATTCTGTCAGGCCTGGACAGACTAGATGCAGGAAGGATGTTTCCGATGGCCGGGGAGTCCAGAACAACGGGTCATAGTCTAAGGATAAGGGGTAAGCCATTTAGGACTGAAATGAGGAGGAATTTCTTCACCCAGAGAGTGGTGAACCTGTGGAATTCTCTGCCACAGAGGGCGGTGGAGGCCAGTTCATTAAATATTTTCAAGAAGGAGTTGGATATATTTCTTAAGGCTAAAGGGATCAAGGGATATGGGGAGAAGGCAGGGACAGGGTACTGAATTTGGATGATCAGCCATGATCACATTGAATGGCGGAGCAGGCTCGAGGGGCCGAATGGCCGACTCCTGCTCCTATCTTCTATGTTTCTATGTTTCTATCTCCCTCCACCTTCACATAATGTTCCTTCCAGATCTTCTGGTTTCGGAATTCTAATATCTGACCTTTTCCCTTACATTGAATTCAAACCAGATACAACACTATCCCTAACTGGCAAACCACGAGAATGTGGGAAGCCAGTCTGATCCACGAAGGGACCTCTATGTTATTGAAAATGTCCCACCAGGGTGGAATCACAATATCCAATATCTTAGCCCCTATCTCTAGTGTTTTCTGCTCTAGAGTGTAAAAATGCTTCTGCAAAACTATAGCTGCTTTGAGTATTTTGGTAAGGTGTTCTGGGAGAGGGGGGATTTCATAGCCGAAGTGCGCTACGTACTTTTGCAAATTCGTAAAATTCTCCTTCACAGTGAGGTGAACAGTGGAGGGTTCAGGAATGGGGACAATTCGCTCCTGGGCCACTTGAACTTCCGCCTCGGGTTTAAAACAGAAACTGCTGTCACTGACCGGACACCAGCTATGCTGTCCATGCTGGTAGTGGGACGCACTGGTGGTGACACAATATGTCCCACCTCCTATATATGCTACCTGCGGGGGAACATGGCCTTGTGCCATTGCCTCCATGGTACAATTTATAGGCTTCGCGCCCGCAGCTCTGAACCCACATTGCGGTTTCGAATAGGCATTCAAGTGCTGGGGACACAGGATTATGTGTGCTCCCCGGCTCCGGCACCCTGAGAGCTCAGTACCTGTCATAGCGTGCTCCCACTTTATGACGTAAGGTGGGACCGCTGTGAAACGAATGTGCGCACCCCCTTGAATGACTCCAATGTTCTCAACCCTGTATACCGGTGCAGGTCGGGCTGTCCTACCCATGACCGGCATCCTAACTACTACTCCCATGATCGTGTGGTTGGACCATCCACAATCCACGGGGACTGGGTAGGCTTCGGAAGCTAGCCGGAGTTGGCACGGGCTTAATGCATTCTCAAATGGGTGGAGGGCTGCAAGGTGCTTGTTGCTGATCCAGGAGGGGACTAAACCCTGTTTTAAATCCTCCAGATTACTGCAGCCCTCGCCCAGCAACCACGCCCCGTATAGCACGCACACCTCATTCTGCGCAGCCTGGTCAAAAGCATTTCTGTCCTCCCTTATGAAAGCATTTACCATCTTTGCGTGCTTTTCCAACTCCGCTATGATTTCTTTTAAATGGACCGTCATGGCCTGGTCCTCATGCAACTCCGAACCCACTACTTTGTTCTCATCCAGTAATATCTTCCTTAACTGTGTTTTTAAACCGTTTATCTGGGTCTGCAGCTCTATGTCATCCAGACTGTTGATGACAGAGGACCCAGTATTAAACGCAGTAAAAACATCATTCCATACTCCCCTTCTTTGCCTCCCTGCATTACCCCAAAACTCTCGGTGTGTGGTGTACAGTTCGGTTTTGTCCACATGGGCGAAATCGAACTCATAAAACTTCTTGAACATGTCCTTTAATAGGGCCTGGTATACCTGCTCTGTTTCTTTGGGACACCACTCCGGTAAATGTACCTCGGTGAGATTTAAAATCACGGAGGCTACCGCGTAGTGTACCCCCTGGTACAGTACCTGATCCGTAGGCACCAATACCAGCCCATTCCCAAGTCCCTTGGTGGTGGTGGGGCACCCCTCTCGGTGTGTCCTTGCTGCCTGAGTCGTGGGCAAGGGCTTTCGGGCGCGCGCCACTAGCTCAGTGGCTTTAACTGGGGCTGGGTACCGTGGGACTATGCATGTGTGTAAGTGGGAATCTCATTCCACCCCCTTCCTCTTATCCTGCCAGGCTGCAAAGAAGATGATAGATACGCCCGTAGGGCAGGCCCTTTTCAACCCCCACATACAGACATAGATCCCCTGTTCTGATTCCCACCACTTGTCCCAACATACACTAGTCCCTTCTCGGGTCGTTTCCCATCCGTTCCCAGTCAGCGGTGCGATCCCCCACGTCCGTGCTCAGCTTCCTGAGCCACCACCATCTTCCCAGGGGAATCTGTCCTGTGCAAGTCAGGCACACACGTTTCCCTTCAGTGACCCCGATCCATGAGGCCACAACCTGTATGCTGGGGCAGGGGAGGGAGGCCTCCCCGTAGGTGAATCCGGTCTGGCTGGAGTACCGGGTGGAGTTGGATCCCAACCACCCGGGCCATCTTCCCTCGTGGGCGTAGATGGCAGGTCCCTCCGTGCCTTGTTCGCTGCTCCCGGCAGTCACCACTGGAGCCTTTTCTCCCAAGCACCCGTGGATGTGCGAGTCCTCCACATCGCCTCGCCTTCCGACGCTCATCCCTAGCAGGGCGAGTAGGAGTACGCTCCCCTTCATCCTGAAAGTCTTTCTGCAAAAGATACAAAAAACATGCAGTCAGGTTCCCAAGAGATTCTCTGGCTTGGTGAAGCATGGTCGGGTCCTGCGACCTTGACCCAAATATATACTCTTGGCAGATTACTACTTGATTAACACTACCCATCACCTTATTTAACTTAAGCTAAAACACCCAAACTTAAGCTAAATACTTCAATTTAACAATAACCAAAGCTTAAATTACCTAAACTATATACATCCGCCGCCCGTCTCCGGGCGGCCAGGCTAATTCCTGGTTGGACTGCGGCTCACCGCTACCTCCGGCGTGGCTGCACCATCCTGCACTGTTGGTCCCTCGCAACCCATGGCTGCTGGCTGGGGACCTCTGTCCTTGGACCTCTCCCTGACTCGAGGGGCGGCCCTTGGTAACTGGAGAGCGGGTGACCATGGCTTTCTCGGCTGGGGCGTCCGTGGGGACCTTCTAGGGGCCTTGGCGGGTGGGGCATTCTTGGCTGGTGGGCCTTTAACCCGAACCGCTGCTCCCTCAGGCTTGACCTCTCCAGAACCTGGGCTAGGGGCAGGTAACTCTTCGCAGCCTGCTGCTGCGAGCTGAGAGTCTTCGCCCCCAGGTCCCATGGCTGGGTCCGGGGCAGGGTTTTCGACCTTAGGTCCCTCCCTCTCTACACCTGGGTTAGGGGTGGGGTTTTCGCCCTCGGGTCCCTCCCCCTCGTCTGGATCCCAGAAGAGTGGGGGAGTGTCCCAATCAATGGGCGGGATGGCCCCTCCCTTTAAGCAAGCCACAGTGCCTGCCTGTGCAGTCTGTGAACTCGCTCCTGCTGCAGGCTGAGGATCTTTATCCTCAGACCTTTCCCCAACTGGCTGTTTTCCCCTTTCAGATCTGAACAGCTTACACTTGTTGATATGAAACCATTTTGTACGCCGGGGCATCTTAACGGCGTATACCATGGGGCTGGCTTTATCTACAATGCTGTAGGGCCCCATGTACAATGGTTCCAAACTTCCTACTCGGGCGTAGTTCCTCACCATGACCTGACCTCCTACCTCCCACTCATGGTGCTTTCTCGGTTCGAGCAGCAATCGGTTACTCCAACGCTGCCTTCCCATGATCCCAGCCTGCTCATGGACCTGTCTCAGGTGCTCAAAGAGATTTCGGGCGAACCTGTCCTGGTTTACCTCTCTGAGCTGACCCTCCGTGAGCACCAGGGCTAGTACATGGGTGGGGGTCCGCATAACCCTGCCAGTCATTAGCTCGTACGGGGAGTACCCCGTGCTTTTAGACTGGCTGGCCCGGATCCCCATCAGAACCAACGGTAAGACCTCGGCCCATTTACGGGGCGAGTCCACCGTCTCCTTCCTCAACCTTTCCTTTAGGTCCTATTCATACATTCCACAATCCCCGATGACTGGGGGTTGTGGGCCACGTGCCATTTCCCCTCAATGCCTAACAGCATAAGGGTATTCTGCATCACCTGTCCGGTGAAGTGACTCCCTTGGTCGGACTCCACATACTGTGGTAGTCCCCACCGCGAGAACATTTCCCGGACCAGGATCCTGGCAGTACCCAGAGCTGTGGCTGTTCTGCAGGGAAAGGCCTCTACCCACTTGGTAAACACGTCCACCAGGACTAGGCAGTACTTATAG
Organism: Somniosus microcephalus; assembly: GCF_052327205.1. Taxonomy (NCBI): domain Eukaryota; kingdom Metazoa; phylum Chordata; class Chondrichthyes; order Squaliformes; family Somniosidae; genus Somniosus; species Somniosus microcephalus. The sequence goes on along the minus strand of NC_140988.1, from coordinate 232,603,142 downwards.
CCTCCCTGGGCGGTGGGCAGGGGCCCGATGTAGTCGACCTGTATCGGCTGCCATGGTCCCTCTACCCTCCTGACGTGTCCCATAGGTACCTTCCTTTTGTGGGGGTCGGGGTTATTCGCAGCGCACACAAGACAGCCTGCACAGAACTCGCGGACATCGTCCCTGAGTCCCGGCCACCATCCTGCCTGTTCCACCCGCTTCCAAGTGGTCTCAGGCCCGGGGTGTCCCGCTCCTGGACCCTCATGGGCCAGTTGAAGGAATTCCCTCCGGTGCTGCTGTGGCACAACCCACTGTTCCCCCGGAACAGCATACCCTCTTTGACGGAGAGGGTTGCTGTACCGTACGGACCCTTTACTCCTTTTCCTTCAGCTACTGCGCCGAGGACTGCTTTTAGGACGGGGTCTTGGGTTTGGACAGTCTTAAGGTCCGGGGCTAACGCTACCCTACACTCCCTTGGGTCCCGTCCCTACCTCTGACCGCCGCCATGGGTCTGGACCCAAATGGGTCCCAGAAAGTGCCTGTGCGGGCACCCTCCTTGGCGAGCAAGTCAGCCTGCTGGTTGCCTTGGCCGCGGGGTTCTGTGGAGGAATGGGCTTTCACCTTGTGGATGAAAACCTCCCCTTCCTCCCCCACCGCTGCCAGGATCTTTTCCAGCAGGGGTTTTATGGTGAGGGGTCTCCCGTCGGCGGAGGTGTATCCGCGGCGGATAGATCGAAGGCAGGGCTGCGAGAGAACAATCTATCGCAGCCCTGCCTTCGATCTATTTTATTTCCTTTCCAGTTTGTAAAAGTGTTAGACCCGAAACGTCACTCTAATTTCTCTCCACGGATGTTGCCTGGCCTGCTGAGTTTTTCCAGCATTTTCTGTTGTTATTTCGGATTTCCAGCATCTGCAGTATTTTGCTATCGTAATACCTCTCCGTTCTTCACTTTGCCTGCCCCCCATAAGCAATGATTCCTCAAATCCACTAGGATCCCGTGGCCTACAATAAAGTCGGCCCCCAGGACCCCTCTTCCACCCTCCACTTCCCATTTCATCAAGACACAGGTCCACTTGGAGTGGAGCGGTCCTAACCGAATGGCGAGCGGGATGGAAAACGAGCCAGCCTGTTCTTTGCCTGTGAACCCCGACAGACTGTATGGGACCCCGTTAGAGAGAGGCGAGGCGGTGGGGTTAGCTGAGTACACCACGGTGCATGATGCCCCCATGTCTAACAAATAGGTCCCCATCACCTTTTCTGCCTCCATCTCCAAAAGGGGTCTTTTCCACTCATCATATCGGAGAGAACACAGGTAAACAGGCTGCACTGGCTCTAGTCACGGCTGTGGGTTGGATGGGGCTGACGGGGTCAGAGCACCGGTGGCGGCTGCTACTCTCCCCTGGGCAGTCAATAAGGACCTCATGGTGTCCAAACGTGACGCGACCTCTGCGGAAGGGATTCCTGCCCCCGCCTTTTGGGCTGGGGCTGTGGAGTGCTTTCCCTTGTTATCTTTCCAAGGGTTTTTGCACTCCTTCCACCAGTGACTGTCCTTCCCACACCCGTAACAATTGGTCTTTGTGTTGGGGGGGGCTACTCCCTTCCTGGTGCCACTCTTTCCTACCCGGTCCGGGTTTTACCTCAAGCACCTTCCCCTTGGGTGGGTGTGCATCGGCTCGCCTACCGTTTTTGTAGGCCAGAGTTAGCTGCCTAACCACCGTGAGCTCGGTGGTCTGGGGATTTCTGGGTTCGAACCAGACTTCTGCCTTGGCCCGGACCTGTGGCAAGCTGTTCGCCACCAGGCAACGGAGCCAATGTGCCAGGAGATCCCCGTTCAGGAACTCCCGGGCCGGCGTCCCCTGACAGGCCCTCCGGTACACCGGCCACAGACGGTCCGCAAAAGCCTGCGGGGTTTCCCCTGGGAGCTGGACTGTCTTCTCCACACGGGAGAAAGGACTTCCCTCATTCAACCTCATGGCCTCCAGAACCGCATCTCTAAGCTCCTCGTACCCGCTCTGTCCCATTTTACACTCGTCAGAGAGGGATGGGAGGAGACTACTCTCCAGGGAGAATAGCAGCATCTTGGCCTGCTCAGCGCCATCGCAGTCGTTGACGCTGGCTGCCTGCTCTACTTCCCTGAAGTGGATCGAGGGGTCTCTGTAGTGTATGTGCCTTTAAGTCAGAACTACTTTTTACAGCTCCTGTATACTGTAGTACCGGCAGTGACCACACCGGTATATAAGCTGTGCGCATGCCTCTGTACCCCAGTCTAGAGATTACCCTCCTCCAGTAAAGACCTGTTATTTGTTAATGTACAGCATCCGTGTGATTATTTATCCACTGAACCACGGGTCAAACAGTGGCGACGACTGTCGATTCGAATCTACCTGCAACATAAAAAATAAAAAAATAGTCAAGTCCAGGAACACTGGCGTCGACCGCGAGCAACCGCCCAGCAGTCAGGCAGAGATCCAACTTCGCTGGGGAGGCTGTGGAGAGCCGGGCTTGGTTCCCCAGCCACAACGAGCAGTAAGAGACCGACGACAGGTCCAGAGCAGACCCTTCCCGAGCAGCGGTGGCTGGAGCCGACCGACGGCAGAGAGAGAGCCGAGCAGCGTCGACGGGGTAAGAAAGAGGGCGAAGAGAGCAGGGCGCAGCCGGGGGTTGATCACCGAGCAGCGTCGAGGAAAAATACTGCAAACCGGAGAGAGAGAGGGTAAGAAACAGCCGGGTTCTAGACTGAGCGGCATCGACAAATATCAAGAGAAGAACGCGCAGAGCACAGCCAGGGATCACGGGCTGATCAGGGTCCACGGGGTGAAGCAAGGGGAGACGCCATTGAGCCGTGGAGAAGCAGGGAGAGTGCGGGAGACGCCATTGAGCCGCAGAGAAGCAGGGAGAGCGTGAGAGGCGCCATTGAGCCGCGGAGAAGAAGGAAGAGCGCGGGAGACGCCATTTTGCGAAGCCGCAGTGGAGAAGACAGGCGAGCGCGGGAAGGAAGGAAAGCGCGGGAGATGCCATTTTGTGCCAGTGGAGAAGAAGGGGAAGCGCGGGAGGCGCCATTGGTGATAGTTAACGCACAACCAAGGATGCCGAAGAGTGGCAGTATCTCTACGTTCGACAATGAAGTCGAAGATTGGGCGACATATGTGGAACGTATTGAGGTGTACTGCAGGGCGAATGAAGTGCCAGATGCTAATAAAGCACTGGTTCTGTTAAATTCCATGGGTGCAAAAACTTATGGGTTACTGCGAAATCTAATAACCCCAGAGAAGCTGGGAGACAAGAATTTTGAAAGCATAGTAGAAATCCTACAGGACCACTTAAACCCCACACCGCTGCTGATAGCAGAACGATTTAAGTTCCATAAAAGGAACCAACACAAAGACAAAAGCAATGCTGAGTACCTAACGGAACTGCGCAAGCTATCGAAATACTGCCAGTTTGGAGCGGGACTAGCAGACACGTTAAGGGACAAGTTTGTGTGTGGGCTACAAAGTGAAGGAACCCAGAAACGGCTTCTATCAGAAAAGGACCTTACGCTGGACAAAGCTTTCAGTATGGCAGTATCACACGAAGCAGCCGCAAGGGGCGCTGCAGAGATACAACGGAGACCGCAAGAATATGGCACCAACGAAATGACCTATGGAACAGGGAAGTGCTATCGCTGCAGCAGAACAACACATGACCAGAAAGATTGTTGGTTCAAGGACCAAGTGTGCAGACAGTGTGGGAAAGCAGAACACATAGCAAGAGTCTGCAGGTCTGGGAAGAAAACCAACAGTAAGAAATCTCCACAGGAGAAGTACAAAAAGGTACACCAGGTGATGGACAGTGGTTCAGACGAACAGAAAAGTGACACAGACTCCGGAAGCAAGGAGCTAGGTTGTCTGAAACTACATAATGTAACCGAAATGGAGGATCACCAGACTATCTGGGTTACACTCAAGATAGACGGAGTCCAAGTGGAAATGGAATTGGACACAGGGTCAGCTCTAACAGTCATAAATCAAAGAGACTACAAGCGGCTATTTTCACACATACCCTTGAAAGCTACAGAGATTGTCTTGAAGACGTATATGGGGCAAAAAGTCTACCCCAAAGGGAAAATAAGGGTGAAAGTGACATATAAAGGTCAGGAAATACCCAAAATGGATATATATGTATTGCCAAATAGAGGGCCACCACTGCTAGGACGTGAATGGATCCGAAAGATACAATTAGATTGGCATTCCATATAGGCACTGAAGTTTGAGGCCAAAAAGGATGATGACGTCACACCTGGACAACTGTCAAAAATGCTAACTGACGCAAAAGAAGTGTTCCAGGAGGGACTAGGAACACTAAAAGGAATAACAGCAACAATTAAAATAGAGGAAAATGCAAGCCCAAAGTTTCTGAAGGCCAGACCAGTGCCTTATGCGATCAGACCAGTGGTTGAAGCAGAGCTGGAAGGGTTGGAACGTTCAGCAGTACTGTCCAAAGTGGACTGGAGCGAGTGGGCTACACCCATCATTCCTGTAATGAAGAGGTCATTGACTAATACGCCTGGGGAACCAAAGAAGGTCCGCATCTGTGGGGATTTTAAGGTGACAGTGAACCCAGCCCTTCACACGGTGCAATATCCACTTCCACGAATTGAGGATATTTTCGCCTCGCTATCTGGTGGTAAACGCTTCACCAAAATTGATCTAGCCCAGGCGTACTTGCAAATGGAGGTAGAAGAAGCTTCGAAACATTACCTTACGATCAACACCCATAAAGGTCTCTATCAATACAACCGGCTTGTGTTTGGAGTAGCCTCGGCTCTGGCTATCTGGCAAAGGGCGATGGATCAGGTCCTGCAAGGGATTCCAGGGATCCAGTGTTATTTGGACGACATCTTGGTCACGGGCGAAAATGACGGTGATCACCTCGCTAACTTGGAGAAGGTGCTCGCCAGATTAAAGGAATATGGGCTGCGAGCCAATCGGCACAAGTGCGAGTTTTTCCAGAAACAGATCTCGTATTGCGGCCACGTCATCGATGAAGAGGGGTTACAAATGTCCCCTGACAAGATTGAGGCAGTAGTCAAGGCTGCAGCACCGGAAAATGTGTCACAACTGAGGTCGTTCCTCGGGCTGGTAAACTATTACCACAAGTTTTTACCAAATTTGTCTACGGTATTACACCCGCTGAACACCCTACTGCAAACAGGGGTACCATGGAAGTGGGATGACGAACGTAGACGAGCTTTCCAGAAGTGTAAAGAATTGATCACATCAAAAGAGGTGTTGGCCCATTTCAACCCAGCACTACCAATTCGTTTGGCATGTGATGCATCACCCTACGGCATTGGAGCGTTGCTGTCGCACAAATTCCCAGACGGGTTGGAGAGGCCAGTAGCCTTTGCATCTCGGACACTAACCTCAGCCAAGCGCAACTACGCCCAGATTGACAGGGAGGCCCTCAGCCTAGTATGGGGAGTAAAAAAATTCAACCACTATCTGCATGGGCAGAAGTTCACCTTGCTGACTGACCACCAACCACTTGTCTCCATCTTTAATCCTAAGAAGGGCGTGCCAGTAATGACTGCACAGCGGTTACAAAGATGGTCCCTGTTTCTAGGGGCGAATCAATATGAAATAGAATATAAAGGCACGAAACAGCATGGGAACGCTGATGGGCTATCGTGCCTGCCACTGCCTACGGTGGAGGAAGCACCAGCAGTGGACCCTATCGAGATATTTTATTCATCGATAATTGAACGATTGCCAGTAACAAACGTGAATATAGAGAAGGAGACCCGCAATCATCCGACGCTGTCACGGGTATATGAATTGACGGTGAGGGGATGGCCAACATATGGCGACTCACTGTTGCCAGCATTCTCATCCAGAAGAGAACAGCTGTCAGTATGCCAGGGGACAGTGATGTGTGGATCCAGAGTGGTGATTCCACCCAAGTTAAGGGAGAGAGTGCTAAATGAGCTACATGAAGGTCATCTGGGGGGAGTGAAAATGAAAATCCTTGCTAAGGCTTATGTGTGGTGGCCGGGAATCGATCAACAAATTGAAGACCTAACTAAGAGCTGCTTAGGATGCCAGAAGGTCCAAAATGCACCACCACATGCCCCTCTACACCCATGGGAGTGGCCCTCCTCTCCATGGCAACGGGTGCACATTGATTTCGCTGGTCCATTCATGGACTCAATGTTCTTAATAGCAGTGGATGCTCATTCAAAGTGGCCTGAGGTGATAAAGATGTCTTCAACCACTACAGAGAAAACGATTGCAGTCCTAGGGACCATATTTGCCAGAAACGGTTTGCCAGAGCAGATCTGCTCTGATAATGGACCACAGTTTGTGTCCGACGAGTTCCAAAAATTCATGAAAAGGAATGGGGTAAGGCATTACACATCCGCCCCGTATCATCCAGCCACCAATGGATTGGCTGAGAGGTTCGTACAAACCTTTAAGAAGGCGGTAAAAGCCATGTGCGATGAGGAAATTCCACTACAGCATAAGCTGGACAATTTCTTATTAGCCTACCGAAACGCGACACATGCAGTTACCAACCAGACCCCGGCCATGATGTTCTTTAACCGAAGGTTGAGATCTCGTCTGGACTTGCTCAGACCAAATGTGCGAAGAAATGTTGAGGACAAACAATTCCAGCACATCAACGAGAAGCCGACAAGGAGCTTCAATTTAGGGCAACCAGTCTTAGCCTGGGACTATCGAAGAGAAGTGGCAACCCGGAACGATATGTACAAGGCAGGGGCCATTAATGTACACAGTGGATGTCGGGGAGAACATTGTGAGACGCCACGTCGATCAGATCTTAGCATTACAGGAATGCGTCAACCCCATGTCTCGAGTACCTGGGGATGAACCCGACATACCGGTAGCATCTACTTCAGACCCAGTAGCAGTGGAACCCGATGAACTACCCGATGAAAAGGGGTCAGAATCGCCTCTGCACCAAGAACAAGAACCTCTGGAAAGGCGCTATCCCGAAATGGTCAGGAAGCCGCCCCAAAGACTGAATCTATAAATGGACTTTTGTTATTGAATGTACATGTAAAAATGTAATTGTTATTTGAATATTAAGGGGGTATTATTAATCTAAAAAGGGAGGAATTGTAGTGTATGTGCCTTTAAGTCAGAACTACTTTTTACAGCTCCTGTATACTGCAGTACCGGCAGAGACCACACCGGTATATAAGCTGTGCGCATGCCTCTGTACCCCAGTCTAGAGATTACACTCCTCCAGTAAAGACCTGTTATTTGTTAATGTACAGCATCCGTGTGATTATTTATCCACTGAACCACGGATCTAACAGTCTCCCTTCTCAGAGAGCTTCGGGATATGGTTGATCATAGCCCTAAGCTGTTGGGTGTTAAAGGGTAATACGAACTGGTTTTGGAGGGGTCCCTCACCGTCGCCATTGGCGGGTGGGCCGAACCTCCGATGCCGTGCTGGGCACATCGGTCCCGGCTCTGACTTCTCTGGCGGGGGTTGCTCTACCTCCGCTTCCACCTCTGGCTCCACCCCCCTTGCTGCCAGACCTTGCTGAAACTTGGCGCTACGGGTGGTGGTTGTAAGGTCTCCTCTCTCTCAACCGGGTCATCCCTGGGCACAACGGTGACATTGGAACTGTCCTCCCCTCGTTCCCCATAAAATCTGCCTGGCCTGCCTTTGGGCTTATGAGGCATACCATGCCTTTTGCCTTCCGGAGGGCCCGACTCAGACTTTCGATCCTCTCTTTACGGGGCTGTGGTCTGCCTCCTCAAACCCCTGCTAGCTCGCTAGCTTGTAAGTTGCCTTTACCTCCTGTACTTTCTCTTCCTGTTCCCTAATCTGCCTTGCCAAGCGGGCGTTCTTCTCCCGCAACCTTAACTCATGTCCCTTGGCCTCGGTGACTTGGCACCGTAGGTATTCCAACTGGGCCTTGTGTTCTCCCATTAAATGCACTCTCTCCTGATTCAAGGCCTGCCAAGCCATTAATAACTTCTCCCCCGCAAGAGCCTTATCCTGGATCTCCAGGGCTGACTCCCTTAACTCGACTGCCTGTGCTGCAACGAGCCTGTCCAATAAACTGGACCTGCTTTTTGAAACACATCAGCCAAGCTGCCTTCTCTAAGGACTTCTTGTGATCCTTTCCCTCTGTCCACTTAGCTGCTGCATCTACCGGACGCCCAGCCCTTAACAGATTGGTGATCCACTTCTTTGTGATATTCACCTTGCTAAACACATAATCAGAAATCCTTTCCTCCATCATGGTTTGCTCATCCAAACCATTGTCTACTGTATCGCAACCCTGTTGCCAGTGTCCTGCTATGGTCGCCATTCTGTAGGGGGGGTGGCGGGTGTGGCGCGTGCGCCCAGTCAGTTATGCCCCTGACTGTTTGTGAGCGGTTCGAATCACTCCCACGCCCCTGGGTTCTAGACATCGGACTTAGGTACAGGCGGCGATACAGAAAACTTAAGTAGACAGGTGGTTTGGATGTAAGAAAACCAAGATTTTATTAAAACAGAGATTAAAACAGTCTTACAAGAAGTTACTAGTATAAAAATACAGGCAAATACAAAATAACTATACTTATACAGGGAATGGGGAACACACGGCACATCGAGGGAAAACAAACTGTATTAACAATCCCCTTATCCTTATCCCACCCCCTATACCTAACTAGATTAAGCTATGAGGGGCCAGAATTCATGCTCACCAATCCAAAATAAAGCCAATTGTTAACGAGTGTAGGTTTTGAGGTTTGGTGCTCTGTCCTCTTAGGTATCCCGTCGCCACGTGGTCTTCAGGGGCATGGTGCTGGGTCTGCTATTGCGACACACCTTCTTCCCCTCTGCTGCCATCGTCGTCTTGTCGCGATGGGTTCTCCTCTTCTTCTCCCTCGTGCGGTCGGCGGCGGCAACGTTGTGCCTATGGGGCAGTTGGCAGTTTTAACTGCCTAGATTTTCCTACCCAAGCTTAAGAATGCCAGTATATTCGTCGTGGCGTGGACACCTGCGTTTTCGCAGTGCTCACCAGGAATGTTCATCTCACCAAGCGCCAGCTTATAACTAGACGCTTGGCCTCATCAATATGTTTTTCGCTGCCCTGCTCTGCTCTTATCGAGTTGTTACCGTCTTCTTTGTCTCCTTTTGTCTCATCTCGTTCGGTTACTATACAAGTCCTGAACTGCCTACTCACTTTCGTCTCGCCCCTTTTTGCGGCCTGGGCGTCCTGGATGGCTATGGACTTGGGTCTCGTTCCCCTCCCCTGCAGTGACTCTATTTGGAAAGTGGCCACATGTGGACATCAGCTGAGGACAGGCTCAGTATCCGCTCTGATGCCTCCTATAACCGACCATTCACTCTTTAGGCCAACAAATGAAAAATGGCCACCTGGGCTGAGGTACCTGAGAATGCCCTATGTCCATGGAACCATAGCACAATATGATTCTGTTCCTTCAGGAAAGGAGGAGGGAAAATTGGATGGGAAAATGAATGCTTCAGATTAATGGCTTGTACCTCTGGTATTATTTCAGCTCCCTCACTCTGCCAGCCTCTATAGATCTCACACTGCAGTCAATGCCTCAGTTATATCACCAGCACTCGCAGTTTAAAAATAAATATGCAATAAAAATGAGCACAAACAGATAAAAGAATGTTAATGCTAATGACAATCCTTTGTAAGGATTTAGTTTGAAGAAGAACTACTGATTGTGACAGCACCTCTTTAAGTTGTAGTTTACAGCAGATACTTAAAATGAAGGACCCAGTAAACATTGTCGTGTGCTGGTCTCTTTCAACTTGATTAAGGTGATTCTATTGCTTATGTGCTGAGGATTGATTGCCAGTGTAGTTATATACTCTAACAGTTTCTTTTTTTCTTTCATCTTACAGTATTTTCGAGTGCAGTTGAAATCTGTCAGTGTGGATGAGTGTTTTTTTTCCCAATTTTGTTTGGCTAAAGATTTATAACTCTCAACATTGGCAAACAGAACACTTCAAGCTAGTTTGTTGAAGTTGACATTTAAAGCTGAACAGAAGCATTTCTGCAGTACATCAGCAGGATATTCTTAACATACCCATTTATAAATTGTCCGAGAAATAGAGTAACAGTTTTTACACTTCTGGTTATAAAAGCAGCTAAACTGGTTTGCCTAGGATGTAGATAGACTTGAGATTTGAAAATGTTGTAAAGCTGTTCAACATTAAAAATGAACAACTATTGCGAAGTGAGTGGATGGATTTTGAGGAAGTTTAAAAAAGCTGAAAACTGTGAGAGATCACCTCAATTGACCTGTGTAATTGTTGCATTTGGAGCCATAACATGCTAAGTTTCACATTTTCCAGTAGGAACCCTGCCAGCGCATAATGGCCAAATGTGTTCTCCCTCGATTTCCACTCTTATTTCAGGTACGATTCACAATGGCACTTTGACAAGCAACAATTTCTGAAGTTGACTAGCCTGAAATTAGTGAAAAATAAATAATACAAAAGTGTGTACCACAGTGAAATAGCCAGTGGTGGAATATCAATGTAAGCAGATGCTGAGTTGATTTGTTACCACAATGCACACATTAAGTTGTGAGGTCATTTGGCATAGGCAACTCAGTCAACTGTGATTTCTTTTTGTTATGTCAGAGAAACATGAGAGATAATTTGTTCCAAATGGCAAGCATAATAAATCCAGATCTGATGATTTTGTAATGCTGAGCCATTAAATCTTCCCCATAACTTGTCATGGAGAGCAAATTGTAAACTAGCACATATTGTGTTATACACTGTTGGCAATCTACCAGAGTTTGAATTGAACGTTCCCATAGCTGCCTGGGCCAGCTTCATGCCTCCAGTTCAGCGATCCCACATATGTTAAAACATATTTGATCATTTGAATAAAATACAATCAATAGCCTCATTGTTTGCTTTAGATCATTTCTGGGGAGTCATAAAGCAAAGATAGTTCACCCAAACAGTTTTATAAATTTCCTGTACAAATGATGGAATAAAAACAGTATTCTTTCACGTAGTATTTGTGCTTATTGTCAAGCTCATTTTTAATCGGTTTAAAACATGTAATATGAGAAGATGAAATTGCTTAATCCTTGTGCTCAGATAAAGTCACTGAAATATTAAAAGACCTGTCAAAATAAATATTGTTTTGATGATTGTAATATGTAATATGTTTTGATGCGTGCTCCCATGGGATGTGTGCCTTGTAGCACACTGATCTATATATAGCTCTGTAGTGAACTCAGAAATCAGCTGGTGCCCAACAGCTCATGCATTTCAGAAGATGTTTGTCATTACTTTGCAGAATTGCATGCTCTTTCTAGAATTAATTTCCACTAGATTTAGCTTTAATTGTAACAGTAAATGCAGAAACCCCTCCTCCAAATATGCTGTAAAGGGACAGCAATTTCTAGATTTTAAGGAACTTGACTAGCTATTAAAATCTATGTAGTTATGTACAAAGTAAAAGACGCAGAGGGAGTAAATTACAGACAGACATTATAAGTACTGATATTTTAAAGGTCAATCAAAAAAAAACTTCTAGATTCTAACAGAGGAATGTTCATTTTACAGGGATATAATTTCAGAAATTATAAGAGCAATGATAGATAATGTACCTTGTATTATATAGGAGCAAGCCACCTATTAGCATATTTTCATGGTTACACAAATTCAGGTCCACCATGGATACCTTCTTGGGTTTTGTGGTGTCAGTCACTCCCTAAGGTGATCTGAGTGCCTTACTTTTACGGGAGTTGACTCAGACTGCCCTATATCCACTGGTACAATAATCCAGGAATGTAACAATAGCATCCCTTTGTGATCGGGGCAAGATATTTGTGTCCTTTACATATTACATAGAATTTATAGCACAGAAACAGGCCATTTGGCCCAACTGGTCTATGCTGGTGTTTATGTTTAACATGAGCCCCCTCCCACCCCTCTTCATCTAACTTTATCAGCAGAACCTTCTATTCCTTTCTCCCTCATATATTTATCTAGCTTTCCCTTAAATGCATCATTCTATTTATTGTAGAAATGAAGGTGTGTATTTCTTCAATCTCTCCAATGGCAGACTAAATTACCACTGGGTGAGATGAGACTTGATACAAATCATTAAGCTGCTTTGTTCCACAATATAGTGCACATACAGAGCTACAGTTATGATCAGATTCACTTAGATTGACTGGTAAAACTTTGTAATAATACAAGAATAATAAATATGCTATGCACCCTAATTTTTTCAACTTTTAAAAGTTAGCACCCCAAACGGGGCGATACCGAATTTCACCCCCATTGTGTCCTCCTCACAGCTTACTTTCCCACCTAGCTTTGTATTGTCAGCAAACTTGGATATATTTCACTCGGTTCCTTCATCTAAGTCATTAATATAGATTGTAAATAACTGAGGCCCAAGCACTGATCCTTGCGGCACCCCACTAGTTACAGCCTGCCAACCTGAAAATTACCTGTTTATCCCTACTCTCAGTTTTCTGTCCATTAACCAATCCTCTATCCTTGCTAATACATTACCCACAACCCTAGCAACCTTTTACGTGGCACCTTATCGAATGCCTTTTGGAAATCCAAATATACTACATCCACTGGTTCCCCTTAATCTACCCTGCTAGTTACATCCTCAAAATACTCTAATAAATTTGTTAAACACGATTTCCTTTCATAAAACCATGTTGACTCTGCCTAATCATACTATGATTTTCTTAGTGCCCCGTTACCACTTCCTTAAAAATGGATTCCAGCATTTTCCCGGCGACTGATGTCAAGCTAACTGGCCTGTAGTTCCCTGTTTTCTCTCTCCTTCCTTTCTTGAATAGCAGGGTTACATTTGCTACCTTCCAATCTGCTGGGACGGTTCTAGAATCTAGGGACTTTTGGAAGATCACAACCAATGCATCCACCATCTCTGCAGCCAATTCTTTTAGAACCCTAGGATGTAGGTCATAAGTACAATTTAAGTAATAATGTCACCAGTATTGACCTCAGAGGCTTTCCGCTAATTACCTTCTTTGAATCTGATGCACCTCCATGTAAAACTACCCTTTCCTTCGCATGTTTCAGCTAATTTCTGATACACTCCAGAAGATCTTCCTCCACACCCCAACTCCCCTCCCTGCCCCCCCACCGTGCCTCCATTTCATACCTTCTGACTTTGTGGACCAACTTTCTGTGTGGAACTGTGTCAAAAGCACTGCTAAATCTAAATTTATAGGGCCTGAAGTTCTACTGCCTTGGGGACACAATAGCAACATGATTCGAACAGGCAGGGGCAGAATTGGGGGTGGACCCATTTGTGCAGAGTTACTGTTCCTTTTATTGATCCATCAGAAATTTCAGCGGTAGTTGGGGTGGACAAGTTATGATGCCATGCAAATGAGGGACTTCTAGCAAAGGACACCTGTGTGTTACTAGAATTCAGCTGAGGGGGCATTTAACATTTAAAAGCCTAGTTTCCCAAAAGCAATCAATTGCAGGAACTAGCCTCCAGCAAAAGCAGCAGTATTAATAACTTTTTACATTTAGCTCCCTCTTGTCTCTGGGCCTGATTCCACAGTGACAAGACACCACAATGAATTTCCACCCCCTCCACCTGAGGCAGGAACCCCACTGGTGCTGTAAATGACACATGCCCGATCTTGAGATTTGGGATGGGATTAGGGATGTAACAATGGTGCAGGGAGAAGTTCAGCTCAAATCCAGACCCATCCCATCAGCTCTCCACCAGAAGTTCTGGGCCATAATATCCATTGAGTACCAGTAGGTCCATCATCTACTCTAAGAAGTCAAATAGATTTATCACGCATGCACTCTCATATAAAGCCATGCTAAATTCACTCTTGTTTACCTATATTTCTCCAGGTGCTTTATTATTCCTTCCTTTGGGATACCATCCAATATTTTACCGACTACAGTTCCCAGAGTTATCGTTATGCCCCTTTAAAAAGATGGTGTTACTTTGGCTCTTGTCCAATCCTCAGCCACTATTCCAAATTCCAATGAATTTCTTAAAGGAAGGGCAGCACGGTGGCATAGTGATTAGCACTGTTGCCTCACAGCGCCAGGGACCCGGGTTCGAATCCGGCCTCGGGCGACTGTCTGTGTGGAGTTTGCACATTCTCCCCGTGTTTGCGTGGGTTTCCTCCGGGTGCTCCGGTTTCCTCCCACAGTCCAAAGATGTGCGGGTTAGGTTGATTGGCTATCATAAATTGACCCTTAGTGTTAGGGGGATTAAATACGTGGGGTTACGGGGATAGGGTGGGATATGTGTCGGTGCAGGCTCGATGGGCCGAAATGGCCTCTATCTGCACTGTGGCGTCTCTGTGATTCTCTGATTCTCTGTGATGCGATCGATTTCAATAGCACTCCCTTAAGTACCCTGGCATGCAGTCTACACGGGCCAGGTGCCTTATCCTCTTTTCATGTCGTCAGCCTGTTCATTACTTACCAATACATAGGGTAGAAGATGAGATGAATCAAGAAAGAATGGTTAGGTGATGACGAGCGTAGGTTTTCATAAGCCTGTAGATTGCCTAAAGTTAATTGTGTAGGCAAACCTCCAACAAGTGTTAGCTCTTTCCATGGATTTTCATTGCCACAGCCATTAGCAAGTGGACCTGAGCTTCAGCTCCAATTGTCTGGGGTGCTATAGAACAAGAGTTCTGCTACATTGGACATACTTAAGAACAGATGTGTCACGTAATAAATTGTTTACATATTCTTTAATTGTACAAATTTAAGTTGAAGTATGCAGGAGAACACAGTGAATAAGAAGGGCAGCCTAGATCCGTAAAATTATGCTGGAGAAAGAAAAGAAATAAGTGGGAAAAACTGTGAAACTAATCTATTTTAAACAACTGAAAGTTAGTAAGTGCAACAACGCCTTCTTATAAATTGTGCAGCTACTTTGTTCTTTATCAAAGTTTTCTGCTTATGCTGTAATTAGCAAAATAAGAAATGCAAAAATACTACAGTCTAGACAGTGAAGCCTTCTATATATTTGTGAATCTTTTATCTTGACAAATGTTATATATAAATAAATAGGAAGCCACAAAAGATTCAAGATTCATTTTGACTTGATTTTCTTTTGCTAACTTAGGTTTTTGGGGCATTTAAGGCATGTAGAATACTTACCAGCTCCCCTCCCCCTATAGCCAGTACAAGAACTAACTGTTCCTGCAGGGTCCCCTGACAATACTCCACTTGTTTTCCATTAGGTAATTACTGCCCCTGCAGGAACCATGGCCATGTTTGTTCCACTGAGCTCAGAGAAACAACAGAATCGCAATTTTAAAAGATTAAATGAAAATATGCTTTTGTGAATTGTAATGTTCTTTTCACCACTTGTTAAAGCAACACTTAACATTTATTAAGCTAACTGTTATGTGACTGTCTGGTCATATATTTAGTGTTGTTTGCATTTAGTCTTTAAATTGTGTAGTGCTTCTTACTTTACTTGCCAGAGTCTGGGTTTATTGGCTGCCAATCACATCTCCCATTCCTGGTATTTGGTAATAAAAATAGTGAGCCAGTGGGAATTAGGGAGGGGGAAGGGTTAAGTAAGTTAAACTTAACTTGACTTTGTTACATGTCATCACAGTGTAAACTGACTGTGCATTGAGCTAGGATGTGACTTGACACGGGCCACTCTCAGAAGTGGTCCTGGTCGCATGTGATGTGCTTCAAGAGAATTAGAGGTATTTAAGCTGTAACACAGCTTCACAGAGCTAAACTGCCATCATCTCTTGTACTCGGAAGGATTAGATCACTGCTGTTGTAGGTTAGTTATATGTCGTAATTAAAGTAAAATTCCTGTTATCATCTCCTCACAACTTTCTGAAAATGACTGAGTGTGTTTACAATATCTCCATGAACTGTGGGCCATTATTAATGAGGCAGCTTGCCTGGAAACCTGGACCTTTTAAATGCAACACTCTGCCATTGGTTCAGTGGTGTGAACTGGTTACTGCAAGAAAGCTGCTTTAGCTGTTATGCAACAATTGGTGCATTTAAATGGGATTACTACTTCTGTGGAAATGATTCACTAATTTATTAAATATGTCTCCGGCAGTTGCTTTACTTTCTAGCCTTTCCTGAGAGTTTGGATCCCTTAAGCTGCCTGTAGTCACTGGGTCAGTAGTGGGGAGCTGTAGGATTTGCAGTGTTGTGAATGGTGTGGCTGTGCTTGCGTCTGTGTGTGGGAGAGAAACAGGAAGAGCACCACCTGCAGTCACCACCCGCCAGCCCCCAGGGCTTGTTCAAAAATTGAACAAGCAAGAAAACCCAACTTTAAACTAAAAGCAGAAACAGCACAGGGAACACACCAACAAATGTTGCAATGTGGAAACAACTGTCCATTTAAAAGACACATTAACTGTCCCACACACTTTTATATAAATAGATTTGCCTTCCATTAATGACCAGAAGTAATTTAGTTAACTCTTAAGATTATTTTAAGGACCCACATATCATATTAAAATGACTACATTTAAAAAGTAGGCCCTGATTTTAAAAGGGCGGGCCCAGAAGCGGGCAGCGAACCTCGGGGAGTCCAGGGACGTGGAGGCACGGCGATCTTAACAGCCAGGCCTCATTTCCATAAATGTTCCCGGAGTTCCACCCGAACACGGCTAGATCCACTACCTGGCCAGTTGGCGGGAGCAGGAATTCGGTGGCAGGAAATTGGGGAGGGGGGGAGCCTGGCACAAGGGACGCCCAAGGCTTCCTTATGAGGCCTGGGGGAACATCTCCTCCTGGCCCACAAGGAAACCTAGGATCAAATTTAAACCGTTGCTGCCTGGGCCTCTTCTGGCTCACAATCTGGTTCCCGGCAGGTTTGGCCTGTCGGTGAAGCTGTCACTGCTCCCCTGCTCAGGCTTCCGACAACAATGGCAGATCAGGTCCTGATAACCTCTGGGATCAGAGGGGGTAAGTGACTGCCCTCATTTTAACTGCCCCATCCAGTTTCCACCAGGTGGGGAGAGTTAAAATTGGGGCCATAGAATTTGAAAAATATTTGTTTGCAACACCCTTTGTGAAATTTGTTAAAAGATAACATTGTTCACTGGAAATTCAACTTGTGTGAAATAGGCGGCAAGATTGGACGCCGGTGAGAGGCCCACGCCAAATTCATTATCAGGCTTCATTTGAATTAAACCGGCAAGCTGTGGATGCCAATGGTAGGATTGGGGGAGGGGATGAGTCTGGGCCAGCAGCGGCCCACAGTATTTTTGTGGAGCCAGGTGGTGATGCACTCCCGCTCATCCTGGCGCCACAGAAATGCAACTACTAAAAAGTTATCTTACCTTTTTTTGAGTGGTCTCCAGGGGTCCTTTTCATGATCGTTGGTTAGGCTGCTCAAGACCCAGAATAACTGGGTGGAGCATACATGGCGTAGTCTCTGCCCTTTTGCTGACCAATTTCGATCATACAAGCAGTATTAGGACCCCAATTTGCTTATGCAAGTCACCTAATGCCTGTTTCAGGCGGCTGCCTTGCACACCTAAAAGTTGTCAGCTGGTGCACTTCCAGGGGGAATTGGGTACGGGAGATCGTGACCCGGAATTTGTTCCACTAACATCTAAAAAACAGGCGCAATGATGTTGAATTAGCCCCTACCCCGCCCCCACCCCCCCCCACCCCCCGCCTTAATCTCCTTAATACTGAAGGGAAGGAACATTTTCAAAAATGCTTTCTCTAGATTGTTATAAAATAGAATTGGAGAAATGTAGTAAATCAAAAAGCATTAAAAATTCTTAAAATGGAGCCTAATTATGGTTTAGATTTTTGTGTTGAAACAGGGGGAAAGTAGCATGCTTATTTTGATTAGTTTTGTTAATCTTTTAAATTATTGTCTTCGAAATGTAACAACATGGCATTGAGTACTGCATACGATACATATTTGTTTCCATGAAACATTATGCTAATACAAGTCAAAGCGAAGGTTAATTAAAGTCAGTAAAAATGTTTGAAATTATTAAATGACACTGATGAAGGCATTGACGACTACATCCCGAATAATCAGCTTGTTTTCAAATGGGTTAACAGTTTAAAAATCCCCAAACCAAATTAATTTAATAAAAAATAACTAATATCGTTCAATCTTTCAACCTCATGGGTTTACATATTCAACAAGCAACAAGAATTACAAGAGCAAGGACAAAGAGTCTGATGACAGATGAGACAGGGAATCTTTCATCTTTCGGAGAACTCACAGAGTTACTTCATCCCAGGGGTTAGTGTTGAAGGAAATATTTAACTAATTAAGGTCACAAGTCACAACATTTCAGAAAGAGCACATGGATTTTCTAAACTGCACAGCTTCATCTCTGAAGAATGTGACTAAATTCTCGAAAACCAGGTTCTCGATAGCTCCAGCTGGTTGAAGCTGAAAATCCGAATCAACTTCAGGACATCTTGGGGGAAAGATTGAGTCGTGCCTCCTTTGGGGTGCTAACGTCCCTGGGGCACTACTTTTAGCGTCCCGAAAAAATTAGCGCCCTCGCGGCCGAAATTCATCGGTAGCACCCCAAGAGGGAAGCGGGGCACTACTGGAAGCACCCCACCTCCCATAGCCTTCCTCCCCTTCTTAAAGCGTGGCCCGGGGCCCAGCTGGGCCACCAGGGATTGGAGTGCAGGCAAAAGAGCCCGGCACTCAAGAGGAGCGCAGCTGGCACTCCGCAGAGGGGCTGGTCAGGACTGAATGGAGGTGTTCCGCAAAGTGGTCACCCAAAGCGGAACACCTCCGTTCAGTCCGTAAGGGGGACCCCGAGCTCCCGGTTGCCTGTCATTTTAATTCACCACCCCATTCCCACTCAGACCTCACCGTCCTCGGCCTCTTGCATTGTTCCACGGATGCTCAGCGTAAGCTCGAGGAACAGCACCTCATCTTTCGATTAGGCACTCTACAGCCCTCTGGACTCAACATAGAGTTCAACAATTTCAGATCATAACCTTGGCCCCTATCATTATATATATATATATATTTTCCCTTCCTTTTTTTTAATCCACACTTTCGTCTGGGCTTTTTCCTTCCCTCCCACATGGCAGCTGTCCTTTATTCTGCCAGGGCCATTCACACTTCATCTAGAGCCATCTTTTGTTCCTTGAATATCTCTTAATGTCTCTCAATGTGTCTTAATCTATCCTGCTTTCTATCCTATCTCTGACCTTCCCTTTTGTTCTTTCATCCCCTCCCCCTTTTCCCAGCCCCCACTTGCTTTAAAATCTATCCCTCTTCCTGCATTTTTTCCAGTTCTGACGAAGGGTCTTTGACCTGAAATGTTAACTCCGTTTCTCTCTCCAATGATGCTGCCCTGGCCTGCTGAGTTTTTCCAGCGTTTTCTGTTGTTATTTTGGATTTCCAGCATCCGCAGTATATTGCTATAGATTATTCCAATGCTCTCCTTGCAATACTCCCACATTCTACACTATCACAAAGTCAACGGGCTGGATTTTCTCAGCCCCTCAGAGGTGGGCATGGAGGCGGGACTGCCGGTAAAGTAGCAGAAAGTGGGGGCGGATGGCAAACCTGCCCCCATCCCGCCTCCGTGCCCTTTTGCCAGGAGGCGGGAAGATGTGCTGCTTCGGGTCCCGTCTCCTAGAGGCGGGAAAGGGATTAAATCCTTTTAACTGCCTGTTAACAGGTAGGAGGAGACGTAAAGGAGGTCTGCGGGGGACGAAGGCACCTGAAAGTAAGATGTAGAGGTGAGTGATGGGTGCAACTGTGGAGTGGTAAGTATGGAAGGTGAGTGTTAAGTGTTAAAAAATGTTCACTTACCTTGTTTTCTGCCTACAGCCTTCATCCACCCTGGATCGGGAGACCCGACATCTTCCTTGTCGATTTCACAGACTGGCTGTTGGATCCTCCGACCCAACAGCCATCTGAAATCTACAAAGTTGAAAGGTTTGATGAGTCCTGAACACAAGGACTCATCAAACTACAGAGAATGTCAGCGTTTGACTGCTTCACAGAGCTGTCAAACACTGACATTGCTTCTTTTCAGAAGTCTTGACAGATAGCACGTCAGATGTTGACGTGCTCTGTCAGTGACTTCCCCCCTAATTGGCCTGCTGAGCCTGCAGGGTGGGCTTAACAAGGTCAATCAGGGGAAAATCACGCTGGTTGACCAGAAGACAATGGAGGCAGGACATTGACCCAACAAGCAGCAGTCCCGCCTCCAACTCGTCTCCATTGAGAAAATCCAGCCCAATTTGTCCAAACCTCCACTGCCCACATCCTATTCCACTGTATGCCCCCATTCCTCCTGGGTTCATCAACTTTCACTGGCTCCCTATTCCTCATGCATTGATTTCAAAATCCTTGCCCTCATCTCTAAATTCCCCCCGTGGCTTTACTCATCTATACCTCTATAAACACCTTCATGGCCTACTTTCCTACATATGACCTCAGCTCTTCCAACTGTGGTTTCCTTTGTATCCCTCTTTCTCTCCGCTCCCCCTTCAGCTGCATTGTCATTCGCCATTTCAGCTCCACACACTGGGACCTTCTCCTCAAATTCCTCTGCCTTGTTATCTCTCTCCCACCTTCAAACATCTCCTAAAAACTTTCCTTTTTGAAATTGGCTTCAATCACGACCCCTAATCCTTCTCCTCACCTCAAGGTATTAAGTGCAAGTTGTTGTTGATGTGCTGGATTTTTCAGAGGAATATTTTTGATTGTGGAATTTAACTTTGTATTGTACTCATTGTTGGTTTTTTTTTGCTACAGGGATATAGCACTGTAGCGATTATGGTACTAGACTCGCAAACCAGAGGGCTTGAGCTTAAATCCTATCATAACAATTTGTGAAACTGAATTCAATATACAGTATCTAGTAATTTGTGAGCTGGCACTGGAAATAAAGGTGACTGTGAAAGCTGCCAGATTGTTGTGAAAAGATTCACTAATGTCCTGATGTCCTGACACCCCTACCTGATCTGGCCAACATGTGATTCTAGTCCCACACTGTGTGGTTGACTCTTAATGCCCTCAGGGCAATAGGGAATGTGTAATATATGCTTCCTTGCCAGTGTTGCCTGCATCCCAAAAAACAAATATTAAAAATATTATTTATTTGGGTTGGATTTTTGGTAGCAAGAATTTTGATTGTTACAACTAAAAAACCTGGATATTGGAATCCATCTCTTTTGAATTTTTGGAAGAAAACGAGATGGGTTTGGACCAATGAAATGTAAATATGTGTCTCGTAAAAACAAAAAGAGCCGTCTATTAAACATTTCTACAAATAAAACTCTCAAGGTGTTTGTATTTAAATGGAATGGCTTGACCCTTCCCTCAGACATCTAGCCAGGTACATCTATTTTCTAGGGTGATAAATTGGGCCCTTTTCTGTGAGGGGAACCTTTTATATTATTGAATTCTCAAAAATGTACCTTCACATATATATACTTTATATGAGGCCACTGAAGATTTTGTTTGTACAGTGCTTGTGAAAGGAATGCATCAATACATGCAAACCTACTCCATATGTACTATGAAACAAAGAAAAACAATACATCTGAGACAAAAATACTTTATTTTTGTCAGTGTTCATAGATTGTACAGAAGTTGAAGCAAAAACAGTGTAAGTGACAATTTGCTATCTTTGACTATGACATGTTTAAAAGTCTTGTGAATGCATGTCCCTATACAGAAAACAATAAATCTGCTCCAATCATATGTAATGGCTACTAACTAACCAGTTGGGATTAAAGTTGTATTCTGTAACTTGCCTTAGAATAAGCTTGTGATCAAATTTACCTTTTGCTTGATTATCTTTGAGAATCTGGGAGAGATTTCACAATTTCCTGTTGGTGGAAACTTTATTTGTTGTTATTTAACTCTCTCTGGATATGAAATAAGTGGGGGAGAATCTATGATTGCAATTTCTACACGATTCATTGGAAAGAGGCTTTTTGTTTACAGGGCCCAGGGCACCAAGGAAATTCGGGGGGGGGGGGGCCTGAACCTCCTGCCCAATCCCCCTTTCCCCCCCCCCACCCGATCCTTTAAAACACAAATGTGTAGTAAAATGAATAAAGAAATAGCCCCGTTTACTGCATTAATAATGAAACAAATCATATCACAACGTACAACACTTCAATTAAACTGCCCCCCTAGTGGGGGCCCCATATTTAGCTGGGGCCCTAAGCATGCCCCCTGCCTTCCCAACAACTCTTTAGATCTCATATCGAAACTGCTGAAAGTTTAGGTTAAACAACGAGGAAGGGAAACTCAGTTTGCAACAGGATGCCTTACTGAAAAATAACTCACAAAAGGACATTGGGCAAATTATTTACAAACCTGAAGGCAAATAAGCTATACAGGTCTGCCTCAAAGATGATGAACTATTTATTCATTTGTTTGGTTGTGATTCCAGAAGTTTGATGTGCGCATCATGTTTTCTGTGCTTCCTCAATTATGTAAACCCTTCTACAGTTAGAAATCGAACAAAAGTCTGACTGCAGTACCTGGAGGGGTGTGAACTTCAGAATTGCTTAAAAGAACAGTGACAGCATAGCTTTGAATTCGGACACTTTATATATGTCATAGAGTCATAGAGTTTTACAGCACAGCAAGAGGCCCTTCGGCCCATCGTGTCTGCACCGCCCATCCATCCCTGTCCAGTCTAATCCCATTTTCCAGCATTTGGTCCATAGCCTTGTATGCAATGGCATTTCAAGTGCTCATCCAAATACTTCTTGAATGTTGTGAGGGTTCCTGCCTCTACCACCCTTTCAGGCATTGAGTTCCACATTCCAACCACCCTCTGGGTGAAGAAGTTCCTCCTCAAATCCCCTCTAAATCTCCTGCCCCTTACCCTGAATCTATGCCCCCTTGTTATTGACCCCCCTACTAAGGGGAAAAGTTCCTCTTTATCTACCCTATCTATGCCCCTCATCATTTTGTACACCTCAATCAGGTCCCCCCTCAGCCTTCTTTGCTCCAAGGAAAACAACCCCAGCCTGTCCAGCCTCTCTTCATAGCTGAGGCGCTCCATCCCAGGTAACATCCTGGTGAATCTTCTCTGCACCCTCTCCAAAGCAATCACATCCTTCCTATAGTGAGGCGACCAGAACTGCACACAGTACTCCAGCTGTGGCCTCACCAGCGTTTTGTACAGCTCCATCATAACCTCCCTGCTCTTATATTCTATGCCTCGGCTAATGAAGGCAAGTATCCCATATGCCTTTTTAACCACCTTATCTACCTGTTCCGCTGCCTTCAGGGATCTATGTACATGTACACCAAGGTCCCTCTGACCCTCTGTACTTCCTAGGGTCCTACCACTCATTGTGTATTCCCTTGCCTTATTTGTCCGTCCAAAATGCATCACCTCGCACTTTTCAGGGTTAAATTCCATTTGCCACTTTTCCGCCCATCTGACCAACCCGTTTATATCGTCCTGTAGCCTGAGGCTTTCCTCCTCGCAATTTACCACCCCACCAATTTTCGTGTCATCTGCGAACTTACTGATCATATGTACAACACATTCCAAGATACTTCTTAAAAAGACATATGTAAAATGGGCACTGAGCCAGAAATGGAGAGATTAGGAGGGGTGGCTAAAAGCTTGGACAAAAAGATAGGTTTTAAAGGAAGAGAGAGTGATGGGGACAGAAAGTGGGCCCAGACTCATTTCTGCCCCAAAGTGTGGCAAGTCCATGGAGGAATTTAAAGACAAAGGCAAGGATATTCACCTTGAGGCATTGGGGGGCAGGGAGGTCTGGGGAAAAGGGCAAATGGGACTTAGTGCAGGACAGGAAATGTGCACCAAAGTTTTGAACAAGTTGGTGTTTATGGTGGGTGGAGGATATGAGATCAGAAAGGAGAGTATTGGAATATTCAAGCCTATACATGACAAAGGGCTGTATCCGGGTGAGGGCAGGGATTGGGTTTGGCTTTGATGCCCCCACAATCGAATGGGAGGCTGATATTCACTGCCTGGACTCATACATAATGAATGGCCACTGTGTGACAGCAGCCAACATCCATGGAACTGTAGCGCACTGTATATCAACACCTTTAGGAGTGGAAAGGGCGAAATTGGGTAAAACTATTCTTATATAAAATAGTACTTTTACTGTAATAATTTTGATTTGGGTGTTATTTGTGGGCAGTGATTTGATACTCCCCATAATCATGTGAGGCAGCTTTCACCTCTCTTAAGAGGGACTCTGGTGAAACAATGTAGGATTCCGCTAGCTGGCCTCCCACCTTCCATAAACTCCTGTTGAATGAGGACAGGAATCGGTTTTGGCTTTGATGCCCCTCACATACACACTTTATTTTTTTCAAAATAACTTTTATGTACAGTTTTGTTACCTGATCCTTACAGGAGAATACAATGACACATTGAGATTTGGTACAGTTGAAGGTAATATGAGAATCAATGTAATTTGGTGGTGTCCTTCAGTGTCAGCTACGTCAGTGCGATATCCAGGGTCCTGTCTGTTCAGCAGGATCTAATAGAGCTGTGACTTTTTGACAGCCCAGTTGAGTGTAAGAGAATCCATGACAGATTGTGACTGAGTTCACAGTTGACCCATTCTTACAATCCTGTGGGGCAGTCTGGGTGTGTGGGTGGAGATATCTGGGTAGAGCAGGTCTCGAGGAACAAGTTTTAAACTGCCAGGTGCTTTCAGCGCTCCAGGTCAAGCCCATATATTACCTATTCTGACTGGC